>NC_082706.1:10231253-10866253 GCF_030144855.1 Hypanus sabinus
AAACCCCAATCAATATTTGTCATTGAAACTCTGCGTATATAGCATCTGGCAATGTTGATTTGCTGGAAGTAAAGGATTACCAATAATCTCGTCTCTGTAACATCTCACAATAAAAGAGATTGCATTGAATGCACAAGCTACAGCAACACAAAATTGCTTAAAGGAAACATGCACACACACAAGCAGAATCATCATTTAACTGGTACTAAAGGAAGAGCCTTTGCATTTTTTTAAGTATTCAATTTCTGTTGCCTTCCACCAGTGATATGAAATTAGTCCTGTTTCCAGCGGCGTTTCTTACAGTAATCAAAAGCCTAAAAAAAAATCCAAATAGAAATAAGATATTTTTGTATTATCAAATTCATAATACTCTTTCATTTTACAAGCACCTGATCTTTAAAATTGCTTACATTTTTCTTAAGTTCCTCTAGATTGATTATAACCTGTTATGGGTAACCCTAGGTAATTTCTGAATTAAGTACATGTTCAGCACAGCATTGTGGGCCGAAGGGCCTGTATTCTGCTGTAGGTTTTCTACGTTTCTATGTTTGTTAATTTTATTTAGTGATACGGCATGGTAGCAGACCCTTCCAGCCCAATGAGCCCATGCTGTCCAATTGCACCCGTACGCCCAAATAATCTAGTAACCAGCAGGTCTTTGGAATGTGGGGAAACCAGAACACCTGGAGTAAACTCACGCAGTCATGAAGAGAATGTACAAGCTCCTTGTAGACAATGGTGAAATTGAATCTGGGTCACTGGCACTGTAGTAGCATTAGGATAACTGCTATGCTACTGTGTCTTGTCACCATTTTGGCTGCATATGGCATGCTGCGTGACAAGAAGGGCAATGTGTTTTTTTAAGTAGAGAGATAACTGCAAGGTGTATCTGAAAGAATAAGAAAATGGCACAGAAAAGGAGTTGAGGCGGGCATATATCATAGTGAACGGTGGGGCAGGCTTGAGAAATGGAGTGTCCTACTACCCCTCCTAACTTTTCTTTTGTGAAAGAACACAAGAAGTTAATGTGAAGGTTTACCGAGTAATTAAGATAAATGTTACTTTAGCCCACAGCGAAAAAAAAGTCAGTGTACAAGTATAGAGATGTCTTCCTCTAATTATTTAGATCCCTGGTGAGACTGCATTTGAATTACATACAGGTTCAGTTTCCCTACCCAAGGAAGGATCACAGTGACTTATCCAACTTGATGCTTTCCAAAAGCTCCAGCACATCCTTTTTCTTAATGTCTAAAAGCTCAACCTTTTCATTCCACTGTAAGTCATCCCTACAATCACCAAGATCGTTTTCTGTAGAGAATACTGAAGCAAAATATTCATTAAGTACCTCCACAATTTCCTCTGGCTCCATACAAACTTTTCCACTGTCACACTTGATTGGGCCTATTTTCTCACAACTTATCCTCTTGCTCTTCACATACTTGTAGTATGCCTTGGGGTTTTCCTTAATCCTGCCCGCCAAGGCCTTCTCATGGCCCCTTCTGGCCCTCCTAATTTCATTCTTAAACTCCTTCCTGCTAGCCTTATAATCTTCTAGATTCATATCATTACCTAGTTTTTTTGAACCTTTCATAAGCTTTTCTTTTCTTCTTGACTAGATTTTCAGCAGCCTTTGTACACCATGGTTCCTGTACCCTACCATCCTTTCCCAGTCTCATTGGAATGTACCAATGCAGAACACCACACAAATATCCCCCGAACATTTGCCACATTTTTGTCGTACATTTCTCTGAGAAAATTTGTTCCCAATTTAGGTTTCCAAATTCCTGCCAAATAGCTTCATATTTTCCCTTACTCCAATTAAACCTGTCTGTTCCTGTCCCTCTCCAATGCTATGGTAAAGGAGATAGAACTGTGGTCACTATCTCCAAAATGCTCTCCCACTGAGACACCTGATACCTGACCAGGTCCATTTCCCAATACCAAATCAAGTACAGCCTCTCCACTTGTAGGCTTTTCTACATATTGTGTCAGAAAACCTTCCTGAACACACCTAACAAACTCCACCCCATCTAAACCCCTTGCTCTAGGGAAATGCCAATCAATATTGGGGAAATTAAAATCTCCTACCGTGACAACCTGGTTATTATTGCATCCTTCCAAAATCTGTCTCGCTATCTGCTCCTTGATGTCCCTGTTACTATTGGGTGGTCTATAAAAAAAACACCCAGTGGAGATATTGACCCCTTCCTGTTCCTAACTTCCACCCGTAGAGACTCAGTAGACAATCTCTCCATGACTTCCTCCTTTTCTGCAGGCATGACACTATCTCTGATCAACAATACCCTGCCCTCACCTCTTTTGCCTTCCTCCCTGTCCTTTCTGAAACATCTAAAGCCTTGAACTCTTAAGTAGCCATTCCTGCCTCTGAGCCATCCAAGTCTCGGTAATGGCCACAACATCACAGCTCCAAGTATTGATCCATGCTCTAAGCTCATCCGCTTTGTCCATGATACTCCTTGCATTAAAATAGACACATCTCAAACCATCAGTCTGAGCGAATCCCTTCTCTATCACCTGCCTATCCTCCCTCTCACACTGTCTACAAGCTTTCTCTATTTGTGAGCAAACCACCCCTTCCTCCATCTCTTCAGTTCTGTTCCCACCCCCCAGCAATTCTATTTTAACTCTCCCCAACAGCTTAAGCAATCCTCCCTGCCAGGATATTAGCCCCCTCAGATTCAAGTGCAACCTGTCCTTTCTGTACAGGTCACGCCTGCCCCAAAAGAGGTTCCAATGATCAAAAAATCTGAATCCCTGCCCCCTTCTCCAATCCCTGAGCCACGCATTTATCCTCCACTTCAGTCTATTCCTATACTCACTGTCACTTGGCACAGGCAACAATCCCAAAATTACTACCTTTGAGGTCCTGCTTCTCAACTTCCTTCCTAACTCCCTGTAGTCTGTTTTCAGGATCTCCTCCCTTTTCCTACCTATGTTGTTGGTACCAACATGTACCACGATCTCTGGCTGTTCACCTTCCCACTTCAGGATATCGTGGACATGATCAGAAACATCCTGGACCTTGGCACCTGGGAGGCAATCTACCATCCGTGTTTCTTTCCTGCGTCCACAGAATTGCCTGAATGACCCCCTAACTATAGAGTCCCCTATCACTTCTGCCATAATCTTCCTTTCCCTACCTTTCTGAGCCACAGGGCCAGACTCTGTGCCAGAGTCTCAGCCACTGCTGCTTCCCCCAGGTCAGATGTGGGAAGTCCAGGAGTACTTATTGTAAAGGGGGACAGCCACAGGGGTACTCTCTAGTATATGACTCTTGCCCTTCCCTCTCCTGACTGTTACCCTCTTATCGGTTTCCTAAGGCCCCGGTGTGACTACTTGCCCATAGCTCCTATTACCTCCTCACTTGCCCTGATTAGACGAAGGTCAGGGAGCTGCATCTCCAGTTCCCTAACACGGTCCCTAAGGAGCTGCTGCTTGACGCACCTGACACATATCTCGCCGTCCAGGATGCTGGCAGTCTCCCGGACATCCCACATCTTAACACATCCCAGTACAGAACACCGGCCTCACAGACATACTTTCTATTCCTATTCTTCACAAGTAACTTACCTTGCCTCAACCTGTTATCGCTGAAGCCCCATTAATGCCAAAGCCCTCCTATTCTGACTCCCTCTACTCTGTCTCCCGCTCTATAAAGCTGTCTTATTTTAAAACTCTTCCCACTGGTCTAACTCATTGACATTCATACGCTTTCACAGTTGTTCCTCGATCAAACCACCGAAGTAATAATCATTTCCTGTTAAACACTCCTGCTGGTCTAACTCACTGGCATCCATGCGCCTGCGCATTCGTTCCTTGATCTTTGTTCCTGATAGCTGTAACACACTTGTGGAAGAATGAGGTTCTGTTCCCTGAGATTGCATTGGGCTTCATTGGAAAAGAGTAAATAATACATTATCTATCTGATGTCACGATAGTGTAGTGGTAAGCATGACACTATTACAGCTCGATGCATTCCAAAGTTCATTTCCAGAGCTGTCCTGTCTCTGTATGTCCTCCCCATGGAATATGTGGGGTTTCCCTCGTTGCTCCGGTTTCCTCCCACATTCCAAAGACATAGCAGATAGGTTAATTGGTCATTCAAAAATTGTCCTGTAACTAGGTTAGGGTTAATTGGGATCGTGGGGTTGCGGGGCCGGTGCCTGGAAGGGCCTACTCTGCGCTTTATCACTAAATAACCGTTGCAGAATACCTTGTTCCTGTTGTAGTCATGGTGGCTCTAGTGTAGCCCCCCTGATATTGGTATAAATTATATTAAGGTCTTTAAGTTGGATGCGACCACAGTGTGAAAGGCAGGCTCTCGGATCCCAGTTTTGTTGGTTCAGTGCAATACTCCAGAAGGAAAAATAAACAATCAGATCTATTTGTCACCCACTGTCTTCTTTTTTATTTCTGGCTGCTAACACTATTCCTGTATCACATCAAAAAATAACGTTTACTTACATTACACATGGTGGCTGTACGTGGGTTCTTACACCAGTACGCTGGTCCCCAAGTACATACAGCCTGTCCAATCATTCGTACAGTCTGTTTCCTTACACAGAGGTCCAGTTCCTATCAGTAAATCAGAGGCATAGATAGGGTGGATAGTCAGTACCTGTTTCCCAGGGCACCAATAGCAAACACCAGAGGGCATATGTACAAAATTAAGGGAGGGAAGTTTAGGGGAGACATCAGGGGTAAGTTTTTTTTTGCACAGAGGGTTGTGAGTGCGTGAAATGACTTGCCACGGATGGTGGTGGAGGCTAAAACATTAGGGGTATTTAAAGAGCAGGGAATCTGCAGATGCTGGAAATTCAAACAACAACACACACAAAATTCTGGTGGAACACAGCAGGCCAGACAGCATCTATAAGAAGAAGCACTGTCGACATTTCGGGCCGAGACCGTAGTCCTGACGAAGGGTCTCAGCCTGAAACGTCAACAGTGCTTCTCCTTATAGATGCTGCCTGGCCTGCTGTGTTCCACCAGCATTTTGTGTGAGGGGTATTTAAGAGCCTCTTGGACAGGCACATGGATAAAAGAAAAATAGAGGGTTATGGAGTAGTGTGGGTTTAGTACTTTTTTAAAGGATTATATGGGTTGGCACAACATGGAGGGCTGAAGGGCCTGTACTGTGCTGTAGTATTCTATGGTTCTAAATGTGCAACATTACACTAGTTAAAATTACTTTGAACCATTATGGGTTTGTACAACTCCAAAAGATCATGCTGGAAATATTCAGCAGCTGAAGAAATATCACTTCAGGTTGATTAAAATTACTTTTCGCCGAAACTAGTAAAGGTTTGGAAGCAAGTGTAATTTAATTAGAGAACAACTGGGAAAATAATGGAGTGAAGTCAAGATGGCGCTAAATGGCGACTCCTTTGTTTGCATCTTCAGAAACATTTATATCTTTGATATCTCTCTTTTCTCTTTTCAAGGTTCTTCTGAAGACTCTGGCCCGGAGTTACTCTCTGACTTTGGTTCTCTGTGGGAATGGGACTTACATCCTCGATTGAAAATCAATTAATGAAAACTAAATCTGATTTTTATATACATAGTGATAAATCTGGTAAACTGTTAGCTAGTCAATTGAAGAATGCTCTGGTTAAACGTCAAATCACTAAGATTGGTCAGCAGAATGGGAATCTGACAGTTAATCATGATGAGATAAATAAGGCATTTCAAGATTTCTATACCTCCCTGTATCAATCTGAATTTCCTCAAGATTATAATACCATGTCTGATTTTCTTGGAAAATCCTCAATGAATTCTGGGAAAGCACCGGGTCCAGATGGTTATACAGTTGAATTTTTAAAATTTTTTTCCGCTACTCTTCCCCCTTGGTTAGGTAAGGTTTTTGAGGAGGCCATTAGATTAGGGAATTTGCCACAATCTTTTTATAGAGCTTCCATTTCTCTAATATTGAAGAAAGATAAAGACCCTACTAATTGTGCTTCTTATAGACCTGTATCTTTATTGAATGTAGACTCCAAGATTTTTTCTAAGTTACTGGCATCAAGATTGGAGAAGGTATTACCCAAAATTATTTCAGATGATCAAACTGGCTTTATTAAAAATCGTTATTCTTTTTTTAACATTAGGAGATTGTTGAATATTGTTTATACTCCCTCACATGATACTTCAGAATGCGTGATTTCATTAGATGCAGAGAAAGCATTTGACAGAGTTGAATGGCCTTACTTATTTAATGTGTTGGAGAAGTTTAATTTTAGTCCGATATTTATATCATGGATTAAATTGATTTATCATACTCCAGTAGACTCAGTGGTTACCAATAATCAAAGATCTCCCTTTTTTCGCCTATTTCGGGGCACTAGACAGGGATGTCCTCTTAGTCCATTACTATTTAACATTGCCTTAGAACCTTTGGCAATTGCCATCAGACAATCACAGGATATTTTGGGTATTAATCGTGGGACAGATATTCATAAGTTATCTTTGTATGCAGATGATTTATTACTATTCATTTCTAACCCGGAGAAATCCATTCCAGCAGTTTTATCATTATTAGCTCAATTTAGTGAGTTTTCTGGGTATAAGTTAAATCTTAATAAAAGTGAATTGTTTCCATTAAATAAACAGGTCCCAATTTATGGAAATTTACCCTTTAAATTAGTTAATGACTCTTTTACTTATTTAGGGATCAAAATCACAAAAAACCATAAAGATTTATTTAGATTTAATTTTTTACCCTTAATTGATCAGATTAAAGGTTTGTTTACTAGGTGGTCACCTTTGTCTCTATCCTTAATAGGTAGGATTAATGCTATTAAGATGGTTATTTTACCTAAGTTTTTATATATTTTTCAAGCGATACCAATTTTTATCCCGAAATCTTTTTTTACTAATGTTGACTCTAAAATTTCTTCATATATATGGCAGTATAAAAATCCCAGGTTAGGTAAAACATATTTACAGAAGACAAAAAAGGAAGGCGGGTTAGCATTACCTAATTTCAGATTTTACTATTGGGCAGTTAATATTAGATATTTGTTATGTTGGTTGAAAGATGGGGGTGGATCTTTTGGCCCTTCTTGGGTGAGTTTAGAAACTAAATCGGTATCAGCTTATGCTTTGGGTTCTATTTTAGGGACTTCTCTCCCTTTTGCTCTTTCTAAATTGCCGAAACGAATTGACAACCCGATAGTTAAACATACATTGCGTATATGGTTTCAATTTCGGAGATTTTTTGGGTTGACTCAATTCGTTTTAAATAGTCCTATTGTATCTAATTGTTTTTTTCACCCTTCCATTATAGATCAAGCTTATTCAGCTTGGAAAACTAAGGGATTACTAAGATTTTCTGATTTATTTTTAGATAATTGTTTCATGTCTTTTGAACAATTATCCAACAAATATAACTTGCCGAGATTTCATTTTTTTAGATATTTACAGATTAGACATTTTTTAAGTTCTGTACTCTCTACGTTTCCAAATTTTGTGCCTTCAGATATTTTGGAGAGTTTATTTGAATTAGACCCTTTTCAAAAAGGGCTTATTTCAAAACTTTATAATATAATTATGAAGATACGTTCAGAGCCTCTTTATAAGACTAAACAGGATTGGGAAAGAGAGCTTAGTTTTAGTATTTCTAGTGAGAATTGGGATAGAATTCTTCAATTAGTTAATACATCATCGTTATGTGCCAAACATTCACTAATACAATTTAAGGTCGTACATAGGGCCCATATGTCCAAGGATAAATTAGCTCATTTTTACTCTCATATAAGTCCTATTTGTGATAGATGTCAATCTGAAATTGCGTCTTTAACTCACATGTTTTGGTCTTGTTCGTTCATTTTTGGAGAAATATTGGAAAGATATTTTTGATATTATTTCTGCGGTTTTGAATATTGATTTACAACCTCATCCTATTACCGCAATTTTTGGTTTACCAATGTTAGATTCACTGCATTTATCTTCTTCAGCCCGTCGAATGATTGCATTTCTAACTCTGATGGCTAGAAGATCTATATTGTTGAATTGGAAAGAAATTGATCCTCCCACTGTATTTAATTGGTTCTCTCAAACTATGTTATGTTTAAATTTAGAAAAAATTAGAAGTGGTACTTTTGAGACTTCTATTAAATTTGAAAAGTTATGGAGACCATTTATTCAACATTTTCATATGATGTAATATGACCCTGTGCCAAGTTCATTTGATTTCCCAGCTTTCAGCTTATGTATTTTGAGAGGACCGGAAGTGACGGCATTGATGAATACTTATTTTTGTGAGATATTATAAACAGCCCGCTTTTTTTTTCTCCTTTTTTGTTTTTCTTTCTTTTATATTACTTATTAGTTATAGTTATTAGATTAGATTAGCTAGTTCTGCATTATATAAATTTTTTTTGGTTTTTTTTCTTTCTTTTTTCTGTTTTTTTTATATTATACATTATGAAATATTTAGATTTACTATGTCCATACATATATCTTATGGCTTATGTCTTGGTGAACTCATTTATATTGTAACTATTATGTATGTTTCTTTTTCATATGTAATGGAATGTGTATGTTGGTAATTTCTTTATCAATATATCATCTGTATTCTGTCCATATTACTAATATTAATAAAAAGATTTAGAAAGAAAAGACTTGGAACATTGGAACTTAAAACAGTACAGGTCCTTCGGCTTATCATGTTGTGCTGACCCTTTTACTTATGACAAAATCAATCTAACCATTCCTTCCCCATACAGCATTCAATTTTTCCATCATCCATCTTAAATGTCCCAAATTAATCTGCTTCTAGCAGAACCCCAGGCATTGTGTTCCATGCACTCAATATTGTTAAAATAATTCACCTCCTATACTTTCCTCCTTAAACCTTAAAGTTAAACCTCTCACTGCTCTGGGCAGAAGTTCCCACTTGCTTCAAAAGGAAACAATTTTACCAGTGCTTAAGAAGAATAATGTGAGCAGCCTTAATGACTATCACCCAGTAGCACTCACATATACAGTGATGAAATACTTTTGAGAGGTTGGTTATGACTGGACTGAACTCCTGCCTCAGCAAGGACCTGGACCCACTGCAACTTGCCTATTGCCACAATAGGTCAATGGCAGATGCAATCTCAATGGCTCTGCACACGGCTTTAGACCACCTGGACAACACAACTACCTATGTCAGTGTGCTGTTCATTGACTACAGCTCAGCATTTAATACCATCATTCCCACAATCTTGATTGAGAAGTTACAGAACCTGGGCCTCTGGTGTGTGCTTAGCCCACTGCTCTATTCTTTATATACACATGACTGTGTGGCTAGGCATAGCTCAAATACCATCTATAAATTTGCTGAATTTATATAAATAATATAATATAATAATATAAATACACCCATTGTTGGTAGAATCTCAGGTGGTGACGAGAGGGTGTACAGGATGGAGATATGCCAACCAGTGGAGTGGTATCACAGCAACAACCTGGCACTCAACGTCAGTAAGACAAAAGAGCCGATTGTGGACTTCAGGAAGTGTAAGATGAAGGAACACAGACCAATCCTCATAGAGGGATCAGAAGTGGAGAGACTGAGCAGTTTCAAGTTCTTGGGTGTCAAGATTCCTGAGGATCTAACGTGGTCCCGACATATCGATGCAGTTATAAAGAAGGCAAGACAGCAACTATACTTCATTAGAAGTCTGAAGAGATTTAGTACATCAACAAATGCACTCAAAAACTTCTACAGATGTACCGTGGAGAACATTCTGACTGGCTGCATCACTGTCTGGTATGGGGGGTGGGGTGGGGGGGGGGGCTACAGCACAGGACCAAAAGAAGCTGCAGAGGGATGTAAATTTAGTCAGCTATATTTTGGGTACCAGCCTACAAAGCACCCAGGGCATCTTCAAGGAACGGTGTCTCAGAAAGGCAGCGTCCATTATTAAGGTCTTCCAGTAGCCAGGGCGTGCCCTTTTCTCACTGTTACTATCAGGTAGGAGAGATAGAAGCCTGAAGGCAAACACTCAGTGATTCAGGAACAGCTTCTTCCCCTCTGCCATCCGATCCCTAAATGGACATTGAACCTATGAACACTACCTTACTTTTAAAAATAAATACTATTTCTGTTTTTGCACAATTTTTAATCTATTCAATATATGTATAGCATAATTGATTTACTTTATATTAAGTATTATTATTATTTTTCTTCTTCTACATTATGTATTGCATTGAACAGCCGCTGCTAAGTTAACAAATTTCATGACACATGCTGTTGGTAAAAAACCTGATTCTGATTCCTTTATATTAGCTTATTCCCAACTACCCCCCCCACCACCACCTCGGAAAGTCTGGTTGTCCACTAAATCTATGCATCTTATCATTTCACCTCTCATCCTCCTCTCCAAAGAGAAAATCCCTAGCTAGCTCAACATATTCTCATAAGGCTGCTCTCTAATCTGGGCAATGTCTTGGTAAATCTCTGTACCCTCTCTGAAGCTTCTACATCCTTCCTATAATGGGCCATCTAGACATAACACAGAAATCAATGTGAGAAATTCTCTACTGCTCCTAACTGATTCTATAACTTTCAAGGGCTCTTTATAATTTTATTTGCACAGTTTATCTTCTTTTACTTATTGGTTTATAGCTGGCCTTTGTTTATGGATAGCTTTTTGTAAAATTTGATTATGTCTTTTTTTTTCTGTAAATGCCTGTCAGAAAATGAATCAAGGTAATACTCACAAAATGCTGGAGGAATTCAGCATCTATGGAAAAGAGTAAACATCGACTCTTTATTCTTTTCCATAGGTGCTGCCTGACCTGCTGAGTTCCTCCAGCACTTTGTGTGTGTTGCTTTGAATTTTTAGCATTTGCAGCCCTTCTCGTGTTTGCGAGTACATGCTAACATTTGCACAATGATAATACACTTACTTTGAAATTTGAATTAAATGTTATATTTGATGAAGCCGCATCACAACTGGCCAGTCTTGACACAAACTATATTGGCTGGCTACCTGAAATTGTTGAATTCAATATTCAGCCCTGATGACTGTAGCACAGCTATGGGAAAATAAGGTTCTTTTCCCCAAGATTATGTTGGGTTACATTGGAGAAATGAAGGCAAAGTCAGAGAGTTCAGAGTTGGAGCAGGATGGAGAATTAAAGCAATAATCAGCCGGAAATTCAGGATGTCCTTACAGACGTCTCAGACGTGTTCTCTGAAGTGGTCAGCCAATTCATCTTTGCTTTCTTCAATATACAGGAAACCACAATGTGAGCACCCAATGAGCAAAGTCTGGGGGAAGGAAATGGGAATCACTCCCTTGTGGATGGAATGTCTGGGGCCTTTGGTGAGGAAGGAAGTAGATGGATAGGGGTTACTTTTCCTGCAGCTGTAGGGAAAATGGTGTGAATAGGACAGGAGGTGGATGAATAAACCACTATGTTAAGAATGATCCCTTTGGAATGCTGGATGGGAAGGTGATGTCTCTTGATAACATGACATCCGAGGTAATGGAAATTACCAGGAAACCATTGCAAAGTGGACAGGGAAACCATTTTTGGTGTGGGGAGGGGAGAGGGTGTAAAAGCACAAAAGGAGGAAATGTAACAGATGTAGTTGACCCTAGGGGAAGGAAGCTGTGGATATGGAAGCACGGGTGGGTAAGTTTCCTTGGTTAAGAACAGGTGAATGGAGCCATCAGAGGGAAGCAAGATGGGAGGAGATGCAGTTGAGGTAGCCGTGTTCCAGTTTAAGATGGCGTTGGTGAAGTACAGCAACAATTTGCTGACATCAAACACAACTATTAACTACATTTTATTAACTACACTATTAACTATATTATTAACTACCAGTATCTGCAGATTTTTTAGCTTTCCAAATGGATCAATCATGCCCATTTGTAATTCCAAAGGCATTTTGTAAAATAAGGGGGATACATCCTCGTGGAATAATAACATTAACTACCTGCGATATTTTAAACAGCCCAAATTAGTGTGGGCCACAGCAGACAGAATCAGCAGCTTACGTACCTTGTCATGCAGCAAAGACCCCTGTGCTCCCTCCATATTATCACCTACCAGTCTCACGATTCATAATGGTGAATGCAAGCAGTCGTTGTTTCAACTAAACATTTCCATAAAGAAATATCTGAACAATAATTACTAAATATCCCTCTTTGCAAACGTGGAGAATACCTGAAGGATATCATTTAAACTTACCCAACAAATGTCCTTTTCCTCCTGGGACTTTTGAAGCAATTTGCTAAGCTCTTTTTTGTAAGATTGAACGAAGTTTTCACACTGAGAAGACCAAAGCAAACAAAGAAAATCAGTTCCATCCAGGTAGAAGTAACAAATTCTGCTGTACATTGTTCTTACCATCAGTACAGTGTACACCAACTACCAGAAAGCAAAATGAGACAGTTACAGATGAGCATGGGGAAGTATTACATAGAACACTTCAGCCCACGTTGTTGTGCTGATCTTTTAACCTACTCTAAGATCAATCTAACCTTTACCTCCTACATAATCTTCATTTTCTTATCATTCATGTGCCTATCTAGAGTTCCTAATCAAAATCAAATCAAATCATCTCTAGTTATCATTCAAACAAACATAGATACAGCTGAATGAGACAATGTTCCTCTGAGGCCAAGGTGCAAACACACAAAATAGCAAGCAAAAAAGCATATTCATTTAAGAAAATATAGATAGTCCAAGACTCTGATGGTACAGTCTCCCAGCAGTCCACAAACGCACGGAGTCCAGCCTGTTACTCCATTGCTCGAACACAGGAGAGTGGCACTAACGGGAGAGGCCAGTCCCCAGCCAAGCTCGGATGCCACACTACAACACTCACACGTCTTCTCACCTGGTCCAGCAGCAGCAGGCAAGCCTGATCATTGAGGCTTAGTCCTCACTACATGGAGGCTGCACAGCTCCCATGTCGCCTGTCACGCCACCAGACAAGGGCAAAAGGCTGTGGCAGCCTACATTATCATTGCCCAATAGAGAGTGAAATATCCGAGACAATCTCCTACCGTTATACCGTATGCCACCTTTGCGCACCAACTTCGATGCCTTGGAGTAGCAGGCAGTAAAATGCTCTGCAGCCAGGTCTGCATCTCCGAACCCGCATCTGCTCTGACATCCCAAATGGCTCCTTACCTGAGTTTCTTAAATGCCCCTAATGTACTTGCCACTGCCAGTACTTCTGGCAGAGCATTCCATGCACTCACCACTCTCTGTGTAAAAAAATATAGATGTTACCTCTCCTATATTTTCCTCTAATCTGCTTAAAATTATGCCTCCTTGTATTAGCTATTTACACCCTAGGAAAAAGTCTCTTGCAATACACTTGATGTGTACCTCTCACCATCTTCCACACCTCTAGCAAGTCACCTCTCATCCTCCTTCACTCCAAAGAGGAAAACCCTAGCTCACCCAACCTATCCTCATATGACATTTCCTCTGGTCCAGGCATCATCCTGGTAAATCCTTTCTGCACCCTCTCCGCTCTCCAAAGGTCCACATCCTTCCTATAAAGAAGTTTCAAAGTACATTTATTATCAAAGAATGTAAAAATTATACAACCTCGAGATTTGTCTGCTTACAAACAGCCACAAAGCAAAATACCTGAAATAACCCGATTAAAAAAAGACCAACACCCGATGCATAGAGAAAGGAAAAACAAACAATTCATGCAAACAATAGGAGCGAGCAAGAACATTTCGAATCAAGTTGAGTCCTTAGATCCAAATCCTTGGAGCAGCCCGGACTAGGCCCAAAGCCTCAGTCTCAGTTCATCATATTAGCGCAGAGGTGTCGAACTCAATTGCACATGGGGCCAAAACTCAAAGCACACTTTAGGTCGCGGGCCGAACGGGATAAACGTTTATTGAACACACTAAAACTAAACATTTTTTGAACATAAATATGAATAAAAACAGACAGAAATACTATTCCAGAAAAAATAAACTAAAACTTTAAATAACTTAAATATTTTGCTCTCCATAAAAATAGCTCCTGTATTATACAAGTTAGAAATATGAGCATGCTGCAAAAAAACCCTGAAAATATAAATAAAATTTGTGCTTTTCAGCAAAAGTTAAAACAACAACAAATCAAAACACTCAGTTTTCTTTGCTCTTATGCCGTTTTGTCAGAGCTGGATGCTTGGCATCTTTTCTTGGCAATAGGTTTGTTTAGGTTTGGTGTAAGGTTCTGTGTTGTGGAGATTCTCAGGATGGACTGCAGGTGTTCATCAGTGAGACGACTCCTGTGTGATGTTTTGTTAATCTTCATCACTGAGAAAAGCTTCTCACACAGATATGTGCTTCCAAACATGCACAAGGTTCGAGCCGCATGTAGACGGAGCTGAGGCATTGCTTCAGGAATGGAGCGAATAAACTGTACGGGCCCTGCAGTGTCATACTTTGCCTTTAGTGTCCCATTACACTGCAGCTCTAACAGCTCCATCTGAATCTGTACAGGTGCAGTTTCCACGTCGACGGCAAATGGGTTGCGAAGCAGCTCGAAATTAATTTTTTGAGCTTCAAAGTCACCAAAGCGCCGTGCGAACTCAGCGCGAAGTGCGCTCAGTTTATCAGCAAAGTGCGCATTTGGGAACATCATTGCGCCGACCTGGTTCAACATTACTTGGCAACAGGGAAAATGAGGCAAGTTGCACTGGTGCATTTGTGTCTCCCATAGGAGCAGCTTCACTTGAAATGCCTTCACTGCATCATACATGTCAGTGATCATGCGGTCACGTCCCTGGAGCTGAAGGTTTAAGACGCTGAGATGTGTTGTTATGTCAGCCAGAAACGCCAACTCACATTTCCACTTTTCATCCCGCAAAACTGTGCAGTCTTTTCCTTTACTGTCCATGAACTGACAGATTTCCCTGTTGAGCTTAAAAACTCTATCGAGAACTTCTCCCCGACTCAGCCAACGCACCTCTGTATGATAAGGAATGTCGGCAAACTCTGAATCTAGCTTCTGCTCTGCGTTCAGGTTTTTCAGCTTATCCTGATGTTTGGTCTCGTAGTGCCGTCTGAGATTAAATTCCCTAATTACAGCCACATTAGCTCCACAAATAAGACACACGGGTTTACCGGCAATGTCAGTAAACATATACTCAGCAACCCATCGGTTTTGAAAGACTCTTTTTTTCAGAATCAACTTTTCTCTTCGCCATTGTTAGGGGTTAGCTTTGACTTCAGAATTGCGCTTGACGCTGGAATGTTCCCGGGTAGCCTATCGGCAGCTGTTGCGCTCCATTATGGGATCTGTAGTTCGTGTGTTATCGCCGGGCCATTAATAATTAAAATAATAGATCTATCTAAAATGATCTCGCGGGCCGGATATAATTGTACGCCGGGCCGGATATGGCCCGCGGGCCTTGTGTTTGACACCTATGTATTAGTGGGACAAATCTTCATGAAACACAGCAGCCAGGGCAGTCTCATATCCTCAGCGCCATGGAGAGAGGAGTGAACATCGCAGAAGAATGAGCAAAATTGGCTCTCCCTCCAATTCTGACACCCTGTCTTTCCAGTTTACCTGGGCCAGCAGATCATACCTCACATTAGGACCCAGGTACCACTGCAGCAAAAGGCTCAGGGCCTAGAACATGCTGCCTAACAATTCACTCTGGGCCCAGACTTCACTTTGAGACTTCCTACCTACTTTTGATTTCTTCTCAATTTTAACAGTCATTTCACTCTGTTGCACAAATATTTTCTGTAATCAGGGAGTGGATGCAAGGTTAACACTTACTGCTTGTCCCTTCTTTTAAGTGCTAACGTTCCTCTGGCAAGACCGTAAGACCAGAACAGAATTAGGTCATTCAGCCAATCAAGTCTATTTGATCATGGCTGGTTTTATTTTAGGTCAGTACTCCCACAATGTAGTTGGGCAGGGTGTTCAAAGGCAGTAACAATGAAGGACTGGCAGTATTTCCAAGCCAGACGTCCTCAGGCACCTTGGCCTCCTAGGTCAGTGGAGATGCAGGTTTGGGTGGCACTGTCAGAGTAGCCAGGGTGCGTAACTGAATTGCATTTTATAGATTGTGGAGATCTCCTGCACAGACTGCTTCATTAGCTTTGGCAGTTCCACATGTATTTAAACATTGTCCATCCTGCAGCAAGTATCCTTCTGACCAGCAGGCTCCTGTATGGAGACCGCAGGGAAGGTTTGGGAATTACTGATACTCCTTTGCTGGCTTTTCCAATCCCCACTACATCAATTCACAAGCCAGGAGAGATCATCCTGCCAGCCACAGTCACGCCAGGAAAATGTCAAAGTAGACCCAACAGACTGCATGACCTCATTTTGCGATGTCTTGTGGCATTACAATGGAAGATTGTTTCGAATTCAGCTCTCTGGACAAGCTCAGTATCGGCTTGTGAAGTCCTTGTGAAACCCAATCTGAATGTTGGTGAGTCCGGTTTGCTGAAAAATGCTGTTGAATTCTCCTTCTGAGTCTCTGTGGAGGACTCAGAGTGAACCTACTAGGCAGTGATTAGATTGGATTTTCTTGCCTTTTTATTAAAAGGACTTCCTAGGCAATTGTGCATATTAGTAGTTTAGTCGTTGAATATGGAAATAGGGTTAGAGATGCGGCTATTCAAGTTAGCAGACTTTCAGTTCTACTGCTGGGACGTCGTCTAATTTGAAAGCCTTTTCTATTTTCCGAGTTATCAGTTTTGTCTTGATATCTAAAGCATCAGAAGACTGGCTTGTGAGAGCCTTGGAGAAGCTGGGATGGATCTTCCATCCATGACTTCTTGCTGAACAAATACATTTTGGGAAAATGTAACCAGACATTTCAATGTGCTGACTCACTCTTAACATGAGTGTCGCACACGCATCTACCAAACCCAGCATCTCCACCAGTCACCCTGGAAGGGCAGAATCTGGAGGTGTTTGAGCATTTGCAGGACACCTTTAAAAACAAATTATTTTATTGAAATTCTGAGTGAAGATGAATTTCTGGCATCATTGCTGTTGGAGCCCAAACGTACACTTTCACATCCCCATTAACTCACCAGAGAACGTTGGGTTCCAGACCAGGAGCTGCAACCTTTCTCCAGCAGTGTCTTCACTTCTGAACCACTCTTCTGAGCCTGTCTGAGATGTTGCGCAATGCTGTCACATGCATCACAGGATATGATATCCCGCTGTTCATACAAAAGTTCTGGATTGTGGAGGGATTTGTATTAGATAGGCTACAGATTTTATCAGTGCAACTTCGATCTTTATAATGTATAACTGCGATAATGGAGAAATCCAACTATAAAAATTTCACTTACACTGGTGATCCTACTGTGGGGATTTAGAAAGTTAGGGGAAAAAAAAACTACTGTGTGGTGAACTTTTGGAATTCTTGAGTTTGGAGTTGTGGAGGCTCACTCATTGAGTTTGTTCAATTTGACTTCCCATTCCAATGTATCAGGCCAGGGTCTCCTCCTATGACGCAGCAGCGACACCCCAATCTGTTTGGATAGCCTCCAGCCTGATGGTGTGAACGTCACACTTTAATGGAAATACAGTGAAATGCATTGTTTGTGTTCAGACTGGACTGGAGCCATATCTCCAGTGCCAACATAGCATGCTCATAATTTACTAATCTTAACTTGAAATGGAAACTGAAGGAAACCCCTGTGGTGCGGTGGAGAGAATGCATGAAACTCCTTACAGATAGCAAATCTTGAACTTACAGCTGGCACTGTAAAGCATTATGATAACTGCTATGCTACTGTGCTGCCCCAATATTGTGGAACTGAATGAAACCATTAATTCATAATACCTATCACTTCTCATTCAGAAATTCCACCATTGTTCCTTTTTTCCCCACTTTCTTCCCAGGAATATCCAATTAGATCCATTTTTAGTTCTTTTTATACTATAAGACTATAACTGAAGGAGGAAATATTGGGTCCATGTTTACCTCAGCATTCAATACTTTCATGATTTCCATCTCAACAATTTAGCCACCCACCCGTATCCCTCAGGATCTGAATCTGCTGATCTTTAGCTTCACTCCTTGTTGACGCACAATCCCAGCAACCTACAAATAGGCTGAGGGATTAAAGAGGCAAGAATTCCATCAAACTCCTGACTTGGGCTGTGGAGAGATATTTTGGTGAGTCAGGAGGCTAGCTACCTGTTACAGCATATCAAGCCTTTAATTGTGTAAGTACAGAAGGTACAGAAGCAAGTCAATCTGGTCTGATGGAAATTGTATATTTCTCCTTATAGTTCTATACTTGTATTAAGAAACACACGGTGAACTTCCAGTTCTGCTTTACCATGGCAATGAACTACTTGTTCAGTAGATTCAAGCCACTTCCTCATGCGAACTGGTGAGATCATATTTCAGCTCCTCGAGTGGAGTGGCTGCAGGATATTTTGAGGTAATTGTCGTGTTCTCACTCGGGTGTAACAGAACCCGAACACCGAGGTAAACTGTCGTTAATGAAAACAGGGTCGCAGTAAGATTAACCATTTACTGTTCAATCTTCCACATTAACGTATGGTGAAAACTGTTGATAAAACAATACAAGATTGGTACAGTATTTGTTTCCCTCTAGATATCACACTTCCATCGTAAATACTTGCAAAGGTAAAACTACAACAACTACATTACATTAAAGTGCAGTCAGAATCTACTTATGCCATTGACTGCTTTAAATACACTTCAACACGACTATCCGCAACTCTTTAACTAACGAAAACATAAACCTTATCGACCGTCGTTACTTTTAACAGAATCAGCGTTAACATTTTAATTCAACGTATCGATTATCTATGAACTTACAGTGTTGCTCCACTGTGATTTCTAATGCATAGAAGACAACTTTTCTTGTGCTGGACTCGTACATGTGAGCCCCCCACCTTTCCGTCTTTCCCAAACCGGTATTTTCCCACAAGACGCGGTGAAACCGGATGTGACGTCATCGCATGCCGCGATATATTACGGACAACGAATTTACTTAAACAATCCTAACTTTAACTAAAAACTGCTAACACACGAATTACTGAGCAAAAATATTATAAACTAAATAACTGCCATAAAGGCAACACACTCCCCGCTTGACCTTCGTAAGGTCACAATGAACATAATACAAAACTTCAGTCTCTAAATCAGTCCTTAGGTAGAAGTAGAATGACTTCTGTAACTGGCCTTTGGTAAATTTTCACATCGCCTTGGTCGGTAGTTTTCGACTTGACCTTCCTGACATGTCCATCCCTACTAGGGAATGTGGCAGTGATTCTGGCCATTGGCCAGCAGTTGCGGGCGATTTGCTTGTCCCTGAGCAGGACTAAATCTCCAACTTGAAGATTCCTGCCAGGTTCTGTCCACTTTTGTCTGTGTTGCAACAAAGGTAGATATTCCTGTCTCCAGCGAGACCAGAACCGATTTGCCAGAGCCTGGACTTGTCTCCATTGCTTTGTGTACAAATCCTTATCAGAGAAGTCCCCTGGTGAAGGAGCATTGATGGCGAGAGTATGAAGGGGTTTTCCGGGTCAGAAGACACATGTAGGAGTGGTCGTGCATTTATAATGGCTGTGACCTCTGCCATTAGTGTGCACAGTACCTCGTGGGTCAATCGGGTGCGTTGCTGCATCTCAGGTTTCCTTTTCAGGATTTTTGCAAGGGCGTGAACCGCTTGACTGCTTGCTCTTTGTTGTTTGGCAAGCACTGGCGTGGTTCTCTGAAAGGCAGTGGGGCGACCCCATTATTTGCTTCATCTCTGAAGACTGTGGTGTCTTTTGTTTTCAAGAAAATGGCATCTTGAGCTGATGGAGCAAGTTTATTACCATGTTCCGTTTGAGCGAAGATTGACTGACCCAGCGTCTCGTCAGTTACTTTGCGCTTGTTAAAGCCTTGTTGTGCTTCCTTAATACACGGGACACTTGTGCGGGGTTGAAAAGTTGAATGGCAGCCACTCTCTAGCATGTTGGTCTTGAGTGTGCTAACCGTCGGTTTGTGTACATCGCCAGGGCACACTTCTCCTATCACCACCCAGCCCAGATCCAGGCGTTGCGCAAAGAGGGCGTCGTGTGGTCCATCGACCTGCTGCCTAACCTTGTGTACCCGGAGAACATCTCTCCCTAATAGCAGGATTTCTGCTTTGGGATCCAGTCCTGGGATGTGTTTGGCGATGTGGTGGAGATGTGGCTGGTGTAGTACCGCACTTGGCGTTGGGATCTCAGTGCGGTTATTCAAGATTTCATTGCACTCTAAGAGTGGAGGGAGACAGATGACGACTTTACCATCCAGGGACTCGAGCTGGAAGCCTTCTGCCTTCCTTCCGTAAGTTTCCATGTTGCCTGAACAAGTTCTAAGGTAGTATGGGAACTGCTCACTCTCAATGTTGAACAAGTCAAAGAACTCTGGTCTGACTAGTGAGCGATTGCTCTGGTCGTCCAGAATTACATAGGCTTTGATGGCCTTGTCTTTGGCTCCCTTAGGGTACACCTTAGTGAGACAGATCTTTGAACAAGAATGGCTTGACTGAGCTTGACCGCAAACTTCTGTACAGCTCCAGCTGACAACAGTTGTCCTGGAGTGAGCCTCTCCCTCCCCACCGTCCTGTTGTGGGGGTGAAGGAGCATTGTCGGTTTGCGGTAACGGGCCGGGATGCATGGCCCCATCGTGATTAGTGCTTCACATTCCGGGCACTTCACGGCGATCGTACACTCTCTAGCAAAGTGAGAGGTCGAGGAACAGCATTTAAAACATATTCTTTTTTCCTCGAGAAGGGCCATCCTCTCTTCAAGGGGTTTTTCCCTAAATGTTCTGCATTTCTTGAGGGGATGGGGTTTGTTATGCAATGGACAATTCTTGCAAGGGTCATTGTTGTAAAGGCTTCAGTCTTAAGCACTGAGACTGGTGTATTAATGTTGAAATTATTCGAAGAGGATTTATCTGGCTTGGTGTAAATTGTACTGCTTCCTGGACCCATGAGGCGAGGGTCATTTCGCTTCTTCGCCTCCTTGCACACAAACCTTGTGAAATACTCAAAGGGAGGAAACCGACCTCTACGATCTTCCTTGTACTCTGAGGCAACAGACACCCACCTGTCCCGCAGCCCAAATGGAAGTTTGTCCACGATTTGTCTGATCCCGGATGGAGTATCTAGGTATACTAGACCAGTTGAGTAGCCATCTTCTTTGGCACCTTGAATCTCCATGAGTAAATCTCTGAGCTCCCTTAACTTAATGTGGTCCTTGGCTGACACCTTAGGAAAATTTTCCAGACGTCGGTATAGCGCCGCTTCAATAATTTTGGGGGCCCCATAGCTCTCCCTAAGTCTCTTCCATGCTTTGCTCAAAGCTAGCTCGGGTTTGTTGAGGTACACTGAACGTATGCGTCTCACCTGTTCGCATGATTCCTTTCCCAGCCATTTCGCCATAAGATCCTGGGTTGCTCTGAGCTGGACTCCGTTGATAGCATTGGTGAATGTGGAGTACCATGCACGGTAGCTTTCAGGTTTATCGTCGAACTGGTATAGTCCTTGTGGTGAAATATGTGCCTGTCTGGACACACCCCCTTCTGACTGCTCCTGTGGCTCCTCTGGCTCCTCCCACAGGCCCCTGTATAAAGGCGATTCAGGTCTAATCCTCTGCCTCATTCTCCAGGATGTAATATGATGGCCACTCACTGCTGGTTCCTTCTTCAGTCAATAAAAGCCGATATCTCGCCTTACGTCTCAGTGTGAGTTATTGATGGTGCATCAGTCCTGAAGTGATGAGATCCCGTTGTGCTAAATACCGTGCCATGGATTCGACTGCAAGTGGCATGTGGGCTGGGGAAACATGTCGGCGGGTATACGACTGAGGGCGTACATCTGTTATGGAATTTGCTGTTCTGAATTCGGTCTTTGCCTCTCTTCTCCCCAAATCTGGTAAGTTTGGTGTCGAGAAGTACTTGTCGTGAGCCCTTTCACTCTTGAGTTCGTCGCGGAGTTGCAAGCGTAAATTGATTTCCTTGGATGGATGTGATGCGATCGGGCCTCTCTGAGGCTCCTCATGACATGGGGCGTTATCAGAGAAGTATGGAAGGGAAGGACGAGTCTGCCAGTCTATTTGAGATTGGACATAGTCGCTTGTGCGCTCCAACCTGATCTTTTCTGAAGTAGATTTTCCGTCGATCAGATCATGCATTTCTTCAGCCTCTTCTATGTAATCTGCTTCCACCCTGGCAGCTTCTTCTTCTCGTTCTAGCATCAGCACTTCTAACTCTGCCGCTATCCTTGCCCTTTCCAACTGGTTTTCAGCTTCTCTGGCAGCCGCTTTCATTTTCATTTTTGCTTCTTGTTTGGCGTAGCACACTCGCACCTTGGCGGCTTCTGCTTTAGCTCTTGCTTGGGCAGCCTGCGATGATGCCCTACTGCCCCTGTCGCTGGTTTGTTCACATTAAGCGACAGGTTGTTGGCTCTGCACCAGTCCGTTAGCCGCTGCACCTCCTCTCTGGAAGCTGACTCATCGTTCTTGCTGATAAGACTCACCACAGTCATGTCATCGGCGAACTTGATGATGTGGTTCGAGCTGTGTGTTGCAGCACAGTCGTGGGCCAGCAGAGTGAACAGCAGTAGACTGAGTGCACAGCCCTGTGGGGCCCCCATGCTCAAACTGATGGTGCTGGAGATGCTGCTCCAAATCCTGACTGACTGAGGTCTCCCAGTCAGGAAGTCCAGGATCCAGTTGCAGAGGGAGGTGTTCAGGCCCAGTAGGCTCAGCTTTCCAATCATGAGGGATGATTGTGTTGAATGCTGAACTGAAGTCTATGAACAGCATTTGAATGCATATGTCTTTTTTGTCCAGGTGGGTTAGGGCCAGGTGGAGGGTGGTGGCAATGGCATCATCTGTTGAGCGGTTGGGACGGTACACAAACTGCAGGGGGTCCAGTGAGGGGGGCAGCAGGGTCTTCATATGCCTCATGACGAGCCTCTCAAAACACTTCTGAGCTTGAGCCTGAGTTCCTGGTCAAGCCAAGCACGAGTTCTAGTCAAAGAGCGTCCCAGCCAAGACCTGAGTTCTCAGTCAAGTCCCAGTCCAGGTTTTCTGGTTTGTTACTTCATGTTCGCGTCCAGGTTGATATTTTGTCCTCGCTCCTTGGCTTACCTAGTATTCTTAATAAACATAGTCTTGTTCAGACTACTGCAGTGTCTGCGTCTTGCATTTGGTTTCGTTCCTAACGCCCCCTTGTGACAGAACGGTCCAGCCAAACATGGACCCAGCAACACAGACACTGCCGTTAAACTCTGGTCAGCCGGGGGTCCCCCTTGTTGAAACCACCCCACTCCAACTCACCTGGATCATCGATAATCTGGGAAAGCTGGTTGGATCGTCAGGAGGCTCCCATGGGGGTGGGGGGGGTGGCGGTACTGTCACGGTCCGGTCTGTGGATTCTGTATTCTGGTTGTTTCTGTTTTTCCTTGTTCCATTGGGTCCTTTAATTGAGGCAACTGATCCTCATTTCGAGCTTGCAACATAAATAGCTCAGGGGTCCATCTATTCCTTTTCTGGACCATCCCTGTCAAGAAACCCGCACCAGGAAGCTTGGCGTCTGAAACCCACATCTGGAAGCTCAGCATCAGAAACTCATACCAAGAAGAGTCCCGGCTCTGTGTCCTGTGTCCAAGAAGAGTTCCGGCTCTGTGTCCTGTGTCCAAGAAGAGTCCCGGCTCTGTGCCCTGTGTCCAAGAAGAGTCCCGGCTCTGTGTCCTGTGTCTAATAAGAGTCCCGGCTCTGTGTCCTGTGTCCAAGAAGAGTCAAGTCTAGTCAAGTCTGAGTCTGAGCTTGAGTCCGAGTTCCAGGTCAAGAGCCAAGTCAAGATGCAGGTACCTAGACCCGGCCAAGACCCGAGTTCTCAGTCAAGTTCAAGTCTCAAGTCCTAGTCCAGGTTTTCCAGTTTGTTATTTTACACTCATGTCCAGGTTGATATTTTTTCCTCGCTCCTTGGCTTCCCTAGTATTGTTAATAGACATAGTCTTGTTCAGACAACTACAGTGTCTGTGATTTGCATTTGGGTCCATTCCCAACGCCCCCTTGTGACAAGAGAAATAAATTACCCATTGTCACTTGCTGCGAAGGGGGCAATAGATGGATGCTGGCTTGCAGCAGAGCCACTAGCTGTGTTAAAGGCCAGACACATGACACTGGAATGCAATATCTGAATTGGTAAGAAAGGAATATAAAAGCAGTGCTAGTGACTTTAACTCTGTAGGAGAACAGCTATCGGGGACGCGAGGTGCCCTGCTGACACCTGGAGATTTGTAAAAGGACGATGAGGAACATGTGGCCAGCAGCAGAAACTCCTTTTTAACCGGTATTATATTTTCTGTTCTTTGACTGTTCATGGAAGGTCAGGAAAACTTAACTGGTTTGCACACAGGTATTGGTTGTCTAAGTTCACATGTTCTTCCATTCAGACAATAAAGGTACTTGGCGGTAAATACAGATTCTCTCTTGTGCCTACAAGGGGTGATTCTTGTAACAAATTCTTTCAGGTTTCTTGCTTTGTGGCTACCTGTAAGCAATCAAATCTCAATGTTGTATAATTTACACATTCTTTGAAAATAAATGTACTTTGAAACAAAGCTACAAATTCCATCATCTAAATCATTGACATACAACATAAAAAGAAGTGGTCCCAACACAGACTCCTGTGGAACACCGCTAGTCACTGACAGCCAACCAGAAAAGGTTCCCTTTATTCCCACTCTTTGCATCCTGCCAAACAATCACTGCTTTATTCACAAAATACACTGCTGGATTCCATGCTGGAATCTCTCCTGTAATACCATGGGTTCTTAACTTGTTAAGCAGCCTCATGTGTGGCACCTTGTCAAAGGGCTTCTGAAAATCCTAGGACACAACAGCAATCGATTCTCCTTTGTCTAACCTGCTTGTTATTTCTTCAAAGAACTCCAACAGGTTTGTTAGGCAAGATTTTCCCTTGAGGAAACAATGCTGACTGGCCTATTTTATCATGTGTTCACATCCTGAACAATCAACTCCAACATCTTCCCAACCACCGAGGTCAGGTTAACAGGCCTGTAGTTACCTTTCTTCTGTCCCCCTCCCTTCTTAAAAAGTGGAATGACATTTGCAATTTTCCAGTCTTCCAGAACCATTCCAGAATCAAATAATTCTTGAAAGATTGTTACTAATGCCTCCACAATCTCTTCAGCCATCTCTTTCAGAACCATGGCGTGCATACCATCTGGTCCAGGTGACCTCATCTACCTTCAGGCCTTTCATTTTCCCCAAGAGCCTTCTCTCTGTAACGGTAATTTCATACATTTCATGACTTCTGATACCCTGGAGCTTCCACCATACTGCTAGTGTCTTCCACAATGAAGACTAATTCAAAATATTTATTCCGTTCACCTGCCATCTCCTTGTCCCCCATCACTACCTCTCCAGCATCGTTTTCTAATGGACTGATATCCACTCTCGCCTCTGTTTTACACTTCATGTATCTGAAGAAACTTTTGGTATCCTCTTTAGTATTATTGGCTAGTTTACTTTTGTGTTCTATCTTTTCCTTCTTAATGATTTTTTTAGTTACCTTCTGTTGGTTTATAAAGGCTTCCTAATCCTCTAACTTCCCACTAATTTTTGCTCGATTACATGCCCTCTCTTTGGCTTTATGTTATCCTCTTGCTCTTGATGTATGTACAGAATGCCTTGGGATTTGCCTTGATCTTTTCATGGCCTCTACTCCAAACTATCCAACCAATCATATCCGTTGTTCTGATTTTGCCTTTCAGTACTATCCCTGATGTCTACCTCTGGTTCGATCCTTCCCTTACCAACCTGATGCTCCAGTTCTCAGTTTTCTGTAAAACTAGTTTCAACTCTCATGAATAGAACTTGCAACCCTCCCGGCTAGGATATTGACTCCCCTCCATTTCAGGTGCAACTTGTCCCTCTTGTACAGGTCATTGCTTTCCCAGAAAAGGTTCCAAGAACTTGAAATCCTGTCCCTGCACCATCTCCTCAGCCACTTATTCATCTCTGCTTTCACCCCAGTCCTACTTGCACTAGCCCGTGGTACTGGGAGTAATCTGAAGATTACTACCTTGGAGGTCCTTCTCTTCGGCCTCATTCTTAACTTTATATATTCAATGAGTCGGACCTCTTCCCCCTTTTTGCCCATGTCATTGGTGCCAATATGTGCCACGATCCCTGGCTGTTCATCCTTCCCATTAAAAATATCCTGCAGCCACTCCGTTACATCCTAGCACCCAGGAGGCAACAGAATCTCTTTTGTGGCCCCAGAATCTACTTTCTATCCCGTTAACTATCAAGTCCCCTATAACTACCACACGGCCCGACTTTACCCTCCCCGTTGAGCCTCAGAGACAGCGACTTTACCACCAGGGCTGGTTGTTGCTGCCATGATCTGATGGGTTACTGCCCCCTCCCCCCCCCAGCAGTATTCAAAGAGGTATACTTGTTGCTGAGGGGAATGGCCACAGAGGAATCCTGCACTTTGGTGGTCACCCATCTACAGTCCGAAGCCTGACTCTGTGTCTCACCACCTATTCAAAAGTCTCATATAAGTATTAATGTCTTCAGCCTCATGAATGATCCGGAGCACATCCAATCCCAGCTCCAACTTTTTGACCCAGTCAGCCAGGTGCTGAAGTTGGGTACATTTCCTGCAGATGTAGTCATCAGGGGAACAGTCAGGTATCCAAAATTTCCACATCTGACAGGAGGAGCATTCCTTCCTGACTACTCTGACCTAAAAAGGCTTACCTCTCCTTAACTATAACTGCCTGTTCACACCAAAGCCTTCCCACACTGTCACTGACACTCAAACAATGGCCGCTCTGCTTAAGCCTACCTTCCTTTTATTTGCAGCTGAGTTTAGGCATCTGATGCTGACACTTACCATGCCTGCGCAGCTGAAAATGTTCGGCCTTGCCCAAATCTGCTGCTTTTAGTTGGGGAACACCTAGGAGACAGTGAAGAAAACGTCATGAGATTAAAGTTATCTATAGAAAAGGAGCAATGCAAAGTAAAAGTCATTAATTGGAGAAAGACTAATTTCAATAGATTGATGGAACTTGACATTGAGGGTTAAAACTGCAACAGAGATTAATCAGATTTCCTGAACTTCTGGTAATTGCTCCAACCACCCCTCCTTCATTTCCCATTTCAGTTTCTCTCTCTCACCTTATCTCCTCACCTGCTCATCTCCTCCTCCTTCCCTTTCTTCCATGGTCCTCTGTCCACTCCTCTCAGATTGCCCCTTCTCCAGCCCTTTAACAAACCAATCAGCTCTTTATTTCACTCCCTCTCCCAGTTTCATCTATTATCTGCCACCTTGTACTTCTTCCTCCCCTCCCCTCACCTTCTTATTCTGACTTCACCCCTCCCTTTCCAGTTCTGAAGAAGGGTCTCATCCTGAAACGTCAACTGTACTCCTTTCCATAGACATTGCCTGGCCTGCTGAGTTCCTCCAGCACATTGTGTGTGTTTCTTTGGATCCCCAGCATCTGCAGAATTTTTCAAGTTGGTGGCATTCTGAAATATCCTAGCAAGTCAGTTTATCACCTGCTACATTAAAACACAGTTGGAGCACTGGTCAGTCAACTGTTCGATGCTACTGATTCGTGACCCTGAGTGTACCCTGTTTCATTGGAAGACCAGTCCTTTTAAGACTGACAGTGAACTTAAAGAGGATAATACACACAGCATGCTGGAGGAACTCAACAAATCAGGCAGCATCTAAGGAAGGAAATAAACAGCGAGGTTTGATATACCTATGTCAAGCAGAGCTACTCTTTAAATACTGATGGAATCTGATGAGATGCAACATTTCAAGTACAAAACCACAAAATTGCAGATTAGGAAACATTCACAGACAGGTTAAACGCAGATAGGAAATCTGCTAATGAACACCCACCAACCCCAGCTGATGAATCAGCAATCTCTCACAGACAATCAATAACAATAGTGAACAATGGATGGGAAACAACATCACCAACAGAGACTCTGTAGCACCATCACTGACCTCCTGAAAAATCCTAGAAAGGTTCTTGGTT
The DNA here is from genome assembly GCF_030144855.1 of Hypanus sabinus. Lineage (NCBI taxonomy): Eukaryota > Metazoa > Chordata > Chondrichthyes > Myliobatiformes > Dasyatidae > Hypanus > Hypanus sabinus. The sequence goes on from NC_082706.1 coordinate 10,259,321, forward strand.
ATAGACCACTCCATCACAGATAAAACCCTCTCCACCACTGAGCACATCTACATGGAGCACTGTCATAGGAGCACAGCGTCTAATATCAAGAAACCCCACCACCCACCCAGGCCATGGTCCTTTCTCACTGCTGCCATCAGGAAAAAGGTACAGGAGCCTTGGAACCCACACCACCAGGTTCACAAACAGTTATTACCCCTCAATCATCAGGCTCTTGAACCAGAGGAGATTACTTCACTTGCCCATCACTGAACTATTCCCATAGCCTATGGACTCACTTTCATGGACTCTTCCTCTCATGTACTTTATATTTATTGCTTATTTATTTATTATTATCTTTTTCTTTTTCTATTTGCACAGTTTGTTGTGTTTTGCACTTTGGTTGTTGTCTGTCCTGTTGGGTGTATTCTTTCATTGACTTTACTGTGTTGCTTGGATCTACTGTGTAAGTTTGCAAGAAAATGAACCTCAGGTTTGTATATGGTGACATATATGTACTTTGAATTTTTGATAATAGATCTGCAAACCCAAAATGTTAGTACACAGGGAAAGCATGGTGGTGTAGCAGTTAGTGCAACACTATTACAGCACCAGTAATCCAGGTTCAATTTGGCGGCTCTCTGTAAGGAGATGGCACATTCTCCCTGTGAATGCGTAGGTTTCCTCCCACATTCCAAAGACGTATGGGTTAGTAGGTTCATTGGTCACATGGGTGTAATTGGGTGTCATGGGTTCGTGAGTCCAAGCTTTCCAATGTTGTGCCTAACTTGCTGTGTTTTTCCCAGCAGGAAGAGTTCTGCTTTTATTTTATTATTGCTTCTCTGTATTTGATTTGGGAAAGAGAAAAGATAGATAAGGTGGCAAAGGCAGCAGATAATATACTTACCTTTACTGGCTAAAACATTAAATACAAGAACAGGGTGTGTCACGCTAGACCAAATAATACCTCAGAAAGACCACCATGTTAGCATGGCATACAGTTCTGTCTGGAAGGATGTGATTTCTCTAGAGTGTGTAGAGATTATTTGTGGCACAGAATAATACCATTCAGCCCATTATAACCATGCTGGAAAAAATAATTGATAACAGGTTAATCCCAAGTCCAAAATCTTGGCTCTTAATGAAAGGATCATCTTTAGTCAGAATCAGGTTTATTATCACTGACATTTGAAATGAAATCTGTTGTTCTGTGGCAGCAATATAGAGCAAGAGAAAAAAATGCTATAGGTTACAATAAGAAATTTAAAAATAAAGATTAGGATTCTTGAGGGTTTTTCACCTGACGTCATGAATGAGCATTGCTAAGTTCAAAGAGGTTATGTCGGAGCTTTTTAAACAAAGGTTTAAAGCCATCTCTTCATTATCCTACTCATCTTAGAATCACTCTGTAAGATGGTTCTAAAGAATGGTTTCACTCGAGTGGAGAAACTCAGGATTTTTTAAAGACAATGGATTGACTGTTTAGTACCTTGTTATAAGAATAATCGCTTCTCTTACTTCTGGTGAACCTTCACAGCTAAACTTCCTTGTGATTTAAATGTTTTACTTAGAGAATAAGATTTTAATGAGTTAATGCCAAGTGTGATTATATGTTATGACTTTTGATAAGTTTTTTATTACTTTATACACTTTTCTAAAGGTTTTTTAAATCAATATGGCTTATTTTTGGGTATTTTTCATTCTATTGTTTTGAAACTGTAATAATTAATCTATTTGTGTTATGAGGGCTAAGTTTTTTACGGCCATTATTTAGTCTAGCCTGGAATACAGTTGATCTTGGAATTAATTTGGAGTCAAATCAGCAGGTTGTTTTGGGAGGGTGATGTCATTAGCTGTAGCTGCCAGCCTTCTTTTGGCTGGCCTTCTGACTTTGGGAGGGGTGGGTGTCTTTCTTTGGGACGTTAGCCAAATCTGTTGTTTGGTTACCCTATTTCAAGGCTTATTCTTTGGTTTTAATGTTCATTTTACTGGTTATTACTTTAATTTCTCTATTAAATAGAATAATGGGTCATACTATTAACTTACCCAGTCTTAATATGAAAGGACTAAAACACCCTGTGAAGCGGAATAAGATTTTTGCCTATATATTAAAAAAATTAAAGCCCCCAATTATTTTTTTACAAGAAACACATGTATGTAATTGAGACAACTTGGGTCTTTTCAGTAGATGGAAAGGACTACATTTTTACTTCTCTTTCCATCTCTAAGTCTAGAGGAGTTTCAATTTTTATGGATAATTTAGTTCCCTTTGTCCAACATAAAGTAGTGCCTGATAATAATGGGTGTTTTGTCATAGGGTAGGAAAATTAGATAATAAATTAATGGTATTTGCCAATCTGTATGCTCCGAATACATATGATCCAGGTTTTTTGAGTGTTTTTTTTTCGTTTCTGCCAGACTTGAGCCTTTTCTCATTGGTGATGGGAGAAGATTTTAATTGTTGGTTAGATCCAGTTTTAGATCGGTCATCCTTTGAAACAGCAACACTGAATAAATCAGCTTTGTTTATTCAATCTTTTTAAATGAAATACGGCATTGTTGATATATGGCATTTCTTACATCCACTAGGTATTCGTTTTTTCTCATGTCCATCATACTCAGTCCAGGATTGATTACTTTCTTATTGATAGTCAAATGATTCCTTTAGTTCGATCCTGTGAATACAAAGAAATTGCTGTTTCGGATCATGCTCCGGTACTTTTATCTTTAAATTTAGCTGGTCTTCCTCAAATAAACAGATCTTGGCATTTTAATTTAACTTTGTTATCTGATAAAGATTTCTTAAAGTTTCTGGAGAGACAAATTATTCTTTTTTTAAGAGAATACTTTGGAAGAAACTTCTAGTCTTATTAGATGAGACGCCTTTAAGGCTTTTATTAGAGGTCAAATTATTTCCTATACTGCAAATGTCAAGAAAAAAAGCTAATAAAGAGAGAACTGTTAGCTAATCAGTTAAAACAATTAGACTAAATATATGCCTTGGCTCCAGATCCTGTTTTATATGAAAGGCATGTTGAAATTTGAACTAAATATGATCTTCTTTTAACATATCCAATTGAAACTCAACAGGTAAATTATTGGCTAACCAATTAAAAACCTTTATAGCTAAACGGCAAATTAAAGAAATTTGTAAAGCCAATTGGTGATAGGACAACTGACCATTTAGAAATAAACGATATTTTTAAAGAATTTTATTCTATTCTTTATAGTTCTGACTCTCCCAAAGATAATACTGTAATGAATAATTCTTTAGATCAATTAACCATTCCTACACTTTCTGTTGATAACCAAAAACAGTTGGATCAACCTATTTCGTATGAGGAAATGTAATGTTAAAATTGTACAAGGCATTGGTAAGGCCAAATTTGGAATATTGTGTGCAGTTCTGGTCACCGAATTATAGGAAAGATATCAATAAATTAGAGAGAGTGCAGAGACGATTTACTTGGATGTTACCTGGGTTTCAGCACTTAAGTTACAGAGAAAGGTTGAACAAGTTAGGTCTCTATTCATTGGAGCGTAGAAGGTTGAGGGAGGATTTGATCGAGGTATTTAAAATTTTGAGAGGGATAGATAGAGTTGACGTGAATAGGCTGTTTCCATTGAGAGTAGGGGAAATTCAAACGACAGGACATGATTTGAGAGTTAGGGGGCAGAAGTTTAAGGGAAACACGAGGGGGTATTTCTTTACTCAGAGAGTGATAGCTGTGTGGAATGAGCTTCCTGTAGAAGTAGTAGAGGCCAGTTCAGTTGTGTCATTTAAGGTAAAATTGGATAGGTATATGGACAGGAAAGGAGTGGAGGGTTATGGGCTGAGTGCGGGTAGGTGCGACTAGGTGAGATTAAGGGTTCGGCACGGACTAGGAGGGCCGAGATGGCCTGTTTCCGTGCTGTGATTGTTATATGGTTATATGGAAATTGTCGAGCCTGTACATTCTTTGCACTCAGGGAAGGCTCTGGGTCTTGATGGATTTTCTGGAGAATTTTATAAGGCTTTTTCCTCACTGCTTATATCTCATTTAAGTGCAGTTTTTTTGGACTCCTTTAAGTTGGGTAGGTTGTCACAATCTTTTTATGAAGCTTCTATTTTGCTCACTCTTAAAAGGAATAAGAATCCAACTGAATGCTCTTCATACAGACCAATTTTTTAATGTAACGTTGATACTAAAATCTTATCTAAAGTTCTGGCCCGTAGAATTTAAACTATTTTACCATCTATCATTTCTGATGATCAGACGGGATTTATTAAAATTGATCTCTTAATACGCAAAACCTTATTGGAGGCTCAAAGAGCAACAATAGCAAGAGGTTCCAGAGCCAGGTTAAATAACAACAGACTAAGAGGGCAACCCTGCCAGGTACCTCTATATAACCTAAAATAAGATTTTTGATTATTAGTTATAATAATCAAAACATACTCTTTTATTTAACCAATAAAAAGATTGATAAAGAAAGAAGAAAAATCGATATTCCCATTTTAATATTCATTGTTTATTAAACGCTATTTATTCCCCTTCTAAGGAGATATCGGAATGTGTGATTTTTTTGGACGCTGAGAAGGCTTTTGATTGGGTTGAATGGAATGACTTAAAACTTTAGAAATATTTAATTTTGGGCCCGATTTTATTCAATAGATTAAATTACTGTATCTATCTCCTTCTGCTAGGGTCCTTACTAATTTTCAGTATTCCAAACCTTTTAAAGTTCAATGTGGAACTAGACAAGTTTGTCCGCTGAGCCCTTTGCTCTTTGATTTGGCTTTAGAACCCTTAGCCATTGCTTTTCGAGAAAATAATGATGTTATTGGTATTCTAAGGAGAGGGACTGTTCATAAAGTTTTGCTTTATGCTGATGACCTATTGGTTTTTATTTCTAATGTCAAGGCTTCACTACCTCCTGTGCTTTCTCTACTTACTTGTTCTAACCAGTTTTCAGGATACAAACTGAATTTACATAAGAGTGAACATTTCCTCTGAATAATCCAAGAATTATAAATACCTATTTAATGAAAGTTTTCTGACCTTACTGAATTTTGTAAAAAGGACACTATCAAACTGGTTGCCTTTTTCGTTATCCTCGATTGGCCGAATCAACTCTATTAAAATGAACATTTTACCTAAATTTATATACCTTTTTCAGGTATTACCTGTTTTTAATTCCTAAATCTTTTTTTGATTCTCTTGATTCTATTATATCTTCTTATATATGGAAAAACAAACGTTCTTGACTAAATAAAGCTCATCTTCAGAAATCTAAGAAGAATGGAGGTTTAGCTTCACCAAATGTTAGGTTTTATTATTGGGCAGTCAATATACGAAATCTTGTGGCGACCCATTTCCTGGCACATCCGAACCGGCTCACAATTAGCCAGCGTTCCGGTTAAGGGTGATAGCCTACGGGGATTTGCGAGCACAGAGCTTTGGAGCCTCTGCGCCACGGGGGGCAGGTTGAGGGAGGCTTAAAAGCAAGGCTGGGGATTTAGAATAAAGTTTTTTCTTCGACTGCAGTTACCGACTCCGTGTCGTAATTTTAGCGCTGCATGTAGCACACTGCTACAATCTTACGCTTTGGTCATATTATATTAACCATGAGAACCTTCTGATATGGGTTTCTTTAGAAGCTAACTCTGTTAATAAATTTTCTATTATTTCTCTTCTCAGATCCTCACTCTCTTTATCTTTTAGTAAACTAACTGAAAATTTGGTAGTTAAACATACTTTAAGAATCTGGGTACAATTTAGGAAATTCTTTGGTCTATTGAGATCTTCTTTGTCGAGTCCCATTTGTTTTAACTATTTTTTTAAACCTTTGATGGCCGATTCAGTTTTTAAAGAATGGGATAGATTGGGTATTACAAACGTTTGTAAATGCTTACAGGAGTTTTTGTTGGAGGAAGTCTTCTTTCATTTGAGCAAATGTCAGTTAAGTATAGTTTATCCAAAACTCATTTTCTTAGTTATTTACAAATTAGAGACTTCTTGCGTTCTCAACTATATACATTTCCTATAAGTTCTGATAAGGACTTAGTAGATATAATTTTTAATTTAAAACCTTTTTATAATGGTTCAATATCCAATATTTATGGTATGTTGCTTGGAATAAGAAACGTTCCTATAGACAAAACTAAAAATCTTTGTAAATTGAAGATTTACAGACTTCAATTTCTGTGGAAACTTGGAATGAAAATTTTTAATTGGTGAACACTTCCTCATTATGTGCTCGTCATTCCCTTTTACAATTTAAAGTGGTTCACAGGACTGTCATGTCTAAAGATAAGCTATCACATTTTTATTTGGATAGATCTTCTTTCTGTGATAGATGTAATAATGGAGAAGCTTCATTAATTTAAATGTTTTGGACATGTCCAAGCCTTGAAAGATACTGGAAGGAAATATTCCAAACTTTCTCTGTACTTTTCAAGGTAAATTTCAAGCCTCACCCTTTGGCCGCATTATTTGGTATTGCTGGAGGAAAAGACTTTATTTTGGAGACACCTGATTTGCATATTTTGTCTTTTACTTCTCTTATAGCTAGGAGGGCACTCTTGCTTAAATGGAAGGATGCTGTTCCGCCTACTCATGCTGAATGGTTACGGTATTTTATGTCATGCTTAAATTTAGAGAAGATCTGATGTTCAGTTTTTGAATCTAGCCAAGACTTACATAGATCGTGGGGGCCATTTTTGAGTTATTTTCAAAACCTTTGATTTGTTGTAAAAGTACAGATGATGATTAATAATAATTTTTATTATATGATAAGGGTTCCCCCCCGCTTTTTTCTTGCTTTTCCTAACAGCTCTGACTTTGGTAGTGGGTTTAAGTTTTTTTTTCTGTATAACAAAATTATTATATTTCAATATTATGATTTAATTTACTTTTAATGAATACAGGATTTTGTGATTGTAACTGTATTTTTAATACAATGTATTTGGTACTATTTTATTTTTTTCTTTTGACTTATAATATATATTTTCTTGTACTCTGTATTCCTCTATGCAGAAACTAATAAAAAATATTGCAAGAGTCACTGAATATTATTTATTTATTTATAAATAAATAAATATTCATAAAAAACAAATGGTTTAAATGGTGTCAGGCTTCTGGTTTCACAACACTCAGACCATATCACATAGAAGCAGTTTGCTCCACCATTCCATCATGGCTGACTTATTTTCTCCTCACACCCTATTTTCCAGCCTTCTCCCTATTACCTTTGATGCTCTTTCCCCTATTAATCAAGAACCTATGCTTTAAATATAACAACTTGACCTCCACAGACATCTGTGACAATGAATTCCACAAAGTCTGGCTAAAGAAATTCCTCATGTTATAAAGGAATGTTCTTTTCTCAGTCCTAGACTCTACCACTATAGGAAACATCCTCTCCACCTCTATTCTATCTAGGTCTTTCAATATTTGGTAGGTTTCAATGATTCTAAACTCCAGTGAATACAGGCCCACAGTCTTCAAATGCTCCGAAAAAGTTAACCCTTTCATTCGCAGGATCCCTTCAGAGAATAAGTTCCAGCTCTTCACTCACTGAGCAAGATAATTTTCTCTCATCTATTCCCTAATCCTTATAACAATTAACGTAAAACTAATCTCCCTAGTTACTGAACAGTCCACCATGGAGTACTGGTGAATCCTGTTCCCTTGTCCAAGCCTCCCATGATTTTATACACCTTTATTAAATCTCCACTCACACTTGCTTCTTATATAGAAACCCAACACTGGCCAATCTCGCATCTGCAATTTTCCACACCTGGAAGCAACCCTGAGGCATATAGCTTGCATCTTGCCTCAGGCACAATGGCTTCTTCTCTCATTTGATGTAAACAAGGTTGTTGCTGGGTCTGGCAGACCTGAGTTATAAGGAAAGATTGAATGGGTTAGGACTGTCTTCCTTAGAACACAGAAGACTGAGAAGATGTTTGGTAGAGGTATACAAAATTATAAGGGGTATAGACAGGGTAAATTCAAACAGGATTTTTCCACTGAAGTTGGTGGGACTCTAACCAGAGGTCATGGGTTAAGGGTAAAAGGTGAAATGTTAAGGGGACCGAGAGGAAACCACACACAAAGCAGACCAACATACAACCAATGTGCAAAAGAAGTTGACCAGGGACATTCTGAATCGCAATATGTTCAAGCTAGGGTCATAGACCGAGTTGGTGTTACTGCTGCCGGAGATGGAGCAAGTGATTTGGAGAGGAGTTAATGCAGAAGAGATTCAATGCCCTTCTACTTAACCCAGGTGCGAGGATGGATTACTCCAAGCGCTGAGTTAATTTGGTGAGATCGAGGATAGCTTCGGGCTGGACGGTCCAAGCGTATTGCGACGCCAGGGTCTGGGTCTTAGAGTGAGGCACTACCGGGCGCTTGGATAATTTAAACATTGCAACAGAGAGACTGCCTGAATGATGGAAACAGAGGCGAGAGCCAGGCTGATTTTGCTCCCTCTCTTGTGAACTGATCCGGCTGCTGTGCGTTTTTGCCTTGCTGAGTTGGGACCAATGCTTGGGCCTACTCCGGTTGTTCTGGGAGTAGATCTAGGGACTCAGTCTGGTTCAGAATGCTGTTGCCTTGCTCCTGTTGTTAGCATGATTTGTGTTTTTTCTCTTTCTCTGTGCAATGGTTTTTTCGAAATTGGGTCATTCCAGTTTCTTGCTTTGTGGCTGCCAGAAAGCAGACAAATCTCAAGGTTGTATAATTTATAGATTCTTTGATAATAAATGCGCATTGAATCTTTGAGAATTCATAGGGCGGACAGACCACAGTTCTTGAATGAACCATAACGCACCTAAGGTGAATCTGCAAAGTAACTAGAGATGAGCTTTCAACAAAGATTTTACAGCACAAACCATTGTAAACAGTGAAGAATTAGGCAACAATGGTACATCAAGGTGCCCTGTATCGTAAGAGAACGTTTGATACTGCATACCACTGACCGAGAAGATCTCTCACCTCTCATGCTTAGACTGAGAGCCACTGGGCTCACAGGTAGAGTCAGAAAGCCATCAATCCTGGGCGCCAGGGACTTAAATAAATCAGTGGATTGCACTCTTCTCTGTATGTTATTCCATTAACATTTCACTTTGACATTTAATTATATACCACCAAATCCACTTGAACTGGCATCGGGATGGTTACAGGGAAGGAAGGAATCTGCTCTGGATTTAGGGATTGGGTTCGTGTTGGGATAAATCTGGTGAGGATGAGATGAAGCTGAATTTGTCTCAACACGTGGCGCAATTTCGGTGAGAGGATGCAGAGTTCCTTCAGCGGGAGTTTTAAAGAATGTTAACAGAAAGTCAAGTCAACTTTTATTGTCATTTCGACCATAACTGCTGGTACAGTGCATAGTAAAAATGAGACAACGTTTTTTTCAGGACCATGGTGTTACATGACAGTACAAAAAACAAAAAACCACGTAATAATAAAAAAAACAGAGAAAGCCACACCAGACTACAGACCTACACTGGACTGCATAAAGTGCACAAAAACAGTGCAGGCATTACAATAAATAATAAACAGGACAGTAGGGCATGGTGTCAGTCCAGGCTTTGAGCATTGAGGAGTCTGATGGCTTGGGGGAAGAAACTGTTACATAGTCTGGTCGTGAGAGCCCGAATGCTTCGAAGCCTTTTCCCAGATGGCAGGAGGGAGGGTCTTGCGATCCGAGACGGTGCAATTTCCGAACCAGGCAGTGATGCAGCTGCTCAGGATGCTCTCAATACAACCCCTGTTATTAAAAGAGTTTGACAAACCCACGTCGCTACAGGGTCGCAATTACTAATCGGAGCGGTGCCTGGTGCAGAAGGAGCCGGTGAACCAAGAAATTAGCCAGGGTCTGTCCGGATGGAATCGCTCAGTCCCGGCAAAGTTATTTCGGAGCCCATCCCGCGTAAAGAACGCAAACAATATCCCAGTTGGTTGTAAACAGAGACCGACTCGGTTACACTGCTGCGGGCAAGCAGTATTAACAACCCGTGCCCTACCTGGCGAGAGACACAACACAACGAGGAGGAAGGTGAAGCCAGCCATCGCCACTTCAGTGTCGAGAGAGGAGGAACCGACACGAACAGCGACTTGCCCCGACAGCAGCCCCGCTCCCTCTCTCCTGCTTTAAACACCAAGGCTCGGCCAATGAGGAGAAGGGCGCGCCTCTTGCCGCGCCCAGCACCTTATGTCTCTCAGATTGTGCCCCCTTTCCATCTCTGCGCGATTTTCACATCTCCGTGCTGGAGTAGATTAAATGTTGAACTTGTTACTTGCATCAGACTCATGTTGCGCTGAAACAGGGCCTTCGCCGCGTCCCATGCCCGTTCTCCAAGATGCCTGTCTGAACCGGTCACAAACATAAACACACGAGATTCTGCAGATGCTGGAAATCTTCTGGCAAAACCCACAAAAGGCTGGAGGGACTCAGCAGGTGAAGCAGCACCAAGTCTCTCTTTCCCTCTGAGAATCTGCCCTCTCGTGTCCACCACCTTAACCATTTCTCCCCTCAACCAATCTCCTCTGCTCTAGGGGAAAAAGTCCCAAGACTATCCTTACAACTCAAGTTGTCCAGACCTGGTACATTCCTCATAATCCTTCTCTGAACCCTTTCCAGTTTTTTCTTTATCAATCACTGCATAAGACTATTTTTGGTTCTTTGGTCAGTTGCCTATATTTTACGTCTCTGTCTTTGTTCAGGTCCAGAACATACAGTGAAATGCATTGTTTGTGTTAATAACTTACACATTATGGCACCAACATTTCATATCCCCAATGCTTGGCAGAACAACACAGAATACAACAAGCAACAAAGCAACCTCCTCCCTCCCACCCATCCATATCATCTGTAGCAGTTTCCATCAACAAACTTGCTTTCATAATCTTAAATCACTCTACTAGATATTCTTCTTGTTCAAAGAACAGTCCCACCTCATAATTGAAGCCCCTCATCCCTGTGATCATATAAGTAAATCTCTTCTGTTGCCCTGCTAAAAACCTTTTATCTTTTCTCCATGACTCTCTTCTTGTACCTCTTCTGAAAATATTCCCTCCAGGTAACAATGTTTCGTCTCATTATTTTGAAAGAGTTCAAACACCGCAGTACTAAATTTCACTGCTATTTCTATTAGTGGGAGGCTGAGAAGATTTGGAACATTACCAAAGACTTGTACAAATTTCTATTTGTGTATGTTGGAGAACATTCTGACGGGCTGCATCACAGGCTGGTAAGAAGGCTCCAATGCTACAAGGCTCAAGGACAGCTTCTATCCCACTGGACTTTTCACCTCACAATCTACTTTGTTATGATCTTGCACCTTATTGTTTACCTGCACTGTGTCGTGCCTGCATTCTATTCATTCGAGGAGTAGGCAGGCCAGCTGTACTTGCCTGCTGCTGTTTTGGCATAGGAATACATGAATTAGATCCATGGCTGATCTGACCGTAACTTCATCTCCATACTTCTATCCAACTAGGGGAATGTTTCAGTCCTTTGGTTAACCAAAATCTCTGCCTTAAAAATAGGCTCCACATGTATCACCCTTGAAGAAGAGAGAAAAGGACTTCTCTGCTCCTCCAGTCTTGTGTGTGTTGATCCATCTTCTTTCCACCTTAGATGGGCAACCCTTGATTTTAAACAGCTAATTCAGACTCTTCTACAAGAGAAAACACCTCCATATCCACCTCAAGACCCCTCAGGATCTTACATGTTTCAATAAAATTACCTCCCATTCTTCCGAACTGTGGGGAAATACAAACTTAGGCTGACCACCTTTCTACTGGGTTTCCTAATTACCTGTTCTGCATAATAACCTTTTGCAAATCATCTACTTTGCCTTTATTTCTTCAAATTGTGTCCTTTCTTGTGTAATTTCAGTTTATTTTATATACATTCTGTGGATACCTTACTAGGTACTTAATAATTTGAGTTACTGTCACATTCCTGTCAGTTTGAACCAGTCTGACTGGTCTCCCATGGCCTCTCTCATGAACTAGATGTTCTCGCCCACAGAACTGCCACTCATTGGATTTTTCTTGTTTTTCTTCACAACATTATCTTTAAATTCTGGAGACTGGTGTGCATAAAAATCCCAGGAAGTCAGTATTTTCTGAGATACTCAAACCACCCCATCTGGCACCAACAATCACTCCATGGTCAAAATCACTTAGATCACATTTTTTCCCATTTTGAAATAAATAATGTGACCACTGATTTATGTCTTTCTTGTGAATGTTGTCTATCTGATATCTGCGATGCTGCTGGAAGTAAGCTTTTCATTGCACCTGTGCTGTACGTAAATTTGACTTTGACACCTAGACTCTTCTGCACGTCAGAGTTCTGCAACCTCCCACCATTTAAAGAATATTCCTTTCTAAAATGTTTTCTTACCATAATTTCATATTTTTCCCCTTTATACTCCATTTTCCAGATCTTTGATCAGTTAATGATAGTTAGGGGAGCAGACGGGAGATTCTGTGCATGTGAAAAGACACCGGATTTTGTTTGCCTCCCAGGTGCAAGGGTCAGGGATGTCTTGGATCAGGACCACAGTATTCTGAAGGGGGAGGGTGAGCAGCCAGAATTTGTGGTACATATTGCTACCAATGACATGGGAGAAATTATGAACATTATGAAACATTATAACATTATGAAATGGGAGAGGTCTTGAAGAAAGAATATAGGGAGTCAGGCAGAAACCTGATATGCAGGACCTCCAGGGTAGTAATCTCTGAATTGCTGTCTGAGCTACCTGCCAGTGACGGTAAAAACATGATGATTTGGCTGAGAAATTGGTGCAGAGAGCAGGATTTCAGATTTCTGGATCATTGGGATTTCTTCTGGGGAAGGTATATAAAGTATACCTTTACAGGTATATAAAGTCATACTTTATAGGTATATAAAGTGATACTTTATATATTTATAAAGGTATAGGAAGGTATACATGGTTATAACTGAACCCAAGGGGGATCAATATCCTTGTGGGCAGATTTGCTAGAGCTTTTGGGGAGGGTTTAAGGTAATTTGGCAGGGGTATGGGAACCTTGAGGATGGGGCACTCTGTATACAAGTAGATGCAGTGAGTAGTGAGACTGTGAAGAAGGATACAGCTACGAATACATGGCTACTCCATAGAAAGAGTTAAATGCAGCAAGTTCCTGGGAGTTCACATGACAGATGACTTCACTAGGTCCCTTATTAACAGCGTCCTGAACAAGAAGGTACAGCAGTGCCTCCACTTCCCAAGGAGATTGAGGCAAGCAAGGCTCCCCCACCCCCCATCTTAACTGTGTTTTACAGGCGCATGATTGAGAATATCCTGATAAGCTGCAGATCCATCTAGTACGGGAGCAGCTGAGCATTGGACTAGAAGTCCGTACAAAGGACTGTGAGAACAGATGAGAGGATCATAGGGTCTCCCTACCATCCATCAGGGACATTTATCAGGACTGATGCATACTTAGCATTATTAAGGATCCCACCCATCCATCCAGCATCCTGTTTGACATTCTGCCATTAGACATGATGCTATGAGGCATAAAAACAAGAACAGTCAGGATGGGAAACGGTTTCTCCCCCCAGGCCATTAGGGTTCTGAACTCCCGGCAGCATTGTATTCAAAGTGCCACTGGCTAATTTGTTCTGTACTTACCAATATTTAAAATTAATTCACTTTAGTTTATTATTTATGTGATTCATCTGTAGACTTTTTCCGTGTCTTCATGAGTTATCGTGTGCTTTACACCCTGGTTCGAAGAAACATTATCTTGTTTCTATATACATTACATGGCTATCTATATTATATACATGTATATAGTTAAATGACAATAAACGTCACTTGACTTGACAGGCAGATCACAGGGCAAAATTGCAGTCAATGGGATGAGATGAAGTACAACATGAGGGCAAAATCAAAAAGGGTGATGAATACAGAAATGAAGGCATTATATTTGAATGCACACAGTATATAATGTAGCACAATTAGAGATAAGCTGGTACAACATTATGGGCATCACTGATTCATGACTGAAAGAAGATCATATTTGAGAGCTTAACATCTAAGGAGTGTATCAAAAGGACAGGCAAGTAGTCAGAGGAAGTTGGGTAGTGCTGTTGGTAAAAAAATGAAATTAAATTCTTATTAAGAGGTGACATAGAAGATGTAGAATCCTTGTGGGTGGAGTTAAGAAACTGCAAAGTTAAAAAGACCCTGATGGGAGTTAAATGCAGGCCTACAAATAGTTGCCAAGATGTTGGATACAAATTACAATGTGAGATAGAAAAGGGAAATTTTATGATAGACATGGGGAATTTCAAAATGCATTTAGATTGGGAAAATCAGGTTGGTGCTGGATCCTAAGAGAGGGAATTTGTAGAATACCTACGAGATGGCTCTTTTGAGTAGCTTGTGGTTGTGCCCACTTGGGGATCAGCAGTTCTGGAGTGAGTGCTGTGTAATGAACTAAATTGGATTAGGGAGTTCAGGGTAAAGGAATCCTTAGGAAGCGGTGATCATAATATGACAGAATTCACCATGCAGTTTCAGGGGGAGAGGATAAAGTCAGATGTAGCAGTACTACAGTGGAGTAAAGGAATTTTCAGAGGCATGAAAGAAAAGCTGGCCAAAATTGACTGGAAATGGACACTAGCAGGGATGATAGCAGAATGATAATTTCTGGGGATAATTCGGAAGGTGAAGGATAGATAGATCCCAAAGATGGAGTATTCTAAAAGGAAGATGAGGCAACTATGGCTGACAATGGAAGGCAAAGGCAGCATAAAAGCTAAAGAGAGGGCATAAAATATAGCAAAAATGAATGGGAAGTTATAAGACCGGGAAGCTCTTAGAAAACTAAAAGAAGGCAACAAAAAGCTATCAGGAGAGAAAATATGAAATATGAAGGGAAGCTCGCTAATAATATAAAAACAGATAGCAAAGGTTTTTTTCACATATCCATATTATGCACACATATAATATGCTAGAAGACACTAGCAGTATGCCAGAAATTTGAGAGTGTTAAGGGCAGAAGTGAGTGTAGCTGCAATTCCTAAGGAGAAGGAGCTTGGGAAGCTGAAAGGTCTGAAGGTAGATAAATCACCTGGACCAGATGGACTACACCTACATCTGAAAAAAGTATCTGAAGAGATTATGGAGACATGATGCACCATCAATAACTCTCCGAGACGTGAGGCGAGATATAGGCTTTTATTGGCTGGAAGAAAGGACAAGCAGCAATTGAGCACCATACTACATCCTGGAGACTGAGACCAGGGCTCAGGCCCCAATCGCCTTTATACCGGGGTCCGTGGGAGGAGCCACTGTCAGTGGGAGGAGCCACAGGAGCAGTCAGCGGGGGGGGGGGGGGGGGGCGTGTCCAGACAGGTATATGTAGTTCACCACAAGACATTAGTAGTGATCTTTCAAGAATTACTAGATTCTGGAATCATTCCTGAGGACTGGAAAATTGTAAATATCACTCCACTGTTTATGAAAGAAGGGAGGCAGAAGAAATGAAATTATAGGTCAGTTAGCCTGACTTTAGTGGTTGGGAAAATGTTGGGAGTCCATTACTAAGGGTAAGGTTTTGGGGTACTTAGATGCACATGATAAAATAGGCCAAAGTCAGCAAAGTTTCCTTAAGTAGAAATCTTGCCTGACAAACTGTTGGAATTCTTTGAGGAAATAACAGGCAAAGTAGACAAAGGAGAGTTAGTGAACGTTGGATTTTCAGAAGGCCTTGACAAGGTACCATGCACGAGGCTGCTTAAGAAAATAAGAGCCCATGTTGTTACAGGAAAGGTAACACCAGGGAGAGAAGATTGCTGACTGGCAGGAGGCAGGAGTGGAAATAAGAGGGGCTTTTTCTGGTGGCTGCTGGTGACTAATGGTATTCCACAAGAATCAGTGTTGGAACTGCTTCTTTTCATATTACATGTGAATGATTTGGATGATGGAATTGATGCTAAGTTTGAAAATGATATAAAGAAAGTGGAAGGACAAGTAGTGTTGAGGAGGTAGGAAGTATGCAGAATGACTCAGGCAGATTGGGAAAATGGCAAAGAAATGGCAGATGTCATGCGCTTTGGTATAAGGAATAAACGTGTAGACTATTTTCTAAATTAGAAGAAAATTCAAAAATCAGAGGTGCAAGGGGACCTGGGAGTCCTTGTGTGGGATTTCCTGAAGGTTAACTTGCAGGTTAAGGTTATGGTAAGGAAGGCAAATGCAATGTTAGCATTCAATTCGAGCAGACTAGAATATAAGGGCAAGGATGTAATGCTGAGGCTTTATATTGGCAGTGGTCAGACTGCATTGTGAATTTGTGATTTGTGAATAGTTTTGGGCACTTAACGAAGGAAAGATGTGCTGGCATTGGAGAACATCTGTGGAGGTTCACGGGAATGATTTCAGGATTGAAAGGGTGAACATGTGAGGAGCGTTTGATGGCTCTGGCCTGTATTTGCTGGAGTTCAGAAGATTGGAGGGGGGAACCTATCAAATATTGAAAGGTCTGGATAGAGTGGATGTTTCCTTTAGGGAGTGAGCCTAGAAACAGGGGGCACAGTCTCAGACTAAAGGGAGGTCCATATAGAACAGAAAAAAGAAGGGATTTCTTTAGCCAGGGGGATGTGAATCTGTGAAATTCATTGCCACAGGTGGCTGTGGCGGCCAAGTCATGGAGTATATTTAAAGCAGAGGTTGATAGTTTCTTGATTAATCAGGGCATCAAAGGTTACATGGAAAAGGCAGGAGAATGGGGTTGAGAGGGATAATAAATCAGCATGATGGCACTTGATGGGCCAAATGACTCAACTCTGCTCCTTTGTTTTATGGTTTTAATTTTTATCCCTTTATGGTGTTTTTATGCATTCTTTGTAACTAACCTATCATTAGTTTATTAGTAAATTTAGTATCTGTGGCTTTACTGGCTTCTTCCAAGTCCTATGAGTAAATACTAAAGTGTTGAAAACATAGCACTGGTGAGCTGCTTACACCTTGGCACCCAGTAAAGAACCCATTTATGCCTTTTTTCAGAACCAAACTCAGATTTATAATCATTGACTTATTGTAAATGATGTGAAATTTGTTGTTTTGAGACAGCAATGCAATGCAAAGAAATACAATTACTATAAATTACAAAAATAAATAAGTATTGCAAAGTAAAGGAATAATAAGGTAGTGTTCATGGGTTCATTGACCACTCAGTGTCAGGGGGGATAAAGCTATTTCTGAATCAAGGAGGGTGTCTGCCGGCTTTTGTGCAACACACTCAAAATGCTGGCGTGAGCTGACCACATAGCATCTACGGAAGGGAGTAAACAGTTGATGTTTTGATCTGAGTCCCTTCAACAGGCTCCTGTGCCTCCTGCTAAAGGCAGTAAGAAGAGGAGGCAATTTTCTCTGATGACAATAATGGTCTTTAATGATGGATGCTGCCTCATTGAAGAGGTGCTTTTTGTAGATATGGTGGGGAGGACCATGCCCATAATGGAGCGAGCTGAGTCTATAACCCTCTGCAGCCTCTTACAATCCTGTGCATTGGAGGCTTCATACCAGGCTCTGATGTAACCAGACTGAATGTTCTCCACTGTACATCTGCTGAAATTTTTAAGTGTTTTCAGTGACGTACCAAATCTCCACAAGCTCTGCTCCGAATGATAGAGCCACAGGCATTCTTTCTTTCTGATTACATCAATGTACTGGGCCGAGGATAGATCATTCCTGTTAACATAGAATACTACAGCACAGTACAGGCCCTTCGGCCCACAATGTTGTGCCGACCCTTAAACCCTGCCTCCCATATAACCCCCCCACCATACCTGTCTTGTAATCTCTTAAATTTCATTAGTGTATCTGCCTCCACCACTGACTCAGGCAGTGCATTCCATGCACCAACCACTCTCTAAGTAAAAAACCTTCCTCTAATATCCTCCTTGAACTTTCCACCCTTTACCTCAAAGCCATGTCCTCTTGTATTGAGCAGTGGTGCCCTGGGGAAGAGGCGCTGGCTGTCCACTCTATCTATTCCTCTTAATATCTTGAATACCTCCATCATGTCTCCTCTCATCCTCTTTCTCTCCAGACAGTAAAGCCCTAGCTCCCTTAATCTCTGATCATAATGCATACTCTCTAAACCAGGCAGCATCCTGGTAAATCTCCTCTGTACCCTTTCCAATGTTTCCACATCCTCCTATAGTGAGGTGACCAGAACTGGACACAGTACTCCAAGTGTGTCCTAACCAGAGTTTTATAGAGCTGCATCATTACCTCGTGACTCTTAAACTCTATCCCTCGACTTATGAAAGCTAACACTCCATAAGCTTTAACCAAGCAGTCTTCTGTTCACACTGCAAGTACACCAACACTTTTAATTTCCTCACTAATATTTGATGTAGCATCTTAACAAGTGCCTCTTGGATATATCAAACCTACAAATTCCGTCTTCCTGCCCCTCACCCACCACATGACATTCTTCAAATATGATCAAGTATGTTTTCCTTTACAAAATCATGTCAATTTTCCTGATTAGCTTGAACTTTTTCTGACCTGGTACAATGTCTTGATTAATAGCTAATTTGTCTGTAACAATACACTCAGTAGCTACTTTATTATGAGGGGTGATTGATAAGTTCATGGTCTAAGATAGAAGGAGTCAATTTTAGAAAACCTAGCACATTTACCTTTCAACATAGTCCCCACCTACATTTACACACTTAGTCCAGCGGTCGTGGAGAAAGTGTCCACAGATGGGTGATTGATAGGTTCGTGGCCTAAGGTAGAAGGAGATGAGTTAAACAGCTCTCGTTACATGCACATGCAGGTCATCTCTTTGACTGATTATGCAGGAGGTTTGAAGTTAATAACTCATCAGTTAATAATTCATCAGAGGTGATTGATAAGTTTGTGGCCTATGGTAGAAGGAGATGAGTTTATTAACTTCAAACTTCCTGTATAATCAGTCAAAGAGTTGACCTGCATGTGCATGTAACAAGAGCTGTATAACTCATCTCCTTCTACCTTAGGCCACGAACCTATCAATCACCCATCTGTGGATACTTTCTGGAGGTCCAAGATCCGTATGCTCCACGACCGCTGGATTAAGTGTGTAAATGTAGGAGGGGACTATGTCGAAAAATAAATGTGCTACGTTTTCTAAAATTGACTCCTTCTGCCTTAGGCCACGAACTTATCAATCACCCCTTGTAAGTACCTCCTGTATATTCATGGTCTCCTGCTGCTGTAACTCATCCACTTCAAGGTTCAATGTGTTGTGCGTTCTGCATGCCACTGTTGTTACGCATGTTTATTTGAGTTACTGTCACTGATCTGCCTGCCTGAACAGTCTGGCCTTTCTGCTCTGGCATCCCTGATAACAAAGCCTTCTTAACTCACAGAACCGCTGCTCTCTAGGTGCTTTTTTGTCTTTTTGCACCATTCTCTGTAAACTCTAAACTGTTGGGCGTGTAAACCCCAGATCAGCGGTTTCTGAGATACTCAAACCACTCCATCTGGCACCAACAAACATTCCATGGTCAAAATCACTTAGATCCCTTTTCTCCCCTATTCTGATGTTTGGTCTGAACAACATCTAAACTTCTTGCTCATGACTGCATACTTTTATGCACTGAGTTGCTACCACATGAATGACTGATTAGACATTTGCATTACAAGTAGTGTATAGGTGTAGCTAATAAAGTGGCCACTAAGTGTAAGTTTCAACTCATAAAGATGTGGACAGTAGGATATTGAAAAAAGAGTTTTAACACTTACCCAAAAGGCTGGAATATGTCTAGGGGAAACGGAGATCCAGCCACTCACCAACCCACCTCCCGTATGCGCAGGTGCTGTGAGAATCGAGTTTATGCCTCGCGCCCGCCAACAGTATCAAACCCACAACAAATACCATTATGAAATACACTTTAAAGAGTTTACTAAAATTAAAAGAGTATTAGGCAATACAATATATATATTTAAGGAAAAAAACAAAAGGCGCCAACTTATCAAAGTTCAGTCTGTTTAGTGCACTCGTTGGAGCTCAACCATCGAACCATTCGACCCCTCGTCGCTTGCCTCCGACTTCCACGTCTTCCACCCCGGACTCCCCGGTGGTCTTCCGAGCGCACGAACACCTCCCTCGGCGTCTTTCTCCCGACTCCCCTCATACCAAAAACCCGCGAAAACCCCTCCCCCAAGTTCCCAGCCTCACAAGACACAATAACATTCCCCATTGATTAACAAATGAATACAATTACCATATCAGCCATTCTAAAGTGAAACAACAGCGAGAGAAACACTTATCAGACAAAGAAGCATTCCTACTCGTTACAAACCAAAGAAGCCATTTTGAGTAACATACACAGGACATTGTACATTCTCTCCCCACCAGCAAATGTCATGCCCTCATGTCATTACTAGAGTTCCCCAAAGCTTCTTGCAAAACACAAAACCCAACCCAGGTGCAGAAAGCAGTGACATAACTACCCAGAGCAGTAGAAATCACACTCGGTTCTCCCGGTACCACATATGTCAACCGCTCCGGGGGGGCGCCTAATCCTCTGAGATCTCCATACCCCTTCTGCCCCACTGGGTTGCCTCGTCACTTGCGAACCCACTGTCTCGGATACCCCAGGTCTACCTGACAGACCCGCACCCCTTTCCTCACGGGGGTCCTCCCTCACCTGAGATCTCTCCGGCTCACGCTCGGGTTCCACCCTCTCTCCCACCAATGTAGGCTGCCTCTCCATCTGACCCTCAAGACCTTCCCTCCTCTCACCCAATTCAGTATGGGAAGGGCCAGGAGCCTCCTCTCCTGGTACTGGAGCACCAGCGAATGGGAACGGGGCCCACTCATCTGAGTCGTCCTCTTCCGAATCGGTAGCCATTCCCAGGTGAGGGACCCGTCCCCGCTCTTCAGCAGCGGGCTCTTCCCTTTCTCCGTGCCCTCGCAGAGTCCTTGTACTAGGCGTAACCTCCCACTCGGGCTCCTTATCCACCTGCACCGCTTGACCCAGTGGTAGCAGGTGATTCCGATGGAGTACCTTGATAGGCCCTTTCCCATCCTCAGGTTTCACCCGGTAAACTGGCAGGTTCGGCATCTGGCTCTCTATTACATAGGGGCTGGCCGCCCATCGATCTGCCAACTTGTGCTCATCAGGGAGTCCCAAATTCCGTAAAAGGACCCGGTCGCCTGGCAATAATTGGACAGACTTCACCTTTCGATCATACCGCATCTTATTCCTCTGATTTTGTTTGGTAGCCGCCGCCTCGGCCAACTCGTACGCCCGCTGTAACTCCCTCTTCATGTCGGACACATACTTTAGATGGGACTTCCCGGGTAATTCACCCACTCCACCCCCAAAACACAAGTCAATGGGCAACCTCGCTTCCCACCCGAACATCAGATAATAGGGCGAATACCCTGTAGCATCATTGCGAGTACAATTGTAACAGTGAACCAATTGTCCAATATGACGACTCCACCTGCTTTTCTGCCCAATCTCCAGCGTCCCGAGCATATCCAACAGGGTCCTGTTGAACCTCTCTGGCTGAGGATCTCCCTGTGGGTGATAAGGGGTAGTCCTGGATTTCTCAACCCCAAGCATAGTCAGTAATTCCTGGACAAGGCGGCTCTCAAAGTCCCGCCCCTGATCACTATGGATTCGCCTGGGAAGGCCGTAATGCACAAAATACTTCTCCCATAACACCTTCGCCACTGTCGTCGCCTTCTGATCCTTAGTGGGAAATGCCTGAGCATAGCGAGTGTAATGATCGGTGATGACTAAGACATTCGCGGTGTTGCTGGTGTCAGGCTCAATCGACAGAAAATCCATACATACCAGGTCCAGAGGTCCCGCACTCTGCAAGTGCGACAGTGGAGCCGCCAACGCTGGCAGGGTCTTCCTCCGGATGCAACGACTGCATCCCCTGCAGTATTCTTCGACTTCCCCCCTCATCCGGGGCCAGTAGAACCGGTCTTTGAGTAATCCATAGGTCTTTTCCACCCCCAACTGTCCAGAATCATCATGTAAGGCCTGGAGTACAGCCTGCCGATACTCCTCCGGCAGGACCAGTTGCCAACCGCGGGATTGGTCCGGAGGCGTCGTTACCCGGTACAAGATTTTGTTCTTTAACTTCAACCGAGCCCACTCCTTCAACAACAGAGGCACGCATGGGGGTTTCGCCTTCTCAGCCAACGCCCCATCCCCCTTCTCGACCACTCTCCACACTGTGCCAATGCCCGGGTCATTTTGCTGAGCAGTTGCCACTTCCCCCGGACTCAGTTCCGGCAACTGTTTAGTCCGCAGTGCGGTCAGGTCACAGTAAGCTAGGGTTATGGCGTCGTCAAAAACCCCCAAATGGTCCACGGCTCGTTCCAGCCTCCCTCTTTCCTCGGCCTTCACGGTGATAGCAAACTGACACATCGCCTTCACTCCAGGGGCAGGGACACTCTCCCAATCCTCGTCCCTCTCCTGTTCCCCCGGCTCCCGACGAGACAAAGCATCCGCATCAACATTCTTGCTTCCGGGACGGTACCTCAGGCTGAAATCATATACCGACAAGGCCGCCAGCCACCAATATCCTGTGGCATCCAGCTTCGCCGAAGTCAAAATATAAGTGAGAGGATTGTTATCCGTTCTCACCTCAAACTTGGCTCCGTACAGGTAATCGCCCAGCTTGTCCACCACAGTCCACTTCAGCGCCAGGAACTCCAACTTGTGAGTGGGATAGTTTCTCTCTGATGGCGACAAGCTTCGGCTGACAAAGGCTACCGGTCTCAATGCTTTGCCATGCTCCTGGTACAGAACAGCCCCGAGACCCTCTCAGCTGGCATCCGTATGCAGCACATATGGCTTCTGGGGATCGGCAAAAGCCAACACCGGGGC
The DNA here is from genome assembly GCF_030144855.1 of Hypanus sabinus. Classification (NCBI taxonomy): domain Eukaryota; kingdom Metazoa; phylum Chordata; class Chondrichthyes; order Myliobatiformes; family Dasyatidae; genus Hypanus; species Hypanus sabinus. Next base: position 10,282,202 of record NC_082706.1, read on the forward strand.
CTGGGTCAGTGCCCTTTTCAAAGATCGGAACGCCTCTTCACATCGATCATCCCATCTCGAGCCAAAAGGTTCTGCCGGGTTCCAGTATCCTCCAGCGTCCTGCCTCTGGTCCCCCGTCCTCTTCTTTCCCACCGGGGGATAACCACACAACAGCTGAGTCAATGGGTGACACACTTTGGAGTATCCTTTCACAAATCGCCGGTAATACCCACAGAAATCTAAAAATGAGCGCAGAGCGCCCACTTTCTGGGGTCTCGGCCAGGTGGTCACGGCCTCTATCTTGGTTGGATGAGTAGCCACTCCCTCTCGCGAAATGATATGGCCAACATAGCTAACCGACGACTTGCAGAACTGGCATTTGTCCAGGGAAAGCTTCAACCCTTCTTCATTAAGCCGGCCCAACACCTTCAACAGCCTCTCCTCATGTTCCTCCAAAGTCGATCCAAACACTATCAAATCGTCCAGGTACACCAGCACCTCCAACAGATTCATATCCCCCACAGTTCTCTCCATGAGCCTCTGGAAGGTGGCTGGGGCACCCGATTTGCCTTGGGGCATTCGTTCGAACTGAAAGAACCCCAGCGGGCAGATAAAAGCGGTCTTCTCTTTATCGCCCGCACTCATCGGGATCTGGCAATACCCACCTCTTAAATCCAGCACACTGAACCACTTCGCACCGCTCAGGCAGGCCAACGCATCCTCGACTCTTGGGACAGTATAGTGATCAGGGACAGTTCGCCGATTCAACGTGCTGTAGTCAACACACATGCGCACTCGCCCATTCTTCTTCATGCCACCACTATTGGGGACGCATAAGGACTTCGAGACTCAGCTATGATTCCGGCCTCCTTCAACTTGCACAAGTGCTGCCGGAGCCAGCTGCCGGGATCTCTCTTGGAACGGGGTGTCTTCCGTCACCCGGATGGTGTGGCGAGTGCTTTTGGAGCAGCCAACATCAAACTCGCCCCGAGAAAAAACAGCTTCCATCTTCAGCATCTTCTCCACTAGCTGGTGTCTCCACTCCGGTGACACAGGGGAATCCCCGAAGTTAAAGACTTCAGCGGTCAGCTCCCTTCGATGCTCCGATCCCTCCCCGGTAGGGGTCCTCACTGGTGCGCTAGACATTACCGTCACCGGGAACAGATGTGCCTGTGGCATTCCCCTCTTAAAGGTGATTTCTCTTGCCGTGGTGTTCCTGACACTTACGGCTATACGCCTCATATGTACCACCTCTGGTCTCTGCACTTCGGGCCTCACCAATGCCCCCGATGGAAATCGTGTCTCCCCTTCAAGATCGTCTAGGGCGTCTACTAACAGGGCTTCTCCCGTCGGCACTCCTGGGAATCTGGGGGTCCCCATCACGAGTGCTACCTCCCCTGGTCGGATCACCTTGGGCCTCGCCTGCGTACACCACACCGTCCCTCGTTTACACTCCAGGTCCAGCCCTAGGGAGGCAACCCCTTCTTTGAACACTGCTCGAAACACTGGATGCCAAGAGGGTCTCCGGAAAGTCTTCACCCCCTTTCTCCTTACAAGCTCCCAGGAGCCGTCGCACCACAGGGGAGTTGGTCCCCACCAGGAGGGCAGCACCACCGGTTTCCACCGGGTCAGGACACACCAACACCAACGTCTCAATAGCTTCGGACACTCCCACATCGCCCTCCGAGAACTCCAATCTCACCGATAGGTACCCATCGTATGGGTAGTCACCCTCGCTCACACCCCAAATCTGCAGGGCGTCAAATGGGGTTATGGGCAAATGCTTTAGATATTGATTGTAGAAAGACCGGTACAATAAGGTCACCTGTGATCCCGTATCAAGAATGGCTTTTGCGTAAACTCCCTCTATCCGTAGACCCACACTGGCACGGGGTCCTACCAGCCCATCCGGAATACAGGCATGGGCACCCGGTGGTCCCCTGGCTGTTCTATGGGAAAGTGTTCCTCCAGATGCTCCAGTCCGTTCCGTCACTGAGCTTCTCCTAAGTTTCCCAACACCTCTCCCTTTTTAGTCGTAGGTGGGCTTGTCCTCCGCGGGACTCCTTGTCTCTCACAATCCCACCAAAAGTGTCCCTCCTCTCCACAGCTATAGCACACCCTCGGCCGCCCACTGTCCCGCCTGAAATGCCCCTCTTTCCCACAGTTAAAGCACACGCTGCCTGCCGCCCCTCCTCTCCCAGGACGGCTCCTGCTCCCAATCCACTGCACTGATCGCCCCTGAGAGTGGGTACCTCCCCTGTCCCTCCCGTCCAGAGGGGGTTCCCTACTCCCCGGGGGGTTGTCATTCCTCCACCCAGCCACCACTTCTTGTATCGCTGAGGATCGTTCCTGTAGGCCTGCGCCCCTTTTCCGCCCCAATGCTCTCTTTTCCTCTCGCACCTCTCTAATCAGTTGCCCGAAGGATGGAGGGGGGCCTTTCCTATAAGCCTGCCGGATAGTCCACGCCACCTTGTCCTCCTCCAGAGAGCCACTGAATAGCTGACTCATCCTCACGCTAGCCACGTCAGTCGCCTTCACTACCCCCCGGCGCCGCAGCCCCGAGAGCATCCCCTCCATCCTAAATATGTACTCGGAGAGCTTTTCCCCTCTCCATTGTTCCAGGCGTTGGAACTCTGCTAAAAGCAGCCAGGGTTCCCCTGACAACCCAAACGCTCCCTCCAAAACTTCTATATATTCCTCCACTGAGGCCCCAGGCTTCTCAGCTTTCAACTCCCGGACGGTTTTGGCTGCTAAACCCCTCAGACTTCCCACCAATCGCTGCCTCTTCTCCTCCTCTGAGCCTGGCCACTCCTCTAACATCAAGGACATATGCTCGATCCAGGTCTCATAGTCCACCTCCCAGTCCGGCGTAGGCTTGGCTCCGGAGAACACCCCCAGCTTCAGCCGTGGCCTCTCGGCCACCCCCACCAGGGAGTTAAGTGCAGCTGTCAGCTCCGAGGTTTCCACCCTACCTGGGGGGCGGGGCCTAGTCACGACTCCCTCTTCCCGCCTCCCTTTACTAGTGCCGGCCACCTCTCGGGGGTCCACCTCTAGCTCTAACTCCTCCTCCGATGTCTCCTCAGCCTCATCCTTGGAAAAGGAGTGGAGCCCCCACAGCCCCTCCTCCCCCGGTACACTGACCGTCGCCGGCAGTTCCACCGTCCTGACGTCAGCACTCGTACTAACCAACACCCAGCTAGACTCCACCTCTTTACCACACCGTCTAGCTACCAATTCTACCTGCCCAATACCTTTTGCCAAACTTAACCCCTGCACTACCGCGCCTCCCGAAACTCAAAAATCCACTCCGCTCACTACGCATGCATACTGCACCGGTACACCTTCAAATTCGCACCAACAAACAATCTTATCTCTGTCCATCTCCGCTCTGCTGCCTGCGCGATTCCACAGTCCCTGACAATCCAATCCGGGACGAGCACCACAGAAAAGGCTGGAATATGTCTAGGGGAAACGGAGATCCAGCCACTCACCAACCCACCTCCCGTATGCGCAGGTGCTGTGAGAATCGAGTTTATGCCTCGCACATTATCAAAGTTCAGTCTGTTTAGTGCACTCGTTGCAGCTCAACCATCGAACCATTCGACCCCTCGTCGCTTGCCTCCGACTTCCACGTCTTCCACCCCAGACTCCCCGGTGGTCTTCCGAGCGCACGTCCATCTCCCTTGGCACCTTTCTCCCGACTCCCCTCACACTAAAAACCCGTGAAAACCCCTCCCCTAAGTTCCCAGCCTCACAAGACACAATAACATTCCCCATTGATTAACAAATGAATACAGTTACCATATCAGCCATTTTAAAGCAGAACAACGGCGAGAGAAACACTTATCAGACAAAGAAGCATTCCTACTCGTTACAAACCAAAGAAGCCATTTTGAGTAACATACTCAGGAAATTGTACAGAGTCTTGGCCCAAAATATCAACCGTTTGTTTGTCTCCCTAGATGCTGTCTGTCTTGCTGAGTTCCTCCAGCATTTTGTGTGGTTTGCTGTGGAAAACAAGTTTGGTTAAGACATTAAGTCTGCAAATGTATTTAATTATTCACATTAGTATGCAGTCTAGCGTAATGCAATTCCCTCTCATGAATTAAAATGACTCAAAAAATAAGAAAGAGGACAAAATATTTGAAGATGCTATTTACAGGGATTAAAAATTCAGCATTTTTGGATGCCTTTTTTGTGTATAGACATTCACTCTGCAGACCCTGAGGGTGAACTTCTCCTGCACAGACTGCAGATCCTGCAGCTATTCAATGTGGTCAGTAATTCTTGGAATGCTTCCCAGGATCATTGCTTGGCAGACTTCTCACATTTTGGATTTTGGCATATGTGGCACCATTTCCAAATTTGCACTCGACATAGAGCATGGAGCTGCAGTGAACTATGACAGTGACAGATTTCAAGAAGATATAGACTGGATAAGAATGGGAATCATTGATAAGTCTCTATATAGTTCTATTAGTCAGAATTACAACTGACTGATAGGGTCATACAGCATAGAAACAGACCCTTTGGCCCATCTAGTCCACACTGAGCTGTATTCTGCCTAGTCCCATTCACCCACACCTGGACCATAGCCCTTCATACCCCTCCCATCCATGTACTTATCCACTTTGCAGTCGACACCCCATCCACTACTTCTGCTAGCAACTCATTCCACACTTGCACCACCTCCTAAGTAAAGAAGTTCCCCTTCAGGTTTCCCTTACATATTTAACCTTTCACCCTTAACTTATGACCTCTAATTCCAGTTGCATCCAATAGAAAAAGCCTGGTTGCATCAACCTTATCCAATTAACATTTAACTTGTATGTATTTTTCTTACTGTAATTTATAGTGTATTTTTTGTATTGTACTGTACTGCTGCCTTAAAACCACAAATTTCATGACATATGTCAGTGACAATAAACCTGATTCTGATTTAGATTCTGTACTCTTCATAATTTTGTGTACATCTCATTCTCCTACATTCCAGGGAATAAATTCCTAATCTATTCAACCTTTCCCTAGTTGTGATGCTTACGGAGTATTAGAGATGCAAGAGGACACTTAAGAAAGAAATCGGGAGGGCTAAAAGAACACATGAAGTTGCTCTGGCAGACAAGGTGATGGAGAATCCTAAGGGATTCTACAGATATATTAAGAGCAAAGGATTGCAAGGGACAAAATTAGTCCTTTGGAAGATCAGAATGGTAATCCATGTGTGGATCCAAAACAAATTGGGCAGATCTTAAGTAAATTTTTACATCTGTATTTATGGACCCTATATAATTACAGAGGAGGAGGTATTTGCTGTGCTGAGGCAAATCAGGGTGGATAAATTCCCAGGGGCTGACAAGGTGTACCTATGGGAGGCAAGTGGAGAAATTGCTGGGGTCCTAACAGAGATAATTAGCTCATCCTTAGCAAGAGGTACCAGAGGATTGGGGGATAGTCAATGTTGTTCCACTGTTTAAAAAAAGGCTCTAAACATAAATCAGGAAATTATAGGCCAGTGAGAGTGACCAGTTGTGGGAAAGTTATTGGAAGGTACTCTAAGGGATTGGATATAAAAGTATATGATAGACAAAGACTGATTAAGGATTATCAGTATGGCTTCTGTGTAGTAGGTCCTGTCTAACCAATCTTATAGTTTTTTTGAGGAACTTAACAAGTAAGTGAATGAAGGCAACGCAGTGGATGTTGTCTACGTGGACTTCAGTAAGGCATTTGACAAGGTTCCGCATGGGGAGGCTGGTCAAGAAGGTTCAGTGACTTGGCATTCAAGATGAGGTAGTAAATTGGATTAGACATTGGCTTTGTGGGAAAATTCAGAAAGTGGTTGTAGATGATTGCCTCTCTGACTGGAGGCCTATGACTAGTAGTATGATGCAGAGATCGGTGCTGGGTTTATTGTTGTTTGTCACCTATATCAATGATCTGGATGATAATGTGGTTAACTGGATCAGCAAATTGGTGGATGATATCAAGATTGGGGGTGTCATTGAGGACAGTGAGGAAAGCTATCACACCTTGCAGAGGGAAAAATAGCTGAAAAATGGCAGAAATAATTTAATGCAGACAAGTGCAAGGTTTTCCATTTTGGTAGGATGAACCAGGGTAGGTCTTACAAAGTGAACTGTAGGGCACTGAGGAGTGTGGTAAAACAAAGGGATCTGGGATTACAGGTCCATAATTAATTGAAAGTGGCATTGCATGTTGTTAGGACATAAAGTAAGCTTTTGGCACATTGGCCTTCATGAGTCAATGCATTGAGTACAGGAGATGGGATGTTATGTTGAAGTTGTATAAGATGTTGGTGAGGCCGAATTTGGATTGTGTTGTGTGCAGTTTTCGTCACCTACCTACAGGAAAGATGTAACCAAGGTTGAAAATGTACAGGTAAAATTTACCAGGATGTTGCAGGGTCTGGATGACCTGAGTTATAAGTAAAGATTGAATAGTAAGACTGTATTCCTTAGAACATAGAGATTGAAAGGCAATTTGATAGAGTATACAAAATTATGAGGTGCATAGATAGGGTAAATGCAAGGAGGCTTTTTCAGCTGAGATTGGATGGGACAACAATCAGAGGTCATGGGTTAAGGGTAAAAGGTGAGAAGTTTAAAGTGAACATGAGGGGAAACCAGGCATATAGAGGAGGGTAGTGCAGTGGATGTGATCTACATGGATTTTAGTAGGTTTGGTGGCAGGGTGGAGATATGTCTCTACCAAAGGAGTTGTAAGGCACTAATTCCCACTGCTAGCCCACAGGACACCATTGGACAAAGTGTAGTACCTGCATAGTGCACCCCACCCCCCCCCAACCTGATCAGGGTTATGTGAAGCCAAGGGAGCAGGTGGTGGATGGTCGTACGAGCAGCTGGCGCAGATCACAAGTCCTGGTTATGTGACCACTGACGCCAGGCAGACAATCTCTGAAGAGTATTGATAATGGCTGGGATCACCCATCTTATAAAGACACTGCCCTGAAGAAGGCAATGGCAAACCACTTCCGTAGAAAAATTTGCAAAGAACAATCAGAGTCACCATGATTACCCATAAGACACGACACATAATGATGATGATGATAAGTTGCATAAAACAAATATTCCTGTGAAGTATAAAAACACAACATGACAAATGGTTCATCTATGTCGAGAAGTTAGAGAAAACAAGAAGAAAGAGGCTGTTAAACACACTCTGTGGCCACTTTATGAGGTACTTACCTTTATGGTCTGCTCCTGTAGCCCATCCACTTCAAGGTTTGATGTGTTATGTTTAGAGATGCTCTTCTGCACACCATTGTTGTAACGTGTGGTTATTTGTGTTATTGTCGCCCTTCTGTCAACTCGAACCAGTCTGGCCATTCTCCTTTGATCTCTCTCATTAACAAAGCTTTTTTGCCCAAAGGACTGCCGCTCACTGATATCTTTTTGTGTTTTGCACTATTCTCTGTTGTATGTGAAAATCCCAAGAGAACAGCAGTTTCTGAGATTCTCAAACCAACCTGTCTTGCACCAACAATCACTTCACAGTCAAAGTCACGTAGATCATAGTTCTTCCCTAGTCTGATGTTTGGTCTGAACAACAACTGAACCTCTTGACCATGTCTGCATGCTTTTATGGATTGAGTTGCTGCCATGTGATTGGCTGATTAGATATTTGCATTCACAAACAGGTGTACCTAATAAAGTGGCCTCTAAGTGTATATTAATAACATAGTAGGAATGTAGGTGGCCCATGTGTTGTTGGTAGTAAGGAGGATCATAAGTAGGCTACAGGATAGTTTTGAACATTTGGTAAGAGAGACAAAGTCATGGTAGATGGAATTTAATCCTGATAAATGTGAGATGATGCTTGTTGAGAGGACTAATTAATAGTTGAGATTCTCGCACAAACTTACCCAAGAAGTGTCTCAGACAATGTACGTACATAACCAGAGCACATTGCACTGGGTTTACCCAATGAGGTTACACACCTTGCCACAGTCTTCCTTTCTCTATATATATCCCCTCCCTTACCCCCCTTCCCCTACCCCTACTGCTCTCAGATTGTGGTGGACATATATTGGATCTTTGGCCTTTGTTTGTGACTTTCTTCAATATTAGCACATCACTCTACAATGCCAGCAATCACCGATTACAGTTGATGTTTCGGGCCGAGACGTCGACTGTTTACTCTTTTCCATAGATGCTGCCTGGTCTGCTGAGTTCCTCCAGCATTTTGTGTGGGTCGCTTGGATTTTCAGCATTTGCAGATTTTCTCTTGTTTATGAGAGCAGGGCTGAAATTTTTCCTTCTGAAGGGGGAGAGAAAGATGTTGAGTTAAAGAAAAGGCAGAAAATGAACGAAATTCATGGGTGATAATCATAAATAAAAGCTAAAGCAGAAATGGCTGATTACATCAAAAATATAAAAGTGTTCAATTGCACAACGGATAACTGGCTGATGTATACTGGACAAATTGAGTAATATTTTGAAGCAAATGAAATAGCCAATGAGAAATGAGTGCTAGTTTTGCTGAGTGAAATAGGTGGAAAATCACACAGTTTGCTCAGAAGTTTAATTGCTCCAACCAAATCAGCTGAAATTAGTTTTGCTGATATCATGAAAGTTATGCAGGAACATTTAGAATTGAAACCATTATTAATTGAAGAATGCTTTAGGATTCACAAGTGGAACCAAAAGGGAAAGAAATCCATTTCAGCTTCCGTGGCTGAATTGAAGAAATTGTCTGAGCATTGCCAGTTCAGTAATGGGCTTAATGATGCACTGAAAGATTGTTTAGTTTGTGGATTCTTACAAGAAAGCATTAAAAAGATGACTCCTAACTGAAGCACAAAGCATATTCAAAAAAGCAGTTGAAATTGCTGTATCAATGGAAACTGCAGAGAGAGATGCAATTGAGTTGCAGGCAGGAATGAAAGTGAGTGTGAACAAAATTGCACCGTCTAAACAGAAATCTGTTTGGCCAAACAAATTGTGTTGCCATTGTGGCAGGGGCTCACATACACCAGACCAATGCAGGTTCAAATGCAAAATTGCAGAAAATACAACAAAGTAAGACACACACAAAGAGCATGTTGGGCAGTCAAAAATAAATGGACTGCACAGGGAAGAGAAGAAGATAAAAAGTCAAGTGGCAGTTTCAAAAAGGGAATTAATCTGCATGTTATTGATGAAAAATCTCATAATGTAGAGAGTGACAGAGGACTGAGTAACTTTGAGATTTACAAGTGAAAAAGAACACCAGAAGTGAACAGTAAATTAATTAATATGGAATCTGACACTGGCTCAGCTGTTTCAGTCATTCCATAAAATAAATTTGAATGGCATTTCAAAAATACTGAATTGAAACTTGCAGATATCCAACTTAGAACTTGTACTGGAGAAAAGATAACTCCTGTAGGAATGACATTTGTAACAGTGAAATACAACAAACAATAAGCCACATTGGGATTTTTTTGGGGTAAAAACAGGAGGGACCGTGTTGTGGGAACATTAGTGACTGAGGCAACTACACTTGATTGGAGATCCATCCACCATTTGCATGCCGCATTCCCTGCAATGGAGTCAACTGAAAGCTAATTAAGAAAGGGACTGAATGAGGCTAAGGCCACAGCAGTGTTCAAGGATGGCAATGGAAAACACAAACGTTTCAAGGGTAAAATAATGTTAAATGAAAATGCCATATACAAGTTTTACAAAGCCTGTCCTGTTCCATATACCATCTCTGATAAATTAGCCAGTGAGCTAGATTGCATGGAGGCTGAAGGAATTCTTTCCAAGGTTGAGTGGAGCCCATGGGCAACACCAGTGGTCCCAGTGGTCCAGAAGAATGGGTCTGTCAAAATCTGTGGTGATTTAAAGGACACTATCAACCCAGTACTGAAAGCAGATCAATAGAGAATATCTTTGTAAACATTTCTGGAGGAAAATATTTCAACAAAGTGGACTTAACTGAAGCCTACCTACAGATGGAGATAGAAGAAAAGTCCAAAGTGTTTCTCACCATAAACACTCACGACAGCTTTATCACTATAATAGTTTTTTTTTTGGAGTAGCATAAGCATTTGCAAATGGTGGAAAGCTATGTGCCTGTTGCTGCAAGGCTGCTCAGGCACTCAGTATTATCTGGATGACATCATTGTTACCAGCAAGGATGACAAGGAACATCTCCAAAATCTTAAGACAGTGTTAAAAAGACGAGAAGTTTATTGGCTCAGAGCACTACACAACTCATGTGAATTCTTTAAACCAAGCATCACTAACTGTGGTCACACTATTGACGCATAAGAATTACACAAGTGTGCTCAGAATATTCAAGCAGTGGTGGATGCCCCAAGGCCAAAGGGCATGCTACAGTTCATTTTCAGTTTATTGTCATTTAGAAACCACAAATGCAATGCAGTTAAAAAATGAGACAACGTTCCTCCAGAATGATATCACAAAAGCATATGACAAAACAGACTACACCAGAAAATCCATATAACATTTAGCAATCCCCAATCCAGAGTCCGGAGAGGCTGCTGCGTATTAATATTGCGCTACCATCTAGCGCGTTCCCTGGAAAGGAGCTCCCCAGACAAAACAAGACCAAAAACTAAAGCTACAAAACCTGCACAAAACCACATAGTTACAAAATATAGTTACAACAGTGCAAACAATTGCATAATTGATAAAAAACAGACCATGGACACAGTAAAAATAATCCAAAGATGTTAAAGGACTATAAGTTCAAAAGAAATCACCACACAGTTTCCACAAGTCCCCAGGATCCTGACAGACTTGCCATGCCATGCCGGCGGCAAAAGGTAATACCCCCACTATGGACTTCCACGGCGCCGCCCGACTCAGCCTCGCAGACGCAGCACACACCGAAAACGACCTGTCCGCAGCGGACTCCGAGTCCGTTGAATCTCCGAGCCTCCGACCATCCCCTCCGGTACAGTTTTTCCAAGCACCATCCTCTGCCGAGCGTGTTAAGACGGCCCGCCAACGGCCATCGGTAACGCGACCCCAAGGACTGGGGGCCTGTACTTCCCAGCAGAGTCCCGGACCTCACAACAGCAGCAGCAACGAAGAAGGTCTTCCTGGAGATTTCCCGATGTTCCTCCGTGCTCCCACGTCGGTTTTCAATCGATTATGATTGCGCACGGCACCCCACTTCACAAATAACAGATAATCAGTTCCGGAGTGGCCGCTGCAAGTTGCGTCGCGCTGCCCTGTTGGAAAATTGTTGTGATTCTTTTTAGGATGTGTCAATTACTATGATGGGTTCCTGCCAAACCTGGCTACTGTGCTCCACCCCTGTGCTACTGCACTCATTACCACAGATCGGGAAGAATTGGTAATGGACAAAACAGTGTGAGGTGGCTTTCCAAAAGTTAAAGGAAATGGTGACATCAGACACTGTACTCACACATTATGATCTACCTTGTCCAGTGAAGCTTGCCTGTAACCCCTCGCTTTATGGTATAGGTACAGTCCCTACCATTGCCAAGAAAAATTATGAACAGATTAACAGAGAAGCCTTGAGTTTGGTTGATGTAAAACATATGGGAGAGAGTTTACCCTCATTACTGACCATCAAGCGCTGGTGCTCATTTTTAATCCGCTGAAGGGTTTGACACTAACAGCAGCAGCACAAATACAGAGATGGGCTCTGTTTCTTGGAGGACACAACTACAAGGTCGAACTCAAGAGGATAACTAATCATGAAAATGCTGATGGATTGTCCTGTTTACTCTTGGAAACGGAAATAGGTGAAAATTTTTAAAAAGATGTTCCTTTTGACGTATTCTTCCTAATACAAACTGGAAGTCTTCCTATCATGGCAGGAATGATCCGATGAAAGGATCCCCCACTGTCTCCGGCTTCCCAAAGTGGCTGGGATGTACAGCAGGAATTCCAGTTCCCCCATCTTTACCATGCCAGGATGAACTTGCCCTTGATGGATGTTACCTTATGTGAGGACTGAGAGTTGTACCATCCAAGCTTATAGCTGAAGTATTGGAAGAGTTACATGTCGGTCATCTGAGCATGGTTAAAATGAAAGCATTGGCTCAAAGCTTTGACTGGTGGCCTGGGATAGATCGGCAGATCAAGCAGCTTGCCATATACCGCTTGGGGTTCCAACACATCCAGAGGTGCCAAGAACAGTGCCTCTTCATCCCTGGGAACAGCTTAACTGTCTTGGCAAAGGATTCATGTGGATTTTGCCAGACCATTCACGGGCACAAATATCTTGGTAGTAGTGGATGCAGCTACAAATTGGCCAGAAGTGTTCCCGATAGCCTTCACTACTTCATTGAAAACAGGTGATCTAATTTTCTACATCAACAAATTGGTTGACTTCGTAAGGTAATATAGTATATTGCAACTGAGTAAAGTTAATATAGTAATTACAAAGGGGATGAATACTTTTTAGTCTCACAATTTTGGTTTTAATTTTTATTAAATTATTGACAGGTTTTGGAATTTTTCTGTTGATTTGGCATGATGCACAATACTTTGTACATCAGCTCAAAATCCTACTTCAATATATTTTAAATTTAGAAAACGAGATAGTAAAGTGTGAAAATAGTTTTGGTGGCTGAATATTTTTTCAAGGCACTATAAAAGTATGTGAATGACGTACGTCATTATGCCACCAGGTCATATGTGTGAACCTCACTAATGTAAAACTAAGTAGAGCTATTTCCCAGATCCTGTGTTTTTCTTTTGGTTAGTTTTTGGAGTTACAAAACATATCATTGGGGAAGCTATTGTTCCGCAACTTTTTCTGATCTGGTGCATTGGAGAACCCAAAACAGGCCATAATGCAACCAGTCAGAACACTCTCCATGATACATCCGAAGTAAATAACTGGAGTTGTTGGTTATATACAACATCTCAAACTACTCATTGAGCATGGCTTCTTCATGGTGGCATCAATAAGTTAAGCTCAGAATAGATCCCCTACAAAGGGATCTCTCGTCTCTTTGTGTTTCTACAAAGGGGTTTCCTGATAAGTGGTCTCGGCCCAAAACATCGACAGCTTATTCCTCTCTGTAGATGCTGCCTGACCTGCTGAGTTCCTCCAGCATTTTGCTTGTGTTGCTCTGGATTTCCAGCATTCACAGAATCTCTTGTATTTCTCATTTTTTCCAGTTATTATTTCTGCTCTGACTGCCCGTGAGAGATAAATGAGCAACATATCCAAAACTTGTGATGTGTCTGTCATGCATAAAGGTATGAGATGAGTAACTGGAGGAGAAAATGATGACTGAGCAGGAAAATGGGACTGAGCAGGACAATACACAATGGGCCAGGAGCCTGCCCATTCCATGCAGCTGATCCTGGAAGAGAATCAGATTCAGAATCAGGTCTGATATCATTGGCATTTGTCGTGAAATTTGTTGTCTTTGGGGCAGCAGTACAATGCAATACATAATAACAGAGGAAAAATTGTGAATTATAGTAAGTATGTATATATATTAAATAGTTGAATTAAATAAGTAATTAAATAAGTCAACAGCTTTCTGCAGCTTATTTTGATCCTGTCGATTAGCACTCCTCCCTTCCATACCAGGCGGTGATGTAGGCAATTGGAATGCTCTCCATGGTATATCTGTAGAAATCTGCAAGATTTATTGTCTCAAGTCCAGAGTTTGAGGCCTGGTGCTTGGGGTCCTTCAGTAGTCAAAATTGGCGAGTCCTGGGGTGGGTACAGAAGATCGAAGCCTGAAGGTCAATTGAAGTTTGGAAGATGAGCCCTGGCGGCCAAAGCCTTGGATATGTAAATCCATTAGCAAAGTTAAAGGTCCAGTGTCTGGGAGTCTATTGGTGGCTGGAGGTCCAGAGATGGGCTGTCCTGGAGTTAGAGGATTGTCTGTGTGTATGCACGGCTACGTGGGTGAGAGGGAGGTGAGAGATTTGCTTTGCTGTTGTTCTGTGTGATGAAAACTACAATTATTACTAAGCAATGCAGTGGTTTAATTATTGAAATACATATGTTTCTTAAGTTTTATATGCATAGAAAGGTAAAATATATACTATATACTAAGAAAAACATTTGACTAACTGACGCTAAATAAGACCAGATGTACCTGTTCCGACTTCAAATCTGACTTAAAGATGGACTCGGGAATGGAACTCATTCATAACCCAGGGACTGCCTGTACTTTAAAATAATCTCTAGATTACTTATAATACCTAATACAATGTGAATCCTATGTAAATAGTTGCTACACTGTATTGTTTAGGGAGTAACGACAAGAAATAATAGTCTGTACATGCTCAAACTATGAGTGCTGGAGAGAGAACTTCTGGGTTTTCCCGATCCGCTGTTGGTTGAAATCGCACATGTGGAATCCGCAGATAAGGAGGGCCAACTGTACTTCTTTCAAATTTCTCGAACTTCTATGTTCCAAGGTCTCTAATGCAAGATTCTGAAGTAACACTGCTTCAGTTTTCAGGGAAGGGATCTCTCAAAGACCTCAGCAAACAAGCTTTTGACAAAGTATCTGGCAACTAACATTTGTTAGGCTTACCACTCCAATTATTAACAGCACTTGGAGGATAGAGGGACCGTAAGGTGACATACACATACTGTAATAAATTTATTTTAAACATCAGAAGTATTGACTGAAGGAAAATTAACAAACTGGGCTGCTATCCTAAAGGGAGAATGTATGACAGAGTCATTTGATACAGTTGTCGAAGGTGGTATTAGTAGAAAGACAGTCAAAGCAAGTTTTGGATTCTCTCTCATCCTCACATTGAAGGCAACTTTCATTGGCGTCTACATTACTCTTATTGTACACATCAGGTAGATTTAGAATAGATTTAGCAGCTCAAAATTGGGGTGGCACAGTGGTTAGAACAACGCTTTACAGTACCAGTGAATGCGTTAAACTCCTGTCATTCTCCCTGTGACTGTGCAGATTTCCTCCAGGAGCTCCGGTTTCCTCCCAAGTTCCAAAGACGTACTGGTTGTTAGGTTAATTGGTCGTTGTAAATTGTCCTGTGCTTAGGGTGGGGTGAAATCCGGAGTTGCTAGGCAGCACAGCTCGAAGGGCTGGAAGGGCCTACTCTGTGCTGTATCTCAGTCAATCAATAAATAAATAAGTAATTCAACCAACCAGATATTCCAGGACAACATGGAACATCAGATCCCAAAATGTTTTGCCATTACCATCGAGCCAAGGATTTCCATTAAAAAAACCCAAACTGCTGGAGGAACTAATGCGTCTGGCAGCATCTGCGAAGGCAGAAGGATGGTTGAGTCGCCACATCACAGTGGCTAGGAGGGTGGGCTCGAGGGCCCAGTGACCAACCACCTCTCCCATTTTATAGAACAGAACAGTACAGCACAGATGTGCCAACATTTTAACCTAATCCACGATAAATCTAACCCTTCCCTCCCACATAGCCCTCCGTTTTTCATTCATCCATATGGCCAAGAGTCACTTAAATGCCCCTACTTACCTGCCTCTACCATCACCCACAACAGTTGCGTTCCATGCACTTAACTCTCTAGAGTAAAAAAAAATCTACCTCTGATATTTCCCCTATACTTCCCTCTATTCAATTAAAGTTATGTCTTCTTGTTATTGTTACCCTGGGAGAAAGATTGTGGCTGTTCACTATCTATGCCTCTTTATCATCTTATGCATGTCCTCCCATCCTCCTTTGCTCCACTGAGAAAAGCTCTAACATACTTAACCTATTCTCTTAAAATATGCTCTTTAATCCAAGTAGCATCCTGGTGAATCTCATCTCACCCTCTCTAAAGCTTCCGTATCTGACCACAACACAGTACTCCCAAATGTGATCTATCTAGAAATTTCAAGGCTGCAAAATAACCTCAAGGCTTTTGAACTCAATCTCTGCCCAACGAAGGAACTATGAGGCAGGGTTGCAGTTTTTTTAAGTAAACTTTTTGATGTGTTACAGCATTAATAGCAAGAGAGGGAGGAGGAGCTTAAGAGGATTAATGATGCCTAACAGCTCTATTTCCATTTTTTCTCTTTCAGGGTTCTTTTGAAGACGCTGATCTGGAGTTACACGCCGACTACAGTTCTTTGCGGGACTGGGACCTGTTCTCGGGTTTCACGACTGGCCGTTATTCGGCACGCCAAGGGCTCGGCCTAAGAGCCTAGCTCGCCTCCGGAGGGTCAAGATTTCATGGCTCTGGGGACGGGCAAATCGAAGGTCGGTGTCCGGACAGGAGGTCGGTTTGTCATGGCAGATGGAAGATCTAAGGCTGCGCGCCCAGAGACCCGAGATCTTTGGGCACAGAGCTCGGAAAAAGTGGCGCAAAGGACTTTTAACACTGTAAACCAGTGAGTTGTTTGTTATATCTCCCGTCTCACTGTGAAACGGAGACACCTTATTTCAGGATGTTCCCCCAGCTTGTTTGTACGTGTTGATTTCAGGATGTGTATTGTATACATTTCTCTGACATTAAATGTACCTTTGAAACCTTTGAATTCCAGTAAACTGTAAAAAAAAAATTAGATTATGTTTGGACAAGGAACAAAGAATCAAGAGCTTCTGCAGATGCTGGAAATCCAGAGCAACAAACACAACTCGGGATTGTCAGCAGGTGAGACGACATCTATGCAGGGAAATAAACACGCAAAGTTTTGGGCCTAAACCCTTTTTCAGGGCTGGGGGAGGGTTGCAGGGGAAGGAGTACCAGCTGGCAGATGACAGGTGAAGCCAGGTGAGGGCCCAAGTGGACGGTTTGGGGGAAAGAGGGATGAAGTAAGAAGCAAGGGGGGTGATAGGTGAGATCCAATGAGGGGGAAGGTGGGTAGGAGGATGAAGTGAGAGGCTGGGAGGATACAGAATTGCTAAGTTATACCCAGCTCAGATCCTCCAGTCACGGGGGATGAGGTATCACAGAGATCAGATCCAAAGACAGAGTCAAGTTACCAGTGCAAGAGGGGAGGTATTAAAATTCCAGTAATTAAGCCCGAGTGTTAGCATCAGTAGCTGTGACCATGTTATTGTAAAACTCCATCCGTTATTACTGACATCTGTTAGGAAATTGTGGTCAAATCCATGGCGATGTGGTTGGTTCCTAACTGACATCTGGGTCAATGAGGAGCAACTAACATTGTTCTTGCCAGCAAAGACTAGATCTAACAATCGAATAATGATAAACAAACACTCACAAGCTTGCGAAAGTAGTGGGAATTGGGAAGTTCGACCCTCATTGGTACAGAGCAGACAGACCTCTACAGTACTGTAAAAAGTTATATATTGCAAGGTCCAAGTGTTAATTGTAATGCTCTTAAAGAGACAGTTAGCAATTATTGTGAAAGATTGCCACAGAGAACAGCGAGTATATGTTGATGGTATACAGGGATGGCATACTGTTAATGGCAACAGTGCTGATGCAGAGAGTGACGTTGGTGTGCAAGTCCAAGGCTCCCTGAAAGTGGCTACCCAGGTTGATAGGGTGCTAAAGAAGGCGCATAGCACACTTGCCTTTATTAGTCAGGGCATTCACTTCAAGAGCCGGGAAGTTATATTATAGCCTTAAAACTCCAGCTAGCCCGCATCCAGAATATTACATTCAATCCTGGTTGCCCCAGTCTAGGAAGGATGTGACGTTTTTGGAGAAGCTGCAGAAGAGATTCACCAGGATGCTAGGTTAGAGGGCACATGCTATAAGGAGAGGCTGGACAAACTTGGGATTTTTCTCCGCGGCAGTGGAAGCTGAGGGGAGACCTAACAGAAATGTGCAAGATTGTGATTGCGAGGGGCAAAGATAGAGAAGGCACCCGGTATCTTTTCCCCAGGCACTGAAAAATCAAATACTAAAGGGATGCATTTAAGGAGAGAGAGAGGGCAAGTTCAAGGTAATGTATGGGACAGGCTTTTTTTTTAATTATAAAGACAAAGTGTGGGTGCCTGGAATGCAGCAGTAGGGGTGGTAGTGGAGGCAAGTATGATAGGTGTTTAAGAGGCTCTTAGATAGGCATATGAATGATATCATGTGCAGGCATGGGCAATCAATGAAAATTGTTCTCAGCTTCTTCCTGGGCATAATTTGCTAGTGCCACACTGAAGTAGCAGCCTAGATTACTTGCTCAAATCTTGGGAGCAAACCTTTAACTCAAAACATCTGTGCCTCAATCAGAACTGCTAGTCCCTCTCACACTCTGCGCCTCTCCCCCAGATGGTCTGAAGTGAAATAAACCCTTCCATTATGATGACCAAGTGGTGGAAGCCTGAATAATCTCATTCATTTCCTCAAGAGTTGAATTCAATCCCAATTCATTTGATTAAACTTCATCTTACCTGCTGAGGTATCCGGCTTGCAGGATACAGACGAGATGGAAGCAGGTGGGCCAGGCTTGGTTGCTGCTCAGGGATGGTGTTGGAGCGCACTTCCTGCTGGGGAAACTGTGACAGAGACTTGCACAGTCCCAGAGTGGAGCACATCACCTCTGGTTTCTGCCAGAGACCAAGACACAAAGTAAGCACGGAGCAAACTGCGGCAGAAACTTCTCACAATCTCTTGCTGACCTGCAAAAATACAAGCTGCTGGAAAAAAGCAGGTCAGCAGTATCTGAGGAGGGAGGGGAGGTGGACAGTCAACATTTCAGTTTGAGATCCTTCCCCTTGGCCAAATGGTCAGTTTGGGTTCAGTAAGTTGACACAACTTTTCTTCCTAACTAGTCTTCCCTCTTGGTCCGTCTCACAAGCTTGCATGGATTTCAGGTGGCCTGAACTGTGTACAAGTGTAATGCCATCCTTTCATAAGGACCCAAGAACTAGGATCAGGAGTAGACCATCTGGCCCATCGAGCCTGCTCTGTCATTAAATAAAATAAGATCACAGCTGACCTGGCTGTGTACTCAGCTCCACTTACTTGCCCTTTCCCCATAATCTTTAGTTCCCCTGTTATGCAAAAATCTGCATCTTAAAAATATATTTCATGAGGTGACCTGTGCAGCTTTTCCCTGGGCAAAGACTCTCAGATTCACTACTCTGTGGGAAAAGCAGTTTCTCCTCATCTCTGTCCTAAATATATTCCTCTGAATCGCGAGCCTATGTCTTCTAGTTACTAGTTGAAAAAATTTCTTACCTTTGTCTTAATTATCACTTTCATAATTTTATATGTTTCTATAAAATCCCCTCTCATTCTTCTGAATTCTAGCAACTCATTCTCTCCTCATCCTAATACCCTCACCTCTAGGATGAACCTGGTGAACATCCTCTGCACTATCTCCAAAGCCAGTATATTTTTCCTCAAATACGGAGACCAGAATTGAACGCAACACTCTTCAGCCTCAGGACTCACACTGCCAGGTTCAGGAACAGTTACTACCCTTCAACCATCAGGCTCTTGAACCGAAGGGGATAACATCAATCAACTTCATTTGCTCCATCATTGGAATATTCCCACATCCAATAGACTCACTTTCAAGGTCTGGATATTTCATACGTTCTGGATATTTATTGCTTAATTACTTATTATTATTTTTTCTTTTTTATTTGCACAGTCTTGTCTTTTGTGCACTGGTTGAACGCCAAGTTGGTGTGGTGTTTCATTGATTCTGTTATGGTTATTATGCGATAGATTTATTGAGTATGCCAACAAAGAAATGAATCACAGGGCTGTACATGGTGACATAAACGTACTTCGATTAAAAATTTACTTTGAACTTTAAAAACTTTTCCTTCACAATTTTAGAGATTTTTAA
This sequence comes from Hypanus sabinus, assembly GCF_030144855.1. Taxonomy (NCBI): domain Eukaryota; kingdom Metazoa; phylum Chordata; class Chondrichthyes; order Myliobatiformes; family Dasyatidae; genus Hypanus; species Hypanus sabinus. The sequence continues at coordinate 10,301,886 of NC_082706.1, forward strand.
TGGTTGTTGTCAAGTCCCATCCAAATTCATTATACAGAATGAGGAACTGCACACGCTGGGAATTGGTACAACACACAAACACTGGAGGAACTCAGCTGGCCAGGCAGCATCCATGGGAAAGAGTACAGTCGCTGTTTCGGGCTGAGACCCTTCATCAGGTCGAAAGGGAGATTTAAACTTTTTCAGGCTTGGCATCCCTGGAAGAGACTTCGTAGTGTAGTAGTCCAATCACAAATAAGAGAAAATCTGCAGATGCTGGAATCCAATTCGGGCCGAAATGTCAACTGTTTACTCTTTTCCATGCATGCTGCCTGACCTGCTGAGTTCATAGAAACATAGAAAGCCTACAGCAGAATATAAGCCCTGTGCCAAACATATCCTTACCTTAGAATTTACCTAGGGTTACTTATAGCCCTTTATTTTTCTAAGCTCCATCTATCTATCCAGGAGTCTTTTAAACAACCTCATTGTATCCGCCTCCACCACTGTCGCCAGCAGCCCATTCCACACACTCACCACTCTCTGCGTGAAAAAACTTGCCCCGACATCTCTGTACCTACTTCCAAGCACCTTAAAACTATGCCCTCTTGTGCTCGCCATTTCAGCCTTGGGGAAAAAACCTCTGACTATCCACACAATTGATGCCTCTCACCATCTTGTACACCTCTATCAGGTCACCTCTCATCCTCTGTTGCTCCAAGGAGAAAAGGCCGATTTCACTCAACCTATTCTCATAAGGCATGCCCCCAGACCAGGCAACATCCTTGTAAATCTCCTCTGCACCCTTTCTATGGCTTCCACATCCTTCCTATAATGAGGTGACCAGAACTGAGCATAGTACTCCAAGTGGGGTCTGACCAGGGGCCTATATTGCTGCAACATTACCGCTTGGTTCCTAAACTCAATCCCACGATTGATGAAGGCTAATGCACCATTTCCTTCTTAACCACAGAGTCAACCTGCACAGCTGCTTTGAGCATCATATGGACTCAGACCCCAAGATCCCTCTGATCCTCCACACTGCCAAGAGTCTTACCATTAATACATTGAAATGAGGAAGAATAGTAATTACATTTTATTAATTGTGATCATTACAAAAGTCATTGGAAAAGGAAGCCAGATATGCTCCCAGCATGTTACAAAATGCATGATTGGAAGTGGCAGCTCATTCCGTACAGTCTGGTATCGCGGGATCCACAGCATTGCGCTTAAGAAAGACCTGATCTGCATTAGGATCAGATCAACATAGATCAATTCCATAGTGTGACTGCACCAGGACCACGTGATCTAAAGACACCCTGACCTTTCTTTCACAGCCACTTTTAAAAACACAAGAATAAAATGCATCAGCCCAGACCCATCAACTCAACCTAAAACGTCCATCGTTAATTCACAGATGCTGCCCGAATCGCTGAGTTCCTCCAGCATCTGCGTGTGTTACTCTGGATTTCCAGCATCGACAGAATCTCGTGTTTAGAATAAAATGCACGACTTTTGAAATTGTATATAAACTCCAGTCAGGGTGTTATACCCTACCAATCAATATATCTCGAACACTGCAAGGTAACAGTAAATCCCGCTTCTCTTTTCAAACCACCCTCCTCCAACAATGTCAGATGGTTCACAATGACTTGCATCGTTAATGCACCAAAAAGTATACAAAAATGTCCCTCTCCTTGAGGAAGTGCACCTCTCATCTTTGTGACACAAAGGATTCTGCAGATACCGTCAATCGAGAATAACAAATAATAGAACAGAATTCCGGAGGAGTTCGGCAGGTCGGGAATAAACAGTTTATGTTTCAAGCCGAGATCCTTCCATCAAGATGGCAGATGAAATACAGATAAAAAGGTTTCTGCCAGGAAGATCTCTCACCTCTCGTGGTTAGACTGAGAGCCACTCGGTTCACAGGTGAAATCAGAAAGCCATCAACGCAGGGCGCCTGGGATTTAAATAAATCAGTGGATTGCACTCTTTGCTGTATTGCATTCCATTAACATTTCACTTTGACATATAATTATATACCACCAAATTCAACTAAACCGGCATCGGGGCGGTTACCGGAGGGAAGGAATTTAGGGATTGGGTTCATATCGGGATAAATCTGGCGAGGATGAGATGAAGCTGAATTTGACCCACACTCGGCACAATTCGGTGAGAGGATGCGGAGTTCCTTTTAAAAGAAATAGCAGAAAGACGGCGATGTTAAGCGAGTTTTACAAAGCCAGGCCGGCCCTTAGGCCGCAGTCACTAATCGAAGCCAAGGCCGCATTTAGAGGGTTGCAAAGTTCTGTGACAGAAGTTAAAATGTTGTTCTTCTAGCTTGAATTGGACCTCACCACGGCAGTGGAAGAGGCTGCATACAGACAAGTCAGAATGGGAGCAGAATTGAGAATAAAACTGATGTACAACAGGAAGCTCAGTGTCGTGCTGCATTCAGAACACAGGCATTCCACAGAGCAATCACCCAATCTGCTTTTGGTTTCTCTGACGCAGTGCGGACAATGGCGTGAACACCAAATGTAATGCACTAGATTGGAAGAAGTTCAAGTGAATTGTTGCTTCACTTGTTTGGGCCCTGAGATGGAGGGAAGGGAAGAGGTGATTTGCTCTCCTCAGAAGGTGCCTTTGGACGAGACGTGGTGGTGAGAGCATGGACTGGTGAGCCCCAGTGAATGGTCTCTGTGAAATGCAGAAAGGGGAGCAGAGGACAGATGATCAACTGATCTGACTTGTCTCCACTTGGTCTTTTGCCTTGAGGTTCACCTCCCCAACACCCTCTCTTCATCTGTGCTTTGAAAACTGTAAACCCCTTCTCCCCAACTCTGAAGAAGGATCCCTTAGTATTGGTGAATCTTTGGAGTTCATCGCCACAGATGGCTGTGGATGCCAGTTGATTGGGTATATTTAAAGCAGAGGTTGATATGTTCTTGATTAGTAAGGGCATCAAAGGTTACGTGGAGAAGGCAGGAGAATGGGGTTAAGAGCAATGATAAATCAGCCATGATGGAATGGCAGAGCAGACTCAATGGGCTGAATGGTCTAATTCTGTTCCTTTGTTTTATGGACTCAAAACATTAATTGATTTCTCTTCCACAGATGTTACTTGACTGGTTGAGCTTTTCCAGCAATTTTTGTTTCATATTCCAACATCTACTCTTTATTTATTTTCCGGCAATGAGTCGGATTGGATTTGCCCTGCTTTTCATGTAGATGCCTGAGGAATTTTCCACACTGTCAGGTGGATGCTAGTGTTGTAACTGTACTGGAATGGTTTAGCTGGAGATATAACGTCGCTCTGGAGCACGGGTCTTCCGTGTTCAGTTCTACAGCTCGGGAAGGTGCTCATTTTTGTAGCCTTTGCCCTGTCCAGTTCTCTGAGCTATTTTCCTGTTCTATAGGAAAATAACATGATTAAAGAAGGCATTTTTTTTGTTGCTTTCCTCTTTTAGCTGAGAGGTGGACAAGAAGAGCAGGTAAGTTATTTTGGGACATTACCTTGTCTGCATACAATTCTGTTTAGTAGAGTAATGGAGGGGATGAAGAGGAATTTTGCTAAGACTATAGAAAATTCAGCTGTGAGAAAGATTGATTGGGAATAGAGGTGTATAAAAATCTGTTGAACTAAAGGAAGACCATATTTCCTTTAGTGTAAGGGTGATAAACTCCAGAGGACAGAGATTTAAAAGTAATTGGAGGAAGTATTTAGAGCAAAGGTGAGGAAACCTTTTTCACATAGAGAATAGTAGAGTCTGGAACTTATTGACCCGATAGATAACAAGTGCAAAAAGCCATAAGACATAGGAGCAAAATTAGGCCATTCGGCCCTTCAAATCTGATCACCATTTCATTATGACTGATCCATTTCCCTCTTAACCCTATTCTCCTGCTTTCTCCCCATAACCTTTCATGCCCTAATTAATCAGGAACCTATCAACTTGCACCTTAAATGACCCACTGACCTGCCCCCACAGCCACCTGTGACAAAGAATCCCACTGATTTACCACCCTCTGACTAAAGAAATTCCTCATCTCTGTTCTAAATGGACGTCCCTCTTTTTGAGGCTGTGGCCTGTGGTCCTGGACCATTCCTCCCCCTCCCCCCAAAAGAAACATCCTCTTAAAATCCATTCTCCCTAGGCCTGTTAACATATGATGGGTTTCAATGAGATCTCCCCTCATTCTTCAAAATTCCAACAAGTACCAGCCCAATGTCTTCGATTGATACTCATATGATAAGCCTTTCATTTTTAGAATCATTTTCGTGAACTTGCTCTGAACACTCTCCAGTGTCAACGCATTCTTTCTTCATCCTTCTAGTCCTCTTGAAATGATTTTGCCTTCTTCACCCATTCAACATCCAAATGAACCTTCAGGGAACCCTGCAAGAGGACTCCCAAATCCCTTTGCACCTTGGATTTTTGAATTTTCTCCTCATTTAGAAAATAGTCTATGTTTTTATTCCTTCTACCACAGTGCATAATCATACAATTCCCAACATTGTATCCCATCTGCCACCTTTTTGCCCATTCTCCTAATCTGCCAAAGTCCTTCTGTGGCCTCTCTGCTTCCTCATCATTACCTGCCCCTCCACCTATCTTTATATTGCTTGCAAATTTGGCTACAAAGCCATCTACTTCATCATCACAGACCCCTGTGGGACACCACTAGTCACCGGCAGCCAACCAGAAAAAGCCCCCTTTATTCCCACTGTTTGCCTCCTGCCAATCAGCCAATACACTATCCATGCTAGTATCTCTCCTGTATTACCCTGGGCTCTTATCTTGTTTAGCAGCTTCATGTGCACCACCTTGTCAAAGGCCTTTTTAAAATCCAAGTGCAAAACATCCACCGATTTTCCCGTTGTCTATCCTGCTTGTTTGTTCTTCATTGAATTCTATCAGATTTGTCAGGCAACATTTTAACTTCAGGAAATCACGCTGACTTTGGCCTAATTTGTCATGTGCCTCCAAATACCCCCAAACCGTATCCTCAACAATTTACTCCCAACATCTTCCCAATCACTGAGGTCAGGCTAACAGGCCTATAATTTCCTTTCTTCTGATTCCCTTCCCTTCTTGAAGAATGGAGTGACATCTTCAATTTTGCAGTCCCCCTGAACCATGCCAGACTCTTATTGATTCTTGGAAGATCATTCCTAATGCTACTATAATCTCTTCAGCTACCTCTTTTAGAACTCTGGGATGTAGTCCATTGTGTCCAGGTGACTTATCTATCTTCAGACCTTTCAGTTTCCCGAGCATTATTCCCTAGTAATAGCAACTCCACTCACTTTTCCCCTTGACATTCTCAAACCTCTGGCATCTTACTAGTGCCTTCCAGTGAAGAATGATGCAAAATACTCATTCAGTTTGCCATTTTTTGTCCCTCATTGCCACCTGTCCAGCAGAATTTTGCAGCTGTCCAATATCTACTCTCTCCTCTATCTTACTCTTTATATATCTGGAAAAAAGCTTTTGGTGTCATTTTTGTTATTATTAGCTAACTTACATTCATATTTCATCTCCCCCCCATGTTTTTTTTAGTTGCCTCTGTTGTTTTTTAAAATTCCCAATTCTCTATCTTCCAACTAATTTCTACTCAATTATATGCCCTCTCTCTTGCTTTTATGTTGGTTTTGACTTGCCTTGTCAGCCACGGTTGCATCACCTGCCATTAGAATACTTCCTGTTCTTTGGGATGTATTTATCCTGTGCCTTCTGATTTGCTCTCAGAAACCCCTGCCACTGCTGCTCTGCCGTCATCCCTGCTAGTGTCCCCTTCCAATCAACTTTGGCCAGCTGCTTTCTCATGCATCTGTAATTCTCTTTACTCCACTGCAATACTGATACATCAGATTTCAGCTTCTTCCTCTCAAATTACAGGGTGAATTCTATCATATTATGATCGCTGTTACTTTAGAGTTCCTTATCTTAAGCTCCCTAATCAAATCCAGTTCATTACACAACATTGTTCAGAATTGCTGATTCCCTAGGGAACTCAATCATAAGCTGCTCCAAAAAGCCATTTTGGAGGCACTCCACAAATTGGGATTCTCTTGGGATTCAGCATCAGCTTTATTTTCCCAATCTATCTGCATATTGAAATCCCCCATGACTATCATAAAATTGCCTTTTTGACATGCTTTTTCTATCTTCTGCTGTAATTTGTAGACCAAATTCTGGCTACTTTTCGGAGGCCTATAAATAACTCCCTCAGCCCTATCGTTCTTACCCTTGCAGTTACTTAACTCTACCCCAAAGGATTCTACATCTTCTAATCCTATGTCTCCTCTTTCTAAAGATTTGATTTGATTTTTTACCAGCAGAGCTACTCCTCCTTCCCTGCCTACCTGCATGTCCTTTTGATAGATTCTAAATTCCATATCCTTGGATATTGGGCTTCCAACCACAACCTTCTTTCAGCCATAATTCTCTGATACCTACAGCATCATACCTGCCAATCATTAACTGCACTAAAAGATCATCTGTCTTATTCCATATCTTGTGTGCATTCAAACGTAACACCTTCAGTCCTGTAATTGTCACTTTTCCATTTTGTCTGTTACACTGCAACCCATCCCACAGACTGCAATTTTGCTCTATCTTCTGCCTGTCCTTCCTGACAGTCTCACTATACACAACCTCTGCTTGTCAACTAACATCTCTGTCCTCAGCCCTATCACTCCAGTTCCCATCATCTTGTCAAATTGGTTATAACCCACCCTATCAGCTCTAGCAAACCTGCCCACAAGAATATTGGTTCAGATGTAGCCCATTCCTTTTGTACAGATCAGACCTTTCTCAGAAGAAATCCCAATAATCCACAAGCCTAAAAGCTTTTTCCCTGTAACCTTTGGCACAGGGAAATCAAGAATCTATCCATCTCTGCTTAAAATATACCCAATGACTTGGCCTCTGTAGCCACCAGTGACAATTAATTCCACAGATTCACCACCCTCTGCCAACAGAAATTCCTGTCATAGAGGGTCTTTGAAGAAATGAGATGTGCATGGTTATGTTGGGAGGTTCATCATCAATGAACATGACAGTAATAGCTTCATAATGTGTTATAATTTTTTTATGTGTTTCTTTTTTGATTTCCAGTCCAAGTTTTATTTGCATATTACTTACCTCAAGATCTGTACTGGTTGGTCTGAGTGTGTAAACTGGGAAATACTGCAATTAATTGTTTGACCTGACACATGATACTATGTGCAATTTTTGCTTACATAAGTAACTTTCTTGCAGAATATAATGCTTTCAACTTTTTGTGCACTCCTGTCAGGGTACAGGGAAGCGGTACGAGCGGCAAGATTTACAAGTAATTGACATCTTGCTACAAATGATTACTTTATTTGAGGCTTCAGGACTGAAGAAGAGTCTTGGCCTGAAACGTTGACTGTTTGTTTATTTCCATAAATGCTGCCTGGCCTGCTGAGTTCCTCCAGCAATGTGTGTGCGTTGCTTCTTCCCATTATTTCTCTCAAGGGTGAGGGTGAGCATTCAGAAGTGTTGGTACATATTGTTAGCAATGATATAGGTATACGTGGTGAGGAGGTAGTGAAGAGAGATTTTAGGAAGTTAGGCAGAAAGCTGAGAAACAGGACCTCTAAAGAAGTAATCTCTGGATTTCTGCCTTTGCCAGTGAGGGTCAGAATTGGATGATTTGGCAGGTGGATGGATGGGTGAGGAACTGGTGCATTCAGATTGATGTCTAATTGGAATCTCATCTGGGCATGGCATGACCCATACAAATGGGGAGACTGAACTTAAGGGGGACCAATATCCTTGTGGGCAGGTTGACTTCAGTTGATTGAGTGGATTTAAACTCATTTGGCAGTGCAACTGGAACTGGAGTGATAGTGCTGAAGATGAGGTAGTTGGTTTACAAACAGAGGCAGTGTGTAGTCAGACTCCGAGCAAGGTGAGGCTGATGAAGGGGCAAAATTGCAGTCAACAGGATGAGTTGCAGTGTGAAAGGTGAAGAAAATTGACAGACATTGTATCGAAATGATAGCCAGGAAGGCAGACAGGGTGGCGTGGCTCTATTTGTAAAAAATAAAATTATATCATTAGAAAGAGGTGATCAGGGGTCAGAAGGTGTTGAATCATTGTGGATAGAGCTAAGGAACTGCAGGGGTAAAAGATTCTGATGCTAGTTATATACAGACTCCCAATCAGTAGTAAGGATGTGGTCTACAAATTACAATGGGAGATAGAGACTGCATGCCAAAAGGGCAATGTTACAATAGTCACGGGTGATTTCAATATGCAGGGAGATCGGGAAAATCAGGTTGGTGCTGGATTCCAAGTGGGGGAATTTCTAGAATGCCTCCGAGATGGTTTTTTAGAGCAGCTCATGGTTGGGCCCACTAGAGGATCAGTTATTCTGGATTGGGTGTTGTGCAGTGAACCAGAATTGATTAGAGAGATTAGATTAAAAGAGCCCTTAGGGGCAAGTGATAATAATATAATTGAATTCACCCTGAAACTTGAGAAGGAGAAGGTAAAGTCAGATACATCAGTATTATAGTGGAGTAAAGGAAATTACAGAGGCATGAGAGAGGAGTTGCCAGAATTGATTGGAAAAGAACACTGGCAGGGATGACACCAGAGAGCAGGAATTTCTGGAAACATTTTGGAAGGCACAGGATAATTACACCCCAAAGAGGAAAAAATATTCTAAAGGCAAGATGACACAACCATGGCTAACAAGGGAAATCAAAGCCAACATAAAAGCCAAAGAAAGGACATATAATAGAATAAACATTCGTGGGAAGTTAGAGGACTAGGAAGCTTTTAAATACAAACAGAAGGTATTAAGAAGATAAAGATGGAAAATGAAAGTAAGCTAGCGAATAATATTATTGAGCATACAAAAAGTTTCCTCAGATACTTAAAGTGTAAAAGAGAGGTGGGAGTGGATATTGGACCAGTGGAAAATGATGCTGAAGAGGTAGTAATGGGGGACAAGGATGAATTGAATAAGTATTTTGCATCAGTCTTTTCTCTGGAAGACACTTGCAGTACAGTGGAAGTTCCAGGCATTGGGGGCATGAAGGGTGTGTAGTTACAAAAGCTAGAGAGAAGGTTCTTGGGAAACCGAAAGGTCTGAATGTAGATAAATCACCTGGACCAGATAGTGCACACCCCAGGGTTCTCAAAGACGTGGGTGAAGAGATTGTGGAGGCATTAGCAATGATTTTTCAAGAATCACTAGATTCTGAAATTGTTTTGGAAGACTGGAAAATGGCAAATGTCACTCCACCCTTCAAGAGAGAGAGGCAGAAGAAAGGAAATTATAGGCCAGTTAGCCTGACCTCAGTGGTTGGGAGATGTTGGAGTCGATTGTTAAAGATCAGGTTTTTGGGGTACTTGGAGGCACATGATAAATTAGACCATAGTCAGCATGGATTCCTCAAGGGAAAATCTTGTTGGAAAAATCTGTTGGAATTCTTCGAAAAAATAACAAGCAGGATAGACAAAAGGAGAATTGGTTGATATGTACTTGGATTTTTAGCAGGCCTTTGACAAGGTACCATACATAAGGCTGCTTAACAAGATAAGAGCCCATAGAGTTACAGGGAAGATTCTAGTATGGATAAAGCAGTGGCTGATTGGCAGGAGGCAAAGAGTTGAAATAAAGGGAGCCTTTTCTGGTTTGCTGCTGTTGACTAATGATGTTCCACAGGAGTTAGTGTGTGGACCTGATTCTTTTTACGTTATATGTCAATGATTTGGATGATGGAATTGATGACTTTGTTGTAAACTTTGCAGATTTTACAAAACTAGTTGGAGGGGAAGGTAGTTTTGAGGAAGTAGAGAGGCTAAGAAGGACTTTGACATATTAGAAAAATGGGCAAAGAAGTGGCAGGTGGAATATTGTGTCGGGAAGTATATGGTCATGAACTTTGGTAGAAGAAATGAAAGGACAGTATTTCCTCGGTGGAGAGAAAATTTAAAAATCAGAGGCGCAAAGGGACTTGGGGGCCCTTCTGCAGAATTCCCTAAAGGTTAATTTGCAGGTTGAGTCTGTGGTGAGGAAGGCAATTGCAATGTTAGCATTCATTTCAAGAGGACTAGAATATAAAAGCAAGGATATGACATTAAGTCTTTCTTAAGTGCTGGTGAGGCCTCACTTAGAGTATTGTGAACAGTTTTGGGTGGAAAAACATGATGCTGCTGCTCAGGTGCATAGTTCACGATCAGAATCAGAATTATTATCTCTGACATATGTCATGAAATTTGTTGCTTTGTGGCAGCAGCACAGTGTGATACATTAAAAAAACAGAAATTACAGGGAGAATCAGCTGACACATGATTATCGCAGCCTTGACATGAGCAGATCTGGAAGCTGTTGGCAATAGCTGAACCAAACTCTGACTATATCCCAGTGTTCGGCAGATATGGATTGAACTGATTTGTCATTGATGCAAAGTGATTTCCCACCTCTGCTGCTGCATGTCTAAAGGAAAGAACAGGAAGTTCACTACTGACTTGTGAAGGGAGTACAGTAACTCAGATCCTGCTACCTGGAGGTATTGCCATGACTATTTTGATGGAATGAGTCTCATTTGACAGAGTGCCATGCAACAGCAGCAATTATTTAATTTGCCTGGAAATGGCACCAACTGATCTTATCAACTGTTCTCTTCAGTTTTGTCCTTGCGTTCTGTTCGCTGGAACACTGACAATGATTCCCATAGGATGTTGCAGAACTCACTGTATTTTTGTTATGACCTTGCCTTATTTTGTTCAAGCATTCTGGCTGATGTTTCAAATGTTGCAGAGCTGAGAAGAGAGATAATTTACTGTGTTTTACAGCCATTCCAGGTTGCAGAAACTGGCTGTTTGTCTTGTTTCAGGCTGGAAACATCAGTGTGTGATTCCCAGGTCTTAATTTTGTAAAATGTTTTTGAGTGGATTCAACTGCGTAAGACCTTTGGTCAGTCCTGAACACTGAAGGAGGGTGGTCTGGGGATTTGGGGTGTTTTTTGGATTGGTTGAAATAATTTTTACTCTTGCTCTATTTTATAAAAATTATATCACTGAAATATTTCCCTGACTGCTTCCTACCTTTCAGCTCATTTCTGTCAACCAGGGTAAATAAAATTTTCAGAATTGTTTAAGCATTGAGCAATTGGTGTCAGTATGAATGCTGCGTTGTTGATATAACTGAACAAGCCTTAGCCACCTGAAGAGTAATGCCATATGTGTGTATATTTTTAAGCATTTGGCATTATTATATATATATTTTTTAATCTACTTCTCTATTGCTAGTTCCAATTCCTTGCTTTCTGCAGATATAGCTTTTACTTTGTGTCTAACAAATGTACAAGCCCGGATGGTGGTGATCGACAATCTTATTTGATCAGGATTTGGTCCTCAGGGAACTGTTTGTTTTGTGCATACCCTTACCCTGGCACACTTTGGATAATGGAAAACTAATTAAATTTATAGTTTTATAGTTCAGAGTTGCACAGTCACACAGAACAAGGCAGCAGGCCATTGACATCCCAAGCCTGTCTCAACTATAGAGTACATCTTTGCATGAACCCTACACAATCCTGTTGTTATTCTCCTCAGATTCTACTAGGGACAGTTTACTGGGGACTTCAACCTACAAACCTGAACATCTGTGGGATGTGGAAGGAAACTAACAGCACCTGAGCAAAAGCCACATGGTCACAGCAGGAACATGTAACCTCCAAACGGTCGGAGGTTTAGGTTTAAATCTGGGTCACTGGCCAGCATTCTATAGCGGGGAAGATGGATTCCTTATAGGAAAATCAAATGAGGAAGAAGTGGACTGTTGGGTTGTGTTGACATTTTGCTATGGCATTGTGTTTTGACATCAAATCATCGAGAAGTACAGAACAGAAACAGGCCCTTTGGCCCAACTAGTTCATGCTGAAACCACTTAAACTGCCTACTTCCATCCTGTACCGGGACCAAAGCCCTCCATAGCCCTACTATCCATGTACCCATCCAAACTTCACTTAAACATTGAAACTGAGCTTGCTTGCACCACTTGTGCTGGCAGCTCATTCCACACTCGCACAACCCTCTGAGTGAAGAAGTTTCTCCTCATGTTCCCTTTTTAAAATATCTCTGCAAGGGCTCTGGCAATTTCCGCAATTGCCTCCCATAGGGTCTGAAGGAGCATCTTGTCAGGCCCTGGGGATTTATCTACCCTGATTTGCCTCAGGGTAGCAAACACCTCCTCCTCTGTAATCTGTACAGGGTCCATAAAGTTGATGTTGCTTTGCCTCTGCATTCATCCCCTGAGTAAGTACAGATGCAAAAAATGCATTTAAGATTTCCTCCATCTGTTTTGGCTCCACACATGGATTACCATTGTGATCTTCCAGAGTACCAATTTTGTCCCTCTGGGTCACTGGACTCCACTTTGAGGAAAATGTTTGCATATAGGAACCTCAAATGATGGAAGGGCTGACCACAGGGCTGTGTTGATATATCTGCTGTGGTGTCATGTTTTGTTTGGGTAGGAAAGGCTGTGTTCTCAAGTTGATTTGTTTATGATGCCTTCTACAGCAGGGAAGTGTTGAGCCTTGTATGACTGACTACTTGAGGCAGGTTCAGCAGCCAGATATTGAAGGGTACGAGAATGAACCACAACTCTAAAAGCTTATTTAAGAAACAGAACATGATTTTAAAGCACTTTAGTCTGCTGAATTTTTACAGTTGATGAAATCAAAACCCCAATCAATATTTGTCATTGAAACTCTGCGTATATAGCATCTGGCAATGTTGATTCGATGGAAGTAAAGGATTACCAATAATCTCGTCTCTGTAACATCTCACAATAAAAGAGATTGCATTGAATGCACAAGCTACAGCAACACAAAATTGCTTAAAGGAAACATGCAAACACACAAGCAGAATCATCATTTAACTGGTACTAAAGGAAGAGACTTTGCATTTTTTTAAGTATTCAATTTCTGTTGCCTTCCACCAGTGATATGAAATTAGCCCTGTTTCCAGCGGTGTTTCTTACAGTAATCAACAGCCTAAAAAAAAATCCAAATAGAAATAAGATATTTTTGTATTATCAAATTCACAATACTCTTTCATTTTACAAGCACCTGATCTTTAAAATTGCTTACATTTTTCTTAAGTTCCTCTAGATTGATTATAACCTGTTATGGGTAACCCTAGGTAATTTCTGAATTAAGTACATGTTCAGCACAGCATTGTGGGCCGAAGGGTCTTTATTCTGCTGTAGGTTTTCTACGTTTCTATGTTTGTTAATTTTATTTAGTGATACGGCATGGTAGCAGACCCTTCCAGCCCAATGAGCCCATGCTGTCCAATTGCACCCATACGCCCAATTAATCTAGTAACCAGCAGGTCTTTGGAATGTGGGGAAACCAGAACACCTGGAGTAAACTCACGCAGTCATGAAGAGAATGTACAAGCTCCTTGTAGACAATGGTGAAATTGAATCTGGGTCACTGGCACTGTAGTAGCATTAGGATAACTGCTATGCTACTGTGTCTTGTCACCATTTTGGCTGCATATGGAAATGTGTTTTTTTAAGTAGAGAGATAACTGCAAGGTGTATCTGAAAGATCAAGAAAATGGCACAGAAAAGGAGTTGAGGCGGGCATATATCATAGTGAACGGTGGGGCAGGCTTGAGAAATGGAGTGTCCTACTACCCCTCCTAACTTTTCTTTTGTGAAAGAACACAAGAAGTTAACGTGAGGGCATACCGAGTAATTAAGATAAATGTTACTTTAGCCCACAGCGAAAAAAAAGTCAGAGTACAAGTATAGAGATGTCTTCCTCTAATTATTTAGATCCCTGGTGAGACTGCATTTGAATTACATACAGGTTCAATTTCCCTACCCAAGGAAGGATCACAGTGACTTATCCAACTTGATGCTTTCCAAAAGCTCCAGCACATCCTTTTTCTTAATGTCTATAAGCTCAACCTTTTCATTCCACTGTAAGTCATCCCTACAATCACCAAGATCCTTTTCTGTAGTGAATACTGAAGCAAAATATTCATTAAGTACCTCCACAATTTCCTCTGGCTCCATACACACTTTTCCACTGTCACACTTGATTGGGCCTATTTTCTCACAACTTATCCTCTTGCTCTTCACATACTTGTAGTATGCCTTGGGGTTTTCCTTAATCCTGTCTGCCAAGGCCTTCTCATGGCCCCTTCTGGCCCTCCTAATTCCATTCTTAAACTCCTTCCTGCTAGCCTTATAATCTTCTAGATTCATATCATTACCTAGTTTCTTGAACCTTTCATAAGCTTTTCTTTTCTTCTTGACTAGATTTTCAGCAGCCTTTGTACACCATGGTTCCTGTGCCTCACCATCCTTTCCCAGTCTCATTGGAATGTACCAATGCAGAACACCACACAAATATCCCCCGAACATTTGCCACATTTTTGCCGTACATTTCTCTGAGAAAATTTGTTCCCAATTTAGGTTTCCAAGTTCCTGCCAAATAGCTTCATATTTTCCCTTACTCCAATTAAACCTGTCTGTTCCTGTCCCTCTCCAATGCTATGGTAAAGGAGATCAAGTACAACCTCTCCTCTTGTAGGCTTATCTACATATTGTGTCAGAAAACCTTCCTAAACACACCTAACAAACTCCACCCCATCTAAACCCCTTGCTCTAGGGAAATGCCAATCAATATTGGGGAAATTAAAATCTCCTACCATGACAACCTGGTTATTATTGCATCTTTCCAAAATCTGTCTCCCTATCTGCTCCTTGATGTCCCTGTTACTATTGGGTGGTCTATAAAAAAACACCCAGTGGAGATATTGACCCCTTCCTGTCCCTAACTTCCACCCATAGAGACTCTGTAGACAATCCCTCCATGACTTCCTCCTTTTCTGCCACCGTAACACTATCTCTGATCAACAATACCCTGCCCTCACCTCTTTTGCCTTCCTCCCTGTCCTTTCTGAAACATCTAAAGCCTTGAACTCTTAAGTAGCCATTCCTGCCCCTGAGCCATCCAAGTCTCGGTAATGGCCACAACATCACAGCTCCAAGTATTGATCCATGCTCTAAGCTCATCCGCTTTGTCCATGATACTCCTTGCATTAAAATAGACACATCTCAAACCATCAGTCTGAGCGAATCCCTTCTCTATCACCTGCCTATCCTCCCTCTCACACTGTCTACAAGCTTTCTCTATTTGTGAGCAAACCACCCCTTCCTCCATCTCTTCAGTTCTGTTCCCACCCCCCAGCGATTCTAGTTTAAACTCTCCCCAATAGCTTAAGCAATCCTCCCTGCCAGGATATTAGCCCCCTCAGATTCAAGTGCAACCTGTCCTTTCTGTACAGGTCACGCCTGCCCCAAAAGAGGTTCCAATGATCAAAAAATCTGAATCCCTGCCCCCTTCTCCAATCCCTGAGCCACGCATTTATCCTCCACTTCAGTCTATTCCTATACTCACTGTCATGTGGCACAGGCAACAATCCCAAAATTACAACCTTTGAGGTCCTGCTTCTCAACTTCCTTCCTAACTCCCTGTAGTCTGTTTTCAGGATCTCCTCCCTTTTCCTACCTACGTTGTTGGTACCAACATGTACCACGATCTCTGGCTGTTCACCTTCCCACTTCAGGATATCGTGGACATGATCAGAAACATCCTGGACCTTGGCACCTGGGAGGCAATCTACCATCCGTGTTTCTTTCCTGCGTCCACAGAATTGCCTGACTGACCCCCTAACTATAGAGTCCCCTATCACTTCTGCCATAATCTTCCTTTCCCTACCTTTCTGAGCCACAGGGCCAGACTCTGTGCCAGAGTCTCAGCCACTGCTGCTTCCCCCAGGTCAGATGTGGGAAGTCCAGGAGTACTTATTGTAAAGGGGGGCAGCCACAGGGGTACTCTCTAGTATATGACTCTTGCCCTTCCCTCTCCTGACTGTTACCCTCTTATCGGTTTCCTAAGGCCCCGGTGTGACTACTTGCCCATAGCTCCTATTACCTCCTCACTTTCCCTGATCAGACGAAGGTCATGGAGCTGCATCTCCAGTTCCCTAACACGGTCCCTAAGGAGCTGCTGCTCGACGCACCTGGCACAGGTCTTGCCGTCCAGGATGCTGGCAGTCTCCCGGACATCCCACATCTGAACACATCCCAGTACAGAACACCGGCCTCACAGACATACTTTCTATTCCTATTCTTCACAAGTAACTTACCTTGCCTCAACCTGTTATCGCTGAAGCCCCATTAATGCCAAAGCCCTCCTGTTCTGACTCCCTCTACTCTGTCTCCCGCTCTATAAAGCTGTCTTATTTTAAAACTGTTCCTGCTGGTCTAACTCACTGGCATCCATGCGCCTGCGCAGTCGTTCCTTGATCTTTGTTCCTGATAGCTGTAACACACTTGTGGAAGAATGAGGTTCTGTTCCCTGAGATTGCATTGGGCTTCATTGGAAAAGAGTAAATAATACATTATCTATCTGATGTCACGATAGTATAGTGGTAAGCATGACACTATTACAGCTCGATGCATTCCAAAGTTCATTTCCAGAGCTGTCCTGTCTCTGTATGTCCTCCCCATGAAATATGTGGGGTTTCCCTAGTTGCTCCGGTTTCCTCCCACATTCCAAAGACATAGCAGGTAGGTTAATTGGTCATTCAAAAATTGTGCTGTAACTAGGTTAGGGTTAATTGGGATCGTGGGGTTGCGGGGCCGGTGCCTGGAAGGGCCTACTCTGCGCTTTATCACTAAATAACCGTTGCAGAATACCTTGTTCCTGTTGTAGTCATGGTGGCTCTAGTGCAGCCCCCCTGATATTGGTATAAATTATATTAAGGTCTTTAAGTTGGATGCGACCACAGTGTGAAAGGCAGGCTCTCGGATCCCAGTTTTGTTGGTTCAGTGCAATACTCCAGGAGGAAAAATAAACAATCAGATCTGTTTGTCACCCACTGTCTTCTTTTGTATCTCTGGCTGCTAAGACTATTCCTGTATCACATCAAAAAATGACGTTTACTTACATGACACTTGTCAGCTGTTTTTCGGTCCTTACACCACTGTGCTGGTCCCCAAGTACATTCATTCTCTCCAAGCAGTCGTTCAGTCTGTTTCCTTACACAGAGGTCCAGTTCCTATCAGTAAATCAGAGGCATAGATAGGGTGGATAGTCAGTACCTGTTTCCCAGGGCACCAATAGCAAACACCAGAGGGCATATGTACAAAATTAAGGGAGGGAAGTTTAGGGGAGACTTCAGGGATAAGTTTTTTTTACACAGAGGGTTCTGAGTGCCTGGAATGACTTGCCAGGGATGGTGGTGGAGGCTAAAACATTAGGGGTATTTAAAGAGCAGGGAATCTGCAGATGCTGGAAATTCAAACAACAACACACACAAAATTCTGGTGGAACACAGCAGGCCAGACAGCATCTATAAGAAGAAGCACTGTCGACGTTTCGGGCCGAGACCCTAGTCCTGACGAAGGGTCTCGGCCTGAAACGTCAACAGTGCTTCTCCTTATAGATGCTGCCTGGCCTGCTGAGTTCCACCAGCATCTTGTGTGAGGGGTATTTAAGAGCCTCTTGGACAGGCACATGGATAAAAGAAAATTAGAGGGTTATGGGGTAGTGTGGGTTTAGTACTTTTTTTAAAGGATTATATGGGTTGGCACAACATGGAGGGCTGAAGGGCCTGTACTGTGCTGTAGTATTCTATGGTTCTAAATGTGCAACATTACACTAGTTAAAATTATTTTGAACCATTATGGGTTTGTACAACTCCAAAAGATCATGCTGGAAATATTCAGCAGCTGAAGAAATAAACAAAACTATCACTTCAGGTTGATTAAAATTACTTTTTGCCGAAACTAGTAAAGGTTTGGAAGCAAGTGTAATTTAATTAGAGAACAACTGGGAAAATAATGGAGTGAAGTCAAGATGGCGCTAAGTGGCGACTCCTCTGTTTGCATCTTCAGAAACATTTATATCTTTGATATCTCTCTTTTCCCTTTTCAAGGTTCTTCTGAAGACTCTGGCCCGGAGTTACTCTCTGACTTTGGTTCTCTGTGGGAATGGGACCCGCTCTCAGGGCTTAAAACTGGCTGCTTTTCAATATCTCAAGGAAATGGCCTGAAAGGTGAGCCTGTCTTTTTCCCTTATTGGGGGGGGGGGAAGAGAGAGAGAGAGGAAGGAGAGGAGAGGAGGAGGAGGGAGAGGGGGAGGGAGAGGGAGGGGAGAGAGAGAGAGAGAGATGGAGGGAGAGAGAGAGGGAGGGGGAGAGAGAGAGGGAGGGGGAGAGAGAGAGGGGGGAGAGGGAGAGAGGGACAGAGAGAGAGGGAGAAGGAGAGAGAGAGAGGGAGGGGGAGAGAGAGGGAGGGGGAGAGGGAGGGGGAGAGAGAGAGACAGAGGGAGGGAGGGGGGAGAGGGGGAGAGAGGGAGAGGGCGAGGGAGAGAGGGAGAGAGAGAGAGATCAAATTACCAGGAAAATGAGTTGTCTTTGGGGTACTGCAAGTCTGTGTCTTTATTGATGCTTTGCTGCATGCTTGAGTGCTTGGTGTTGGGCTCAGGGGCGTTTGGGGTTCTAATATTTAACAGTCATTCATTCTTTGAGGAACTCCTCTGTTTTCGTGGACGTTCGCAAAGAAGAAGAATTTCAGGATGTATATTGAATACATTTCTCTGACATAAATGTACCTATTGAACCTATTGAGAGAACAAAGGGTAGAGAGCAGAATGACCGTGGACAC
Organism: Hypanus sabinus; assembly: GCF_030144855.1. NCBI lineage: Eukaryota > Metazoa > Chordata > Chondrichthyes > Myliobatiformes > Dasyatidae > Hypanus > Hypanus sabinus. Next base: position 10,320,618 of record NC_082706.1, read on the forward strand.
AGTTTGTTGATTGTCGCTCACCTGTTTGTAGATGTGAACTGAGGTAAATAAAGGGAATGGCAGACAAAAGTATGTGCTGGGACAATAAGATTTGGAACATTGGAACTTAAAACAGTACAGGTCCTTCGGCTTATCATGTTGTGCTGACCCTTTTACTTATGACAAAATCAATCTAACCATTCCTTCCCCATACAGCATTCAATTTTTCCATCATCCATCTTAAATGTCCCAAATTAATCTGCTTCTAGCAGAACCCCAGGCATTGTGTTCCATGCACTCAATATTGTTAAAATAATTCACCTCCTATACTTTCCTCCTTAAACCTTAAAGTTAAACCTCTCACTGCTCTGGGCAGAAGTTCCCACTTGCTTCAAAAGGAAACAATTTTACCAGTGCTTAAGAAGAATAATGTGAGCGGCCTTAATGACTATCACCCAGTAGCACTCACATATACAGTGATGAAATACTTTTGAGAGGTTGGTTATGACTGGACTGAACTCCTGCCTCAGCAAGGACCTGGACCCACTGCAACTTGCCTATTGCCACAATAGGTCAATGGCAGATGCAATCTCAATGGCTCTGCACACGGCTTTAGACCACCTGGACAACACAACTACCTATGTCAGTGTGCTGTTCATTGACTACAGCTCAGCATTTAATACCATCATTCCCACAATCTTGATTGAGAAGTTACAGAACCTGGGCCTCTGGTGTGTGCTTAGCCCACTGCTCTATTCTCTATATACACATGACCGTGTGGCTAGGCATAGCTCAAATACCATCTATAAATTTGCTGAATTTATATAAATAATATAATATAATAATATAAATACACCCATTGTTGGTAGAATCTCAGGTGGTGACGAGAGGGTGTACAGGATGGAGATATGCCAACCAGTGGAGTGGTATCACAGCAACAACCTGGCACTCAACGTCAGTAAGACAAAAGAGCCGATTGTGGACTTCAGGAAGTGTAAGGTGAAGGAACACAGACTAATCCTCATAGAGGGATCAGAAGTGGAGAGAGTGAGCAGTTTCAAGTTCTTGGGTGTCAAGATTCCTGAGGATCTAACGTGGTCCCGACATATCGATGCAGTTATAAAGAAGGCAAGACAGCAACTATACTTCATTAGAAGTCTGAAGAGATTTAGTACATCAACAAATGCACTCAAAAACTTCTACAGATGTACCGTGGAGAACATTCTGACTGGCTGCATCACTGTCTGGTATGGGGGGTGGGGTGGGGGGGGGGGGGCTACAGCACAGGACCAAAAGAAGCTGCAGAGGGATGTAAATTTAGTCAGCTATATTTTGGGTACCAGCCTACAAAGCACCCAGGGCATCTTCAAGGAACGGTGTCTCAGAAAGGCAGCGTCCATTATTAAGGTCTTCCAGTAGCCAGGGCGTGCCCTTTTCTCACTGTTACTATCAGGTAGGAGATATAGAAGCCTGAAGGCAAACACTCAGTGATTCAGGAACAGCTTCTTCCCCTCTGCCATCCGATCCCTAAATGGACATTGAACCTATGAACACTACCTTACTTTTAAAAATAAATACTATTTCTGTTTTTGCACAATTTTTAATCTATTCAATATATGTATACCATAATTGATTTACTTTATATTAAGTATTATTATTATTTTTCTTCTTCTACATTATGTATTGCATTGAACAGCCGCTGCTAAGTTAACAAATTTCATGACACATGCTGTTGGTAAAAAACCTGATTCTGATTCCTTTATATTAGCTTATTCCCAACTACCCCCCCCACCACCACCTCGGAAAGTCTGGTTGTCCACTAAATCTATGCATCTTATCATTTCACCTCTCATCCTCCTCTCCAAAGAGAAAATCCCTAGCTAGCTCAACATATTCTCATAAGGCCTGCTCTCTAATCTGGGCAATGTCTTGGTAAATCTCTGTACCCTCTCTGAAGCTTCTACATCCTTCCTATAATGGGCCATCTAGGCATAAGATAGAAATCAATGTGAGAAATTCTCTACTGCTCCTAACTGATTCTATAACTTTCAAGGGCTCTTTATAATTTTATTTGCATAGTTTATCTTCTTTTACTTATTGGTTTATAGCTGGCCTTTGTTTATGGATAGCTTTTTGTAAAATTTGATTATGTCTTTTTTTTTCTGTAAATGCCTGTCAGAAAATGAATCAAGGTAATACTCACAAAATGCTGGAGGAATTCAGCATCTATGGAAAAGAGTAAACATCGACTCTTTATTCTTTTCCATAGGTGCTGCCTGACCTGCTGAGTTCCTCCAGCACTTTGTGTGTGTTGCTTTGAATTTTTAGCATTTGCAGCCCTTCTCGTGTTTGCGAGTACATGCTAACATTTGTACAATGATAATACACTTACTTTGAAATTTGAATTAATTGTTATATTTGATGAAGCCTCATCACAGCTGGCCAGTCTTGACACAAACTATATTGGCTGGCTACCTGAAATTGTTGAATTCAATATTCAGCCCTGATGACTGTAGCACAGCTATGGGAAAATAAGGTTCTTTTCCCCAAGATTATGTTGGGTTACATTGGAGAAATGAAGGCAAAGTCAGAGAGTTCAGAGTTGGAGCAGGATGGAGAATTAAAGCAATAATCAGCCAGAAATTCAGGATGTCCTTACAGATGTCTCAGACGTGTTCTCTGAAGTGGTCAGCCAATTCATCTTTGCTTTCTTCAATATACAGGAAACCACAATGTGAGCACCCAATGAGCAAAGTCTGGGGGAAGGAAATGGGAATCACTCCCTTGTGGATGGAATGTCTGGGGCCTTTGGTGAGGAAGGAAGTAGATGGATAGGGGTTACTTTTCCTGCAGCTGTAGGGAAAATGGTGTGAATAGGACAGGAGGTGGATGAATAAACCACTATGTTAGGAATGATCCCTTTGGAATGCTGGATGGGAAGGTGATGTCTCTTGATAACATGACATCCGAGGTAATGGAAATTACCAGGAAACCATTGCAAAGTGGACAGGGAAACCATTTTTGGTGTGGGGAGGGGAGAGGGTGTAAAAGGAGGAAATGGAACAGATGTAGTTGACCCTAGGGGAAGGAAGCTGTGGATATGGAAGCACGGGTGGGTAAGTTTCCTTGGTTAAGAACAGGTGAATGGAGCCATCAGAGGGAAGCAAGATGGGAGGAGATGCAGTTGAGGTAGCCGTGTTCCAGTTTAAGATGGCGTTGGTGAAGTACAGCAACAATTTGCTGACATCAAACACAACTATTAACTACATTTTATTAACTACACTATTAACTATATTATTAACTACACTTTTTCTCAAATGATCACTGCAATCAATAGCTTATAACTTACGTTTCAGAGCTGAGCTTTTGAACTGCCTGTACAACTGGGCATTTTTGAGGTGTGAACTGAATTCTCGAAGCTGCTGGACAGTTGCAGCATGGCATGTATGGGCTGAATTGAGACAGGGGGACCCAGGCCCAAAGGCAGGGAATGAGCCAATACTTGGACGGACTTGGAGCTGATTTGAAAAAGCAGAACATAGGCAAGGCAGAGTTGAGTCAGCAGGGCCTTGGCCCGAGAATGAGGAACAAGCCGAGGTCTAACCGATTTAAGTGCCAGGCAGAATTGAAAAGGTCAGGTATGGGCCAGCTTAAGGCAGCATGCTCTGGGCCTGAGAGTGTACTGAAGTGACTGGGACCCGATTCAAGAGTGAGGAAAGACTGAAGTTTGGCCAATTTTAGCGCCGGGCTGAATTGAAATGGTGAGGGTGTTGGGGCGGGAGGCAACCTATGGGCTGGTGTTCAGCTCGCTGCTCTATGAAGCTTACTCATCTCTGTGCCGAACTGAGGCAGTGGCCTGCAACTAATGGGCTCCTGGATAAGCCGCGACCGTCTTCGTGGCTGTGGACTCGCTTCATGAAATTCAGCCTATTAACTACTTGCATGACTCACTTGGCTCCCACTATTACAGTAGTTCTTTGTTCTCTCCAACTTCAGCCACAATAGTTACCCATTTCTGATTAAAGGTCACTGACCCCAGATATTACCTCTCCTCCTGCTGAGCTTTTCTAACGTTTTGCAGTTGTGCAGAGATCCAGTATCTGCAGATTTTTTAGCTTTCCAAATGGATCAATCATGCCCATTTGTAATTCCAAAGGCATTTTGTAAAATAAGGGGGATACATCCTCGTGGAATAATAACATTAACTATCTGCGATATTTTAAACAGCCCAAATTAGTGTGAGCCACAGCAGACAGGATCAGCAGCTCACATAACTTGTCATGCAGCAAAGACCCCTGTGCTCCCTCCATATTATCACCTACCAGTCTCACGATTCATAATGGTGAATGCAAGCAGTCATTATTTCAACTAAACATTTCCATAAAGAAATATCTGAACAGTAATTACAAAATATCCCTCTTTGCAAACGTGGAGAATACCTGAAGGATATCATTTAAACTTACCCGACAAATGTCCTTTTCCTCCTGGGACTTTTGAAGCAATTTGCTAAGCTCTTTTTTGTAAGATTGAACGAAGTTTTCACACTGAGAAGACCAAAGCAAACAAAGAAAATCAGTTCCATCCAGGTAGAAGTAACAAATTCTGCTGTACATTGTTCTTACCATCAGTACAGTGTACACCAACTACCAGAAAGCAAAATGAGACAGTTACAGATGAGCATGGGGAAGTATTACATAGAACACTTCAGCCCACATTGTTGTGCCGATCTTTTAACCTACTCTAAGATCAATCTAACCTTTACCTCCGACATAATCATTTTTTTATCATTCATGTGCCTATCTAGAGGTCCTAATCAAAATCAAATCAAATCATCTCTAGTTATCATTCAAACAAACATAGATACAGCTGAATGAGACAATGTTCCTCTGAGGCCAAGGTGCAAACACACAAAATAGCAAGCAAAAAAGCATATTCATTAAAGATAATACAGATAGCCCAAGACTCAGATGGTACAGTCTCCCAGCAGTCCACAAACGCACGGAGTCCAGCCTGTTACTCCATTGCTCGAACACAGGAGAGTGGCACTAACTGGAGAAGCCAGTCCCCAGCCAAGCTCGGATGCCACACTACAACACTCACACGTCTTCTCACCTGGTCCAGCAGCAGCAGGCAAGCCTGATCATTGAGGCTTAGTCCTCACTACATGGAGGCTGCACAGCTCCCATGTCGCCTGTCACGCCACCAGACAAGGGTAAAAGGCTGTGGCAGCCTACATTATCATTGCTCAATAGAGAGTGAAATATCCGAGACAATCTCCTACCGTTATACCGCATGCCACCTTTGCGCACCAACTTCGATGCCTTGGAGTAGCAGGCAGTAAAATGCTCTGCAGCCAGGTCTGCATCTCTGAACCCGCATCTGCTCTGACATCCCAAATGGCTCCTTACCTGAGTTTCTTAAATGCCCCTAATGTACTTGCCACTGCCAGTACTTCTGGCAGAGCAATCCATGCACTCACCACTCTCTGTGTAAAAAAATATAGATGTTACCTCTCCTATATTTTCCTCTAATCTGCTTAAAATTATGCCTCCTTGTATTAGCTTTTTACACCCTAGGAAAAAGTCTCTTGCAATACACTTGATGTGTACCTCTCACCATCTTCCACACCTCTAGCAAGTCACCTCTCATCCTCCTTCACTCCAAAGAGAAAAACCCTAGCTCACCCAACCTATCCTCATATGACATTTCCTCTGGTCCAGGCATCATCCTGGTAAATCCTTTCTGCACCCTCTCCGCTCTCCAAAGGTCCACATCCTTCCTATAAAGAAGTTTCAAAGTACATTTATTATCAAAGAATGTAAAAATTATACAACCTCGAGATTTGTCTGGTTACAAACAGGCATAAAGCAAAATACCTGAAATAACCCAATTAAAAAAAAGACCAACACCCGATGCATAGAGAAAGGAAAAAAAAACAATTCATGCAAACAATAGGAGCGAGCAAGAACATTTCGAATCAAGTTGAGTCCTTAGATCCAAATCCTTGGAGCAGCCCGGACTAGGCCCAAAGCCTCAGTCTCAGTTCATCATATTAGCGGGACAAATCTTCATGAAACACAGCAGCCAGGGCAGTCTCATATCCTCAGCGCCATGGAGAGAGGAGTGAACATCACAGAAGAATGAGCAAAATTGGCTCTCCCTCCAATTCTGACACCCTGTCTTTCCAGTTTACCTGGGCCAGCAGATCATACCTCACATTAGGACCCAGGTACCACTGCAGCAAAAGGCTCAGGGCCTAGAACATGCTGCCTAACAATTCACTCTGGGCCCAGACTTCACTTTGAGACTTCCTACCTACTTTTGATTTCTTCTCAATTTTAACAGTCATTTCACTCTGTTGCACAAATATTTTCTGTAATCAGGGAGTGGATGCAAGGTTAACACTTACTGCTTGTCCCTTCTTTTAAGTGCTAACGTTCCTCTGGCAAGACCGTAAGACCAGAACAGAATTAGGTCATTCAGCCAATCAAGTCTATTTGATCATGGCTGGTTTTATTTTAGGTCAGTACTCCCACAATGTAGTTGGGCAGGGTGTTCAAAGACACTAACAATGAAGGACTGGCAGTATTTCCAAGCCAGACGTTCTCAGGCACCTTGGCCTAGGTCAGTGGAGATGCAGGTTTGGGTGGCACTGTCAGAGTAGCCAGGGTGCGTAACTGAATTGCATTTTATAGATTGTGGAGATCTCCTGCACAGACTGCTTCATTAGCTTTGGCAGTTCCACATGTATTTAAACATTGTCCATCCTGCAGCAAGTATCCTTCTGACCAGCAGGCTCCTGTATGGAGACCGCAGGGAAGGTTTGGGAATTACTGATACTCCTTTGCTGGCTTTTCCAATCCCCACTACATCAATTCACAAGCCAGGAGAGAACATCCTGCCAGTCACAGTCACGCCAGGAAATTGTCAAAGTAGACCCAACAGACTGCATGGCCTCATTTTGCGATGTCTTGTGGCATTACAATGGAAGATTGTTTCGAATTCAGCTCTCTGGACAAGCTCAGTATTGGCTTGTGAAGTCCTTGTGAAACCCAATCTGAATGTTGGTGAGTCCAGTTTGCTGAAAAATGCTGTTGAATTCTCCTTCTGAGACTCTGTGGAGAACTCAGAGTGAACCTACTAGGCAGTGATTAGATTGGATTTTCTTGCCTTTTTATTAAAAGGACTTCCTAGGCAATTGTGCATATTAGTAGTTTAGTAGTTGAATATGGAAATGGGGCCAGAGATGCGACTATTCAAGTTAGCAGACTTTCAGTTCTACCACTGGGACGTTGTCAAATTTGAAAGCCTTTTCTATTTTCCGAGTTATCAGTTTTGTCTTGATATCTAAAGCATCAGAAGACTGGCTTGTGAGAGCCTTGGAGAAGCTGGGATGGATCTTCCATCCATGACTTCTTGCTGAACAAATATATTTTGGGAAAATGTAACCAGACATTTCAATGTGCTGACTCACTCTTAACATGAGTGTCGCACACGCATCAACCAAACCCAGCATCTCCACCAGTCACCCTGGAAGGGCAGAATCTGGAGGTGTTTGAACGTTTGCTGGACACCTTTAAAAACAAATTATTTTAGTGAAATTCTGAGTGAAGATGAATTTCTGGCATCATTGCTGTTGGAGTCCAAACGTACACTTTCACATCCCCATTAACTCACCAGAGAACGTTGGGTTCCAGACAAGGAGTTGCAACCTTTCTCCAGCAGTGTCTTCACTTCTGAACCACTCTTCTGAGCCTGTCTGAGATGTTGCGCAATGCTGTCACATGCATCACAGGATATGATATCCCGCTGTTCATACAAAAGTTCTGGATTGTGGAGGGATTTGTATTAGATAGGCTACAGATTTTATCAGGGCAACATTGATCTTTATAATGTATAACTGCAATAATGGAGAAATCCAACTATAAAAATTTCACTTGCCCTGGTGATCCTACTGTGGGGATTTAGAAAATTAGGAAAAAAAAAACTACTGTGTGGTGAACTTTTGGAATTCTTGAGTTTGGAGTTGTGGAGGCTCACTCATTGAGTTTGTTCAATTTGACTTCCCATTCCAATGTATCAGGCCAGGGTCTCCTCCTATGACGCAGCAGCGACACCCCAATCTGTTTGGATAGCCTCCAGCCTGATGGTGTGAACGTCACACTTTAATGGAAATACAGTGAAATGCATTGTTTGTGTTCAGACTGGACTGGAGGCAGGCTGCAAGTGTTGCCATATCTGCAGTGCCAACATAGCATGCTCATAATTTACTAATCTTAACTTGAAATGGAAACTGAAGGAAACCCGTGGTGCGGTGGAGAGAATGCACGAAACTCCTTACAGATAGCAAATCTTGAACTTACAGCTGGCACTGTAAAGTATTATGATGACTGCTATGCTACTGTGCTGCCCCAATATTGTGGAACTGAATGAAACCATTAAGTCATAATACCTATCACTTCTCATTCACAAATTCCACCATCGTTCCTTTTTTCCCCACTTTCTTCCCAGGAATATCCAACAATTAGATCCATTTTTAGTTCCTTTTATAAGACTATAACTGAAGGAGGAAATATTGGGTCCATGTTTACCTCAGCATTCAATACTTTCATGATTTCCATCTCAACAATTTAGCCACCCACCCATATCCCTCAGAATCTGAATCTGCTGATCTTTAGCTTCACTCCTTGTTAACGCACAATCCCAGCAATCTACAAATAGGCTGAATATTGTTGGGATTAAAGAGGCAAGAATTCCATCAAACTCCTGACTTGGGCTGTGCAGAGATATTTTGGTGAGTCAGGAGGCTAGCTACCTGTTACAGCATATCAAGCCTTTAATTGTGTAAGTACAGAAGGTACAGAAGCAAGTCAATCTGGTCTGATGGAAATTGTATATTTCTCCTTATAGTTCTATACTTGTATTTAGAAACACACGGTGAACTTCCAGTTCTGCTTTACCATGGCAATGAACTACTTGTTCAGTAGATTCAAGCCACTTCCTCATGAGAAGTGGTGAGATCATATTTCAGCTCCTCGAGTGCAGCGGCTGCAGGATATTTTGAGGTAATATTGATCAGAAAACAAGAGGAGATGGAGAGGCAGACCTGTGAGATTGAACAGTAAGATGTCAACTGACAATCTCAGACTCTCCTTGATTTACTTGCTATATCTTAATGCCCTGTAATCTAAGAAAACAGCTGAGTTCTGAATGACTCTGTCTTTGAAGCTCACTGGCATAGAGAAAACTCAAGATTCACAACTTTAGAGGAAGGAGGGAAGAAACTCTTCATTTTGGTTTTGTGGTAGAGACTCCACCATTGATTGAACTCTTCCCAGCATTATCTTTCCAAAGACCTTTCGATCTGTATTTCTAAGCTCCGGAGGCCCAACTTTCCCCCTTCCTTCTCAACAAGCCTCTCATTCTAGGAATGGGCTACTGGTCTTTTATCACTCTACCTGCAAGAACCCCAAGAGTAGGTGAGGCACCAAGGTCTCTGGTTCCCCCACCGCCCACCGGCTTCCTCCTACATCCCAAGGTGTGCAGGCTGTTAAGTTATATTAACCCTAACGTGTAGCTGAATGGTAGAAATCTGAGGGAATTGATGATGGAGTGCTGAGAATAAAAAACAAGAGTAGAATTAGTTGATATGATTGATTGATGGATAGCACAAGCTCAATGGGCCAAAAGGCCTACTTATGCCATGTATTTCTATGGATGGATGAGTAGGACAGAAGGAACAGCATTCAAAGAGATTACAGATATTTGTGAAAACTATGTAGTGGTTGCTTTGGAGAAATAAAAGCCTGTGTTATAAACTAGAAGATTAATATCACTAAGCACAGAGTGTACAGGATAATTTTCTGGAGCAATACATTTCTAGTTCGGTGAGGCAGGAGGAATTGCTGGATCGAAGAATACGGGGAAGTAAGTTTTATATAGAACTGCACAGCATAGGAGCAGGCCATTCGGCCCACAGCATTGTGCTGAACCAACTAAAAAGCAATTCAGAAATACCCAAACACTAATTCCTCTTACCTACACAATGTTCATGTCCCTCCATCTTCCTTACGTTCATATGCGCATCCAAATGTCTTTTAAAAGCCTGTAATATATTCGTCTCTTCCACCACACCAGGCAGCACATTCCAGACATCCACCACTCTGTGAGTAAAAAACTTACCCCTCACATCTTCTTTGAACCTATGCCCTCTCACATTCAATGCCATCTGGTATTAGACATTTCAGCCCTGGGAAATAGATAGTCCCGGTCTACACTATCTTTGCCTCTCATAATCTTATAGACTTCTATGAGATCTCCCTTAATTAAGCCTGAGCTCCAGAGAAAATGACACAAATTTATCCAGCCTCTCATAATAGCACATGCCCTTTAAACCAGACAGCCTCCTGGTAAACCTCTTCTGTACCCCCTCCAAAACCTCAATGTCCTTCCTATAGTGCTGTAACCAGAACTGTCTGCAATACTCCCGATGTGGCCTAAGCACTAATAAAATGCCTCGACTAATAAAATAATTCCATCAGCCTTCTTAACCACCTTATCGACCTTAAGGAGCGTTGAACTTGGATCTACGGATCTCTCTGATCAGTAACTCTGTTAAGAATCTTGACCATAACTGTGTACTGTCTCCTTCCATTTGCCCTACCAAGGTGGATCACCTCACATTTATCTGGGTTAAACTCTATCTGCCATTTCTTTGCCCATATCTGCAACAAATCTGTCATGCTCTATTCTATGCCCGGATTCTACACCATCCACAACTCCACCAATCTTGGTATTATCTGCTTACTTACTAACGCATCCATCTACATTAGTCGAATCCATGTAGAACTCCACTAATCACAGACCTCCAGCTCAAATAAGTCCCCTCAACTTCTCCCATCTTCTACATGCAAACCAGTTCTGAATCTAAAGAGCTAATTCACTGCATCTTCATCTTCTGGATTAGTCACCCATGAGGCACTTTGTCAAATGCCTAACTAAGTAATGTAGACAACGTCCATTGCCCTGCCTTCATCAATCTCTCTTGTCACCTTAAGAAAAAACTCAATGAAGTTAGTAAGATATGACCTGCCCCTCACAAAGGCATGCTGACTCTCCATAATTAGGCCATGGGTTTCCAAATGCTCATATATTCTATCTCTAAGAATATTCTTAAGCAAATGTCCTGCAACTGACGTGAGACTCACTGGTCTATAGTTCACAGGATTTTCCCTTCTTACATAGAGGTACAGTCTTAGCCACTCGTCAGTCCTGCAGGACCTTACCCGCACTACAGAGGACATGAGGCGCCAGCAATCTCGTCTCCTGCCTCCTTCAATAAATTGGGGTAAATCCTATTGGGTCCTTGGGACTTATCCAACTTTATACTCATTAGGAGGCCCAACACTTCCTCCTCCTTGAGCTCTAAATGCCCTAATGTATTTATGCACTCAGCTCTGGTTCTCCATACCCTTTTCCTTGGTAAGTACTGAAGCAAAGTACTCACTGATTACTTTGCTCACATTCTCAGGATCCAAACAAATGTTCCCCTCTTTATCCTGAGTGGTCCTGCCCTCTCCCTAGTTATGAGATCATAAGATATAGAAGCAGAATTAGGCCATTTGACTCATCGAGTCTGCTCTACCGCTCCATTCTTCCTCTCAGCCCCAATCTCCTGCCTTCTCCCCATTTCCCTTCCTGTCCTGACCAGTCTAGAATCTATCAACATTTGCCTTAAATATACATAAAGTCTTGGCCTCCACAGCTGACCGTAGCAATGAATTCCACAGATTGACCATTCTCTGGCTGAAGTAATTTCTCATCTCTAATCTAACAGGACACCCCTCTATTCTGAGGCTGTGTCCTCTGGTCCTAGACTGTCCCACTGTAGGAAACATCCTCTCCACACCAATTCTATCAGTAGGTAGATAGGTTTCGATGAGTTTCAATGGTTTCAAAGGTACATTTAATGTCAGAGGAATGTATACAATATACATCCTGAAATGCTTTTTCTTCGCAAACCATCATGAAAACAGAGGAGTGTCCTAAAGAATGAATGACAGTCAAATGTTAGAACCCCAAAGTAACCCCCAACTCCCCTCTCCCATGTGTAAGCAGCAGCAAACAACCCCCACCGGCAAGAAAAAGCATGGCACCCACCACTGAGCACTCAAGCGTGAACAAGGCAACAGCAAAGGCACTGACTTGCAGTTATCCCAAAGGCTTTGCGTTTCACTTCGTACTCAACATACCACAGGTTCTCTCTCTCCTTAATAAAGGAGAAAGAGATGTCTCCATTTTCCCAGCGAGCAGGGAGACATAACAACTCGCTGGTTTACGATGGTTTACGTCCACCACGTCGCTTTTTTTTTTAGCTCTGTACCCTAAAAACTAGGCACTCAACCGCAGATATTCCGAAACCCCCAATGACAGATGGGTGTCCTGTCATGACACCGACTCTCAATCCGCCCATCTCCAGAGCCCCAAGATCCTAGGCTTCCAAATTTGAGCCAGACTCTTAGGCCGAGCCCTCAGTGTGCCGAACAACGACGGCTGCTTATGAAACCCTGACAGCGGATCCCATTCCCGCAAAGAACTGTAGTCAGCGTGTAACTCCAGGACAGGGTCTTCAAAAGAACCCTGAAAGGGAAAAAAGATGGAAATGGAACTGTTTACGAACATGCAAGCAAAGGAGTCGCCATTTAGTGTCATCACCACTCCGTTCTGCCTTCTTAGGTCACCCCTCATTCTTCTGAATTCCAGTGAATACAGGCCCAGAGCCATCAAATGCTCTTCATATGATACGCCGTTCAATCCTGGAATCATTTTGTGAACCTCCTTTGAACCCTCTCCAGTTTCAGCACATCCTTTCTAAGATATGGGGCCCAAACTGCTGACAATACTCTAAGTGAGGCCTCACCAGTGCTTTATAAAGCTTCATCATTACCTCCTTGCTTTTATATTCTAATCCTCTTAAAATGAATGCTAACATCACATTTGCCTTTCTCACCACAGACTCAACCTGCAAATTTTCCTTTAGGGAATCCTGTACAAGGAGTTCCAAGTATTTCCTCCATTTAGAAAATAGTCTACCCTTTTACTTCTTCTACCAAAGTGCACAACCATACACTTCTTAACACTGTATTCCATCTGCCACTTCCTTGCCCATTCTCCTAATCTGTCTCAGTCCTTCTGCAGCTTCTCTACTTCCTCAAAACTATTTGCCCCTTCACCTCTCTTCATATTGTTTGCAAACTTTCCGGTTAAGATGGCACTACTGAGCGTATGCGACATTCCACTGGTAGTTCAAAAGGCAAGAAATTTGACTAAAAACATTACTAACAACACCTTTTCTGTAGTAAATTGTTGTAAATTATCACCACTAGCAATGAAGTGGCAAGTGAAAGCGAAACAAGTTCGGGGATGAGCTGTGCTGGTGTGTTGCAGAATTGACACAAACGGAGTGAGCCGCCATTCAGAAAGGAGAAGTTGGGCGGAGGAGTTCTGATGCCTGTACAACTGGCCTGGGTGCGAGGTTGGATAGTCTGGCTGCCGAGCCGATTTCATTCCTAACGCCCCCTTGTGACAGAACGGTCCAGCCAAACATGGACCCAGCAACACAGACACTGCCGTTAAACTCTGGTCAGCCGGGGGTCCCCCTTGTTGAAACCACCCCCCTCCAACTCACCTGGATCATCGATAATCCGGGAAAGCTGGTTGGATCGTCAGGAGGCTCCCATGGGGGTGGGGGGGGGGGGGGTGGCGGTACTGTCACGGTCCGGTCTGTGGATTCTGTATTCTGGTTGTTTCTGTTTTTCCTTGTTCCATTGGGTCCTTTAATTGAGGCAACTGATCCTCATTTCGAGCTTGCAACATAAATAGCTCAGGGGTCCATCTATTCCTTTTCTGGACCATCCCTGTCAAGAAACCCGCACCAGGAAGCTTGGCGTCTGAAACCCACATCTGAAAGCTCAGCATCAGAAACTCATACCAAGAAGAGTCCCGGCTCTGTGTCCTGTGTCCAAGAAGAGTTCCGGCTCTGTGTCCTGTGTCCAAGAAGAGTTCCGGCTCTGTGTCCTGTGTCCAAGAAGAGTTCCGGCTCTGTGTCCTGTGTCCAAGAAGAGTCCCGGCTCTGTGTCCTGTGTCCAAGAAGAGTTCCGGCTCTGTGTCCTGTGTCCAAAAAGAGTCCTGGCTCTGTGTCCTGTGTCCAAGAAGAGTTCCGGCTCTGTGTCCTGTGTCCAAGAAGAGTTCCGGCTCTGTGTCCTGTGTCCAAAAAGAGTCCTGGCTCTGTGTCCTGTGTCCAAGAAGAGTCCTGGCTCTGTGCCCTGTGTCCAAGAAGAGTCCCGGCTCTGTGCCCTGTGTCCAAGAAGAGTCCCGGCTCTGTGTCCTGTGTCCAAGAAGAGTCCCGGCTCTGTGTCCTGTGTCCAAGAAGAGTCCTGGCTCTGTGTCCTGTGTCCAAGAAGAGTCCCGGCTCTGTGTCCTGTGTCCAAAAAGAGTCCTGGCTCTGTGTCCTGTGTCCAAGAAGAGTCCTGGCTCTGTGTCCTGTGTCCAAGAAGAGTCCCGGCTCTGTGTCCAGTGTCCAAGAAGAGTCCTGGCTCTGTGTCCTGTGTCCAAGAAGAGTCAAGTCTAGTCAAGTCTGAGTCTGAGCTTGAGTCCGAGTTCCAGGTCAAGAGCCAAGTCAAGATGCAGGTACCTAGTCCCGGCCAAGACCCGAGTTCTCAGTCAAGTTCAAGTCTCAAGTCCTAGTCCAGGTTTTCCAGTTTGTTATTTTACACTCATGTCCAGGTTGATATTTTTTCCTCGCTCCTTGGCTTCCCTAGTATTGTTAATAGACATAGTCTTGTTCAGACAACTACAGTGTCTGTGATTTGCATTTGGGTCCATTCCCAACGCCCCCTTGTGACAAGAGAAATAAATTACCGATTGTCACTTGCTGCGAAGGGGGCAATAGATGGATGCTGGCTTGCAGCAGAGCCACTAGCTCTGTGTTAAAGGCCAGACACATGACCTACAGCCAATGACACTGGAATGCAATATCTGAATTGGTAAGAAAGGAATATAAAAGCAGTGCTAGTGACTTTAACTCTGTAGGAGAACAGCTATCGGGGATGCGAGGTGCCCTGCTGACACCTGGAGATTTGTAAAAGGACGATGAGGAACATGTGGCCAGCAGCAGAAACTCCTTTTTAACCGGTATTATATTTTCTGTTCTTTGACTGTTCATGGAAGGTCAGGAAAACTTAGCTGGTTTGCACACGGGTATTGGTTGTCTAAGTTCACATGTTCTTCCATTGAGACAATAAAGGTACTTGGCGGTAAATACAGATTCTCTCTTGTGCCTACAAGGGGTGATTCTTGTAACAAATTCTTTCAGGTTTCTTGCTTTGTGGCTACCTGTAAGCAATCAAATCTCAATGTTGTATAATTTACACATTCTTTGAAAATAAATGTACTTTGAAACAAAGCTACAAATTCCATCATCTAAATCATTGACATACAACATAAAAAGAAGTGGTCCCAACACAGACTCCTGTGGAACACCGCTAGTCACTGGCAGCCAACCAGAAAAGGTTCCCTTTATTCCCACTCTGTATCCTGCCAAACAACCACTGCTTTATTCACAAAATACACTGCTGGATTCCATGCTGGAATCTCTCCTGTAATACCATGGGTTCTTAACTTGTTAAGCAGCCTCATGTGTGGCACCTTGTCAAAGGGTTTCTGAAAATCCTAGGACACAACAGCAATCGATTCTCCTTTGTCTAACCAGCTTGTTATTTCTTCAAAGAACTCCAACAGGTTTGTTAGGCAAGATTTTCCCTTGAGGAAACAATGCTGACTGGCCTATTTTATCATGTGTTCACATCCTGAACAATCAACTCCAACATCTTCCCAACCACCGAGGTCAGGTTAACAGGTCTGTAGTTACCTTTCTTCTGTCCCCCTCCCTTCTTAAAAAGTGGAATGACATTTGCAATTTTCCAGTCTTCCAGAACCATTCCAGAATCAAATAATTCTTGAAAGATTGTTACTAATGCCTCCACAATCTCTTCAGCCATCTCGTTCAGAACCATGGCGTGCATACCATCTGGTCCAGGTGACCTCATCTACCTTCAGACCTTTCATTTTCCCCAAGAGCCTTCTCTCTGTAACGGTAATTTCATACATTTCATGACTTCTGATAACCTGGAGCTTCCACCATACTGCTAGTGTCTTCCACAATGAAGACTAATTCAAAATATTTATTCCGTTCACCTGCCATTTCCTTGTCCCCCATCACTACCTCTCCAGCATCGTTTTCTAATGGACTAATATCCACCCTTGCCTCTGTTTTACACTTCATGTATCTGAAGAAACTTTTGGTATCCTCTTTAGTATTATTGGCTAGTTTACTTTTGTGTTCTATCTTTTCCTTCTTAATGATTTTTTTTAGTTACCTTCTGTTGGTTTATAAAGGCTTCCTAATCCTCTAACTTCCCACTAATTTTTGCTCGATTACATGCCCTCTCTTTGGCTTTATGTTATCCTCTTGCTCTTGATGTATGTACAGAATGCCTTGGGATTTGCCTTGATCTTTTCATGGCCTCTACTGGCTTTCCTAATTCTCTTCCTTAGTTCTATTCTGGCTTCCGAATATTCGTCATCTGCTCCATTTGTTTCTAATTTCTGAATCTTTACATACTTTCCCTTTTTCTTCTGGACTAAATTCATCAGCTCTCTGTGGTCTTGCCAAGAAAAGGTGGTCCCAATTAACTCTTCTTAGTTCCTGCCTAATGCCCTCATAATTTGCCCAATTCCAATTTAAAACTCTCCCATAAGGACCATACCTATCTTTATCTAAAGTTAAGGAGTTGTGGTCACTGTTCCCTAACTGAAAGGTCAGTAACCTGGGCACACTCATTACCCAATGCTAGGTCCTCTCGTTGGTTACCCACATATTGATTTAAGAACCTTCCTGGATACACTTAACAAATTTTGCCCCATCTAGACCCCTTGCATTAAGAAGGTCCCAGCTTATATTAGGGAAGTTGAAATCACGACAACAGCCCCATTATTTGTTTACACATATCCTTAATCTGATTACATACCTGTTCCTCAATGTCCCAGAGGCTATCAGGGGATCCGTTGGACAATCCTATCAGTGTGATTGCACTTTCCTGTTCCTGAGTTCAACCCGAACGGACTCAGTATCTGACCCCTCCATTATGTCTCCTCTGAATGCAGCTATGACATTGTCCCTGATTAATAGCGCATCTCCACCCCCTTTTTTTACCTCCTGCTCTATTTTTCTAAAACTTTACAAACCTGGTACATTAATCACCCATTCCTGCCCCTCTCTCAACCAAATTTCAGTAATGGCCACAACATCATAGTTCCTCGCACTGATCCATGCTCTAGGGTCATCACCCTTCCCTACTATAATACTCCAAGCATTAAAATATAATACTCCAAACTATCCAACCAATCATATCTGTTGTTTTGATTTTGCCTTTCAATACTATCCCTGATGTCTACCTCTGGTTCGATCCTTCCCTTACCAACCTGATGCTCCAGTTCTCAGTTTTCTGTAAAACTAGTTTCAACTCTCATGAATAGAACTTGCAACCCTCCCGGCTAGGATATTGACTCCCCTCCATTTCAGGTGCAACTTGTCCCTCTTGTACAGGTCATTGCTTTCCCAGAAAAGGTTCCAAGAACTTGAAATCCTGTCCCTGCACCATCTCCTCAGCCACTTATTCATCTCTGCTTTCACCCCAGTCCTACTTGCACTAGCCCGTGGTACTGGGAGTAATCTGAAGATTACTACCTTGGAGGTCCTTCTCTTTGGCCTCATTCTTAACTTTATATATTCAATGAGTAGGACCTCTTCCCCCTTTTTGCCCATGTCATTGGTGCCAATATGCGCCACGATCCCTGGCTGTTCACCCTTCCCTTAAAAATATCCTGCAGCCACTCTGTTACATCCTAGCACCCAGGAGGCAACAGAATCTCTTTTGTGGCCCCAGAATCTACTTTCTATCCCGTTAACTATCAAGTCCCCTATAACTACCACACGGCCCGACTTTACCCTCCCCGTTGAGCCTCAGAGACAGCGACTTTACCACCAGGGCTGGTTGTTGCTGCCGTGATCTGATGGGTTACTGCCCCCCTCCCCCCCCCAGCAGTATTCAAAGAGGTATACTTGTTGCTGAGGGGAATGGCCACAGAGGAATCCTGCACTTTGGTGGTCACCCATCTACAGTCCGAAGCCTGACTCTGTGTCTCACCACCTATTCAAAAGTCTCATATAAGTATTAATGTCTTCAGCCTCATGAATGATCCGGAGCACATCCAATCCCAGCTCCAACTTTTTGACCCAGTCAGCCAGGTGCTGAAGTTGGGTACATTTCCTGCAGATGTAGTCATCAGGGAAACAGTCAGGTATCCAAAATTTCCACATCTGACAGGAGGAGCATTCCTTCCTGACTACTCTGACCTAAAAAGGCTTACCTCTCCTTAACTATAACTGCCTGTTCACACCAAAGCCTTCCCATTCTGTCGCTGGCACACTCAAACAATGGCCGCTCTGCTTAAGCCTACCTTCCTTTTATTTGCAGCTGAGTTTAGGCATCTGATGCTGACACTTACCATGCCCGCGCAGCTGAAAATGTTCGGCCTTGCCCAAATCTGCTGCTTTAAGCTGGGGAACACCTAGGAGACAGTGAAGAAAACGTCATGAGATTAAAGTTATCTATAGAAAAGGAGCAATGCAAAGTAAAAGTCATTAATTGGAGAAAGACTAATTTCAATAGATTGATGGAACTTGACATTGAGGGTTAAAACTGCAACAGAGATTAATCAGATTTCCTGAACTTCTGGTAATTGCTCCAACCACCCCTCCTTCATTTCCCATTTCAGTTTCTCTCTCTCACCTTATCTCCTCACCTGCTCATCTCCTCCTCCTTCCCTTTCTTCCATGGTCCTCTGTCCACTCCTCTCAGATTGCCCCTTCTCCAGCCCTTTAACAAACCAATCAGCTCTTTATTTCACTCCCTCTCCCAGTTTCATCTATTATCTGCCACCTTGTACTTCTTCCTCCCCTCCCCACACCTTCTTATTCCGACTTCACCCCTCCCTTTCCAGTTCTGAAGAAGGGTCTCATCCTGAAACGTCAACTGTACTCCTTTCCATAGACATTGCCTGGCCTGCTGAGTTCCTCCAGCACTTTGTGTGTGTTTCTTTGGATCCCCAGCATCTGCAGAATTTTTCAAGTTGGTGGCACTCTGAAATATCCTAGCAAGTCAGTTTATTACCTGCTACATTAAAACACAGTTGGAGCACTGGTCAGTCAACTGTTCCATGCTACTCATTCGTGACCCTGAGTGTACCCTGTTTCATTGGAAGACCAGTCCTTTTAAGACTGACAGTGAACTTAAAGAGGATAATACACACAGCATGCTGGAGGAACTCAACAAATCAGGCAGCATCTAAGGAAGGAAATAAACAGCGAGGTTTGATATACCTATGTCAAGCAGAGCTACTCTTTAAATACTGATGGATTCTGATGAGATGCAACATTTCAAGTACAAAACCACAAAATCGCAGATGCACTCAATAGATTAGGAAACATTCACAGACAGGTTAAACGCAGATAGGAAATCTGCTAATGAACACCCACCAACCCCAGCTGATGAATCAGCAATCTCTCACAGACAATCAATAACAATAGTGAACAATGGATGGGAAACAACATCACCAACAGAGACTCTGTAGCACCATCACTGACCTCCTGAAAAATCCTAGAAAAGTTCTTGGTTATAGATCACTCCATCACAGATAAAACCCTCTCCACCACTGAGCATATCTACATGGAGCACTGTCATAGGAGCACAGCGTCTATCATCAAGAAAACCCACCACCCACCTAGGCCATGGTCCCTTCTCACTGCTGCCATCAGGAAAAAGGTACAGGAGCCTTGTAACCCACACCACCAGGTTCACAAACAGTTATTACCCCTCAATCATCAGGCTCTTTAACCAGAGGAGATAACTTCACTCGTCCCATCACTGAACTATTCCCATAGCCTATGGACTCACTTTCATGGACTCTTCCTCTCATTTACTTTATATTTATTGCTTATTTATTTATTATTATCTTTTTCTTTTTCTATTTGCACAGTTTGTTGTGTTTTGCACTTTGGTTGTTGTCTGTCCTGTTGGGTGTATTCTTTCATTGACTTTACTGTGTTGCTTGGATCTACTGTGTAAGTTTGCAAGAAAATGAACCTCAGGTTTGTATATGGTGACATATATGTACTTTGAATTTTTGATAATAGATCTGCAAACCCAAAATGTTAGTACATAGGGAAAGCATGGTGGTATAGCAGTTAGTGCAACACTATTACAGCACCAGTAATCCAGGTTCAATTTGGCGGCTCTCTGTAAGGAGATGGCACATTCTCCCTGTGAATGCGTAGGTTTCCTCCCACATTCCAAAGACGTATGGGTTAGTAGGTTCATTGGTCACATGGGTGTAATTGGGTGTCATGGGTTCGTGAGTCCAAGCTTTCCAATGTTGTGCCTAACTTGCTGTGTTTTTCCCAGCAGGAAGAGTTCCGCTTTTATTTTATTATTGCTTCTCTGTATTTGATTTGGGAAAGAGAAAAGATAGATAAGGTGGCAAAGGCAGCAGATAATATACTTACCTTTACTGGCTAAAACATTAAATACAAGAACAGGGTGTGTCACGCTAGACCAAATAATACCTCAGAAAGACCACCATGTTAGCATGGCATACAGTTCTGTCTGGAAGGATGTGATTTCTCTAGAGTGTGTAGAGATTATCTGTGGCACAGAATAATACCATTCAGCCCATTATAACCATGCTGGAAAAAATAATTGATAACAGGTTAATCCCAAGTCCAAAATCTTGGCTCTTAATGAAAGGATCATCTTTAGTCAGAATCAGGTTTATTATCACTGACATTTGAAATGAAATCTGTTGTTCTGTGGCAGCAGTATAGAGCAAGCGAAAAAAATGCTATAGGTTACAATAAGAAATTTAAAAATAAAGATTAGGATTCTTGAGGGTTTTTCACCTGAGGTCATGAATGAGCATTGCTAAGCTCAAAGAGGTTATGTCGGAGCTTTTTAAACAAAGGTTTAAAGCCATCTCTTCATTATCCTACTCATCTTAGAATCACTCTGTAAGATGGTTCTAAAGAATGGTTTCACTCGAGAGGAGAAACTCAGGATTTTTTAAAGACAATGGATTGACTGTTTAGTACCTTGTTATAAGAATAATCGCTTCTCTTACTTCTGGTGAACCTTCACAGCTAAACTTCCTTGTGATTTAAATGTTTTACTTAGAGAATAAGATTTTAATGAGTTAATGCCAAGTGTGATTATATGTTATGACTTTTGATAAGTTTTTTATTACTTTATACACTTTTCTAAAGGTTTTTAAAATCAATATGGCTTATTTTTGGGTATTTTTCATTCTATTGTTTTGAAACTGTAATAACTAATCTATTTGTGTTATGAGGGCTAAGTTTTTTATGGCCATTATTTAGTCTAGCCTGGAATACAGTTGATCTTGGAATTAATTTGGAGTCAAATCAGCAGGTTGTTTTGGGAGGGTGATGTCATTAGCTGTAGCTGCCAGCCTTCTTTTGGCTGGCCTTCTGACTTTGGGAGGGGTGGGTGTCTTTCTTTGGGACGTTAGCCAAATCTGTTGTTTGGTTACCCTATTTCAAGGCTTATTCTTTGGTTTTAATGTTCATTTTACTGGTTATTACTTTAATTTCTCTATTAAATAGAATAATGGGTCATACTATTAACTTACCCAGTCTTAATATGAAAGGACTAAAACACCCTGTGAAGCGGAATAAGATTTTTGCCTATATATTAAAAAAATTAAAGCCCCCAATTATTTTTTTACAAGAAACACATGTATGTAATTGAGACAACTTGGGTCTTTTCAGTAGATGGAAAGGACTACATTTTTACTTCTCTTTCCATCTCTAAGTCTAGAGGAGTTTCAATTTTTATGGATAATTTAGTTCCCTTTGTCCAACATAAAGTAGTGCCTGATAATAATGGGTGTTTTGTCGTAGGGTCAGGAAAATTAGATAATAAATTAATGGTATTTGCCAATCTGTATGCTCCGAATACATATGATCCAGGTTTTTTGAGTGTTTTTTTTTCGTTTCTGCCAGACTTGAGCCTTTTCTCATTGGTGATGGGAGAAGATTTTAATTGTTGGTTAGATCCAGTTTTAGATCGGTCATCCTTTGAAACAGCAACACTGAATAAATCAGCTTTGTTTATTCAATCTTTTTTAATGAAATACGGCATTGTTGATATATGGCATTTCTTACATCCACTAGGTATTCGTTTTTTCTCATGTCCATCATACTCAGTCCAGGATTGATTACTTTCTTATTGATAGTCAAATGATTCCTTTAGTTCGATCCTGTGAATACAAAGAAATTGCTGTTTCGGATCATGCTCCGGTACTTTTATCTTTAAATTTAGCTGGTCTTCCTCAAATAAACAGATCTTGGCATTTTAATTTAACTTTGTTATCTGATAAAGATTTCTTAAAGTTTCTGGAGAGACAAATTATTCTTTTTTTAAGAGAATACTTTGGAAGAAACTTCTAGTCTTATTAGATGAGACGCCTTTAAGGCTTTTATTAGAGGTCAAATTATTTCCTATACTGCAAATGTCAAGAAAAAAAGCTAATAAAGAGAGAACTGTTAGCTAATCAGTTAAAACAATTAGACTAAATATATGCCTTGGCTCCAGATCCTGTTTTATATGAAAGGCATGTTGAAATTTGAACTAAATATGATCTTCTTTTAACATATCCAATTGAAACTCAACAGGTAAATTATTGGCTAACCAATTAAAAACCTTTATAGCTAAACGGCAAATTAAAGAAATTTGTAAAGCCAATTGGTGATAGGACAACTGACCATTTAGAAATAAACGATATTTTTAAAGAATTTTATTCTATTCTTTATAGTTCTGACTCTCCCAAAGATAATACTGTAATGAATAATTCTTTAGATCAATTAACCATTCCTACACTTTCTGTTGATAACCAAAAACAGTTGGATCAACCTATTTCGTATGAGGAAATGTAATGTTAAAATTGTACAAGGCATTGGTAAGGCCAAATTTGGAATATTGTGTGCAGTTCTGGTCACCGAATTATAGGAAAGATATCAATAAATTAGAGAGAGTGCAGAGACGATTTACTTGGATGTTACCTGGGTTTCAGCACTTAAGTTACAGAGAAAGGTTGAACAAGTTAGGTCTCTATTCATTGGAGCGTAGAAGGTTGAGGGAGGATTTGATCGAGGTATTTAAAATTTTGAGAGGGATAGATAGAGTTGACGTGAATAGGCTGTTTCCATTGAGAGTAGGGGAAATTCAAACGACAGGACATGATTTGAGAGTTAGGGGGCAGAAGTTTAAGGGAAACACGAGGGGGTATTTCTTTACTCAGAGAGTGATAGCTGTGTGGAATGAGCTTCCTGTAGAAGTAGTAGAGGCCAGTTCAGTTGTGTCATTTAAGGTAAAATTGGATAGGTATATGGACAGGAAAGGAGTGGAGGGTTATGGGCTGAGTGCGGGTAGGTGCGACTAGGTGAGATTAAGGGTTCGGCACGGACTAGGAGGGCCGAGATGGCCTGTTTCCGTGCTGTGATTGTTATATGGTTATATGGAAATTGTCGAGCCTGTACATTCTTTGCACTCAGGGAAGGCTCTGGGTCTTGATGGATTTTCTGGAGAATTTTATAAGGCTTTTTCCTCACTGCTTATATCTCATTTAAGTGCAGTTTTTTTGGACTCCTTTAAGTTGGGTAGGTTGTCACAATCTTTTTATGAAGCTTCTATTTTGCTCACTCTTAAAAGGAATAAGAATCCAACTGAATGCTCTTCATACAGACCAATTTTTTAATGTAACGTTGATACTAAAATCTTATCTAAAGTTCTGGCCCGTAGAATTTAAACTATTTTACCATCTATCATTTCTGATGATCAGACGGGATTTATTAAAATTGATCTCTTAATACGCAAAACCTTATTGGAGGCTCAAAGAACAATAGCAAGAGGTTCCAGAGCCAGGTTAAATAACAACAGACTAAGAGGGCAACCCTGCCAGGTACCTCTATATAACCTAAAATAAGACTTTTGATTATTAGTTATAATAATCAAACCATACTCTTTTATTTAACCAATAAAAAGATTGATAAAGAAAGAAGAAAAATCGATATTCCCATTTTAATATTCATTGTTTATTAAACGCTATTTATTCCCCTTCTAAGGAGATATCGGAATGTGTGATTTTTTTGGACGCTGAGAAGGCTTTTGATTGGGTTGAATGGAATGACTTAAAACTTTAGAAATATTTAATTTTGGGCCCGATTTTATTCAATAGATTAAATTACTGTATCTATCTCCTTCTGCTAGGGTCCTTACTAATTTTCAGTATTCCAAACCTTTTAAAGTTCAATGTGGAACTAGACAAGTTTGTCCGCTGAGCCCTTTGCTCTTTGATTTGGCTTTAGAACCCTTAGCCATTGCTTTTCGAGAAAATAATGATGTTATTGGTATTCTAAGGAGAGGGACTGTTCATAAAGTTTTGCTTTATGCTGATGACCTATTGGTTTTTATTTCTAATGTCAAGGCTTCACTACCTCCTGTGCTTTCTCTACTTACTTGTTCTAACCAGTTTTCAGGATACAAACTGAATTTACATAAGAGTGAACATTTCCTCTGAATAATCCAAGAATTATAAATACCTATTTAATGAAAGTTTTCTGACCTTACTGAATTTTGTAAAAAGGACACTATCAAACTGGTTGCCTTTTTCGTTATCCTCGATTGGCCGAATCAACTCTATTAAAATGAACATTTTACCTAAATTTATATACCTTTTTCAGGTATTACCTGTTTTTAATTCCTAAATCTTTTTTTGATTCTCTTGATTCTATTATATCTTCTTATATATGGAAAAACAAACGTTCTTGACTAAATAAAGCTCATCTTCAGAAATCTAAGAAGAATGGAGGTTTAGCTTCACCAAATGTTAGGTTTTATTATTGGGCAGTCAATATACGAAATCTTGTGGCGACCCATTTCCTGGCACATCCGAACCGGCTCACAATTAGCCAGCGTTCCGGCTAAGGGTGATAGCCTACGGGGATTTGCGAGCACAGAGCTTTGGAGCCTCTGCGCCACGGGGGGCAGGTTGAGGGAGGCTTAAAAGCAAGGCTGGGGATTTCGAATAAAGTTTTTTCTTCGACTGCAGTTACCGACTCCGTGTCGTAATTTTAGCGCTGCATGTAGCACACTGCTACAATCTTACGCTTTGGTCATATTATATTAACCGTGAGAACCTTCTGATATGGGTTTCTTTAGAAGCTAACTCTGTTAATAAATTTTCTATTATTTCTCTTCTCAGATCCTCACTCTCTTTATCTTTTAGTAAACTAACTGAAAATTTGGTAGTTAAACATACTTTAAAAATCTGGGTACAATTTAGGAAATTCTTTGGTCTATTGAGATCTTCTTTGTCGAGTCCCATTTGTTTTAACTATTTTTTTAAACCTTTGATGGCCGATTCAGTTTTTAAAGAATGGGATAGATTGGGGATTACAAACGTTTGTAAATGCTTACAGGAGTTTTTGTTGGAGGAAGTCTTCTTTCATTTGAGCAAATGTCAGTTAAGTATAGTTTATCCAAAACTCATTTTCTTAGTTATTTACAAATTAGAGACTTCCTGCGTTCTCAACTATATACATTTCCTATAAGTTCTGATAAAGACTTAGTAGATATAATTTTTAATTTAAAACCTTTTTATAATGGTTCAATATCCAATATTTATGGTATGTTGCTTGGAATAAGAAACGTTCCTATAGACAAAATTAAAAATCTTTGTAAATTGAAGATTTACAGACTTCAATTTCTGTGGAAACTTGGAATGAAAATTTTTAATTGGTGAACACTTCCTGATTATGTGCTCGTCATTCCCTTTTACAATTTAAAGTGGTTCACAGGACTGTCATGTCTAAAGATAAGCTATCTCATTTTTATTTGGATAGATCTTCTTTCTGTGATAGATGTAATAATGGAGAAGCTTCATTAATTTAAATGTTTTGGACATGTCCAAGCCTTGAAAGATACTGGAAGGAAATATTCCAAACTTTCTCTGTACTTTTCAAGGTAAATTTCAAGCCTAACCCTTTGGCCGCATTATTTGGTATTGCTGGAGGAAAAGACTTTATTTTGGAGACACCTGATTTGCATATTTTGTCTTTTACTTCTCTTATAGCTAGGAGGGCACTCTTGCTTAAATGGAAGGATGCTGTTCCGCCTACTCATGCTGAATGGTTACGGTATTTTATGTCATGCTTAAATTTAGAGAAGATCTGATGTTCAGTTTTTGAATCTAGCCAAGACTTACATAGATCGTGGGGGCCATTTTTGAGTTATTTTCAAAACCTTTGATTTGTTGTAAAAGTACAGATGATGGTTAATAATAATTTTTATTATATGATAAGGGTTCCCCCCTGCTTTTTTCTTGCTTTTCCTAACAGCTCTGACTTTGGTAGTGGGTTTAAGTTTTTTTTTCTGTATAACAAAATTATTATATTTCAATATTATGATTTAATTTACTTTTTATGAATACAGGATTGTGATTGTAACTGTATTTTTAATACAATGTATTTGGTACTATTTTATTTTTTTCTTTTGACTTATAATATATATTTTCTTCTACTCTGTATTCCTCTATGCAGAAACTAATAAAAAATATTGAAAGAGCCACTGAATATTATTTATTTATTTATAAATAAATAAATATTCATAAAAAACAAATGGTTTAAATGGTGTCAGGCTTCTGGTTTCACAACACTCAGACCATATCACATAGAAGCAGTTTGCTCCACCATTCCATCATGGCTGACTTATTTTCTCCTCACACCCTATTTTCCAGCCTTCTCCCTGTTACCTTTGATGCTCTTTCCCCTATTAATCAAGAACCTATGCTTTAAATATAACAACTTGACCTCCACAGACATCTGTGACAATGAATTCCACAAAGTCTGGCTAAAGAAATTCCTCATGTTATAAAGGAATGTTCTTTTCTCAGTCCTAGACTCTACCACTATAGGAAACATCCTCTCCACCTCTATTCTATCTAGGTCTTTCAATATTTGGTAGGTTTCAATGATTCTAAACTCCAGTGAATACAGGCCCACAGTCTTCAAATGCTCCGCAAAAGTTAACCCTTTCATTCGCAGGACCCCTTCAGAGAATAAGTTCCAGCTCTTCACTCACTGAGCAAGATAATTTTCTCTCATCTATTCCCTAATCCTTATAACAATTAACGTAAAACTAATCTCCCTAGTTACTGAACAGTCCACCATGGAGTACTGGTGAATCCTGTTCCCTTGTCCAAGCCTCCCATGATTTTATACACCTTTATCAAATCTCCACTCACACTTGCTTCTTATATAGAAACCCAACACTGGCCAATCTCGCATCTGCAATTTTCCACACCTGGAAGCAACCCTGAGGCATATGGCTTGCATCTTGCCTCAGGCACAATGGCTTCTTCTCTCATTTGATGTAAACAAGGTTGTTGCTGGGTCTGGCAGACCTGAGTTATAAGGAAAGATTGAATGGGTTAGGACTGTCTTCCTTAGAACACAGAAGACTGAGAAGATGTTTGGTAGAGGTATACAAAATTATAAGGGGTATAGACAGGGTAAATTCAAACAGGATTTTTCCACTGAAGTTGGTGGGACTCTAACCAGAGGTCATGGGTTAAGGGTAAAAGGTGAAATGTTAAGGGGACCGAGAGGAAACCACACACAAAGCAGACCAACATACAACCAATGTGCAAAAGAAGTTGACCAGGGACATTCTGAATCGCAATATGTTCAAGCTAGGGTCATAGACCGAGTTGGTGTTACTGCTGCCGGTGATGGAGCAAGTGATTTGGAGAGGAGTTAATGCAGAAGAGATTCAATGCCCTTCTACTTAACCCAGGTGCGAGGATGGATTACTCCAAGCGCTGAGTCAATTTGGTGAGATCGAGGATAGCTTCGGGCTGGACGGTCCAAGCGTATTGCGACGCCAGGGTCTGGGTCTTAGAGTGAGGCACTACCGGGCGCTTGGATAATTTAAACATTGCAACAGAGAGACTGCCTGAATGATGGAAACAGAGGCGAGAGCCAGGCTGATTTTGCTCCCTCTCTTGTGAACTGATCCGGCTGCTGTGCGTTTTTGCCTTGCTGAGTTGGGACCAATGCTTGGGCCTACTCCGGTTGTTTTGGGAGTAGATCTAGGGAGTCAGTCTGGTTCAGAATGCTGTTGCCTTGCTCCTGTTGTTAGCATGATTTGTGTTTTTTCTCTTTCTCTGTGCAGTGGTTTTTTCGAAATTGGGTCATTCCAGTTTCTTGCTTTGTGGCTGCCAGAAAGCAGACAAATCTCAAGGTTGTATAATTTATAGATTCTTTGATAATAAATGCGGATTGAATCTTTGAGAATTCATAGGGCGGACAGACCACAGTTCTTGAATGAACCATAAAGCACCTAAGGTGAATCTGCAAAGTAACTAGAGATGAGCTTTTAACAAAGATTTTACAGCACAAACCATTGTAAACAGTAAAGAATTAGGCAACAATGGTACATCAAGGTGCCCTGTATCGTAAGAGAACGTTTGATACTGCATACCACTGACCGAGAAGATCTCTCACCTCTCATGCTTAGACTGAGAGCCACTGGGCTCACAGGTAGAGTCAGAAAGCCATCAATCCTGGGCGCCAGGGACTTAAATAAATCAGTGGATTGCACTCTTCTCTGTATGTTATTCCATTAACATTTCACTTTGACATTTAATTATATACCACCAAATCCACTTGAACTGGCATCGGGATGGTTACAGGGAAGGAAGGAATCTGCTCTGGATTTAGGGATTGGGTTCGTGTTGGGATAAATCTGGTGAGGATGAGATGAAGCTGAATTTGTCTCAACACGTGGCGCAATTTCGGTGAGAGGATGCAGAGTTCCTTCAGCAGGAGTTTAAAAAAAAATTAGCAGAAAGTCAAGTCAACTTTTATTGTCATTTCGACCATAACTGCTGGTACAGTGCATAGTAAAAATGAGACAACGTTTTTTTCAGGACCATGGTGTTACATGACAGTAGAAAAAACCAGACTGAACCACGGAATAAAAAAACACAGAGAAAGTTATACTAGACTACAGACCTACACTGGACTGCATAAAGTGCACAAAAACAGTGCAGACATTACAATAAATAATAAACAGGACAGTAGGGCATGGTGTCAGTCCAGGCTTTGAGTATTGAGGAGTCTGTTGGCTTGGGGGAAGAAACTGTTACATAGTCTGGTCGTGAGAGCCCGAATGCTTCGGAGCCTTTTCCCAGACGGCAGGAGGGAGAAGAGTTTGTATGAGGGGTGTGTGGGGTCCTTCACAATGCTGTTTGGTTTGCGGATGCAGAGTGTAGTGTAAATGTCCACGATGGCAGGAAGAGGGACCCCGATGATCTTCTCAGCTGACCTCACTATCTACTGCAGGGTCTTGCGATCCGAGACGGTGCAATTTCCAAACCAGGCAGTGATGCAGCTGCTCAGGATGCTCTCAATACAACCCCTGTTATTAAAAGAGTTTGACAAACCCACGTCGCTACAGGGTCGCAATTACTAATCGGAGCGGTGCCTGGTGCAGAAGGAGCCGGTGAACCAAGAAATTAGCCAGGGTCTGTCCGGATGGAATCGCTCAGTCCCGGCAAAGTTATTTCGGAGCCCATCCCGCGTAAAGAACGCAAACAATATCCCAGTTGGTTGTAAACAGAGACCGACTCGGTTACACTGCTGCGGGCAAGCAGTATTAACAACCCGTGCCCTACCTGGCGAGAGACACAACACAACGAGGAGGAAGGTGAAGCCAGCCATCGCCACTTCAGTGTCGAGAGAGGAGGAACCGACACGAACAGCGACTTGCCCCGACAGCAGCCCCGCTCCCTCTCTCCTGCTTTAAACACCAAGGCTCGGCCAATGAGGAGAAGGGCGCGCCTCTTGCCGCGCCCAGCACCTTATGTCTCTCAGATTGTGCCCCCTTTCCATCTCTGCGCGATTTTCACATCTCCGTGCTGGAGTAGATTAAATGTTGAACTTGTTACTTGCATCAGACTCATGTTGCGCTGAAACAGGGCCTTCGCCGCGTCCCATGCCCGTTCTCCAAGATGCCTGTCTGAACCGGTCACAAACATAAACACAAGAGATTCTGCAGATGCTGGAAATCTTCTGGCAAAACCCACAAAAGGCTGGAGGGACTCAGCAGGTGAAGCAGCACCAAGTCACTCTTTCCCTTAACCATTTCTCCCCTCTCAGGTCACCCCTCAACCAATCTCCTCTGCTCTAGGGGAAAAAGTCCCAAGACTATCCTTACAACTCAAGTTGTCCAGACCTGGTACATTCCTCATAATCCTTCTCTGAACCCTTTCCAGTTTTTTCTTTATCAATCACTGCATAAGACTATTTTTGGTTCTTTGGTCAGTTGCCTATATTTTATGTCTCTGTCTTTGTTCAGGTCCAGAACATACAGTGAAATGCATTGTTTGTGTTAATAACTTACACATTATGGCACCAACATTTCATATCCCCAATGCTTGGCAGAACAACACAGAATACAACAAGCAACAAAGCAACCTCCTCCCTCCCACCCATCCATATCATCTGTAGCAGTTTCCATCAACAAACTTGCTTTCATAATCTTAAATCACTCTACTAGATCTTCTTCTTGTTCAAAGAACAGTCCCACCTCATAATTGAAGCCCCTCATCCCTGTGATCATATAAGTAAATCTCTTCTGTTGCCCTGCTAAAAACCTTTTATCTTTTCTCCATGACTCTCTTCTTGTACCTCTTCTGAAAATATTCCCTCCAGGTAACAATGTTTCGTCTCATTATTTTGAAAGAGTTCAAACACCGCAGTACTAAATTTCACTGCTATTTCTATTAGTGGGAGGCTGAGAAGATTTGGAACATTACCAAAGACTTGTACAAATTTCTATTTGTGTATGTTGGAGAATATTCTGACGGGCTGCATCACAGGCTGGTAAGAAGGCTCCAATGCTACAAGGCTCAAGGACAGCTTCTATCCCACTGGACTTTTCACCTCACAATCTACTTTGTTATAATCTTGCACCTTATTGTTTACCTGCACTGTGTCGTGCCTGCATTCTATTCATTCGAGGAGTAGGCAGGCCAGCTGTACTTGCCTGCTGCTGTTTTGGCATAGGAATACATGAATTAGATCCATGGCTGATCTGACCGTAACTTCATCTCCATACTTCTATCCAACTAGGGGAATGTTTCAGTCCTTTGGTTAACCAAAATCTCTGCCTTAAAAATAGGCTCCACATGTATCACCCTTGAAGAAGAGAGAAAAGGACTTCTCTGCTCCTCCAGTCTTGTGTGTGTTGATCCATCTTCTTTCCACCTTAGATGGGCAACCCTTGATTTTAAACAGCTAATTCAGACTCTTCTACAAGAGAAAACACCTCCATATCCACCTCAAGACCCCTGAGGATCTTACATGTTTCAATAAAATTACCTCCCATTCTTCCGAACTGTGGGGAAATACAAACTTAGGCTGACCACCTTTCTACTGGGTTTCCTAATTACCTGTTCTGCATAATAACCTTTTGCAAATCATCTACTTTGCCTTTATTTCTTCAAATTGTGTCCTTTCTTGTGTAATTTCAGTTTATTTTATATACATTCAGTGGATACCTTACTAGGTACTTAATAATTTGAGTTACTGTCACATTCCTGTCAGTTTGAACCAGTCTGACTGGTCTCCCATGACCTCTCTCATGAACTAGATGTTCTTGCCCACAGAACTGCCACTCATTGGATTTTTCTTGTTTTTCTTCACAACATTATCTATAAATTCTGGAGACTGGTGTGCATAAAAATCCCAGAAAGTCAGTATTTTCTGAGATACTCAAACCACCCCATCTGGCACCAACAATCACTCCATGGTCAAAATCACTTAGATCACATTTTTTCCCATTTTGAAATAAATAATGTGACCACTGATTTATGTCTTTCTTGTGAATGTTGTCTATCTGATATCTGCGATGCTGCTGGAAGTAAGCTTTTCATTGCACCTGTGCTGTACGTAAATTTGACTTTGACACCTAGACTCTTCTGCACGTCAGAGCTCTGCAACCTCCCACCATTTAAAGAATATTCCTTTTTAAAATGTTTTCTTACCAAAATTTCATATTTTTCCCCTTTATACTCCATTTTCCAGATCTTTGATCAGTTAATGATAGTTAGGGGAGCAGACGGGAGATTCTGTGCATGTGAAAAGACACCGGATTGTGTTTGCCTCCCAGGTGCAAGGGTCAGGGATGTCTTGGATCAGGACCACAGTATTCTGAAGGGGGAGGGTGAGCAGCCAGAATTTGTGGTACATATTGCTACCAATGACATGGGAGAAATTATGAACATTATGAAACATTATAACATTATGAAATGGGAGAGGTCTTGAAGAAAGAATATAGGGAGTCAGGCAGAAACCTGATATGCAGGACCTCCAGGATAGTAACCTCTGAATTGCTGTCTGAGCTACCTGCCAGTGACATGATGATCTGGCTGAGAAATTGGTGCAGAGAGCAGGATTTCAGATTTCTGGATCATTGGGATTTCTTCTGGGGAAGGTATATAAAGTATACCTTTACAGGTATATAAAGTCATACTTTATAGGTATATAAAGTGATACTTTATATATTTATAAAGGTATAGGAAGGTATACATGGTTATAACTGAACCCAAGGGGGATCAATATCCTTGTGGGCAGATTTGCTAGAGCTTTTGGGGAGGGTTTAAGGTAATTTGGCAGGGGTATGGGAACCTTGAGGATGGGGCACTCTGTATACAAGTAGATGCAGTGAGTAGTGAGACTGTGAAGAAGGATACAGCTACGAATACATGGCTACTCCATAGAAAGAGTTAAATGCAGCAAGTTCCTGGGAGTTCACATGACAGATGACTTCACTAGGTCCCTTATTAACAGCGTCCTGAACAAGAAGGTACAGCAGTGCCTCCACTTCCCAAGAAGATTGAGGCAATCAAGGCTCCCCCACCCCCCATCTTAACTGTGTTTTACAGGCGCATGATTGAGAATATCCTGATAAGCTGCAGATCCATCTAGTACGGGAGCAGCTGAGCATTGGACTAGAAGTCCGTACAAAGGACTGTGAGAACAGATGAGAGGATCATAGGGTCTCCCTACCATCCATCAGGGACATTTATCAGGACTGATGCATACTTAGCATTATTAAGGATCCCACCCATCCATCCAGCATCCTGTTTGACATTCTGCCATTAGACATGATGCTATGATGCATAAAAACAAGAACAGTCAGGATGGGAAACGGTTTCTCCCCCCAGGCCATTAGGGTTCTGAACTCCCGGCAGCATTGTATTCAAAGTGCCACTGGCTAATTTGTTCTGTACTTACCAATATTTAAAATTAATTCACTTTAGTTTATTATTTATGTGATTCATCTGTAGACTTTTTCCGTGTCTTCATGAGTTATCGTGTGCTTTACACCCTGGTTCGAAGAAACATTATCTTGTTTCTATATACATTACATGGCTATCTATATTATATACATGTATATAGTTAAATGACAATAAACGTCACTTGACTTGACAGGCAGATCACAGGGCAAAATTGCAGTCAATGGGATGAGATGAAGTACAACATGAGGGCAAAATCAAAAAGGGTGATGAATGCAGAAATGAAGGCATTATATTTGAATGCACACAGTATATAATGTAGCACAATTAGAGATAAGCTGGTACAACATTATGGGCATCACTGATTCATGACTGAAAGAAGATCATATTTGAGAGCTTAACATCTAAGGAGTGTATCAAAAGGACAGGCAAGTAGTCAGAGGAAGTTGGGTAGTGCTGTTGGTAAAAAAATGAAATTAAATTCTTATTAAGAGGTGACATAGGATCAGAAGATGTAGAATCCTTGTGGGTGGAGTTAAGAAACTGCAAAGTTAAAAAGACCCTGATGGGAGTTAAATGCAGGCCTACAAATAGTTGCCAAGATGTTGGATACAAATTACAATGTGAGATAGAAAA
Source organism: Hypanus sabinus (assembly GCF_030144855.1). Lineage (NCBI taxonomy): Eukaryota > Metazoa > Chordata > Chondrichthyes > Myliobatiformes > Dasyatidae > Hypanus > Hypanus sabinus. Next base: position 10,354,788 of record NC_082706.1, read on the forward strand.
GGGAAATTTTATGATAGACATGGGGAATTTCAAAATGCATTTAGATTGGGAAAATCAGGTTGGTGCTGGATCCTAAGAGAGGGAATTTGTAGAATACCTACGAGATGGCTCTTTTGAGTAGCTTGTGGTTGTGCCCACTTGGGGATCAGCAGTTCTGGAGTGAGTGCTGTGTAATGAACTAAATTGGATTAGGGAGTTTAGGGTAAAGGAATCCTTAAGAAGCGGTGATCATAATATGACAGAATTCACCATGCAGTTTCAGGGGGAGAGGATAAAGTCAGATGTAGCAGTACTACAGTGGAGTAAAGGAATTTTCAGAGGCATGAAAGAAAAGCTGGCCAAAATTGACTGGAAATGGACACTAGCAGGGATGATAGCAGAATGATAATTTCTGGGGATAATTCGGAAGGTGAAGGATAGATAGATCCCAAAGATGGAGTATTCTAAAAGGAAGATGAGGCAACTATGGCTGACAATGGAAGGCAAAGGCAGCATAAAAGCTAAAGAGAGGGCATAAAATATAGCAAAAATGAATGGGAAGTTATAAGACCGGGAAGCTCTTAGAAAACTAAAAGAAGGCAACAAAAAGCTATCAGGAGAGAAAATATGAAATATGAAGGGAAGCTCGCTAATAATATAAAAACAGATAGCAAAGATTTTTTTCACATTTCCATATTATGCACACATATAATATGCTAGAAGACACTAGCAGTATGCCAGAAATTTGACAGTGTTAAGGGCAGAAGTGAGTGTAGCTGCAATTCCTAAGGAGAAGGAGCTTGGGAAGCTGAAAGGTCTGAAGGTAGATAAATCACCTGGACCAGATGGACTACACCTACATCTGAAAAAAGTATCTGAAGAGATTATGGAGACATGATGCACCATCAATAACTCTCCGAGACGTGAGGCGAAATATAGGCTTTTATTGGCTGGAAGAAAGGACAAGCAGCAATTGACCACCATACTACATCCTGGAGACTGAGACCAGGGCTCAGGCCCCAATCGCCTTTATACCGGGGTCCGTGGGAGGAGCCACTGTCAGTGGGAGGAGCCACAGGAGCAGTCAGCGGGGGGGGGGGGGGGGGGGGGGCGTGTCCAGACAGGTATATGTAGTTCACCACAAGACATTAGTAGTGATCTTTCAAGAATTACTAGATTCTGGAATCATTCCTGAGGACTGGAAAATTGTAAATATCACTCCACTGTTTATGAAAGAAGGGAGGCAGAAGAAATGAAATTATAGGTCAGTTAGCCTGACTTTAGTGGTTGGGAAAATGTTGGGAGTCCATTACTAAGGGTAAGGTTTTGGGGTACTTAGATGCACATGATAAAATAGGCCAAAGTCAGCAAAGTTTCCTTAAGTAGAAATCTTGCCTGACAAACTGTTGGAATTCTTTGAGGAAATAACAGGCAAAGTAGACAAAGGAGAGTTAGTGAACATTGGATTTTCAGAAGGCCTTGACAAGGTACCATGCACGAGGCTGCTTAAGAAAATAAGAGCCCATGTTGTTACAGGAAAGGTAACACCAGGGAGAGAAGATTGCTGACTGGCAGGAGGCAGGAGTGGAAATAAGAGGGGCTTTTTCTGGTGGCTGCTGGTGACTAATGGTATTCCACAAGAATCAGTGTTGGAACTGCTTCTTTTCATATTACATGTGAATGATTTGGATGATGGAATTGATGCTAAGTTTGAAAATGATATAAAGAAAGTGGAAGGACAAGTAGTGTTGAGGAGGTAGGAAGTATGCAGAATGACTCAGGCAGATTGGGAAAATGGCAAAGAAATGGCAGATGTCATGCGCTTTGGTATAAGGAATAAACGTGTAGACTATTTTCTAAATTAGAAGAAAATTCAAAAATCAGAGGTGCAAGGGGACCTGGGAGTCCTTGTGTGGGATTTCCTGAAGGTTAACTTGCAGGTTAAGGCTATGGTAAGGAAGGCAAATGCAATGTTAGCATTCAATTCGAGCAGACTAGAATATAAGGGCAAGGATGTAATGCTGAGGCTTTATATTGGCAGTGGTCAGACTGCATTGTGAATTTGTGATTTGTGAATAGTTTTGGGCACTTAATGAAGGAAAGATGTGCTGGCATTGGAGAACATCTGTGGAGGTTCACGGGAATGATTTCAGGATTGAAAGGGTGAACATGTGAGGAGCGTTTGATGGCTCTGGCCTGTATTTGCTGGAGTTCAGAAGATTGGAGGGGGGAACCTATCAAATATTGAAAGGTCTGGATAGAGTGGATGTTTCCTTTAGGGGGTGAGCCTAGAAACAGGGGGCACAGTCTCAGACTAAAGGGAGGTCCATATAGAACAGAAAAAAGAAGGGATTTCTTTAGCCAGGGGGATGTGAATCTGTGAAATTCATTGCCACAGGTGGCTGTGGCGGCCAAATCATGGAGTATATTTAAAGCAGAGGTTGATAGTTTCTTGATTAATCAGGGCATCAAAGGTTACATGGAAAAGGCAGGAGAATGGGGTTGAGAGGGATAATAAATCAGCATGATGGCACTTGATGGGCCAAATGACTCAACTCTGCTCCTTTGTTTTATGGTTTTAATTTTTATCCCTTTATGGTGTTTTTATGCATTCTTTGTAACTAACCTATCATTAGTTTATTAGTAAATTTAGTATCTGTGGCTTTACTGGCTTCTTCCAAGTCCTATGAGTAAATACTAAAGTGTTGAAAACATAGCACTGGTGAGCTGGTTACATCTTGGCACCCAGTAAAGAACCCATTTATGCCTTTTTTCAGAACCAAACTCAGATTTATAATCATTGACTTATTGTAAATGATGTGAAATTTGTTGTTTTGAGACAGCAATGCAATGCAAAGAAATACAATTACTATAAATTACAAAAATAAATAAGTATTGCAAAGTAAAGGAATAATAAGGTAGTGTTCATGGGTTCATTGACCACTCAGTGTCAGGGGGGATAAAGCTATTTCTGAATCAAGGAGGGTGTCTGCCGGCTTTTGTGCAACACACTCAAAATGCTGGCGTGAGCTGACCACATAGCATCTACGGAAGGGAGTAAACAGTTGATGTTTTGATCTGAGTCCCTTCAACAGGCTCCTGTGCCTCCTGCTAAAGGCAGTAAGAAGAGGAGGCAATTTTCTCTGATGACAATAATGGTCTTTAATGATGGATGCTGCCTCATTGAAGAGGTGCTTTTTGTAGATATGGTGGGGAGGACCATGCCCATAATGGAGCGAGCTGAGTCTATAACCCTCTGCAGCCTCTTACAATCCTGTGCATTGGAGGCTTCATACCAGGCTCTGATGTAACCAGACTGAATGTTCTCCACTGTACATCTGCTGAAATTTTTAAGTGTTTTCAGTGACGTACCAAATCTCCACAAGCTCTGCTCCGAATGATAGAGCCACAGGCATTCTTTCTTTCTGATTACATCAATGTACTGGGCCGAGGATAGATCATTCCTGTTAACATAGAATACTACAGCACAGTACAGGCCCTTCGGCCCACAATGTTGTGCCGACCCTTAAACCCTGCCTCCCATATAACCCCCCCACCATACCTGTCTTGTAATCTCTTAAATTTCATTAGTGTATCTGCCTCCACCACTGACTCAGGCAGTGCATTCCATGCACCAACCACTCTCTAAGTAAAAAACCTTCCTCTAATATCCTCCTTGAACTTCCCACCCTTTACCTCAAAGCCATGTCCTCTTGTATTGAGCAGTGGTGCCCTGGGGAAGAGGCGCTGGCTGTCCACTCTATCTATTCCTCTTAATATCTTGAATAACTCCATCATGTCTCCTCTCATCCTCTTTCTCTCCAGACAGTAAAGCCCTAGCTCCCTTAATCTCTGATCATAATGCATACTCTCTAAACCAGGCAGCATCCTGGTAAATCTCCTCTGTACCCTTTCCAATGCTTCCACATCCTCCTATAGTGAGGTGACCAGAACTGGACACAGTACTCCAAGTGTGTCCTAACCAGAGTTTTATAGAGCTGCATCATTACCTCGTGACTCTTAAACTCTATCCCTCGACTTATGAAAGCTAACACTCCATAAGCTTTAACCAAGCAGTCTTCTGTTCACACTGCAAGTACACCAACACTTTTAATTTCCTCACTAATATTTGATGTAGCATCTTAACAAGTGCCTCTTGGATATATCAAACCTACAAATTCCCTCTTCCTGCCCCTCACCCACCACATGACATTCTTCAAATATGATCAAGTATGTTTTCCTTTACAAAATCATGTCAATTTTCCTGATTAGCTTGAACTTTTTCTGACCTGGTACAATGTCTTGATTAATAGCTAATTTGTCTGTAACAATACACTCAGTAGCTACTTTATTATGAGGGGTGATTGATAAGTTCATGGTCTAAGACAGGAGTCAATTTTAGAAAACCTAGCACATTTACCTTTCAACATAGTCCCCACCTACATTTACACACTTAGTCCAGCGGTCGTGGAGAAAGTGTCCACAGATGGGTGATTGATAGGTTCGTGGCCTAAGGTAGAAGGAGATGAGTTAAACAGCTCTCGTTACATGCACATGCAGGTCATCTCTTTGACTGATTATGCAGGAGGTTTGAAGTTAATAACTCATCAGTTAATAATTCATCAGAGGTGATTGATAAGTTTGTGGCCTATGGTAGAAGGAGATGAGTTTATTAACTTCAAACTTCCTGTATAATCAGTCAAAGAGCTGACCTGCATGTGCATGTAACAAGAGCTGTATAACTCATCTCCTTCTACCTTAGGCCACGAACCTATCAATCACCCATCTGTGGATACTTTCTGGAGGTCCAAGATCCGTATGCTCCACGACCGCTGGATTAAGTGTGTAAATGTAGGAGGGGACTATGTCGAAAAATAAATGTGCTACGTTTTCTAAAATTGACTCCTTCTGCCTTAGGCCACGAACTTATCAATCACCCCTTGTAAGTACCTCCTGTATATTCATGGTCTCCTGCTGCTGTAACTCATCCACTTCAAGGTTCAATGTGTTGTGCGTTCTGCATGCCACTGTTGTTACGCATGTTTATTTGAGTTACTGTCACTGATCTGCCTGCCTGAACAGTCTGGCCATTCTGCTCTGGCATCCCTGATAACAAAACCTTCTTAACTCACAGAACCGCTGCTCTCTAGGTGCTTTTTTGTCTTCTTGCACCATTCTCTGTAAACTCTAAACTGTTGGGCGTGTAAACCCCAGATCAGCGGTTTCTGAGATACTCAAACCACTCCATCTGGCACCAACAAACATTCCATGGTCAAAATCACTTAGATCCCTTTTCTCCCCTATTCTGATGTTTGGTCTGAACAACATCTAAACTTCTTGCCCATGACTGCATAGTTTTATGCACTGAGTTGCTACCACATGATTGACTGATTAGATATTTGCATTACAAGTAGTGTATAGGTGTAGCTAATAAAGTGGCCAGTAAGTGTAAGTTTCAACTCATAAAGACGTGGACAGCAGGATATTGAAAAAAGAGTTTTAACACTTACCCAAAAGGCTGGAATATGTCTAGGGGAAACGGAGATCCAGCCACTCACCAACCCACCTCCCGTATGCGCAGGTGCTGTGAGAATCGAGTTTATGCCTCGCGCCCGCCAACAGTATCAAACCCACAACAAATACCATTATGAAATACACTTTAAAGAGTTTACTAAAATTAAAAGAGTATTAGGCAATACAATATATATATTTAAGGAAAAAAACAAAAGGCGCCAACTTATCAAAGTTCAGTCTGTTTAGTGCACTCGTTGGAGCTCAACCATCGAACCATTCGACCCCTCGTCGCTTGCCTCCGACTTCCACGTCTTCCACCCCAGACTCCCCGGTGATCTTCTGAGCGCACGTCCACCTCCCTCGGCGTCTTTCTCCCGACTCCCCTCATACCAAAAACCCGCGAAAACCCCTCCCCCAAGTTCCCAGCCTCACAAGACACAATAACATTCCCCATTGATTAACAAATGAATACAATTACCATATCAGCCATTCTAAAGTGAAACAACAGCGAGAGAAACACTTATCAGACAAAGAAGCATTCCTACTCGTTACAAACCAAAGAAGCCATTTTGAGTAACATACACAGGACATTGTACATTCTCTCCCCACCAGCAAATGTCATGCCCTCATGTCATTACTAGAGTTCCCCAAAGCTTCTTGCAAAACACAAAACCCAACCCAGGTGCAGAAAGCAGTGACATAACTACCCAGAGCAGTAGAAATCACACTCGGTTCTCCCGGTACCACATATGTCAACCGCTCCGGGGGGGCGCCTAATCCTCTGAGATCTCCATACCCCTTCTGCCCCACTGGGTTGCCTCGTCACTTGCGAACCCACTGTCTCGGATACCCCAGGTCTACCTGACAGACCCGCACCCCTTTCCTCACGGGGGTCCTCCCTCACCTGAGATCTCTCCGGCTCATGCTCGGGTTCCACCCTCTCTCCCACCAATGTAGGCTGCCTCTCCATCTGACCCTCAAGACCTTCCCTCCTCTCACCCAATTCAGTATGGGAAGGGCCAGGAGCCTCCTCTCCTGGTACTGGAGCACCAGCGAATGGGAACGGGGCCCACTCATCTGAGTCGTCCTCTTCCGAATCGGTAGCCATTCCCAGGTGAGGGACCCGTCCCCGCTCTTCAGCAGCGGGCTCTTCCCTTTCTCCGTGCCCTCGCAGAGTCCTTGTACTAGGCGTAACCTCCCACTCGGGCTCCTTATCCACCTGCACCGCTTGACCCAGTGGTAGCAGGTGATTCCGATGGAGTACCTTGATAGGCCCTTTCCCATCCTCAGGTTTCACCCGGTAAACTGGCAGGTTCGGCATCTGGCTCTCTATTACATAGGGGCTGGCCGCCCATCGATCTGCCAACTTGTGCTCATCAGGGAGTCCCAAATTCCGTAAAAGGACCCGGTCGCCTGGCAATAATTGGACAGACTTCACCTTTCGATCATACCGCATCTTATTCCTCTGATTTTGTTTGGTAGCCGCCGCCTCGGCCAACTCGTACGCCCGCTGTAACTCCCTCTTCATGTCGGACACATACTTTAGATGGGACTTCCCGGGTAATTCACCCACTCCACCCCCAAAACACAAGTCAATGGGCAACCTCGCTTCCCACCCGAACATCAGATAATAGGGCGAATACCCTGTAGCATCATTGCGAGTACAATTGTAACAGTGAACCAATTGTCCAATATGACGACTCCACCTGCTTTTCTGCCCAATCTCCAGCGTCCCGAGCATATCCAACAGGGTCCTGTTGAACCTCTCTGGCTGAGGATCTCCCTGTGGGTGATAAGGGGTAGTCCTGGATTTCTCAACCCCAAGCATAGTCAGTAATTCCTGGACAAGGCGGCTCTCAAAGTCCCGCCCCTGATCACTATGGATTCGCCTGGGAAGGCCGTAATGCACAAAATACTTCTCCCATAACACCTTCGCCACTGTCGTCGCCTTCTGATGCTTAGTGGGAAATGCCTGAGCATAGCGAGTGTAATGATCGGTGATGACTAAGACATTCGCGGTGTTGCTGGTGTCAGGCTCAATCGACAGAAAATCCATACATACCAGGTCCAGAGGTCCCGCACTCTGCAAGTGCGACAGTGGAGCCGCCAACGCTGGCAGGGTCTTCCTCCGGATGCAACGACTGCATCCCCTACAGTATTCTTCGACTTCCCCCCTCATCCGGGGCCAGTAGAACCGGTCTTTGAGTAATCCATAGGTCTTTTCCACCAACTGTCCAGAATCATCATGTAAGGCCTGGAGTACAGCCTGCCGATACTCCTCCGGCAGGACCAGTTGCCAACCGCGGGATTGGTCCGGAGGCGTCGTTACCCGGTACAAGATTTTGTTCTTTAACTTCAACCGAGCCCACTCCTTCAACAACAGAGGCACGCATGGGGGTTTCGCCTTCTCAGCCAACGCCCCATCCCCCTTCTCGACCACTCTCCACACTGTGCCAATGCCCGGGTCATTTTGCTGAGCAGTTGCCACTTCCCCCGGACTCAGTTCCGGCAACTGTTTAGTCCGCAGTGCGGTCAGGTCACAGTAAGCTAGGGTTATGGCGTCGTCAAAAACCCCCAAATGGTCCACGGCTCGTTCCAGCCTCCCTCTTTCCTCGGCCTTCACGGTGATAGCAAACTGACACATCGCCTTCACTCCAGGGGCAGGGACACTCTCCCAATCCTCGTCCCTCTCCTGTTCCCCCGGCTCCCGACGAGACAAAGCATCCGCATCAACATTCTTGCTTCCGGGACGGTACCTCAGGCTGAAATCATATACCGACAAGGCCGCCAGCCACCAATATCCTGTGGCATCCAGCTTCGCCGAAGTCAAAATATAAGTGAGAGGATTGTTATCCGTTCTCACCTCAAACTTGGCTCCGTACAGGTAATCGCCCAGCTTGTCCACCACAGTCCACTTCAGCGCCAGGAACTCCAACTTGTGAGTGGGATAGTTTCTCTCTGATGGCGACAAGCTTCGGCTGACAAAGGCTACCGGTCTCAATGCTTTGCCATGCTCCTGGTACAGAACAGCCCCGAGACCCTCTCAGCTGGCATCCGTATGCAGCACATATGGCTTCTGGGGATCGGCAAAAGCCAACACCGGGGCCTGGGTCAGTGCCCTTTTCAAAGATCGGAACGCCTCTTCACATCGATCATCCCATCTCGAGCCAAAAGGTTCTGCCGGGTTCCAGTATCCTCCAGCGTCCTGCCTCTGGTCCCCCGTCCTCTTCTTTCCCACCGGGGGATAACCACACAACAGCTGAGTCAATGGGTGACACACTTTGGCGTATCCTTTCACAAATCGCCGGTAATACCCACAGAACCCCAAAAATGAGCGCAGAGCGCCCACTTTCTGGGGTCTCGGCCAGGTGGTCACGGCCTCTATCTTGGTTGGATGAGTAGCCACTCCCTCTCGCGAAATGATATGGCCAACATAGCTAACCGACGACTTGCAGAACTGGCATTTGTCCAGGGAAAGCTTCAACCCTTCTTCATTAAGCCGGCCCAACACCTTCAACAGCCTCTCCTCATGTTCCTCCAAAGTCGATCCAAACACTATCAAATCGTCCAGGTACACCAGCACCTCCAACAGATTCATATCCCCCACAGTTCTCTCCATGAGCCTCTGGAAGGTGGCTGGGGCACCCGATATGCCTTGGGGCATTCGTTCGAACTGAAAGAACCCCAGCGGGCAGATAAAAGCGGTCTTCTCTTTATCGCCCGCACTCATCGGGATCTGGCAATACCCACCTCTTAAATCCAGCACACTGAACCACTTCGCACCGCTCAGGCAGGCCAACGCATCCTCGACTCTTGGGACAGTATAGTGATCAGGGACAGTTCGCCGATTCAACTTGCTGTAGTCAACACACATGCGCACTCGCCCATTCTTCTTCATGCCACCACTATTGGGGACGCATAAAGACTTCGAGACTCAGCTATGATTCCGGCCTCCTTCAACTTGCACAAGTGCTGCCGGAGCCAGCTGCCGGGATCTCTCTTGGAACGGGGTGTCCTCCGTCACGCGGATGGTGTGGCGAGTGCTTTTGGAGCAGCCAACATCAAACTCGCCCCGAGAAAAAACAGCTTCCATCTTCAGCATCTTCTCCACTAGCTGGTGTCTCCACTCCGGTGACACAGGGGAATCCCCGAAGTTAAAGACTTCAGCGGTCAGCTCCCTTCGATGCTCCGATCCCTCCCCGGTAGGGGTCCTCACTGGTGCGCTAGACATTACCGTCACCGGGAACAGATGTGCCTGTGGCATTCCCCTCTTAAAGGTGATTTCTCTTGCCGTGGTGTTCCTGACACTTACGGCTATACGCCTCATATGTACCACCTCTGGTCTCTGCACTTCGGGCTTCACCAATGCCCCCGATGGAAATCGTGTCTCCCCTTCAAGATCGTCTGGGGCGTCTACTAACAGGGCTTCTCCCGTCGGCACTCCTGGGAATCTGGGGGTCCCCATCACGAGTGCTACCTCCCCTGGTCGGATCACCTTGGGCCTCGCCTGCGTACACCACACCGTCCCTCGTTTACACTCCAGGTCCAGCCCTAGGGAGGCAACCCCTTCTTTGAACACTGCTCGAAACACTGGATGCACCAAGAGGGTCTCCGGAAAGTCTTCACCCCCTTTCTCCTTACAAGCTCCCAGGAGCCGTCGCACCACAGGGGAGTTGGTCCCCACCAGGAGGGCAGCACCACCGGTTTCCACCGGGTCAGGACACACCAACACCAACGTCTCAATAGCTTCGGACACTCCCACATCACCCTCCGAGAACTCCAATCTCACCGATAGGTACCCATCGTATGGGTAGTCACCCTCGCTCACACCCCAAATCTGCAGGGCGTCAAATGGGGTTATGGGCAAATGCTTTAGATATTGATTGTAGAAAGACCGGTACAATAAGGTCACCTGTGATCCCGTATCAAGAATGGCTTTTGCGTAAACTCCCTCTATCCGTAGACCCACACTGGCACAGGGTCCTACCAGCCCATCCGGAATACAGGCATGGGCACCCGGTGGTCCCCTGGCTGTTCTATGGGAACGTGTTCCTCCAGATGCTCCAGTCCGTTCCCTCACTGAGCCTCTCCTAAGTTTCCCAACACCTCTCCCTTTTTAGTCGTAGGGGGGCTTGTCCTCCGCGGGACTCCTTGTCTCTCACAATCCCACCAAAAGTGTCCCTCCTCTCCACAGCTATAGCACACCCTCGGCCGCCCACTGTCCCGCCTGAAATGCCCCTCTTTCCCACAGTTAAAGCACACGCTGCCTGCCGCCCCTCCTCTCCCAGGACGGCTCCTGCTCCCAATCCACTGCACTGATCGCCCCTGAGAGTGGGTACCTCCCCTGTCCCTGCCCTCCAGAGGGGGTTCCCTACTCCCCGGGGGGTTGTCATTCCTCCACCCAGCCACCACTTCTTGTATCGCTGAGGATCGTTCCTGTAGGCCTGCGCCCCTTTTCCGCCCCAATGCTCTCTTTTCCTCTCGCACCTCTCTAATCAGTTGCCCGAAGGATGGAGGGGGGCCTTTCCTATAAGCCTGCCGGATAGTCCACGCCACCTTGTCCTCCTCCAGAGAGCCACTGAATAGCTGACTCATCCTCACGCTAGCCACGTCAGTCGCCTTCACTACCCCCCGGCGCCGCAGCCCCGAGAGCATCCCCTCCATCCTAAATATGTACTCGGAGAGCTTTTCCCCTCTCCATTGTTCCAGGCGTTGGAACTCTGCTAAAAGCAGCCAGGGTTCCCCTGACAACCCAAACGCTCCCTCCAAAACTTCTATATATTCCTCCACTGAGGCCCCAGGCTTCTCAGCTTTCAACTCCCGGACGGTTTTGGCTGCTAAACCCCACAGACTTCCCACCAATCGCTGCCTCTTCTCCTCCTCCGAGCCTGGCCACTCCTCTAATATCAAGGACATATGCTCGATCCAGGTCTCATAGTCCACCTCCCAGTCCGGAGTAGGCTTGGCTCCGGAGAACACCCCCAGCTTCAGCCGTGGCCTCTCGGCCACACCCACCAGGGAGTTAAGTGCGGCTGTCAGCTCCGAGGTTTCCACCCTACCTGGGGGGCGGGGCCTAGTCACGACTCCCTCTTCCCGCCTCCCTTTACTAGTGCCGGGCACCTCTCGGGGGTCCACCTCTAGCTCTAACTCCTCCTCCGATGTCTCCTCAGCCTCATCCTTGGAAAAGGAGTGGAGCCCCCACAGCCCCTCCTCCCCCGGTACACTGACCGTCGCCGGCAGTTCCACCGTCCTGACGTCAGCACTCGTACTAACCAACACCCAACTAGACTCCACCTCTTTACCACACCGTCTAGCTACCAATTCTACCTGCCCAATACCTTTTGCCAAACTTAACCCCTGCACTACCGCGCCTCCCGAAACTCGAAAATCCACTCCGCTCACTACGCATGCATACTGCACCGGTACACCTTCAAATTCGCACCAACAAGCAATCTTATCTCTGTCCACCTCCGCTCTGCTGCCTGCGTGATTCCACAGCCCCTGACAATCCAATCCGGGACGAGCACCCCACAAATGTAACACTTACCCAAAAGGCTGAAATATATCTAGGGGAAACGGAGATCCAGCCACTCACCAACCCACCTCCCGTATGCGCAGGTGCTGTGAGAATCGAGTTTATGCCTCGCGCATTATCAAAGTTCAGTCTGTTTAGTGCACTCGTTGCAGCTCAACCATCGAACCATTCGACCCCTCATCGCTTGTCTCCGACTTCCACGTCTTCCACCCCAGACTCCCCGGTGATCTTCTGAGAGCACGTCCACCTCCCTCGGCGTCTTTCTCCTGACTCCCCTCATACCAAAAACCCGCGAAAACCCCTCCCCTAAGTTCCCAGCCTCACAAGACACAATAACATTCCCCATTGATTAACAAATGAATACAGTTACCATATCAGCCATTTTAAAGCAGAACAACGGCGAGAGAAACACTTATCAGACAAAGAAGCATTCCTACTCGTTACAAACCAAAGAAGCCATTTTGAGTAACATACTCAGGACATTGTACCGAGTCTTGGCCCAAAATATCAACCGTTTGTTTGTCTCCCTAGATGCTGTCTGTCTTGCTGAGTTCCTCCAGCATTTTGTGTGGTTTGCTGTGGAAAACAAGTTTGGTTAAGACATTAAGTCTGCAAATGTATTTAATTATTCACATCAGTATGCAGTCTAGCGTAATGCAATTCCCTCTCATGAATTAAAAATGTCTCAAAAAATAAGAAAGAGGACAAAATATTTGGAGACGCTATTTACAGGGATTAAAAATTCAGCATTTTTGGATGCCTTTTTTGTGTATAGACATTCACTCTGCAGACCCTGAGGGTGAACTTCTACCACAGATGTCTCTCCTGCACAGACTGCAGATCCTGCAGCTATTCAATGTGGTCAGTAATTCTTGGAATGCTTCCCAGGATCATTGCTTGGCAGACTTCTCACATTTTGGATTTTGGCATATGTGGCACCATTTCCAAATTTGCACTCGACATAGAGCATGGAGCTGCAGTGAACTATGACAGTGACAGATTTCAAGAAGATATAGACTGGATAAGAATGAGAATCATTGATAAGTCTCTATATAGTTCTATTAGTCAGAATTACAACTGACTGATAGGGTCATACAGCATAGAAACAGACGCTTTGGCCCATCTAGTCCACACTGAGCTGTATTCTGCCTAGTCCCATTCACCCACACCTGGACCATAGCCCTTCATACCCCTCCCATCCATGTACTTATCCACTTTGCAGTCAACACCCCATCCACTACTTCTGCTAGCAACTCATTCCACACTTGCACCACCTCCTAAGTAAAGAAGTTCCCCTTCAGGTTTCCCTTACATATTTAACCTTTCACCCTTAACTTATGACCTCTAATTCCAGTTGCATCCAATAGAAAAAGCCTGGTTGCATCAACCTTATCCAATTAACATTTAACTTGTATGTATTTTTCTTATTGTAATTTATAGTGTATTTTTTGTATTGTACTGTACTGCTGCCTTAAAACCACAAATTTCATGACATATGTCAGTGACAATAAACCTGATTCTGATTTAGATTCTGTACTCTTCATAATTTTGTGTACATCTCATTCTCCTACATTCCAGGGAATAAATTCCTAATCTATTCAACCTTTCCCTAGTTGTGATGCTTACGGAGTATTAGAGATGCAAGAGGACACTTAAGAAAGAAATCGGGAGGGCTAAAAGAACACATGAAGTTGCTCTGGCAGACAAGGTGATGGAGAATCCTAAGGGATTCTACAGATATATTAAGAGCAAAGGATTGCAAGGGACAAAATTAGTCCTTTGGAAGATCAGAATGGTAATCCATGTGTGGATCCAAAACAAATTGGGCAGATCTTAAGTAAATTTTTACATCTGTATTTATTGACCCTATATAATTACAGAGGAGGAGGTATTTGCTGTGCTGAGGCAAATCAGGGTGGATAAATTCCCAGGGGCTGACAAGGTGTACCTATGGGAGGCAAGTGGAGAAATTGCTGGGGTCCTAACAGAGATAATTAGCTCATCCTTAGCAAGAGGTACCAGAGGATTGGGGGATAGTCAATGTTGTTCCACTGTTTAAAAAAAGGCTCTAAACATAAATCAGGAAATTATAGGCCAGTGAGAGTGACCAGTTGTGGGAAAGTTATTGGAAGGTACTCTAAGGGATTGGATATAAAAGTATATGATAGACAAAGACTGATTAAGGATTATCAGTATGGCTTCTGTGTAGTAGGTCCTGTCTAACCAATCTTATAGTTTTTTTGAGGAACTTAACAAGTAAGTGAATGAAGGCAACGCAGTGGATGTTGTCTACGTGGACTTCAGTAAGGCATTTGACAAGGTTCCGCATGGGGAGGCTGGTCAAGAAGGTTCAGTGACTTGGCATTCAAGATGAGGTAGTAAATTGGATTAGACATTGGCTTTGTGGGAAAATTCAGAAAGTGGTTGTAGATGATTGCCTCTCTGACTGGAGGCCTATGACTAGTAGTATGATGCAGAGATCGGTGCTGGGTTTATTGTTGTTTGTCACCTATATCAATGATCTGGATGATAATGTGGTTAACTGGATCAGCAAATTGGTGGATGATATCAAGATTGGGGATGTCATTGAGGACAGTGAGGAAAGCTATCACACCTTGCAGAGGGAAAAATGGCTGAAAAATGGCAGAAATAATTTAATGCAGACAAGTGCAAGGTTTTCCATTTTGGTAGGATGAACCAGGGTAGGTCTTACAAAGTGAACTGTAGGGCACTGAGGAGTGTGGTAAAACAAAGGGATCTGGGATTACAGGTCCATAATTAATTGAAAGTGGCATTGCATGTTGTTAGGACATAAAGTAAGCTTTTGGCACATTGGCCTTCATGAGTCAATGCATTGAGTACAGGAGATGGGATGTTATGTTGAAGTTGTATAAGATGTTGGTGAGGCCGAATTTGGATTGTGTTGTGTGCAGTTTTCGTCACCTACCTACAGGAAAGATGTAACCAAGGTTGAAAATGTACAGGTAAAATTTACCAGGATGTTGCAGGGTCTGGATGACCTGAGTTATAAGTAAAGATTGAATAGTAAGACTGTATTCCTTAGAACATAGAGATTGAAAGGCAATTTGATAGAGTATACAAAATTATGAGGTGCATAGATAGGGTAAATGCAAGGAGGCTTTTTCAGCTGAGATTGGATGAGACAACAATCAGAGGTCATGGGTTAAGGGTAAAAGGTGAGAAGTTTAAAGCGAACATGAGGGGAAACCAGGCATATAGATGAGGGTAGTGCAGTGGATGTGATCTACATGGATTTTAGTAGGTTTGGTGGCAGGGTGGAGATATGTCTCTACCAAAGGAGTTGTAAGGCACTGATTCCCTCTGCTAGCCCACAGGACACCATTGGACAAAGTGTAGTACCTGCATAGTGCACCCCGCCCCCCCCCCCCGCAACCTGATCAGGGTTATGTGAAGCCAAGGGAGCAGGTGGTGGATGGTCGTACGAGCAGCTGGCGCAGATCACAAGTCCTGGTTATGTGACCACTGACGCCAGGCAGACAATCTCTGAAGAGTATTGATAATGGCTGGGATCACCCATCTTATAAAGACACTGCCCTGAAGAAGGCAATTGCAAACCACTTCCGTAGAAAAATTTGCAAAGAACAATCAGAGTCACCATGATTACCCATAAGACACGACACATAATGATGATGATGATAAGTTGCATAAAACAAATATTCCTGTGAAGTATAAAAACACAACATGACAAATGGTTCATCTATGTCGAGAAGTTAGAGAAAACAAGAAGAAAGAGGCTGTTAAACACACTCTGTGGCCACTTTATGAGGTACTTACCTTTATGGTCTGCTCCTGTAGCCCATCCACTTCAAGGTTTGATGTGTTATGTTTAGAGATGCTCTTCTGCACACCATTGTTGTAACGTGTGGTTATTTGTGTTATTGTCGCCCTTCTGTCAACTCGAACCAGTCTGGCCATTCTCCTTTGATCTCTCTCATTAACAAAGCTTTTTTGCCCAAAGGACTGCCGCTCACTGATATCTTTTTGTGTTTTGCACTATTCTCTGTTGTATGTGAAAATCCCAAGAGAACAGCAGTTTCTGAGATTCTCAAACCAACCTGTCTTGCACCAACAATCACTTCACAGTCAAAGTCACGTAGATCATAGTTCTTCCCTAGTCTGATGTTTGGTCTGAACAACAACTGAACCTCTTGACCATGTCTGCATGCTTTTATGGATTGAGTTGCTGCCATGTGATTGGCTGATTAGATATTTGCATTCACAAACAGGTGTACCTAATAAAGTGGCCTCTAAGTGTATATTAATAACATAGTAGGAATGTAGGTGGCCCATGTGTTGTTGGTAGTAAGGAGGATCATAAGTAGGCTACAGGATAGTTTTGAACATTTGGTAAGAGAGACAAAGTCATGGTAGATGGAATTTAATCCTGATAAGTGTGAGATGATGCTTGTTGAGAGGACTAATTAATAGTTGAGATTCTCGCACAAACTTACCCAAGAAGTGTCTCAGACAATGTACGTACATAACCAGAGCACATTGCACTGGGTTTACCCAATGAGGTCACACACCTTGCCACAGTCTTCCTTTCTCTATATATATCCCCTCCCTTACCCCCCTTCCCCTACCCCTACTGCTCTCAGATTGTGGTGGACATATATTGGATCTTTGGCCTTTGTTTGTGACTTTCTTCAATATTAGCACATCACTCAGGCAGGAATGAAAGTGAGTGTGAACAAAATTGCACCATCTAAACAGAAATCTGTTTGGCCAAACAAATTGTGTTGCCATTGTGGCAGGGGCTCACATACACCAGACCAATGCAGGTTCAAATGCAAAATTGCAGAAAATACAACAAAGTAAGACACATACAAAGAGCATGTTGGGCAGTCAAAAATAAATGGACTGCACAGGGAAGAGAAGAAGATAAAAAGTCAAGTGGCAGTTTCAAAAAGAGAATTAATCTGCATGTTATTGATGAAAAATCTCATAATGTAGAGAGTGACAGAGGACTGAGTAACTTTGAGATTTACAAGTGAAAAAGAACACCAGAAGTGAACCAGAAGTAAATTAATTAATATGGAATCTGACACTGGCTCAGCTGTTTCAGTCATTCCATAAAATAAATTTGAATGGCATTTCAAAAATACTGAATTGAAACTTGCAGATATCCAACTTAGAACTTGTACTGGAGAAAAGATAACTCCTGTAGGAATGACATTTGTAACAGTGAAATACAACAAACAATAAGCCACATTGGGATTTTTTTGGGGTAAAAACAGGAGGGACCGTGTTGTGGGAACATTAGTGACTGAGGCAACTACACTTGATTGGAGATCCATCCACCATTTGCATGCCGCATTCCCTGCAATGGAGTCAACTGAAAGCTAATTAAGAAAGGGACTGAATGAGGCTAAGGCCACAGCAGTGTTCAAGGATGGCAATGGAAAACACAAACGTTTCAAGGGTAAAATAATGTTAAATGAAAATGCCATATACAAGTTTTACAAAGCCTGTCCTGTTCCATATACCATCTCTGATAAATTAGCCAGTGAGCTAGATTGCATGGAGGCTGAAGGAATTCTTTCCAAGGTTGAGTGGAGCCCATGGGCAACACCAGTGGTCCCAGTGGTCCAGAAGAATGGGTCTGTCAAAATCTGTGGTGATTTAAAGGACACTATCAACCCAGTACTGAAAGCAGATCAATAGAGAATATCTTTGTAAACATTTCTGGAGGAAAATATTTCAACAAAGTGGACTTAACTGAAGCCTACCTACAGATGGAGATAGAAGAAAAGTCCAAAGTGTTTCTCACCATAAACACTCACGACAGCTTTATCACTATAATAGTTTTTTTTTGGAGTAGCATAAGCATTTGCAAATGGTGGAAAGCTATGTGCCTGTTGCTGCAAGGCTGCTCAGGCACTCAGTATTATCTGGATGACATCATTGTTACCAGCAAGGATGACAAGGAACATCTCCAAAATCTTAAGACAGTGTTAAAAAGACGATAAGTTTATTGGCTCAGAGCACTACACAACTCATGTGAATTCTTTAAAACAAGCATCACTAACTGTGGTCACACTATTGACTCACAAGAATTACACAAGTGTGCTCAGAATATTCAAGCAGTGGTGGATGCCCCAAGGCCAAAGGGCATGCTACAGTTCAGATTCAGACTAAGTTTATTGTCATTTAGAAACCACAAATGCAATGCAGTTAAAAAATGAGACAACGTTCCTCCAGAATGATATCACAAAAGCATATGACAAAACAGACTACACCAGAAAATCCACATAACGTTTAGCAATCCCCAATCCAGTGTCCGGAGAGGCTGCTGCGTATTAATATTGCGCTACCATCTAGCGCGTTCCCCGGAAAGGAGCTCCCCAGACAAAACAAGACCAAAAACTAAAGCTACAAAACCTGCACAAAACCACATAGTTACAAAATATAGTTACAACAGTGCAAACAATTGCAT
Source organism: Hypanus sabinus (assembly GCF_030144855.1). Taxonomy (NCBI): domain Eukaryota; kingdom Metazoa; phylum Chordata; class Chondrichthyes; order Myliobatiformes; family Dasyatidae; genus Hypanus; species Hypanus sabinus. The sequence goes on from NC_082706.1 coordinate 10,373,294, forward strand.
AATTGATAAAAAAAAACAGACCATGGACACGGTAAAAATAGTCCAAAGATGTTAAAGGACTATAAGTTCAAAAGAAATCACCACACAGTTTCCACAAGTCCCCAGGATCCTGACAGACTTGCCATTCCATGCCGGCGGCAAAAGGGAATACCCCCACTATGGACTTCCACGGCGCCGCCCGACTCAGCCTCGCAGACGCAGCACACACCGAAAACGACCTGTCCGCAGCGGACTCCGAGTCCGTTGAATCTCCGAGCCTCTGACCATCCCCTCCGGTACAGTTTTTCCAAGCACCATCCTCTGCCGAGCGTGTTAAGACGGCCCCGCCAATGGCCATCGGCAACGCGACCCCGAGGACTGGGGGCCTGTACTTCCCAGCAGAGTCCCGGACCTCACAACAGCAGCAGCAACGAAGAAGGTCTTCCTGGAGATTTCCCGATGTTCCTCCGTGCTCCCACGTCGGTTTTCAATCGATTATGATTGCGCACGGCACCCCACTTCACAAATAACAGATAATCAGTTCCGGAGTGGCCGCTGCAAGTTGCGTCGCGCTGCCCTGTTGGAAAATTGTTGTGATTCTTTTTAGGATGTGTCAATTACTATGATGGGTTCCTGCCAAACCTGGCTACTGTGCTCCACCCCTGTGCTACTGCACTCATTACCACAGATCGGGAAGAATTGGTAATGGACAAAACAGTGTGAGGTGGCTTTCCAAAAGTTAAAGGAAATGGTGACATCAGACACTGTACTCACACATTATGATCTACCTTGTCCAGTGAAGCTTGCCAGTAACCCCTCGCTTTATGGTATAGGTACAGTCCCTACCATTGCCAAGAAAAATTATGAACAGATTAACAGAGAAGCCTTGAGTTTGGTTGATGTAAAACATATGGGAGAGAGTTTACCCTCATTACTGACCATCAAGCGCTGGTGCTCATTTTTAATCCGCTGAAGGGTATTCCACTAACAGCAGCAGCACAAATACAGAGATGGGCTCTGTTTCTTGGAGGACACAACTACAAGGTCGAACTCAAGAGGATAACTAATCATGAAAATGCTGATGGATTGTCCTGTTTACTCTTGGAAACGGAAATAGGTGAAAATTTTTAAAAAGATGTTCCTTTTGACGTATTCTTCCTAATACAAACTGGAAGTCTTCCTATCATGGCAGGAATGATCCGATGAAAGGATCCCCCACTGTCTCCGGCTTCCCAAAGTGGCTGGGATGTACAGCAGGAATTCCAGTTCCCCCATCTTTACCATGCCAGGATGAACTTGCCCTTGATGGATGTTACCTTATGTGAGGACTGAGAGTTGTTGTACCATCCAAACTTATAGCTGAAGTATTGGAAGAGCTACATGTCGGTCATCTGAGCATGGTTAAAATGAAAGCATTGGCTCAAAGCTTTGACTGGTGGCCTGGGATAGATCGGCAGATCAAGCAGCTTGCCATATACCGCTTGGGGTTCCAACACATCCAGAGGTGCCAAGAACAGTGCCTCTTCATCCCTGGGAACAGCTTAACTGTCTTGGCAAAGGATTCATGTGGATTTTGCCAGACCATTCACGGGCACAAATATCTTGGTAGTAGTGGATGCAGCTACAAATTGGCCAGAAGTGTTCCCGATAGCCTTCACTACTTCATTGAAAACAGGTGATCTAATTTTCTACATCAACAAATTGGTTGACTTCGTAAGGTAATATAGTATATTGCAACTGAGTAAAGTTAATATAGTAATTACAAAGGGGATGAATACTTTTTAGTCTCACAATTTTGGTTTTAATTTTTATTAAATTATTGACAGGTTTTGGAATTTTTCTGTTGATTTGGCATGATGCACAATACTTTGTACATCAGCTCAAAATCCTACTTCAATATATTTTAAATTTAGAAAACGAGATAGTAAAGCGTGAAAATAGTTGTGGTGGCTGAATATTTTTTCAAGGCACTATAAAAGTATGTGAATGACGTACGTCATTATGCCACCAGGTCATATGTGTGAACCTCACTAATGTAAAACTAAGTAGAGCTATTTCCCAGATCCTGTGTTTTTCTTTTGGAGTTACAAAACATATCATTGGGGAAGCTATTGTTCCACAACTTTTTCTGATCTGGTGCATTGGAGAACCCAAAACAGGCCATGATGCAACCAGTCAGAACACTCTCCATGATATATCTGAAGTAAATAACTAGAGTTGTTGGTTATATACAACATCTCAAACTACTCATTGAGCGTGGCTTCTTCATGGTGGCATCAATAAGTTAAGCTCAGAATAGATCCCCTACAAAGGGATCTCTCGTCTCTTTGTGTTTCTACAAAGGGGTTTCCTGATAAGTGGTCTCGGCCCAAAACATCGACAGCTTATTCCTCTCTGTAGATGCTGCCTGACCTGCTGAGTTCCTCCAGCATTTTGCTTGTGTTGCTCTGGATTTCCAGCATTCACAGAATCTCTTGTATTTCTCATTTTTTCCAGTTATTATTTCTGCTCTGACTGCCCGTGAGAGATAAATGAGCAACACATCCAAAACTTGTGATGTGTCTGTCATGCATAAAGGTATGAGATGAGTAACTGGAGGAGAAAATGATGACTGAGCAGGAAAATGGGACTGAGCAGGACAATACACAATGGGCCAGGAGCCTGCCCATTCCGTGCAGCTGATCCTGGAAGAGAATCAGATTCAGAATCAGGTCTGATATCATTGGCATTTGTCGTGAAATTTGTTGTCTTTGGGGCAGCAGTACAATGCAATACATAATAACAGAGGAAAAATTGTGAATTATAGTAAGTATGTATATATATTAAATAGTTGAATTAAATAAGTAATTAAATAAGTCAACAGCTTTCTGCAGCTTACTTTGATCCTGTGGATTAGCACTCCTCCCTTCCATACCAGGCGGTGATGTAGGCAATTGGAATGCTCTCCATGGTATATCTGTAGAAATCTGCGAGATTTATTGGCTCAAGTCCAGAGTTTGAGGCCTGGTGCTTGGGGTCCTCAGTAGTCAAAATTGGCGAGTCCTGGGGTGGGTACAGAAGATCGAAGCCTGAAGGTCAATTGAAGTTTGGAAGATGAGCCCTGGCGGCCAAAGCCTTGGATATGTAAATCCATTAGCAAAGTTAAAGGTCCAGTGTCTGGGAGTCTATTGGTGGCTGGAGGTCCAGAGATGGGCTGTCCTGGAGTTAGAGGATTGTCTGTGTGTATGCACGGCTACGTGGGTGAGAGGGAGGTGAGAGATTTGCTTTGCTGTTGTTCTGTGTGATGAAAACTACAATTATTACTAAGCAATGCAGTGGTTTAATTATTGAAATACATATGTTTCTTAAGTTTTATATGCATAGAAAGGTAAAATATATACTATATACTAAGAAAAACATTTGACTAACTGACGCTAAATAAGACCAGATGTACCTGTTCCGACTTCAATTCTGACTTAAAGATGGACTCGGGAATGGAACTCATTCATAACCCAGGGACTGCCTGTACTTTAAAATAATCTCTAGATTACTTATAATACCTAATACAATGTGAATCCTATGTAAATAGTTGCTACACTGTATTGTTTAGGGAGTAACGACAAGAAATAATAGTCTGTACATGCTCAAACTATGAGTGCTGGAGAGAGAACTTCTGGGTTTTCCCGATCCGCTGTTGGTTGAAATCGCACATGTGGAATCCGCAGATAAGGAGGGCCAACTGTACTTCTTTCAAATTTCTCGAACTTCTATGTTCCAAGGTCTCTAATGCAAGATTCTGAAGTAACACTGCTTCAGTTTTCAGGGAAGGGATCTCTCAAAGACCTCAGCAAACAAGCTTTTGACAAAGTATCTGCCAACTAACATTTGTTAGGCTTACCACTCCAATTATTAACAGCACTTGGAGGATAGAGGGACCGTAAGGTGACATACACATACTGTAATAAATTTATTTTAAACATCAGAAGTATTGACTGAAGGAAAATTAACAAACTGGGCTGCTATCCTAAAGGGAGAATGTTGATACAGTTGTCGAAGGTAGTATTAGTAGAAAGACAGTCAAAGCAAGTTTTGGATTCTCTCTCATCCTCACATTGACGTTGGGGTGCAAGTCCAAGGCTCCCTGAAAGTGGCTACCCAGGTTGATAGGGTGCTAAAGAAGGCGCATAGCACGCTTGCCTTTATTAGTCAGGGCATTCACTTCAAGAGCCGGGAAGTTATATTATAGCCTTAAAACTCCAGCTAGCCCGCATCCAGAATATTACATTCAATCCTGGTTGCCCCAGTCTAGGAAGGATGTGACGTTTTTGGAGAAGCTGCAGAAGAGATTCACCAGGATGCTAGGTTAGAGGGCACATGCTATAAGGAGAGGCTGGACAAACTTGGGATTTTTCTCCGCGGCAGTGGAAGCTGAGGGGAGACCTAACAGAAATGTGCAAGATTGTGATTGCGAGGGGCAAAGATAGAGAAGGCACTCGGTATCTTTTCCCCAGGCACTGAAAAATCAAATACTAAAGGGATGCATTTAAGGAGAGAGAGAGAGGGCAAGTTCAAGGTAATGTATGGGACAGGCTTTTTTTTTAATTATAAAGGCAAAGTGTGGGTGCCTGGAATGCAGCAGTAGGGGTGGTAGTGGAGGCAAGTATGATAGGTGTTTAAGAGGCTCTTAGATAGGCATATGAATGATATCATGTGCAGGCATGGGCAATCAATGAAAATTGTTCTCAGCTTCTTCCTGGGCATAATTTGCTAGTGCCACACTGAAGTAGCAGCCTAGATTACTTGCTCAAATCTTGGGAGCAAACCTTTAACTCAAAACATCTGTGCCTCAATCAGAACTGCTAGTCCCTCTCACACTCTGCACCTCTCCCCCAGATGATCTGAAGTGAAATAAACCCTTCCATTATGATGACCAAGTGGTGGAAGCCTGAATAATCTCATTCATTTCCTCAAGAGTTGAATTCAATCCCAATTCATTTGATTAAACTTCATCTTACCTGCTGAGGTATCCGGCTTGCAGGATACAGACGAGACGGAAGCAGGTGGGCCAGGCTTGGTTGCTGCTCAGGGATGGTGTTGGAGCGCACTTCCTGCTGGGGAAACTGTGACAGAGACTTGCACAGTCCCAGAGTGGAGCACATCACCTCTGGTTTCTGCTTACACAAAGTAAGCACGGAGCAAACTGCGGCAGAAACTTCTCACAATCTCTTGCTGACCTGCAAAAATACAAGCTGCTGAAAGAAAGCAGGTCAGCAGTATCCGAGGAGGGAGGGGAGGTGGACAGTCAACATTTCAGTTTGAGATCCTTCCCCATGGCCAAATGGTCAGTTTGGGTTCAGTAAGTTTTGAAAACAGTGAACACATGCAGTTAAGTTGACACAACTTTTCTTCCTAACTAGTCTTTCCTCTTGGTCCGTCTCACAAGCTTGCATGGATTTCAGGTGGCCTGAACTGTGTACAAGTGTAATGCCATCCTTTCATAAAGACCCAAGAACTAGGATCAGGAGTAGACCATCTGGCCCATCGAGCCTGCTCTGTCATTAAATAAAATAAGATCACAGCTGACCTGGCTGTGTACTCAGCTCCACTTACTTGCCCTTTCCCCATAATCTTTAGTTCCCCTGTTATGCAAAAATCTGCATCTTAAAAATATATTTCATGAGGTGACCTGTGCAGCTTTTCCCTGGGCAAAGACTCTCAGATTCACTACTCTGTGGGAAAAGCAGTTTCTCCTCATCTCTGTTCTAAATTTATTCCTCCGAATCGCGAGCCTATGTCTTCTAGTTACTAGTTGAAAAAATTTCTTACCTCTGTCTTAATTATCACTTTCATAATTTTATATGTTTCTATAAAATCCCCTCTCATTCTTCTGAATTCTAGCAACTCATTCTCTCCTCATCCTAATACCCTCACCTCTAGGATGAACCTGGTGAACATCCTCTGCACTATCTCCAAAGCCAGTATATTTTTCCTCAAATCCGGAGACCAGAATTGAACGCAACACTCTTCAGCCTCAGGACTCACACTGCCAGGTTCAGGAACAGTTACTACCCCTCAACCATCAGGCTCTTGAACCGAAGGGGATAACATCAATCAACTTCATTTGCTCCATCATTGAAATATTCCCACATCCAATAGACTCACTTTCAAGGTCTGGATATTTCATATGTTCTGGATATTTATTGCTTAATTACTTATTATTATTTTTTCTTTTTTATTTGCACAGTCTTGTCTTTTGCGCACTGGTTGAACGCCAAGTTGGTGTGGTGTTTCATTGATTCTGTTATGGTTATTATGCTATAGATTTATTGAGTATGCCAACAAAGAAATGAATCACAGGGCTGTACATGGTGACATAAATGTACTTCGATTAAAAATTTACTTTGAACTTTAAAAACTTTTCCTTCACAATTTTAGAGATTTTTAATGGTTGTTGTCAAGTCCCATCCAAATTCATTATACAGAATGAGGAACTGCACATGCTGGGAATTGGTACAACACACAAACACTGGAGGAACTCAGCAGGTCAGGCAGCATTTATGAAGTTTCGGGTTGAGTTGCAGTGTTTTGTGCTTTGTTCCAGACGCGTCTCTTACAGCCATTGTTCCTCTCAGCTTGGCTGCACTTCAGTGGACTTCTTGCTTGGGTGACACTGGTTCCAGCTCGGACAGCTGACCAGTTGAATAATGTGAAGAAACTGAAACACAACTTTAAAAAAAAAACAGGTGCCCACGATCATGATATTCGCAACACTAGAAAAGCTGAAAGTCTGCAGTGTTTTACTGAAGTAGTATGCTTTAAAGAGTAACATACACAAAATTCTGCAGGAACTCAGCTGGCCAGGCAGCATCCATGGGAAAGAGTACAGTCGCTGTTTCAGGCTGAGACCCTTCATCAGCTCGAAAGGGAGATTTAAACTTTTTCAGGCTTGGCATCCCTGGAAGAGACTTCGTAGTGTAGTAGTCCAATCACAAATAAGAGAAAATCTGCAGATGCTGGAATCCAATTCAGGCCGAAATGTCAACTGTTTACTCTTTTCCATGCATGCTGCCTGACCTGCTGAGTTCATAGAAACATAGAAAGCCTACAGCAGAATATAAGCCCTGTGCCAAACATATCCTTACCTTAGAATTTACCCAGGGTTACTTATAGCCCTTTATTTTTCTAAGCTCCATGTATCTATCCAGGAGTCTTTTAAACAACCCCATTGTATCCGCCTCCACCACTGTCACCAGCAGCCCATTCCACACACTCACCACTCTCTGCGTGAAAAAGCTTGCCCCGACATCTCTGTACCTACTTCCAAGCACCTTAAAACTATGCCCTCTTGTGCTCGCCATTTCAGCCTTGGGGAAAAAACCTCTGACTATCCACACAATCGATGCCTCTCATCATCTTATACACCTCTATCAGTTCACCTCTCATCCTCTGTTACTCCAAGGAGAAAAGGCTGAGTTCACTCAACCTATTCTCATAAGGCATGCCCCCAGACCAGGCAACATCCTTGTAAATCTCCTCTGCACCCTTTCTATGGCTTCCACATCCTTCCTATAATGAGGCGACCAGAACTGAGCATAGTACTCCAAGTGGGGTCTGACCAGGGGCCTATATTGCTGCAACATTACCGCTTGGTTCCTAAACTCAATACCACGATTGATGAAGGCTAATGCACCATTTGCCTTCTTAACCACAGAGTCAACCTGCACAGCTGCTTTGAGCATCATATGGACTCAGACCCCAAGATCCCTCTGATCCTCCACACTGCCAAGAGTCTTACCATTAATACAATTAATACATTGAAATGAGGAAGAACAGTAATTACATTTTATTAATTGTGATCATTACAAAAGTCATTGGAAAAGGAAGCCAGATATGCTCCCAGCATGTTACAAAATGCATGCTTGGAAGTGGCAGCTCATTCCGTACAGTCTGGTATCGCGGGATCCACAGCATCGCGCTTAAGAAAGACCTGATCTGCATTAGGATCAGATCAACATAGATCAATTCCATAGTGTGACTGCACCAGGACCACGTGATCTAAAGACACTCTGACCTTTCTTTCACAGCCACTTTTAAAAACACCAGAATAAAATGCATCAGCCCAGACCCATCAACTCAACCTAAAACGTCCATCGTTAATTCACAGATGCTGCCCGAATCGCTGAGTTCCTCCAGCATCTGCGTGTGTTACTCTGGATTTCCAGCATCGACAGAATCTCGTGTTTAGAATAAAACGCACGACTTTCGAAATTGTATATAAACTCCAGTCAGGGTGTTATACCCTACCAATCAATATATCTCGAACACTGCAAGGTAACAGTAAATCCCGCTTCTCTTTTCAAACCACCCTCCTCCAACAATGTCAGATGGTTCACAATGACTTGCATCGTTAATGCACCAAAAAGTACACAAAAATGTCCCTCTCCTTGAGGAAGTGCACCTCTCATCTTTGTGACACAAAGGATTCTGCAGATACCGTCAATCGAGAACAAATAATAGAACAGAATTCCGGAGGAGTTCGGCAGGTCGGGAATAAACAGTTTAAACAGCCCAGACCCTTCCATCAAGACGGCAGATGAAATACAGATAAAAAGGTTTCTGCCAGGAAGATCTCTCACCTCTCGTGGTTAGACTGAGAGCCACTCGGCTCACAGGTGAAATCAGAAAGCCATCAATGCAGGGCGCCTGGGATTTAAATAAATCAGTGGATTGCACTCTTCGCTGTATTGCATTCCATTAACATTTCACTTTGACATATAATTATATACCAACAAATTCAACTAAACCGGCATCGGGGCGCTTACCGGAGGGAAGGAATTTAGGGATTGGGTTCATATCGGGATAAATCTGGCGAGGATGAGATGAAGCTGAATTTGACCCACACTCGGCACAATTCAGTGAGAGGATGCGGAGTTCCTTTTAAAAGAAATAGCAGAAAGACGACGATGTTAAGCGAGTTTTACAAAGCCAGGCCGGCCCTTAGGCCGCAGTCGGAGTGCGCAGTCACTAATCGAAGCCAAGCCCGGCGCAGAAGGAGCCGGTGACCGCAGGGAATTGGGACGGGGTCGGGTGGGGCTGCCCTCCGAGCCCATCCCGCGTAAAGAACGCAAACAATATCCCAGTTGGTTGTAAACAGAGACCGACTCGGTTACACTGCTGCGGGCAAGCAGTATTAACAACCCGTGCCCTACCTGGCGAGAGACACAACACAACGAGGAGGAAGGTGAAGCCAGCCATCGCCACTTCAGTGTCGAGAGAGGAGGAACCGACACGAACAGCGACTTGCCCCGACAGCAGCCCCGCTCCCTCTCTCCTGCTTTAAACACCAAGGCTCGGCCAATGAGGAGAAGGGCGCGCCTCTTGCCGCGCCCAGCACCTTATGTCTCTCAGATTGTGCCCCCTTTCCATCTCTGCGCGATTTTCACATCTCCGTGCTGGAGTAGATTAAATGTTGAACTTGTTACTTGCATCAGACTCATGTTGCGCTGAAACAGGGCCTTCGCCGCGTCCCATGCCCGTTCTCCAAGATGCCTGTCTGAACCGGTCACAAACATAAACACACGAGATTCTGCAGATGCTGGAAATCTTCTGGCAACACCCACAAAAGGCTGGAGGGACTCAGCAGGTGAAGCTGCATTTATAGAGGGAATAAACAGTCGACTTTTCTGAACCAGACCCTTCATGTGCGTGAAGACCTCCGAGCTCCTTTAAATCGTTCCCATCTGAACCTCTGCCCTCCCCTACTCTGAGGAAAAAAACTGTGTCCATCTACCATATCCATTGCTCCTCTGTAAAGTCATCCCTCAGCCAAACTCCTCTTCCAAGGAAAAAAACACCAGATTATCCACAACTCAAGCCGCCCAGCCCTGGTACTATCCTCGCCAACCTTCTCCGAACCCTTAATGGAATGACACAGCGAAGAGTGAATCCACTGATTTATTTGAGCCCCTGGTGCCCAACATTGATGGCTTTCTAACTTCACCTGTGAGCCCAGTGGCTCTCAGTCTAAGTTTTGGTCTCTTTGAGTTTCCTGAGAATAATTTGGAGGTGCTATTACCATTAGTAACTGAAGAAAAATAATAGAACTTGGGATCTCTATACCACAGAATCACAGAATAGTCATAGCATGGGAAGAAGTCAATCAGCCCGATCTCTGTGCTGGTTTTTTGTAAGGGTATAGTAAGTAGTCCCATTCCCCCCTTCTCGCTGGAGCCGTGCTATTCTTTGCATTTAAATACACACCCAGATCCTTTTCAAACTCCACAATCGAATCTGCCCAAATCCGCTTCCATTGCCAGGCCCACAGTACAATCAAAATCCTTACTTTTTGGTTCTTTGGTCAGTCACCTGTATTTTATGTGTTTTTGTCCTTGTTCAGATTCAGATTTATTTAGCACATGTACATCAAAACATACGGCGAAATGTATTGTTTGTGTGAACTGCCTACTCATTCTGGCACCAACATAGCATGCCCATCATGCTTGGCAGAACAAGCAACAAAGCAATCCTCCCTCCCTCCCACCCACACATACACATCAGTGGAAGCAGTTTCCATCAACAAACCTTCCTTTCATGATTTTAAATCCCACCATCATATTGCCTTGTCGAAAAGAGAACAGCCTCGCCTGATAATTGTAGCTCCTCATCTCTCCAATTGTCTTGATAAATCTCTTCTGTTGCCTTCCTAAAACCTTTTTATCTTTCCCAAAGTGGGAGACAACAATTTAATAGTTCATCATGACTCCATTTATAAAGCCTGGAGCAAGTTGAGAAATCATTCTCCTCAACCTGCCTTGACACTTTCAAACAAAATGCTGGTGGAACGCAGCAGGCCAGGCAGCATCTATAGGGAGAAGTGCTGTCGACGTTTTGGGCTGAGACCCTTCGTCAGGACTTGTGAGTTATGACGAAGGGTCTCGGCCTGAAATGTCGACAGCACTTCTCCCTACAGATGCTGCCTGGCCTGCTGCATTCCACCAGCACTTTTTGTGTGTGTTGCTTGAATTTCCAGCATCTGCAGATTTCCTCGTGTTTGACACTTTCAAAGATCTCTGAATATATACCTCCATTCCTCTCTTCTTGTACTTCTTTGCAAAGTAATCCCTCCAGGTTATAATCTTTCTTCTTATTATTTTGAAACATTTCATACATCTCAGTATTAAACCTAACTGCAATTTACTCATTTCTATTAGTTGGAGTCTGACAAGATTTGGAATATCATCAAAGACTCTTTACAAATTTCTATAGGTGTATGGTGAAGGGCATTCTGACTGGTTGCATCAGAGGCTGGTAAGAAGGCTCTAACGCTAACAGCTTCTATCCTCCTGTTATCAAACTCTTGTACAATAACAAACAAGTGAGAATCTGCAGATGCTGGTGATCCAAAGTAACACACACATGGTGGAGGAACTCAGCAGGCCAGGCAGCATCTGTGAAAAACAGTAAACAGTCGGCATTTCAGGCTGAGAACCCTTCTTCAGGACTGTTCAATAAGATGGATTCTTGACCTCACAACCTACTTTGTTATGATCTTGCACCTTACTGTTTACCTGCACTGTGTCGTACCCGCACTACATTCGCTCAGTGAGTATGCAGGTGAACTGTACTGCCTGCTGCTGTTTCTGCATGGATCTACATGAATTAAATCCCTGGCTGATCTGACCGTAACTTCATCGCCACGCCCCTATCTAACAAGTGGAATGTTTCAGTCCCTTGGTTATCAAGAATCTAACTATCTCTGCCTTAAAAATAGACTCTACATCCATTGCCCCTTAAGGAAGAGAGAAAAGGATTCTTCTGAGAAAAGAGTCTCCAGCTTTTTGTGTGTGTTGACTCATCTCCTCTCCACCTTAAATGGGTAACCCATGATTTTAAATAGACAATTCAGACTCTCCTTCAAGAGAAAATGCCTTCTCCATATCCACCTCAAGACTCCTCAGGATCGTATACATTTCAATAACATTACCTCTTGTTCTTCTGAACTGTGGCAAATACAAACTTAGGCTGACCAAATTTCCATTTTAAGACAACTACTTCTAGCACTTTAGCATCTTTCTGTACATGAGACCAATGCTGTACATATTCCAGACATGTCTCACCAATGCTCTGTACAACTGAAGCCTAACATCCTTACTTTTGTGCTCTATTCCCCTAGTAATAAAGACTGTCTCTGTTGGGTTTCCTATTGCTTACTGTTGTAGAATAGCCTTTTGCAAATCATCCACTTTACCTTTATTTGTTCAAATTACATTCTCTCTTATATAATTTTAGTTTAATTTATATACATTCAGTGGGCACTTTATTAGGTACCTAATAAAGTAACTATTGAGCGTATGTTCAAGGTCTTCTGCTGCGGCAGTTCATCCACTTTAAATTTCGATGTGTTGAGTGTTCAGAGATGCTTTTTTACACACCACTGTTGTAACGCCTGGTTAATTGAGTGTGGTGAACTATGTGCCTGTCGGGACACGCCCCTGCTGACTGCTCCTGTGGCTCCTCCCACAGGCCCCTGTATAAAGGAGATCTGCAGCCTGACGCTCGGCCTCAGTCTCCAAGACCTTGTATGAGAGACACTCACTCCTGGTTCCTTCTTCCAGTCAATAAAAGCCGATATCTCGCCTACGTCTCAGTGTGAGTTATTGATGGTGCATCATTGAGTTACTGTCGCCTTCCTGTCAGCTTGAAATAGTCTGCCCATTCTCTAAACACAAAGTACACTGCAGATGCTGGGGTCAAAGCAAAATGTCCAACAAGCTGGAGGAACTCAGCAGGTCGGACAGCATCTGTAGAAACGAGCAGTCAACGTTTCGGGCTGCCCAAAACGTTGACTGCTCGTTTCCACGGATACTGCCCGACCTGCTGAGTTCCTCCAGCTTGTTGTAAGCACTGGCCATACTCTGTTGTGAGTGAAAATCCTGGAGATCATAAGACATAGTAGCAGAATTAGGCCATTCAGCCCATCGAGTCTGCTCTGCCATTCAATCACAGCTGATCCCAGATTCCACTCAACCCCATACACCTGCCTTCTCACCATAGCCTTTGATGCCCTGGCCAATCAGGAAACTATCAACTTTTGCTTTAAATATACCCATGGACTTGGCCTCCTCAGCTATATGTGGCAGAGCATTTCACAGATTCACTACTCTCTGGCTAAAAAAAAAAATCCTCCTTACCTCTGTTTTAAAAAGTTGCCCCTAGTTCTGGACACCCCCAACATAGGAAACATCCTCTCCACATCCACCCCATCTAGTCTTTTCGACATTCAACAGATTTCAGTGAGATCCGCATGCAGTCTTCTAAATTATAGAGAGTGCAGGCCCAAAGCTGCCAAACGCTCCTCATATATTAACCCCTTCATTTCCAGAATAATCCTTGTGACCTGTCTCTGGAACCTCTCCAATGACAACACATCCTTTCTGCGTTATGGGCACCAAAACTGTTAACAATACTCCAGGTGCAGCCTGACTAGTGTCTTATAAAACCTCAGTATTTTCTCCTTGCTTTTCCTTGATCAGCCATATCTGAGATACTCAAACCAGCCTGTCAGGAGCCAACAATCACTCCACAGTCAAAGTCACATATATCACATTGGTTGTCCATTCTGAAATAAATAAAGTGGTCACTGAGTATATAATTCATGTCTTTGTTGTGAACGTTGTCTATCTGATACCTGTGATGCTGCTGGAAGTAAGTTTTTCACAGCACCTATGCTGTACGTATGATAAGAGATTTGACTTTGACACCTAGACCCCTCTGCATCTCAGAGCTCTGCAACCTCCTACCACTTAGATAATATTCGTTCTTTTGAATTACTCTTATCAAAATTTCCCACCTTCCTCCTTTATACTCCATTTTCCAGGTCTTTGACCAGTTAACTATAGTTAGGAGAGCAGAAAGGAGATTCTGTGTAAAAGGCACCGGATGGTATGTTGCCTCCCAAGTGTCAGGGTCAGGGATGTCTTGGACCGGGTCCACAGCATTCTAAAGGGGGAGGGTGAGTACCAGAAAGGGTAGGGTAATGTAGCTGGTGGAAATGTATGTAAGTCATAACCACCAGCATTTGAGTAGGGGTTCACTTTGAGGCTAGTTTGACGCGATGATGTAGTTACATGAAGTTGGGTTACTGTGTAGTTTTTAGTTTTTGGAGCACAAAAAATGAGTTGTTGTGGCTTTTCATCTGCGAAAACCTACACTCGTGACCCTGATGCTCTAGGACAAATCCAGAGTTATTGAACATGCCGGCCCACTACTGGGGTTTTGGGAATGGAATACCATTGCTTGGTTTGTACAAGCCGAGGCCCAATTTGCACTGCGAGAAATATCCGCTGACAACACCAAATAATTCTGTGTGGTAGCATCCCTCAGCAACTCCATGGCTGTGAGAGTGGTGAGTCTACTAGAACACCTGCCTGGACACAATAAATACCAATCGCTAAAACTCACCTATGAGACCAAAAGATATAAGAGCAGATGTAGGCAATCCGGCCCATTGAGTCTGCTTCGCCATTCAATCATGGGCTGATTCAATTCTTCCAGTCATCCCCACTCCTTTTACAGACTTTTGGACTATCAGAGTCTGAGCATGCCAAATGGTTGCTCTCTTTGCCTGACCTTGGTGACGCTAAATCGTCAGAACTAATGGACCACATGTTGTCTCTCCTGGGAAATCACCATCCTTGTTTTGTTTTTAAACAACTCTTCATGCAGCAAATGCCTGATCAAGTCTGCATTGCCCTCACTAATTTTTTTTATTAAGTGCAATCATGAACAACAGCCAGATCAAGTCAACTAGTTCCCAAAGAGATCTCTGATAGGCCGATCAGAATAGCTGATAGTCTACGTTCAGCCAGGCAGAGAGGCATAGTTCCTCCTCCTTTTCCTGCCTCAATAAACTCAGTCAGTAAGGCCTCCAAACAAACCCAGGTCTGTGTTTTTACCACACTTGCTTTGGTACAAACACTAGGAAGTGCCAACCACCCTGCAACTTTGACAGTGCCAGCACATTGGGACATGAGAGATTGGTGAAATCTGTGAGTTCCAGCTGCCAGGGATGTTCACTTTACATTATGGACACCCTTTCAGGGTGATGCTTCCTGTGTGACACAGGTGCTCAAGTGAGGATGCTGCTGGCATGGCTTATTGATAAGAAGACAACGAGCGATGAAACCTTGCTGGAGGCTGCCAACAGCAACAGGATCCAGACTTACGGGACCCCGAGATGACGCTCTGTTTCAGTGAGCAACCTAAGACATGGGACCTCGTTCCGGCTAAAGTGGCTAGACATCTGCTTGGTGCAGATTTCCTGGATGCCCAAGGACTGTGAGTCGATCTTAAGAAATGCCGGCTTGTGGATGTCAAGGACTTTGGGTCATTACCTTGATTTCCAGTATGTCTGCGACAATGACTCTGTCAAGCACATGCAGCACTGCATGTGAGTTTACTCAACTACTAGGTGAATTCCTACACCTCACCAAGCCCACATTCTCCACGACAGTCACAAAACAAAGTGTTGAGCACCAGATTTCCACAACTGGCCCAGCAATCCATGCCCGTCCTCCTAGAAAACCTGGCAACCATGAAGGGCGAGTTTGCCAACATGGAAAGACTTGACACTGTACGCCGATTGAAACAGCCCCTGGGCTTTGCCCCTACATTTGGTCCCTAAGCCCAGTAGTGGTTGCTGCCCATGTGGCAATTACCGACACCTTAATGAGGTTACCACTCCCCTCCTCCCGATCACTACCTGCTCCCATGCATCCAAGACTTTTCGGCACGTTTAGCTCGGAAATTGATTTTTTCCAAAGTCAATTTAGTTAGTGGTTACTACCAGGTACCTGTGTGCTTGGAGGACATTCCCAAGATGGCTGTGATAACCCTGTTTCGCTTCTTTCCGTTTCTGTGCATGCCGTTTGGACTGAACAATGTAGCACAGACTTTCCAACAGCTGATGGACTCTATTAAAAGACTTAGACTTTCTCCTTGACATACTTGCCACCAGTGCTTTCAAATCCGAACACTTATCTCATCTCCGCACACTTTTCAAGCGCTTAAGCCATCACGAGTTGATTATTAACCCTGCTAAATGCCAGTTTGGGTCGTCAACCACTGACTTTCTCCGCCATCCCTTCTCTGCAGAAGATGTGAAATCCCCTATTATGGATTTCCTACCAGCCTGCACTACTAGAAAATGACAAGAACTTTAGGTGTGATGAATTGCTATCACCTCTTCATTCTGTGAGCTGAATTTACACTCCCCCCCGTGTAGTACGCTTAAAGGTGATACTCCTAATCACGTGTTGTCTGGTCAGCAGACGTGATCAGGGCATCTGATGATACCAAACAAGCTCTTTCCAACCCGACCCTACTGGCTTCCCAATGCACCCACAGCCATTACTACTGATGCTTCAGATTATGCTGTGGGTGCTGTGCGTGAACAGTTGGTCAAAGGTGTGTGGCAGCTGCTCGCCTTCTTCAGCTGGCAGCTCCGCCTCCAACCCCCCCCCCCCACTGAAAGGAAGTACTGATGTACTGATCCTCTGACCGTGAGCTTCTCAGTCTCTATCAGGCCATCATTGTTTTCTTCTAGAAGGTCGCCATTTCACAGTGTTCGTTGACCACAAACCCCTTGTGCACATGATAACTAGAATATCAAACCCTTGGTCTGCACAGCAACTATGCCACCTGGCCTACGTATCAGAGTTCATAAATGAAATACAACAAATCAAGGGGAAAATTAATGCCATGGCTGGTTGGTTCTTATGGCCAGCTGTTGAGGCCGTACACATTGAGGTTGACTATGCCAGCATGGCAGTTACCAAGCTACTGACTCAAGCCCAGGCTTAGCAAACAGCAGTCATGGGCCTGCGGTTAGCTGACATTAGGTTCACTTGTACTATTGTGGCTTTTCTTTAGCTTTGTGACCAAAATTCTACACTCTACCCAGGCTAATTAATGCTGTATACAGTTTCAGCATATCTTAAAAAATATATATTTATTTGTAAATTGGGATCTGAGTGCACCACCCAGGCACCCTGCAAGGTCAGAGCTTATTGCCTGTCACTCACAGTCTCTGACACAGTGGTGGTAAGCTGACACCTTGAACTGCTACTGTTCTTTTGGCAAAAGTACTCCCACAGTGCTGGAGGGTGGAAGTTCCAAGACTGCAACCAGCAACAATGAGGGATTGGCTGAGGCATGGCAAAAGCATGTGAGCGTCATGCAGCCAATGTACTTCTGATTGAATGATCACCAATGAGGTGGCTGTGTATTTGTACTTTAAACAACCACAGTCATCTTCCTTTGTGCAATGTTGGACAGCAGACACTGGAGTCTGTTCCCATTTATGCCATTGATTTCAGTGCACAGGGCTCCTAGGTTTTGCCGTCAGTCAAATGATCCCATAAAATGGAGGGCAGTCAATCCTTCCTCACACTTGGATCAGGGCTGTGAAGAGGTCTGGCGATGAGTGGTCCTGATGAAACTCAAAGTATTGGTAGCAGATTATTATTAAGTGTCACTTGAAAGGACTGCCATTGACACCTTTCAGCGCTTTGTTTCAGACTGAGATGCCTACTCAGCAGATTGGCTTTTCCTATCTTTTATAGAAAAGCTAATAGAAATGAGCTCATCTATTATCCTGAAATAAAAAAGCCGGAAGAACTCAACCAGTCGAGCAGGTGATAAGCAACGTCAGTCCTGAGTGCACAAGACCATTTAAGAAAGCCATGAAAGACAGATAAATATAATGGTGGGAAGTGACCAGAGAGCAGTTTTACACCAAGGTAGAAAATTTAGAGGGTTGCAAAGTTCTGTGACAGAAGTTAAAATGTTGTTCTTCTAGCTTGAATTGGACCTCACCACGGCAGTGGAAGAGGCTGCATACAGACAAGTTAGAATGGGAGCAGAATTGAGAATAAAACTGACGTACAACAGGAAGCTCAGTGTCGTGCTGCATTCAGAACACAGGCATTCCACAGAGCAATCACCCAATCTGCATTTGGTTTCTCTGACGCAGTGCGGACAATGGCGTGAACATCAAATGTAATGCACTAGATTGGAAGAAGTTCAAGTGAATTGTTGCTTCACTTGTTTGGGCCCTTAGATGGAGGGAAGGGAAGAGGTGATTTGCTCTCCTCAGAAGGTGCCTTTGGACGAGGCGTGGTGGTGAGAGCATGGACTGGTGAGCCCCAGTGAATGGTCTCTGTGAAATGCAGAAAGGGGAGCAGAGGACAGATGATCAACTGATCTGACTTGTCTCCACTTGGTCTTTTGCCTTGAGGTTCACCTCTCCCCAACACCCTCTCTCCATCTGTGCTTTGAAAACTGTAAACCCCTTCTCCCCAACTCTGAAGAAGGATCCCTTAGTATTGGTGAATCTTTGGAGTTCATCGCCACAGATGGCTATGGATGCCAGTTGATTGGGTATATTTAAAGCAGAGGTTGATATGTTCTTGATTAGTAAGGGCATCAAAGGTTACGTGGAGAAGGCAAGAGAATGGGGTTAAGAGCAATGATAAATCAGCCATGATGGAATGGCAGAGCAGACTCAATGGGCTGAATGGTCTAATTCTGTTCCTTTGTTTTATGGACTCAAAACATTAATTGATTTCTCTTCCACAGATGTTAGTTGACTGGTTGAGTTTTTCCAGCAATTTTTGTTTCATATTCCAACATCTACTCTTTCTTTATTTTCCGGCAATGAGTTGGATTGGATTTGCCCTGCTTTTCATGTGGATGCCTGAGGAATTTTCCACACTGTCAGGTGGATGCTAGTGTTGTAACTGTACTGGAATGGTTTAGCTGGAGATATAACGTCGCTCTGGAGCACGGGTCTTCCGTGTTCAGTTCTACAGCTCGGGAAGGTGCTCATTTTTGTAGCCTTTGCCCTGTCCAGTTCTCTGAGCTATTTTCCTGTTCTATAGGAAAATAACATGGTTAAAGAAGGCATTTTGTTTGTTGCTTTCCCCTTTTAGCTGAGAGGTGGACTAGAAGAGCAGGTAAGTTATTTTGGGACATTACCTTGACTGTATACAGTTCTGTTTAGTAGAGTAATGGAGGGGATAAAGAGGAATTTTGCTAAGACTATAGAAAATTCAGCTGTGAGAAAGATTGATTGGGAATAGAGGTGTATAAAAATCTGTTGAACTAAAGGAAGACCATATTTCCTTTAGTGTAAGGGTGATAAACACCAGAGGACAGAGATTTAAAAGTAATTGGAGGAAGTATTTAGAGCAAAGGTGAGGAAACCTTTTTCACATAGAGAATAGTAGAGTCTGGAACTTATTGACCCGATAGATAACAAGTGCAAAAAGCCATAAGACATAGGAGCAAAATTAGGCCATTCGGCCCTTCAAATCTGATCACCATTTCATTATGACTGAACCATTTCCCTCTTAACCCTATTCTCCTGCTTTCTCCCCATAACCTTTCATGCCCTAATTAATCAGGAACCTATCAACTTGCACCTTAAATGACCCACTGACCTGCCCCCACAGCCACCTGTGACAAAGAATCCCACTGATTTACCACCCTCTGACTAAAGAAATTCCTCATCTCTGTTCTAAATGGACGTCCCTCTTTTTGAGGCTGTGGCCTGTGGTCCTGGACCATTCCTCCCCCTCCCCCCAAAAGAAACATCCTCTTAAAATCCATTCTCCCTAGGCCTGTTAACATACGATGGGTTTCATTGAGATCTCCCCTCATTCTTCAAAATTCCAACAAGTACCAGCCCAATATCTTCGATTGATACTCATATGATAAGCCTTTCATTTTTAGAATCATTTTCGTGAACTTGCTCTGAACACTCTCCAGTGTCAACGCATTCTTTCTTCATCCTTCTAGTCCTCTTGAAATGATTTTGCCTTCTTCACCCATTCAACATCCAAATGAACCTTCAGGGAACCCTGCAAGAGGACTCCCAAATCCCTTTGCACCTTGGATTTTTGAATTTTCTCCTCATTTAGAAAATAGTCTATGTTTTTATTCCTTCTACCACAGTGCATAATCATAAAATTCCCAACATTGTATCCCATCTGCCACCTTTTTGCCCATTCTCCTAATCTGCCAAAGTCCTTCTGTGGCCTCTCTGCTTCCTCATCATTACCTGCCCCTCCACCTATCTTTATATTGCTTGCAAATTTGGCTACAAAGCCATCTACTTCATCATCACAGACCCCTGTGGGACACCACTAGTCACCGGCAGCCAACCAGAAAAAGCCCCCTTTATTCCCACTGTTTGCCTCCTGCCAATCAGCCAACACACTATCCATGCTAGTATCTCTCCTGTATTACCCTGGGCTCTTATCTTGTTTAGCAGCTTCATGTGCACCACCTTGTCAAAGGCCTTTTTAAAATCCAAGTGCAAAACATCCACCGATTTTCCCGTTGTCTATCCTGCTTGTTTGTTCTTCATTGAATTCTATCAGATTTGTCAGGCAACATTTTAACTTCAGGAAATCACGCTGACTTTGGCCTAATTTGTCATGTGCCTCCAAATACCCCCAAACCGTATCCTCAACAATTTACTCCCAACATCTTCCCAATCACTGAGGTCAGGCTAACAGGCCTATAATTTCCTTTCTTCTGATTCCCTTCCCTTCTTGAAGAATGGAGTGACATCTTCAATTTTTCAGTCCCCCTGAACCATGCCAGACTCTTATTGATTCTTGGAAGATCATTTCTAATGCTACTATAATCTCTTCAGCTACCTCTTTTAGAACTCTGGGATGTAGTCCATTGTATCCAGGTGACTTATCTATCTTCAGACCTTTCAGTTTCCCGAGCATTATTCCCTAGTAATAGCAACTCCACTCACTTTTCCCCTTGACATTCTCAAACCTCTGGCATCTTACTAGTGCCTTCCAGTGAAGAATGTTGCAAAATACTCATTCATTTTGCCATTTTTTGTCCCTCATTGCCACCTGTCCAGCAGAATTTTGCAGCTGTCCAATATCTACTCTCTCCTCTATCTTATTCTTTATATATCTGGAAAAAAGCCTTTGGTGCATTTTTGTTATTATTAGCTAACTTACATTCATATTTCATCTCCCCCCCATGTTTTTTTAGTTGCCTCTGTTGTTTTTTAAAATTCCCAATTCTCTATCTTCCAACTAATTTCTACTCAATTATATGCCCTCTCTCTTGCTTTTATGTTGGTTTTGACTTGCCTTGTCAGCCACGGTTGCATCACCTGCCATTAGAATACTTCCTGTTCTTTGGGATGTATTTATCCCGTGCCTTCTGATTTGCTCTCAGAAACCCCTGCCACTGCTGCTCTGCCATCATCCCTGCTAGTGTCCCCTTCCAATCAACTTTGGCCAGCTGCTTTCTCATGCATCTGTAATTCTCTTTACTCCACTGCAATACTGATACATCAGATTTCAGCTTCTTCCTCTCAAATTACAGGGTGAATTCTATCATATTATGATCACTGTTACTTTAGAGTTCCTTATCTTAAGCTCCCTAATCAAATCCAGTTCATTACACAACATCGTTCAGAATTGCTGATTCCCTAGGGAACTCAATCATAAGCTGCTCCAAAAAGCCATTTTGGAGGCACTCCACAAATTGGGATTCTCTTGGGATTCAGCATCAGCTTTATTTTCCCAATCTATCTGCATATTGAAATCCCCCATGACTATCATAAAATTGCCTTTTTGACATGCTTTTTCTATCTTCTGCTGTAATTTGTAGACCAAATTCTGGCTACTTTTCGGGGGCCTATAAATAACTCCCTCAGCCCTATCGTTCTTACCCTTGCAGTTACTTAACTCTACCCCAAAGGATTCTACATCTTCTAATCCTATGTCTCCTCTTTCTAAAGATTTGATTTGATTTTTTACCAGCAGAGCTACTCCTCCTTCCCTGCCTACCTGCATGTCCTTTTGATAGATTCTAAATTCCATATCCTTGGATATTAGGCTTCCAACCACAACCTTCTTTCAGCCATAATTCTCTGATACCTACAGCATCATACCTGCCAATCATTAACTGCACTAAAAGATCATCTGTCTTATTCCATATCTTGTGTGCATTCAAACGTAACACCTTCAGTCCTGTAATTGTCACTTTTCCATTTTGTCCGTTACACTGCAACCCATCCCACAGACTGCAATTTTGCTCTATCATCTGCCTGTCCTTCCTGACAGTCTCACTATACACAACCTCTGCTTGTAAACTAACATCTCTGTCCTCAGCCCTATCACTCCAGTTCCCATCCTCTTGTCAAATTGGTTATAACCCACCCTATCAGCTCTAGCAAACCTGCCCACAAGAATATTGGTTCAGATGTAGCCCATCCCTTTTGTACAGATCAGACCTTTCTCAGAAGAAATCCCAATAATCCACAAGCCTAAAAGCTTTTTCCCTGTTACCTTTGGCACAGGGAAATCAAGAATCTATCCATCTCTGCTTAAAATATACCCAATGACTTGGCCTCTGTAGCCACCAGTGACAATTAATTCCACAGATTCACCATCCTCTGGCAACAGAAATTCCTGTCATAGAGGGTCTTTGAAGAAATGAGATGTGCGTGGTTATGTTGGGAGGTTCATCATCAATGAACATGACAGTAATAGCTTCATAATGTGTTATAACTTTTTTATGTGTTTCTTTTTTGATTTCCAGTCCAAGTTTTATTTGCATATTACTTACCTCAAGATCTGTACTGGTTGGTCTGAGTGTGTAAACTGGGAAATACTGCAATTAATTGTTTGACCTGACACATGATACTATGTGCAATTTTTGCTTACATAAGTAACTTTCTTGCAGAATATAATGCTTTCAACTTTTTGTGCACTCCTGTCAGGGTACAGGGAAGTGGTACGAGCGGCAAGATTTACAAGTAATTGACATCTTGCTACAAATGATTACTTTATTTGAGGCTTCAGGACTGAAGAAGAGTCTTGGCCTGAAACGTTGACTGTTTGTTTATTTCCATAAATGCTGCCTGGCCTGCTGAGTTCCTCCAGCAATGTGTGTGCGTTGCTTCTTCCCATTATTTCTCTCAAGGGTGAGGGTGAGCATTCAGAAGTGTTGGTACATATTGTTAGCAATGATATAGGTATACGTGGTGAGGAGGTAGCGAAGAGAGATTTTAGGAAGTTAGGCAGAAAGCTGAGAAACAGGACCTCTAAAGAAGTAATCTCTGGATTGCTGCCTTTGCCAGTGAGGGTCAGAATTGGATGATTTGGCAGGTGGATGCATGGGTGAGGAACTGGTGCATTCAGATTGATGTCTAATTGGAATCTCATCTGGGCATGGCATGACCCATACAAACGGGGAGACTGAACTTAAGGGGGATCAATATCCTTGTGGGCAGGTTGACTTCAGTTGATTGAGTGGATTTAAACTCATTTGGCAGTGCAACTGGAACTGGAGTGATAGTGCTGAAGATGAGGTAGTTGGTTTACAAACAGAGGCAGTGTGTAGTCAGACTCCGAGCAAGGTGAGGCTGATGAAGGGGCAAAATTGCAGTCAACAGGATGAGTTGCAATGTGAAAGGTGAAGAAAATTGACAGACATTGTATCGAAATGATAGCCAGGAAGGCAGACAGGGTGGCGTGGCTCTATTTGTAAAAAATAAAATTATATCATTAGAAAGAGGTGATCAGGGGTCAGAAGGTGTTGAATCATTGTGGATAGAGCTAAGGAACTGCAGGGGTAAAAGATTCTGATGCTAGTTATATACAGACTCCCAATCAGTAGAAAGGATGTGGTCTACAAATTACAATGGGAGATAGAGACTGCATGCCAAAAGGGCAATGTTGCAATAGACACGGGTGATTTCAATATGCAGGGAGATCGGGAAAATCAGGTTGGTGCTGGATTCCAAGTGGGGGAATTTCTAGAATGCCTCCGAGATGGTTTTTTAGAGCAGCTCATGGTTGGGCCCACTGGAGGATCAGTTATTCTGGATTGGGTGTTGTGCAGTGAACCAGAATTGATTAGAGAGATTAGATTAAAAGAGCCCTTAGGGGCAAGTGATAATAATATAATTGAATTCACCCTGAAACTTGAGAAGGAGAAGGTAAAGTCAGATACATCAGTATTATAGTGGAGTAAAGGAAATTACAGAGGCATGAGAGAGGAGTTGCCAGAATTGATTGGAAAAGAACACTGGCAGGGATGACACCAGAGAGCAGGAATTTTGGAAGGCACAGGATAATTACACCCCAAAGAGGAAAAAGTATTCTAAAGGCAAGATGACACAACCATGGCTAACAAGGGAAATCAAAGCCAACATAAAAGCCAAAGAAAGGACATATAATAGAATAAACATTAGTGGGAAGTTAGAGGACTAGGAAGCTTTTAAATACAAACAGAAGGTTAAATACAAACAGAAGGTATTAAGAAGATAAAGATGGAAAATGAAAGTAAGCTAGCAAATAATATTATCGAGCATACAAAAAGTTTCCTCAGATACTTAAAGTGTAAAAGAGAGGTGGGAGTGGATATTGGACCAGTGGAAAATGATGCTGAAGAGGTAGTAATGGGGGACAAGGATGAATTGAATAAGTATTTTGCATCAGTCTTTTCTCTGGAAGACACTTGCAGTACAGTGGAAGTTCCAGGCATTGGGGGCATGAAGGGTGTGTAGTTACAAAAGCTAGAGAGAAGGTTCTTGGGAAACCGAAAGGTCTGAATGTAGATAAATCACCTGGACCAGATAGTGCACACCCCAGGGTTCTCAAAGACATGGGTGAAGAGATTGTGGAGGCATTAGCAATGATTTTTCAAGAATCACTAGATTCTGAAATTGTTTTGGAAGACTGGAAAATGGCAAATGTCACTCCACCCTTCAAGAGAGAGAGGCAGAAGAAAGGAAATTATAGGCCAGTTAGCCTGACCTCAGTGGTTGGGAGATGTTGGAGTCGATTGTTAAAGATCAGGTTTTTGGGGTACTTGGATTCACATGATAAATTAGACCATAGTCAGCATGGATTCCTCAAGGAAAAATCTGTTGGAATTCTTCGAAAAAATAACAAGCAGGATAGACAAAAGGAGAATTGGTTGATATGTACTTGGATTTTTAGCAGACCTTTGACAAGGTACCATACATAAGGCTGCTTAACAAGATAAGAGCCCATAGAATTACAGGGAAGATTCTAGTATGGATAAAGCAGTGGCTGATTGGCAGGAGGCAAAGAGTTGAAATAAAGGGAGCCTTTTCTGGTTTGCTGCTGTTGACTAATGATGTTCCACAGGAGTTAGTGTGTGGACCTGATTCTTTTTACGTTATATGTCAATGATTTGGATGATGGAATTGATGACTTTGTTGTAAACTTTGCAGATTTTACAAAACTAGTTGGAGGGGAAGGTAGTTTTGAGGAAGTAGAGAGGCTAAGAAGGACTTTGACATATTAGAAAAATGGGCAAAGAAGTGGCAGGTGGAATATTGTGTCGGGAAGTATATGGTCATGAACTTTGGTAGAAGAAATGAAAGGACAGTATTTCCTCGGTGGAGAGAAAATTTAAAAATCAGAGGCGCAAAGGGACTTGGGGGCCCTTCTGCAGAATTCCCTAAAGGTTAATTTGCAGGTTGAGTCTGTGGTGAGGAAGGCAATTGCAATGTTAGCATTCATTTCAAGAGGACTAGAATATAAAAGCAAGGATATGACATTAAGTCTTTCTTAAGTGCTGGTGAGGCCTCACTTAGAGTATTGTGAACAGTTTTGGGTGGAAAAACATGATGCTGCTGCTCAGGTGCATAGTTCACGATCAGAATCAGAATTATTATCACTGACATATGTCATGAAATTTGTTGCTTTGTGGCAGCAGCACAGTGTGATACATTAAAAAAACAGAAATTACAGGGAGAATCAGCTGACCCATGATTATCGCAGCCTTGACATGAGCAGATCTGGAAGCT
This sequence comes from Hypanus sabinus, assembly GCF_030144855.1. Lineage (NCBI taxonomy): Eukaryota > Metazoa > Chordata > Chondrichthyes > Myliobatiformes > Dasyatidae > Hypanus > Hypanus sabinus. The sequence goes on from NC_082706.1 coordinate 10,399,137, forward strand.
GTTGGCAATAGCTGAACCAAACTCTGACTATATCCCAGTGTTCGGCAGATATGGATTGAACTGATTTGTCATTGATGCAAAGTGATTTCCCACCTCTGCTGCTGCATGTCTAAAGGAAAGAACAGGAAGTTCACTACTGACTTGTGAAGGGAGTACAGTAACTCAGATCCTGCTACCTGGAGGTATTGCCATGACTATTTTGATGGAATGAGTCTCATTTGACAGAGTGCCATGCAACAGCAGCAATTATTTAATTTGCCTGGAAATGGCACCAACTGATCTTATCAACTGTTCTCTTCAGTTTTGTCCTTGCGTTCTGTTCGCTGGAACACTGACAATGATTCCCATAGGATGTTGCAGAACTCACTGTATTTTTGTTATGACCTTGCCTTATTTTGTTCAAGCATTCTGGCTGATGTTTCAAATGTTGCAGAGCTGAGAAGAGAGACTGTGTTTTACAGCCATTCCAGGTTGCAGAAACTGGCTGTTTGTCTTGTTTCAGGCTGGAAACATCAGTGTGTGATTCCCAGGTCTTAATTTTGTAAAATGTTTTTGAGTGGATTCAACTGTGTAAGACCTTTGGTCAGTCCTGAACACTGAAGGAGGGTGGTCTGGGGATTTGGGGTGTTTTTTGGATTGGTTGAAATAATTTTTACTCTTGCTCTATTTTATAAAAATTATATCACTGAAATATTTCCCTGTCTGCTTCCTACCTTTCAGCTCATTTCTGTCAACCAGGGTAAATAAAATTTTCAGAATTGTTTAAGCATTGAGCAATTGGTGTCAGTATGAATGCTGCGTTGTTGATATAACTGAACAAGCCTTAGCCACCTGAAAAGAAATACCATATGTGTGTATATTTTTAAGCATTTGGCATTATTATATATATATTTTTTAATCTACTTCTCTATTGCTAGTTCCAATTCCTTGCTTTCTGCAGATATAGCTTTTACTTTGTGTCTAACAAATGTACAAGCCCGGATGGTGGTGATCGACAATCTTATTTGATCAGGATTTGGTCCTCAGGAAACTGTTTGTTTTGTGCATACCCTTACCCTGGCACACTTTGGATAACGGAAAACTAATTAAATTTATAGTTTTATAGTTCAGAGTTGCACAGTCACACAGAACAAGGCAGCAGGCCATTGACATCCCAAGTCTGTCTCAACTATAGAGTACATCTTTGCATGAACCCTACACAATCCTGTTGTTATTCTCCTCAGATTCTACTAGGGACAGTTTACTGGGGACTTCAACCTACAAACCTGAACATCTGTGGGATGTGGAAGGAAACTAACAGCACCTGAGCAAAAGCCACATGGTCACAACAGGAACATGTAACCTCCAAACGGTCAGAGGTTTAGGTTAAAATCTGGGTCACTGGCCAGCATTCTATTGCGGGGAAGATGGATTCCTTATAGGAAAGTCAAATGAGGAAGAAGCGGACTGTTGGGTTGTGTTGACATTTTGCTATGGCATTGTGTTTTGACATCAAATCATCGAGAAGTACAGAACAGAAACAGGCCCTTTGGCCCAACTAGTTCATGCTGAAACCACTTAAACTGCCTACTTCCATCCTGTACCGGGACCAAAGCCCTCCATAGCCCTACTATCCATGTACCCATCCAAACTTCACTTAAACATTGAAACTGAGCTTGCATGCACCACTTGTGCTGGCAGCTCATTCCACACTCGCACAACCCTCTGAGTGAAGAAGTTTCTCCTCATGTTCCCTTTTTAAAATATCTCTGCAAGGGCTCTGGCAATTTCCGCAATTGCCTCCCGTAGGGTCTGAAGGAGCATCTTGTCAGGCCCTGGGGATTTATCTACCCTGATTTGCCTCAGGGTAGCAAACACCTCCTCCTCTGTAATCTGTACAGTGTCCATAAAGTTGATGTTGCTTTGCCTCTGTATTCATCCCCTGAGTAAGTACAGATGCAAAAAATGCATTTAAGATCTCCTCCATCTGTTTTGGCTCCACACATGGATTACCATTGTGATCTTCCAGAGTACCAATTTTGTCCCTCTGGGTCACTGGACTCCACTTTGAGGAAAATGTTTGCATATAGGAACCTCAAATGATGGAAGGGCTGACCACAGGGCTGTGTTGATATATCTGCTGTGGTGTCATGTTTTGTTTGGGTAGGAAAGGCTGTGTTCTCAAGTTGATTTGTTTATGATGCCTTCTACAGCAGGGAAGTGTTGAGCCTTGTATGACTGACTACTTGAGGCAGGTTCAGCAGCCAGATATTGAAGGGTACGAGAATGAACCACAACTCTAAAAGCTTATTTAAGAAACAGAACATGATCTTAAAGCACTTTAGTCTGCTGAATTTTTACAGTTGATGAAATCAAAACCCCAATCAATATTTGTCATTGAAACTCTGCGTATATAGCATCTGGCAATGTTGATTCGATGGAAGTAAAGGATTACCAATAATCTCGTCTCTGTAACATCTCACAATAAAAGAGATTGCATTGAATGCACAAGCTACAGCAACACAAAATTGCTTAAAGGAAACATGCAAACACACAAGCAGAATCATCATTTAACTGGTACTAAAGGAAGAGCCTTTGCATTTTTTTAAGTATTCAATTTCTGTTGCCTTCCACCAGTGATATGAAATTAGGCCTGATTCCAGCGGTGTTTCTTACAGTAATCAACAGCCTAAAAAAAAATCCAAATAGAAATAAGATATTTTTGTATTATCAAATTCACAATACTCTTTCATTTTACAAGCACCTGATCTTTAAAATTGCTTACATTTTTCTTAAGTTCCTCTAGATTGATTATAACCTGTTATGGGTAACCCTAGGTAATTTCTGAATTAAGTACATGTTCAGCACAGCATTGTGGGCCGAAGGGCCTGTATTCTGCTGTAGGTTTTCTACGTTTCTATGTTTGTTAATTTTATTTAGCGATACGGCATGGTAGCAGACCCTTCCAGCCCAATGAGCCCATGCTGTCCAATTGCACCCATACGCCCAATTAATCTAGTAACCAGCAGGTCTTTGGAATGTGGGGAAACCAGAACACCTGGAGTAAACTCACGCAGTCATGAAGAGAATGTACAAGCTCCTTGTAGACAATGGTGAAATTGAATCTGGGTCACTGGCACTGTAGTAGCATTAGGCTAACTGCTATGCTACTGTGTCTTGTCACCATTTTGGCTGCATATGGCATGCTGCGTGACAAGAAGGGCAATGTGTTTTTTTAAGTAGAGAGATAACTGCAAGGTGTATCTGAAAGATCAAGAAAATGGCACAGAAAAGGAGTTGAGGCGGACATATATCATAGTGAACGGTGGGGCAGGCTTGAGAAATGGAGTGTCCTACTACCCCTCCTAACTTTTCTTTTGTGAAAGAACACAAGAAGTTAACGTGAGGGCATACCGAGTAATTAAGATAAATGTTACTTTAGCCCACAGCGAAAAAAAAGTCAGAGTACAAGTATAGAGATGTCTTCCTCTAATTATTTAGATCCCTGGTGAGACTGCATTTGAATTACATACAGGTTCAGTTTCCCTACCCAAGGAAGGATCACAGTGACTTATCCAACTTGATGCTTTCCAAAAGCTCCAGCACATCCTTTTTCTTAATGTCTAAAAGCTCAACCTTTTCATTCCACTGTAAGTCATCCCTACAATCACCAAGATCCTTTTCTGTAGAGAATACTGAAGCAAAATATTCATTAAGTACCTCCACAATTTCCTCTGGCTCCATACAAACTTTTCCACTGTCACACTTGATTGGGCCTATTTTCTCACAACTTATCCTCTTGCTCTTCACATACTTGTAGTATGCCTTGGGGTTTTCCTTAATCCTGCCCGCCAAGGCCTTCTCATGGCCCCTTCTGGCCCTCCTAATTTCATTCTTAAACTCCTTCCTGCTAGCCTTATAATCTTCTAGATTCATATCATTACCTAGTTTTTTTGAACCTTTCATAAGCTTTTCTTTTCTTCTTGACTAGATTTTCAGCAGCCTTTGTATACCATGGTTCCTGTACCTTACCATCCTTTCCCAGTCTCATTGGAATGTACCTATGCAGAACACCACACAAATATCCCCCGAACATTTGCCACATTTTTGTCATACATTTCTCTGAGAAAATTTGTTCCCAATTTAAGTTTCCAAATTCCTGCCAAATAGCTTCATATTTTCCCTTACTCCAATTAAACCTGTCTGTTCCTGTCCCTCTCCAATGCTATGGTAAAGGAGATAGAATTGTGGTCACTATCTCCAAAATGCTCTCCCACTGAGACACCTGACACCTGACCAGGTCCATTTCCCAATACCAAATCAAGTACAGCCTCTCCACTTGTAGGCTTTTCTACATATTGTGTCAGAAAACCTTCCTGAACACACCTAACAAACTCCACCCCATCTAAACCCCTTGCTCTAGGGAAATGCCAATCAATATTGGGGAAATTAAAATCTCCTACCGTGACAACCTGGTTATTATTGCATCCTTCCAAAATCTGTCTCGCTATCTGCTCCTTGATGTCCCTGTTACTATAAAAAAACACCCAGTGGAGATATTGACCCCTTCCTGTTCCTAACTTCCACCCATAGAGACTCAGTAGACAATACCTCCATGACTTCCTCCTTTTCTCTGATCTCTGATCAACAATACCCTGCCCTCACCTCTTTTGCCTTCCTCCCTGTCCTTTCTGAAACATCTAAAGCCTTGAACTCTTAATTGGGATCGTGGGGTTGCGGGGCCGGTGCCTGGAAGGGCCTACTCTGCGCTTTATCACTAAATAACCGTTGCAGAATACCTTGTTCCTGTTGTAGTCATGGTGGCTCTAGTGCAGCCCCCCTGATATTGGTATAAATTATATTAAGGTCTTTAAGTTGGATGTGACCACAGTGTGAAAGGCAGGCTCTCGGATCCCAGTTTTGTTGGTTCAGTGCAATACTCCAGAAGGAAAAATAAACAATCAGATCTATTTGTCACCCACTGTCTTCTTTTTTATTTCTGGCTGCTAACACTATTCCTGTATCACATCAAAAAATAACGTTTACTTACAGTACACTTGTTGGCTGTTTGGAGGCTCTTACACCAGTACGCTGGTCCCAAAGTACATACAACCCGTACAAACATTCGTACAGTCTGTTTCCTTACACAGAGGTCCAGTTCCTATCAGTAAATCAGAGGCATAGATAGGGTGGATAGTCAGTACCTGTTTCCCAGGGCACCAATAGCAAACACCAGAGGGCATATGTACAAAATTAAGGGAGGGAAGTTTAGGGGAGACATAAGGGGTAAGTTTTTTTTTACACAGAGGGTTGTGAGAGCGTGGAATGACTTGCCAGGGATGGTGGTGGAGGCTAAAACATTCGGGGTATTTAAAGAGCAGGGAATCTGCAGATGCTGGAAATTCAAACAACAACACACACAAAATTCTGGTGGAACACAGCAGGCCAGACAGCATCTATAAGAAGAAGCACTGTCGACGTTTCGGGCCGAGACCGTAGTCCTGACGAAGGGTCTCGGCCTGAAACGTCAACAGCGCTTCTCCTTATAGATGCTGCCTGGCCTGCTGTGTTCCACCAGCATTTTGTGTGAGGGGTATTTAAGAGCCTCTTGGACAGGCACATGGATAAAAGAAAAATAGAGGGTTATGGAGTAGTACTTTTTTTAAAGGATTATATGGGTCGGCACAACATGGAGGGCTGAAGGGCCTGTGCTGTAGTATTCTATGGTTCTAAATGTGCAACATTACACTAGTTAAAATTACTTTGAAACATTATGGGTTTGTACAACTCCAAAAGATCATGCTGGAAATATTCAGCAGCTGAAGAAATATCACTTCAGGTTGATTAAAATTACTTTTCGCCGAAACTAGTAAAGGTTTGGAAGCAAGTGTAATTTAATTAGAGAACAACTGGGAAAATAATGGAGTGAAGTCAAGATGGCGCTAAATGGCGACTCCTTTGTTTGCATCTTCAGAAACATTTATATCTTTGATATCTCTCTTTTCTCTTTTCAAGGTTCTTCTGAAGACTCTGGCCCGGAGTTACTCTCTGACTTTGGTTCTCTGTGGGAATGGGACTTACATCCTCGATTGAAAATCAATTAATGAAAACTAAATCTGATTTTTATATACATAGTGATAAATCTGGTAAACTGTTAGCTAGTCAATTGAAGAATGCTCTGGTTAAACGTCAAATCACTAAGATTGGTCAGCAGAATGGGAATCTGACAGTAAATCATGATGAGATAAATAAGGCATTTCAAGATTTCTATACCTCCCTGTATCAATCTGAATTTCCTCAAGATTATAATACCATGTCTGATTTTCTTGGAAAATTAAATTTTTCAAGGTTATCATCTGATGATCTTTTGATATTGGATACTCCTATTACGGATGTAGAAATTAAGGGGGCTATTTCCTCAATGAATTCTGGGAAAGCACCGGGTCCAGATGGTTATACAGTTGAATTTTTTAAATTTTTTTCCGCTACTCTTTCCCCTTGGTTAGGTAAGGTTTTTGAGGAGGCCATTAGATTAGGGAATTTGCCACAATCTTTTTATAGAGCTTCCATTTCTCTAATATTGAAGAAAGATAAAGACCCTACTAATTGTGCTTCTTATAGACCTATATCTTTATTGAATGTAGACTCCAAGATTTTTTCTAAGTTACTGGCATCAAGATTGGAGAAGGTATTACCCAAAATTATTTCAGATGATCAAACTGGCTTTATTAAAAATCGTTATTCTTTTTTTAACATTAGGAGATTGTTGAATATTGTTTATACTCCCTCACATGATACTTCAGAATGCGTGATTTCATTAGATGCAGAGAAAGCATTTGACAGAGTTGAATGGCCTTACTTATTTAATGTGTTGAAGTTTAATTTTAGTCCGATATTTATATCATGGATTAAATTGATTTATCATACTCCAGTAGCCTCAGTGGTTACCAATAATCAAAGATCTCCCTTTTTTCGCCTATTTCGGGGCACTAGACAGGGATGTCCTCTTAGTCCATTACTATTTAACATTGCCTTAGAACCTTTGGCAATTGCCATCAGACAATCACAGGATATTTTGGGTATTAATCGTGGGACAGATATTCATAAGTTATCTTTGTATGCAGATGATTTATTACTATTCATTTCTAACCCGGAGAAATCCATTCCAGCAGTTTTATCATTATTAGCTCAATTTAGTGAGTTTTCTGGGTATAAGTTAAATCTTAATAAAAGTGAATTGTTTCCATTAAATAAACAGGTCCCAATTTATGGAAATTTACCCTTTAAATTAGTTAATGACTCTTTTACTTATTTAGGGATCAAAATCACAAAAAACCATAAAGATTTATTTAGATTTAATTTTTTACCCTTAATTGATCAGATTAAAGGTTTGTTTACTAGGTGGTCACCTTTGTCTCTATCCTTAATAGGTAGGATTAATGCTATTAAGATGGTTATTTTACCTAAGTTTTTATATATTTTTCAAGCGATACCAATTTTTATCCCGAAATCTTTTTTTACTAATGTTGACTCTAAAATTTCTTCATATATATGGCAGTATAAAAATCCCAGGTTAGGTAAAACATATTTACAGAAGACAAAAAAGGAAGGCGGGTTAGCATTACCTAATTTCAGATTTTACTATTGGGCAGTTAATATTAGATATTTGTTATGTTGGTTGAAAGATGGGGGTGGATCTTTTGGCCCTTCTTGGGTGAGTTTAGAAACTAAATCGGTATCAGCTTATGCTTTGGGTTCTATTTTAGGGACTTCTCTCCCTTTTGCTCTTTCTAAATTGCCGAAACGAATTGACAACCCGATAGTTAAACATACATTGCGTATATGGTTTCAATTTCGGAGATTTTTTGGGTTGACTCAATTCGTTTTAAATAGTCCTATTGTATCTAATTGTTTTTTTCACCCTTCCATTATAGATCAAGCTTATTCAGCTTGGAAAACTAAGGGATTACTAAGATTTTCTGATTTATTTTTAGATAATTGTTTCATGTCTTTTGAACAATTATCCAACAAATATAACTTGCCGAGATTTCATTTTTTTAGATATTTACAGATCAGACATTTTTTAAGTTCTGTACTCTCTACGTTTCCAAATTTTGTGCCTTCAGATATTTTGGAGAGTTTATTTGAATTAGACCCTTTTCAAAAAGGGCTTATTTCAAAACTTTATAAAATAATTATGAAGATACGTTCAGAGCCTCTTTATAAGACTAAACAGGATTGGGAAAGAGAGCTTAGTTTTAGTATTTCTAGTGAGAATTGGGATAGAATTCTTCAATTAGTTAATACATCATCGTTATGTGCCAAACATTCACTAATACAATTTAAGGTCGTACATAGCATTTAATACCATCATTTAATACCATCATTTAATACCATCATTCCCACAATCTTGATTGAGAAGTTACAGAACCTGGGCCTCTGGTGTGTGCTTAGCCCACTGCTCTATTCTCTATATACACATGACCGTGTGGTTAGGCATAGCTCAAATACCATCTATAAATTTGCTGAATTTATATAAATAATATAATATAATAACATAAATACACCCATTGTTGGTAGAATCTCAGGTGGTGACGAGAGGGTGTACAGGATGGAGATATGCCAACCAGTGGAGTGGTATCACAGCAACAACCTGGCACTCAACGTCAGTAAGACAAAAGAGCCGATTGTGGACTTCAGGAAGTGTAAGGTGAAGGAACACAGACCAATCCTCATAGAGGGATCAGAAGTGGAGAGACTGAGCAGTTTCAAGTTCTTGGGTGTCAAGATTCCTGAGGATCTAACGTGGTCCCGACATATCGATGCAGTTATAAAGAAGGCAAGACAGCAACTATACTTCATTAGAAGTCTGAAGAGATTTAGTACATCAACAAATGCACTCAAAAACTTCTACAGATGTACCGTGGAGAACATTCTGACTGGCTGCATCACTGTCTGGTATGGGGGGGGTGGGGTGGGGGGGCTACAGCACAGGACCAAAAGAAGCTGCAGAGGGATGTAAATTTAGTCAGCTATATCTTGGGTACCAGCCTACAAAGCACCCAGGGCATCTTCAAGGAACGGTGTCTCAGAAAGGCAGCGTCCATTATTAAGGTCTTCCAGTAGCCAGGGCGTGCCCTTTTCTCACTGTTACTATCAGGTAGGAGAGATAGAAGCCTGAAGGCAAACACTCAGTGATTCAGGAACAGCTTCTTCCCCTCTGCCATCCGATCCCTAAATGGACATTGAACCTATGAACACTACCTTACTTTTAAAAATATGCATTATTTCTGTTTTTGCACAATTTTTAATCTATTCAATATATGTATACTGTAATTGATTTACTTTATATTAAGTATTATTATTATTTTTCTTCTTCTACATTATCTATTGCATTGAACAACCGCTGCTAAGTTAACAAATTTCATGACACATGCTGTTGGTAAAAAACCTGATTCTGATCCCTTTATATTAGCTTATTCCCAACTACCCCCCCCACCACCACCTCGGAAAGTCTGGTTGTCCACTAAATCTATGCATCTTATCATTTCACCTCTCATCCTCCTCTCCAAAGAGAAAATCCCTAGCTAGCTCAACATATTCTCATAAGGCCTGCTCTCTAATCTGGGCAATGTCTTGGTAAATCTCTGTACCCTCTCTGAAGCTTCTACATCCTTCCTATAATGGGCCATCTAGACATAACACAGAAATCAATGTGAGAAATTCTCTACTGCTCCTAACTGATTCTATAACTTTCAAGGGCTCTTTATAATTTTATTTGCACAGTTTATCTTCTTTTACTTATTGGTTTATAGCTGGCCTTTGTTTATGGATAGCTTTTTGTAAAATTTGATTATGTCTTTTTTTTTCTGTAAATGCCTGTCAGAAAATGAATCAAGGTAATACTCACAAAATGCTGGAGGAATTCAGCATCTATGGAAAAGAGTAAACATCGACTCTTTATTCTTTTCCATAGGTGCTGCCTGACCTGCTGAGTTCCTCCAGCACTTTGTGTGTGTTGCTTTGAATTTTTAGCATTTGCAGCCCTTCTCGTGTTTGCGAGTACATGCTAACATTTGCACAATGATAATACACTTACTTTGAAATTTGAATTAAATGTTATATTTGATGAAGCCGCATCACAACTGGCCAGTCTTGACACAAACTATATTGGCTGGCTACCTGAAATTGTTGAATTCAATATTCAGCCCTGATGACTGTAGCACAGCTATGGGAAAATAAGGTTCTTTTCCCCAAGATTATGTTGGGTTACATTGGAGAAATGAAGGCAAAGTCAGAGAGTTCAGAGTTGGAGCAGGATGGAGAATTAAAGCAATAATCAGCCGGAAATTCAGGATGTCCTTACAGACGTCTCAGACGTGTTCTCTGAAGTGGTCAGCCAATTCATCTTTGCTTTCTTCAATATACAGGAAACCACAATGTGAGCACCCAATGAGCAAAGTCTGGGGGAAGGAAATGGGAATCACTCCCTTGTGGATGGAATGTCTGGGGCCTTTGGTGAGGAAGGAAGTAGATGGATAGGGGTTACTTTTCCTGCAGCTGTAGGGAAAATGGTGTGAATAGGACAGGAGGTGGATGAATAAACCACTATGTTAGGAATGATCCCTTTGGAATGCTGGATGGGAAGGTGATGTCTCTTGATGACATGACATCAGAGGTAATGGAAATTACCAGGAAACCATTGCAAAGTGGACAGGGAAACCATTTTTGGTGTGGGGAGGGGAGAGGGTGTAAAAGGAGGAAATGTAACAGATGTAGTTGACCCTAGGGGAAGGAAGCTGTGGATATGGAAGCACGGGTGGGTAAGTTTCCTTGGTTAAGAACAGGTGAATGGAGCCATCAGAGGGAAGCAAGATGGGAGGAGATGCAGTTGAGGTAGCCGTGTTCCAGTTTAAGATGGCGTTGGTGAAGTACAGCAACAATTTGCTGACATCAAACACAACTATTAACTACATTTTATTAACTACACTATTAACTATATTATTAACTACCAGTATCTGCAGATTTTTTAGCTTTCCAAATGGATCAATCATGCCCATTTGTAATTCCAAAGGCATTTTGTAAAATAAGGGGGATACATCCTCGTGGAATAATAACATTAACTATCTGCGATATTTTAAACAGCCCAAATTAGTGTGGGCCACAGCAGACAGAATCAGCAGCTTACGTACCTTGTCATGCAGCAAAGACCCCTGTGCTCCCTCCATATTATCACCTACCAGTCTCACGATTCATAATGGTGAATGTAAGCAGTCGTTGTTTCAACTAAACATTTCCATAAAGAAATATCTGAACAATAATTACTAAATATCCCTCTTTGCAAACGTGAAGAATACCTGAAGGATATCATTTAAACTTACCCAACAAATGTCCTTTTCCTCCTGGGACTTTTGAAGCAATTTGCTAAGCTCTTTTTTGTAAGATTGAACGAAGTTTTCACACTGAGAAGACCAAAGCAAACAAAGAAAATCAGTTCCATCCAGGTAGAAGTAACAAATTCTGCTGTACATTGTTCTTACCATCAGTACAGTGTACACCAACTACCAGAAAGCAAAATGAGACAGTTACAGATGAGCATGGGGAAGTATTACATAGAACACTTCAGCCCACGTTGCTGTGCCGATCTTTTAACCTACTCTAAGATCAATCTAACCTTTACCTCCTACATAATCTTCATTTTCTTATCATTCATGTGCCTATCTAGAGTTCCTAATCAAAATCAAATCAAATCATCTCTAGTTATCATTCAAACAAACATAGATACAGCTGAATGAGACAATGTTCCTCTGAGGCCAAGGTGCAAACACACAAAATAGCAAGCAAAAAAGCATATTCATTTAAGAAAATATAGATAGTCCAAGACTCTGATGGTACAGTCTCCCAGCAGTCCACAAACGCACGGAGTCCAGCCTGTTACTCCATTGCTCGAACACAGGAGAGTGGCACTAACGGGAGAGGCCAGTCCCCAGCCAAGCTCGGATGCCACACTACAACACTCACACGTCTTCTCACCTGGTCCAGCAGCAGCAGGCAAGCCTGATCATTGAGGCTTAGTCCTCACTACATGGAGGCTGCACAGCTCCCATGTCGCCTGTCACGCCACCAGACAAGGGCAAAAGGCTGTGGCAGCCTACATTATCATTGCCCAATAGAGAGTGAAATATCCGAGACAATCTCCTACCGTTATACCGTATGCCACCTTTGCGCACCAACTTCGATGCCTTGGAGTAGCAGGCCGTAAAATGCTCTGCAGCCAGGTCTGCATCTCCGAACCCGCATCTGCTCTGACATCCCAAATGGCTCCTTACCTGAGTTTCTTCAATGCCCCTAATGTACTTGCCACTGCCAGTACTTCTGGCAGAGCATTCCATGCACTCACCACTCTCTGTGTAAAAAAATATAGATGTTACCTCTCCTATATTTTCCTCTAATCTGCTTAAAATTTTGCCTCCTTGTATTAGCTATTTACACCCTAGGAAAAAGTCTCTTGCAATACACTTGATGTGTACCTCTCACCATCTTCCACACCTCTAGCAAGTCACCTCTCATCCTCCTTCACTCCAAAGAGAAAAACCCTAGCTCACCCAACCTATCCTCATATGACATTTCCTCTGGTCCAGGCATCATCCTGGTAAATCCTTTCTGCACCCTCTCCGCTCTCCAAAGGTCCACATCCTTCCTATAAAGAAGTTTCAAAGTACATTTATTATCAAAGAATGTAAAAATTATACAACCTCGAGATTTGTCTGGTTACAAACAGGCACAAAGCAAAATACCTGAAATAACCCAATTAAAAAAAAGACCAACACCCGATGCATAGAGAAAGGAAAAAAAAACAATTCATGCAAACAATAGGAGCGAGCAAGAACATTTCGAATCAAGTTGAGTCCTTAGATCCAAATCCTTGGAGCAGCCCGGACTAGGCCCAAAGCCTCAGTCTCAGTTCATCATATTAGCGGGACAAATCTTCATGAAACACAGCAGCCAGGGCAGTCTCATATCCTCAGCGCCATGGAGAGAGGAGTGAACATCACAGAAGAATGAGCAAAATTGGCTCTCCCTCCAATTCTGACACCCTGTCTTTCCAGTTTACCTGGGCCAGCAGATCATACCTCACATTAGGACCCAGGTACCACTGCAGCAAAAGGCTCAGGGCCTAGAACATGCTGCCTAACAATTCACTCTGGGCCCAGACTTCACTTTGAGACTTCCTACCTACTTTTGATTTCTTCTCAATTTTAACAGTCATTTCACTCTGTTGCACAAATATTTTCTGTAATCAGGGAGTGGATGCAAGGTTAACACTTACTGCTTGTCCCTTCTTTTAAGTGCTAACGTTCCTCTGGCAAGACCGTAAGACCAGAACAGAATTAGGTCATTCAGCCAATCAAGTCTATTTGATCATGGCTGGTTTTATTTTAGGTCAGTACTCCCACAATGTAGTTGGGCAGGGTGTTCAAAGACACTAACAATGAAGGACTGGCAGTATTTCCAAGCCAGACGTTCTCAGGCACCTTGGCCTAGGTCAGTGGAGATGCAGGTTTGGGTGGCACTGTCAGAGTAGCCATGGTGCGTAACTGAATTGCATTTTATAGATTGTGGAGATCTCCTGCACAGACTGCTTCATTAGCTTTGGCAGTTCCACATGTATTTAAACATTGTCCATCCTGCAGCAAGTATCCTTCTGACCAGCAGGCTCCTGTATGGAGACCGCAGGGAAGGTTTGGGAATTACTGATACTCCTTTGCTGGCTTTTCCAATCCCCACTACATCAATTCACAAGCCAGGAGAGATCATCCTGCCAGTCACAGTCACGCCAGGAAATTGTCAAAGTAGACCCAACAGACTGCATGGCCTCATTTTGCGATGTCTTGTGGCATTACAATGGAAGATTGTTTCGAATTCAGCTCTCTGGACAAGCTCAGTATTGGCTTGTGAAGTCCTTGTGAAACCCAATCTGAATGTTGGTGAGTCCAGTTTGCTGAAAAATGCTGTTGAATTCTCCTTCTGAGACTCTGTGGAGAACTCAGAGTGAACCTACTAGGCAGTGATTAGATTGGATTTTCTTGCCTTTTTATTAAAAGGACTTCCTAGGCAATTGTGCATATTAGTAGTTTAGTAGTTGAATATGGAAATGGGGCCAGAGATGCGACTATTCAAGTTAGCAGACTTTCAGTTCTACCACTGGGACGTTGTCAAATTTGAAAGCCTTTTCTATTTTCCGAGTTATCAGTTTTGTCTTGATATCTAAAGCATCAGAAGACTGGCTTGTGAGAGCCTTGGAGAAGCTGGGATGGATCTTCCATCCATGACTTCTTGCTGAACAAATATATTTTGGGAAAATGTAACCAGACATTTCAATGTGCTGACTCACTCTTAACATGAGTGTCGCACACGCATCAACCAAACCCAGCATCTCCACCAGTCACCCTGGAAGGGCAGAATCTGGAGGTGTTTGAACGTTTGCTGGACACCTTTAAAAACAAATTATTTTAGTGAAATTCTGAGTGAAGATGAATTTCTGGCATCATTGCTGTTGGAGTCCAAACGTACACTTTCACATCCCCATTAACTCACCAGAGAACGTTGGGTTCCAGACAAGGAGTTGCAACCTTTCTCCAGCAGTGTCTTCACTTCTGAACCACTCTTCTGAGCCTGTCTGAGATGTTGCGCAATGCTGTCACATGCATCACAGGATATGATATCCCGCTGTTCATACAAAAGTTCTGGATTGTGGAGGGATTTGTATTAGATAGGCTACAGATTTTATCAGGGCAACATTGATCTTTATAATGTATAACTGCAATAATGGAGAAATCCAACTATAAAAATTTCACTTGCACTGGTGATCCTACTGTGGGGATTTAGAAAGTTAGGAAAAAAAAAACTACTGTGTGGTGAACTTTTGGAATTCTTGAGTTTGGAGTTGTGGAGGCTCACTCATTGAGTTTGTTCAATTTGACTTCCCATTCCAATGTATCAGGCCAGGGTCTCCTCCTATGACGCAGCAGCGACACCCCAATCTGTTTGGATAACCTCCAGCCTGATGGTGTGAACGTCACACTTTAATGGAAATACAGTGAAATGCATTGTTTGTGTTCAGACTGGGCTGGAGGCAGGCTGCAAGTGTTGCCATATCTCCAGTGCCAACATAGCATGCTCATAATTTACTAATCTTAACTTGAAATGGAAACTGAAGGAAACCCGTGGTGCGGTGGAGAGAATGCACGAAACTCCTTACAGATAGCAAATCTTGAACTTACAGCTGGCACTGTAAAGTATTATGATGACTGCTATGCTACTGTGCTGCCCCAATATTGTGGAACTGAATGAAACCATTAAGTCATAATACCTATCACTTCTCATTCACAAATTCCACCATCGTTCCTTTTTTCCCCACTTTCTTCCCAGGAATATCCAACAATTAGATCCATTTTTAGTTCCTTTTATAAGACTATAACTGAAGGAGGAAATATTGGGTCCATGTTTACCTCAGCATTCAATACTTTCATGATTTCCATCTCAACAATTTAGCCACCCACCCATATCCCTCAGAATCTGAATCTGCTGATCTTTAGCTTCACTCCTTGTTAACGCACAATCCCAGCAATCTACAAATAGGCTGAATATTGTTGGGATTAAAGAGGCAAGAATTCCATCAAACTCCTGACTTGGGCTGTGCAGAGATATTTTGGTGAGTCAGGAGGCTAGCTACCTGTTACAGCATATCAAGCCTTTAATTGTGTAAGTACAGAAGGTACAGAAGCAAGTCAATCTGGTCTGATGGAAATTGTATATTTCTCCTTATAGTTCTATACTTGTATTTAGAAACACACGGTGAACTTCCAGTTCTGCTTTACCATGGCAATGAACTACTTGTTCAGTAGATTCAAGCCACTTCCTCATGAGAAGTGGTGAGATCATATTTCAGCTCCTCGAGTGCAGCGGCTGCAGGATATTTTGAGGTAATATTGATCAGAAAACAAGAGGAGATGGAGAGGCAGACCTGTGAGATTGAACAGTAAGATGTCAACTGACAATCTCAGACTCTCCTTGACTTACTTGCTATATCTTAATGCCCTGTAATCTAAGAAAACAGCTGAGTTCTGAATGACTCTGTCTTTGAAGCTCACTGGCATAGAGAAAACTCAAGATTCACAACTTTAGAGGAAGGAGGGAAGAAACTCTTCATTTTGGTTTTGTGGTAGAGACTCCACCATTGATTGAACTCTTCCCAGCATTATCTTTCCAAAGACCTTTCGATCTGTATTTCTAAGCTCCGGAGGCCCAACTTTCCCCCTTCCTTCTCAACAAGCCTCTCATTCTAGGAATGGGCTACTGGTCTTTTATCACTCTACCTGCAAGAACCCCAAGAGTAGGTGAGGCACCAAGGTCTCTGGTTCCCCCACCGCCCACCGGCTTCCTCCTACATCCCAAGGTGTGCAGGCTGTTAAGTTATATTAACCCTAACGTGTAGCTGAATGGTAGAAATCTGAGGGAATTGATGATGGAGTGCTGAGAATAAAAAACAAGAGTAGAATTAGTTGATATGATTGATTGATGGATAGCACAAGCTCAATGGGCCAAAAGGCCTACTTATGCCATGTATTTCTATGGATGGATGAGTAGGACAGAAGGAACAGCATTCAAAGAGATTACAGATATTTGTGAAAACTATGTAGTGGTTGCTTTGGAGAAATAAAAGCCTGTGTTATAAACTAGAAGATTAATATCACTAAGCACAGAGTGTACAGGATAATTTTCTGGAGCAATACATTTCTAGTTCGGTGAGGCAGGAGGAATTGCTGGATCGAAGAATACGGGGAAGTAAGTTTTATATAGAACTGCACAGCATAGGAGCAGGCCATTCGGCCCACAGCATTGTGCTGAACCAACTAAAAAGCAATTCAGAAATACCCAAACACTAATTCCTCTTACCTACACAATGTTCATGTCCCTCCATCTTCCTTACGTTCATATGCGCATCCAAATGTCTTTTAAAAGCCTGTAATATATTCGTCTCTTCCACCACACCAGGCAGCACATTCCAGACATCCACCACTCTGTGAGTAAAAAACTTACCCCTCACATCTTCTTTGAACCTATGCCCTCTCACATTCAATGCCATCTGGTATTAGACATTTCAGCCCTGGGAAATAGATAGTCCCGGTCTACACTATCTTTGCCTCTCATAATCTTATAGACTTCTATGAGATCTCCCTTAATTAAGCCTGAGCTCCAGAGAAAATGACACAAATTTATCCAGCCTCTCATAATAGCACATGCCCTTTAAACCAGACAGCCTCCTGGTAAACCTCTTCTGTACCCCCTCCAAAACCTCAATGTCCTTCCTATAGTGCTGTAACCAGAACTGTCTGCAATACTCCCGATGTGGCCTAAGCACTAATAAAATGCCTCGACTAATAAAATAATTCCATCAGCCTTCTTAACCACCTTATCGACCTTAAGGAGCGTTGAACTTGGATCTACGGATCTCTCTGATCAGTAACTCTGTTAAGAATCTTGACCATAACTGTGTACTGTCTCCTTCCATTTGCCCTACCAAGGTGGATCACCTCACATTTATCTGGGTTAAACTCTATCTGCCATTTCTTTGCCCATATCTGCAACAAATCTGTCATGCTCTATTCTATGCCCGGATTCTACACCATCCACAACTCCACCAATCTTGGTATTATCTGCTTACTTACTAACGCATCCATCTACATTAGTCGAATCCATGTAGAACTCCACTAATCACAGACCTCCAGCTCAAATAAGTCCCCTCAACTTCTCCCATCTTCTACATGCAAACCAGTTCTGAATCTAAAGAGCTAATTCACTGCATCTTCATCTTCTGGATTAGTCACCCATGAGGCACTTTGTCAAATGCCTAACTAAGTAATGTAGACAACGTCCATTGCCCTGCCTTCATCAATCTCTCTTGTCACCTTAAGAAAAAACTCAATGAAGTTAGTAAGATATGACCTGCCCCTCACAAAGGCATGCTGACTCTCCATAATTAGGCCATGGGTTTCCAAATGCTCATATATTCTATCTCTAAGAATATTCTTAAGCAAATGTCCTGCAACTGACGTGAGACTCACTGGTCTATAGTTCACAGGATTTTCCCTTCTTACATAGAGGTACAGTCTTAGCCACTCGTCAGTCCTGCAGGACCTTACCCGCACTACAGAGGACATGAGGCGCCAGCAATCTCGTCTCCTGCCTCCTTCAATAAATTGGGGTAAATCCTATTGGGTCCTTGGGACTTATCCAACTTTATACTCATTAGGAGGCCCAACACTTCCTCCTCCTTGAGCTCTAAATGCCCTAATGTATTTATGCACTCAGCTCTGGTTCTCCATACCCTTTTCCTTGGTAAGTACTGAAGCAAAGTACTCACTGATTACTTTGCTCACATTCTCAGGATCCAAACAAATGTTCCCCTCTTTATCCTGAGTGGTCCTGCCCTCTCCCTAGTTATGAGATCATAAGATATAGAAGCAGAATTAGGCCATTTGACTCATCGAGTCTGCTCTACCGCTCCATCATAGCAGATCCATTCTTCCTCTCAGCCCCAATCTCCTGCCTTCTCCCCATTTCCCTTCCTGCCCTGACCAGTCTAGAATCTATCAACATTTGCCTTAAATATACATAAAGTCTTGGCCTCCACAGCTGCCCGTAGCAATGATTTCCACAGATTGACCATTCTCTGGCTGAAGTAATTTCTCATCTCTAATCTAACAGGACACCCCTCTATTCTGAGGCTGTGTCCTCTGGTCCTAGACTGTCCCACTGTAGGAAACATCCTCTCCACACCAATTCTATCAGTAGGTAGATAGGTTTCGATGAGTTTCAATGGTTTCAAAGGTACATTTAATGTCAGAGGAATGTATACAATATACATCCTGAAATGCTTTTTCTTCGCAAACCATCATGAAAACAGAGGAGTGTCCTAAAGAATGAATGACAGTCAAATGTTAGAACCCCAAAGTAACCCCCAACTCCCCTCTCCCATGTGTAAGCAGCAGCAAACAACCCCCACCGGCAAGAAAAAGCATGGCACCCACCACTGAGCACTCAAGCGTGAACAAGGCAACAGCAAAGGCACTGACTTGCAGTTATCCCAAAGGCTTTGCGTTTCACCTCGTACTCAACATACCACAGGTTCTCTCTCTCCTTAATAAAGGAGAAAGAGATGTCTCCATTTTCCCAGCGAGCAGGGAGACATAACAACTCGCTGGTTTACGATGGTTTACGTCCACCACGTCGCTTTTTTTTTAGCTCTGTACCCTAAAAACTAGGCACTCAACCGCAGATATTCCGAAACCCCCAACGACACATGGGTGTCCTGTCATGACACTGACCCTCAATCCGCCCATCTCCAGAGCCCCAAGATCCTAGGCTTCCAAATTTGAGCCAGACTCTTAGGCCGAGCCCTCAGTGTGCCGAACAACGACGGCTGCTTATGAAACCCTGACAGCGGATCCCATTCCCGCAAAGAACTGTAGTCAGCGTGTAACTCCAGGACAGGGTCTTCAAAAGAACCCTGAAAGGGAAAAAAGATGGAAATGGAACTGTTTACGAACATGCAAGCAAAGGAGTCGCCATTTAGTGTCATCACCACTCCGTTCTGCCTTCTTAGGTCACCCCTCATTCTTCTGAATTCCAGTGAATACAGGCCCAGAGCCATCAAATGCTCTTCATATGATACGCCGTTCAATCCTGGAATCATTTTGTGAACCTCCTTTGAACCCTCTCCAGTTTCAGCACATCCTTTCTAAGATATGGGGCCCAAACTGCTGACAATACTCTAAGTGAGGCCTCACCAGTGCTTTATAAAGCTTCATCATTACCTCCTTGCTTTTATATTCTAATCCTCTTAAAATGAATGCTAACATCACATTTGCCTTTCTCACCACAGACTCAACCTGCAAATTTTCCTTTAGGGAATCCTGTACAAGGAGTTCCAAGTATTTCCTCCATTTAGAAAATAGTCTACCCTTTTACTTCTTCTACCAAAGTGCACAACCATACACTTCTTAACACTGTATTCCATCTGCCACTTCCTTGCCCATTCTCCTAATCTGTCTCAGTCCTTCTGCAGCTTCTCTACTTCCTCAAAACTATTTGCCCCTTCACCTCTCTTCATATTGTTTGCAAACTTTCCGGTTAAGATGGCACTACTGAGCGTATGCGACATTCCACTGGTAGTTCAAAAGGCAAGAAATTTGACTAAAAACATTACTAACAACACCTTTTCTGTAGTAAATTGTAAATTATCACCACTAGCAATGAAGTGGCAAGTGAAAGCGAAACAAGTTCGGGGATGAGCTGTGCTGGTGTGTTGCAGAATTGACACAAACGGAGTGAGCCGCCATTCAGAAAGGAGAAGTTGGGCGGAGGAGTTCTGATGCCTGTACAACTGGCCTGGGTGCGAGGTTGGATAGTCTGGCTGCCGAGCCGATTTTAAGAGTTTGAGAGTGGCAAAATCTGAGCCCGGAGCAAGCTGTTGGGCGGCATGGTCTTGGCCCGGAGCCCTTCGCAGCAGTGGTTTCCAGGTCCTAATGCGAGGTACATTAAGCTGTCTGGACAGTTTGCACACTGGCCAGGCATCTTGGGATCAGAGTTGAGAGCCAATTTCACTCACTCTCTGCGATGTTCACTCCTCTCATCATGGTGCTGAGGCTATGAAGATTGCCCAGGCTGCTGTGCTCTGTGCCTGATAATATACTGAGGCTTTGGGCCTACTGTGGGGTTTGGATCTGAGGACTCAACCCAATTCAGAATGTTGATGCTCGCTTTTGTTTGCATGGTTTGTGTTCTTTCCCTCTTTCTCTTGCGCATTGGGTATTGGTCTTTATTATTATCTTTTGATTGGGTTTGTTGGCCAGAAAGAACTACAGTCAGCAAAGCAGTGAGTTCAAATGAATTAAGGGCAGTGGAAGCAGACAGACCAATTACCTTTGTTCTTGCCAGGAGGGAGGAGATGGAGGTTACCATTTTATGAAGAGATTCTCCATTTTGTGAGAGTCTCTTGGCTTGATCAGTGTTTTAAAGTCAATATAATGATGCCTCAGGTAATCTGCTGGACTAGAGGTCATTTCCAGATAAGAAGTTATTTGTGAGATGTCCTTTGGTTGGATGGAACATGCAGATTTTTGACTGTTGGAGTCTGTATCTGTTCTGCCTGATTCACACATGTTACTGATTGAGAACAAGCAGCTGTCACGGTCCGTAAGGTCCGCATTCCGGTTCACGGTCTGGTCCGTGGATTCCGTATTCTGGTTGATTCTGTTTTCCCTTGTTCCATTGGGTGCCTTAATTGAGGCAGCTGATCCTCATTTCAGGCTTGCAACATAAATAGCTCAGGGGTCCAGCTATTCCTTTGCTGGACCATCCCTGTCAGAAACCTGCACCAGGAAACTCAGCATCCGAAACCCACATCAGGAAGCTCGGCGTCAGAAACTCATACCAAGAAGGGTCCCAGCTCTGTGTCCAGTGGCCAAAAAAGGTCCCGGCTCTGTGTCCGGCATCCAAGAAGGGTCAAGCCCTGTGTCCAAGGAGAGTCCTGACTCTGTGTCCTGTGTCCAGGAAAGGTCCCAGCTCTGTGTCCTGTGTCCAAGGAGAGTCCTGACTCTGTGTCCTGTGTCCAGGAAAGGTCCCAGCTCTGTGTCCTGTGTCCAAGGAGAGTCCCGGCTCTGTGTGCTGTGTCCAAGGAGAGTCCCGGCTCTGTGTCTTGTGTCCAAGAAGAGTCTCAGCTCTGTGTCCTGTGTCCACGGTTGAGTCCCGGCTCTGTGTCCAAGAAAAGTCCAAGTCTAGTCAAGTCTGAATCTCAAGTCAAGTCAAGTCAAGTCACTTTTATTGTCATTTCGACCATAACTGCTGGCACTGTGCATAGTAAAAATGAGACGTTTTTTAGGATCATGGTGTTACATGACACAGTACAAAAACTAGACTGAACTACGTTAAAAAAAACAACAACACAGAGAAAGCTACACTAGACTACAGACCTACACTGGACTGCATAAAGTGCACAAAAACAGTGCAGGCATTACAATAAATAATAAACAGGACAATAGGGCAAGGTGTCAGTCCAGGCTCTGGGTATTGAGGAGTCTGATAGCTTAGGGGAAGAAACTGTTACATAGTCTGGTCGTGAGAGCCCAAATACTTTGGAGCCTTATCCCAGACGGCAGGAGGGAGAAGAGATTGTATGAGGGGTGCACGGGGTCCTTCATAATGCTGTTTCCTTTGCGGATGCAGAGTGTAGTATAGATGTCCATGATGGCAGGAAGAGGGACCCCGATGATCTTCTCAGCTGACCTCACTATCTACTGCAGGGTCTTGCGATCCGAGATGGTGCAATTTCCAAACCAGGCAGTGATGCAGCTGCTCAGGATGCTCTCAATACAACCCCTGTAGAATGTGATGAGGATGGGGTTTGGGAGATGGACTTTCCTCAGCCTTCGCAGAAAGTAGAGACGCTGTTGGGCTTTCTTTGCTATGGAGCTGGTGTTGAGGGACCAGGTGAGATTCTCCGCCAGGTGAACACCAAGAAATTTGGTGCTCTTAACGATCTCTACCGAGGAGCCGTCGATGTTCAGTGGGGAGTGGTCGCTCCATGCACTCCTGTAGTCAACAACGATCTCTTTTGTTTTGTTCACATTAAGCGACAGGTTGTTGGCTCTGCACCAGTCCGTTAGCCGCTGCACCTCCTCTCTGGAAGCTGACTGATCGTTCTTGCTGATAAGACTCACCACAGTCATGTCATCGGCGAACTTGATGATGTGGTTCGAGCTGTGTGTTGCAGCACAGTCGTGGGCCAGCAGAGTGAACAGCAGTAGACTGAGCGCACAGCCCTGTGGGGCCCCCATGCTCAAACTGATGGTGCTGGAGATGCTGCTCCAAATCCTGACTGACTGAGGTCTCCCAGTCAGGAAGTCCAGGATCCAGTTGCAGAGGGAGGTGTTCAGGCCCAGTAGGCTCAGCTTTCCAATCATGAGGGATGATTGTGTTGAATGCTGAACTGAAGTCTATGAACAGCATTTGAATGCATATGTCTTTTTTGTCCAGGTGGGTTAGGGCCAGGTGGAGGGTGGTGGCAATGGCATCATCTGTTGAGCGGTTGGGACGGTACACAAACTGCAGGGGGTCCAGTGAGGGGGGCAGCAGGGTCTTCATATGCCTCATGACGAGCCTGAGTTCCTGGTCAAGCCAAGCACGAGTTCTAGTCAAAGAGCGTCCCAGCCAAGACCTGAGTTCTCAGTCAAGTCCCAGTCCAGGTTTTCTGGTTTGTTACTTTATGTTCGCGTCCAGGTTGATATTTTGTCCTCGCTCCTTGGCTTCCCTAGTATTCTTAATAAACATAGTCTTGTTCAGACTACTGCAGTGTCTGCATCTTGCATTTGGTTTCGTTCCTAACGCCCCCTTGTGACAGAACGGTCCAGCCAAACATGGACCCAGCAACACAGACACTGCCATTAAACTCTGGTCAGCCGGGGGTCCCCCTTGTTGAAACCACCCCCCTCCAACTCACCTGGATCATCGATAATCTGGGAAAGCTGGTTGGATCATCAGGAGGCTCCCATGGAGGGGGGGCGGGGGGTGGCGGTACTGTCACGGTCCGGTCTGTGGATTCTGTATTCTGGTTGTTTCTGTTTTTCCTTGTTCCATTGGGTCCTTTAATTGAGGCAACTGATCCTCATTTCGAGCTTGCAACATAAATAGCTCAGGGGTCCATCTATTCCTTTTCTGGACCATCCCTGTCAAGAAACCCGCACCAGGAAGCTTGGCGTCTGAAACCCACATCTGGAAGCTCAGCATCAGAAACTCATACCAAGAAGAGTCCCGGCTCTGTGTCCTGTGTCCAAGAAGAGTCCTGGCTCTGTGTCCTGTGTCCAAGAAGAGTCCTGGCTCTGTGTCCTGTGTCCAAAAAGAGTCCTGGCTCTGTGTCCTGTGTCCAAGAAGAGTCAAGTCTAGTCAAGTCTGAGTCTGAGCTTGAGTCCGAGTTCCAGGTCAAGAGCCAAGTCAAGATGCAGGTACCTAGTCCCGGCCAAGACCCGAGTTCTCAGTCAAGTTCAAGTCTCAAGTCCTAGTCCAGGTTTTCCAGTTTGTTATTTTACACTCATGTCCAGGTTGATATTTTTTCCTCGCTCCTTGGCTTCCCTAGTATTGTTAATAGACATAGTCTTGTTCAGACAACTACAGTGTCTGTGATTTGCATTTGGGTCCATTCCCAACGCCCCCTTGTGACAAGAGAAATAAATTACCGATTGTCACTTGCTGCGAAGAAGGCAATAGATGGATGCTGGCTTGCAGCAGAGCCACTAGCTGTGTTAAAGGCCAGACACATGACCTACAGCCAATGACACTGGAATGCAATATCTGAATTGGTAAGAAAGGAATATAAAAGCAGTGCTAGTGACTTTAACTCTGTAGGAGAACAGCTATCGGGGATGCGAGGTGCCCTGCTGACACCTGGAGATTTGTAAAAGGACGATGAGGAACATGTGGCCAGCAGTAGAAACTCCTTTTTAACCGGTATTATATTTTCTGTTCTTTGACTGTTCATGGAAGGTCAGGAAAACTTAGCTGGTTTGCACACAGGTATTGGTTGTCTAAGTTCACATGTTCTTCCGTTGAGACAATAAAGGTACTTGGCGGTAAATACAGATTCTCTCTTGTGCCTACAAGGGGTGATTCTTGTAACAAATTCTTTCAGGTTTCTTGCTTTGTGGCTACCTGTAAGCAATCAAATCTCGATGTTGTATAATTTACACATTCTTTGAAAATAAATGTACTTTGAAACAAAGCTACAAATTCCATCATCTAAATCATTGACATACAACATAAAAAGAAGTGGTCCCAACACAGACTCCTGTGGAACACCGCTAGTCACTGGCAGCCAACCAGAAAAGGTTCCCTTTATTCCCACTCTTTGTATCCTGCCAAACAACCACTGCTTTATTCACAAAATACACTGCTGGATTCCATGCTGGAATCTCTCCTGTAATACCATGGGTTCTTAATTTGTTAAGCAGCCTCATGTGTGGCACCTTGTCAAAGGGCTTCTGAAAATCCTAGGACACAACAGCAATCGATTCTCCTCTGTCTAACCTGCTTGTTATTTCTTCAAAGAACTCCAACAGGTTTGTTAGGCAAGATTTTCCCTTGAGGAAACAATGCTGACTGGCCTATTTTATCATGTGTTCACATCCTGAACAATCAACTCCAACATCTTCCCAACCACCGAGGTCAGGTTAACAGGCCTGTAGTTACCTTTCTTCTGTCCCCCTCCCTTCTTAAAAAGTGGAATGACATTTGCAATTTTCCAGTCTTCCAGAACCATTCCAGAATCAAATAATTCTTGAAAGATTGTTACTAATGCCTCCACAATCTCTTCAGCCATCTCTTTCAGAACCATGGCGTGCATACCATCTGGTCCAGGTGACCTCATCTACCTTCAGGCCTTTCATTTTCCCCAAGAGCCTTCTCTCTGTAACGGTAATTTCATACATTTCATGACTTCTGATACTCTGGAGCTTCCACCATACTGCTACTGGCTTCCACAATGAAGACTAATTCAAAATATTTATTCCGTTCACCTGCCATTTCCTTGTCCCCCATCACTACCTCTCCAGCATTGTTTTCTAATGGACTGATATCCACCCTTGCCTCTGTTTTACACTTCATGTATCTG
Source organism: Hypanus sabinus (assembly GCF_030144855.1). Classification (NCBI taxonomy): domain Eukaryota; kingdom Metazoa; phylum Chordata; class Chondrichthyes; order Myliobatiformes; family Dasyatidae; genus Hypanus; species Hypanus sabinus. The sequence continues at coordinate 10,424,842 of NC_082706.1, forward strand.
AAGAAACTTTTGGTATCCTCTTTAGTATTATTGGCTAGTTTACTTTTGTGTTCTATCTTTTCCTTCTTAATGATTTTTTTAGTTACCTTCTGTTGGTTTATAAAGGCTTCCTAATCCTCTAACTTCCCACTAATTTTTGCTCGATTACATGCTCTCTCTTTGGCTTTATGTTATCCTCTTGCTCTTGATGTATGTACAGAATGCCTTGGGATTTGCCTTGATCTTTTCATGGCCTCTACTGGCTTCCCTAATTCTCTTCCTTAGTTCTATTCTGGCTTCTGAATACTCGTCATCTGCTCCATTTGATTCTAATTTCTGAATCTTTACATACTTTCCCTTTTTCTTCTGGACTAAATTCATCAGCTCTCTGTGGTCTTGCCAAGAAAAGGTGGTCCCAATTAACTCTTCTTAGTTCCTGCCTAATGCCCTCATAATTTGCCCAATTCCAATTTAAAACTCTCCCATAAGGACCATACCTATTTTTATCTAAAGTTAAGGAGTTGTGGTCACTGTTCCCTAACTGAAAGGTCAGTAACCTGGGCACACTCATTACCCAATGCTAGGTCCTCTCGTTGGTTACCCACATACTGATTTAAGAACCTTCCTGGATACACTTAACAAATTTTGCCCCATCTAGACCCCTTGCATTAATAAGGTCCCAGCTTATATTAGGGAAGTTGAAATCTCCATGAAAACAGCCCCATTATTTGTTTACACATATCCTTAATCTGATTACATACCTGTTCCTCAATGTCCCAGAGGCTATCAGGGGATCCGTTGGACAATCCTATCAGTGTGATTGCACTTTCCTGTTCCTGAGTTCAACCCTAATGGACTCAGTATCTGACCCCTCCATTATGTCTCCTCTGAATGCAGCTATGACATTGTCCCTGATTAATAGCGCATCTCCACCCCCTTTTTTACCTCCTGCTCTATTTTTCTAAAACTTTACAAACCTGGTACATTAATCACCCATTCCTGCCCCTCTCTCAACCAAATTTCAGTAATGGCCACAACATCATAGTTCCTCGCACTGATCCATGCTCTAGGGTCATCACCCTTCCCTACTATAATACTCCAAGCATTAAAATATAATACTCCAAACTATCCAACCAATCATATCTGTTGTTTTGATTTTGCCTTTCAATACTATCCCTGATGTCTACCTCTGGTTCGATCCTTCCCTTACCAACCTGATGTTCCAGTTCTCAGTTTTCTGTAAAACTAGTTTCAACTCTCATGAATAGAACTTGCAACCCTCCCGGCTAGGATATTGACTCCCCTCCATTTCAGGTGCAACTTGTCCCTCTTGTACAGGTCATTGCTTTCCCAGAAAAGGTTCCAAGAACTTGAAATCCTGTCCCTGCACCATCTCCTCAGCCACTTATTCATCTCTGCTTTCACCCCAGTCCTACTTGCACTAGCCCGTGGTACTGGGAGTAATCTGAAGATTACTACCTTGGAGGTCCTTCTCTTTGGCCTCATTCTTAACTTTATATATTCAATGAGTAGGACCTCTTCCCCCTTTTTGCCCATGTCATTGGTGCCAATATGTGCCACGATCCCTGGCTGTTCATCCTTCCCATTAAAAATATCCTGCAGCCACTCTGTTACATCCTAGCACCCAGGAGGCAACAGAATCTCTTTTGTGGCCACAGAATCTACTTTCTATCCTGTTAACTATCAAGTCCCCTATAACTACCGCACTGCCCGACTTTACCCTCCCCGTTGAGCCTCAGAGTCAGCGACTTTACCACCAGGGCTGGTTTTTGCTGCCGTGATCTGATGGGTTACTGCCCCCCTCCCCCCCCACCCAGCAGTATTCAAAGAGGTATACCTGTTGCTGAGGGGAATGGTCACAGGGGAATCCTGCACCTTGGTGGTCACCCATCTACAGTCCAAAGCCTGACTCTGTGTCTCACCACCTATTCAAAAGTCTCATATAAGTATTAATGTCTTCAGCCTCATGAATGATCCGGAGCACATCCAATCCCAGCTCCAACTTTTTAACCCAGTCAGCCAGGTGCTGAAGTTGGGTACATTTCCTGCAGATGTAGTCATCAGGGAAACAGTCAGGTATCCAAAATTTCCATATCTGACAGGAGGAGCATTCCTTTCTGACTACTCTGACCTAAAAAGGCTTACCTCTCCTTAACTATAAATCTGCCTGTTCACACCAAAGCCTTCCCACTCTGTCACTGGCACATTCAAACAATGGCCGCTCTGCTTAAGCCTACCTTCCTTTTATTTGCAGCTGAGTTTAGGCATCTGATGCTGACACTTACCATGCCCGCGCAGCTGAAAATGTTCGGCCTTGCCCAAATCTGCTGCTTTTAGTTGGGGAACACCTAGGAGACAGTGAAGAAAACATCATGAGATTAAAGTTATCTTTAGAAAAGGAGCAATGCAAAGTAAAAGTCATTAATTGGAGAAAGACTAATTTCAATAGATTGATGGAACTTGACATTGAGGGTTAAAACTGCAACAGAGATTAATCAGATTTCCTGAACTTCTGGTAATTGCTCCAACCACCCCTCCTTCATTTCCCATTTCAGTTTCTCTCTCTCACCTTATCTCCTCACCTGCTCATCTCCTCCTCCTTCCCTTTCTTCCACGGTCCTCTGTCCACTCCTCTCAGACTGCCCCTTCTCCAGCCCTTTAACAAACCAATCAGCTCTTTATTTCACTCCCTCTCCCAGTTCCATCTATTATCTGCCACCTTGTACTTCTTCCTCCCCTCCCCACACCTTCTTATTCTGACTTCACCCCTCCCTTTCCAGTTCTGAAGAAGGGTCTCATCCTGAAACGTCAACTGTACTCCTTTCCATAGACATTGCCTGGCCTGCTGAGTTCCTTCAGCACTTTGTGTGTGTTTCTTTGGATCCCCAGCATCTGCAGAATTTTTCAAGTTGGTGGCACTCTGAAATCCACAAAATCTCAGATGCACTCAATAGATTAGGAAACATTCACAGACAGGTTAAACGCAGATAGGAAATCTGCTGATGAGCACCCACCAACCCCAGCTGATGAATCAGCAATCTCTCACAGACAATCAATAACAACAGTGAACCATGGATGGGAAACAACATCACCAACAGAGACTCTGTAGCACCATCACTGACCTCCTGAAAAATCCTAGAAAGGTTCTTGGTTATAGACCACTCCATCACAGATAAAACCCTCTCCACCACTGAGCACATCTACATGGAGCACTGTCATAGGAGCACAGCGTCTATCATCAAGAAACCCCACCACCCACCCAGGCCATGGTCCCTTCTCACTGCTGCCACCAGGAAAAAGGTACAGGAGCCTTGGAACCCACACCACCAGGTTCACAAACAGTCATTACCCCTCAATCATCAGGCTCTTGAACCAGAGGAGATAACTTCACTCGTCCCATCACTGAACTATTCCCATAGCCTATGGACTCACTTTCATGGACTCTTCCTCTCATGTACTTTATATTTATTGCTTATTTATTTATTATTATCTTTTTCTTTTTCTATTTGCACAGTTTGTTGTGTTTTGCACTTTGGTTGTTGTCTGTCCTGTTGGGTGTATTCTTTCATTGACTTTACTGTGTTGCTTGGATCTACTGTGTAAGTTTGCAAGAAAATGAACCTCAGGTTTGTATATGGTGACATATACGTACTTTGAATTTTTGATAATAGATCTGCAAACCCAAAATGTTAGTACAAAGGGAAAGCATGGTGGTATAGCAGTTAGTGCAACACTATTACAGCACCAGTAATCCAGGTTCAATTTGGCGACTCTCTGTAAGGAGATGGCACATTCTCCCTGTGAATGCATGGGTTTCCTCCCACATTCCAAAGACGTATGGGTTAGTAGGTTCATTGGTCACATGGGTGTAATTGGGTGTCATGGGTTCGTGAGTCCAAGCTTTCCAATGTTGTGCCTAACTTGCTGTGTTTTTCCCAGCAGGAAGAGTTCTGCTTTTATTTTATTATTGCTTCTCTGTATTTGATTTGGGAAAGATAAAAGATAGATAAGGTGGCAAAGGCAGCAGATAATATACTTACCTTTACTGGCTAAAACATTAAATACAAGAACAGGGTGTGTCACGCTAGACCAAATAATACCTCAGAAAGACCACCATGTTAGCATGGCATACAGTTCTGTCTGGAAGGATGTGATTTCTCTAGAGTGTGTAGAGATTATTTGTGGCACAGAATAATACCATTCAGCCCATTATAACCATGCTGGAAAAAATAATTGATAACAGGTTAATCCCAAGTCCAAAATCTTGGCTCTTAATGAAAGGATCATCTTTAGTCAGAATCAGGTTTATTATCACTGACATTTGAAATGAAATCTGTTGTTCTGTGGCAGCAGTATAGAGCAAGAGAAAAAAATGCTATAGGTTACAATAAGAAATTTAAAAATAAAGATTAGGATTCTTGAGGGTTTTTCACCTGAGGTCATGAATGAGCATTGCTAAGTTCAAAGAGGTTATGTCGGAGCTTTTTAAACAAAGGTTTAAAGCCATCTCTTCATTATCCTACTCATCTTCGAATCACTCCATAAGATGGTTCTAAAGAATGGTTTCACTCGAGTGGAGAAACTCAGGATTTTTTAAAGACAATGGATTGACTGTTTAGTACCTTGTTATAAGAATAATCGCTTCTCTTACTTTTGGTGAACCTTCACAGCTAAACTTCCTTGTGATTTAAATGTTTTACTTAGAGAATAAGATTTTAATGAGTTAATGCCAAGTGTGATTATATGTTATGACTTTTGATAAGTTTTTTATTACTTTATACACTTTTCTAAAGGTTTTTTAAATCAATATGGCTCATTTTTGGGTAATTTTCATTCTTTTGTTTTGAAACTGTAATAATTAATCTATTTGTGTTATGAGGGCTAAGTTTTTTATGGCCATTATTTAGTCTAGCCTGGAATACAGTTGATCTTGGAATTAATTTGGAGTCAAATCAGCAGGTTGTTTTGGGAGGGTGATGTCATTAGCTGTAGCTGCCAGCCTTCTTTTGGCTGGCCTTCTGACTTTGGGAGGGATGGGTGTCTTTCTTTGGGACGTTAGCCAAATCTGTTGTTTGGTTACCCTATTTCAAGGCTTATTCTTTGGTTTTAATGTTCATTTTACTGGTTATTACTTTAATTTCTCTATTAAATAGAATAATGGGTCATACTATTAACTGACCCAGTCTTAATATGAAAGGACTAAATCACCCTGTGAAGCAGAATAAGATTTTTGCCTATATATTAAAAAAATTTAAGGCCCCCAATTATATTTTTTTACAAGAAACACATGTATGTAATTGAGACAACTTGGGTCTTTTCTGTAGATGGAAAGGACTACATTTTTACTTCTCTTTCCATCTCTAAGTCTAGAGGAGTTTCAATTTTTATGGATAATTTAGTTCCCTTTGTTCAACATAAAGTAGTGCCTGATAATAATGGGTGTTTTGTCATAGGGTCAGGAAAATTAGATAATAAATTAATGGTATTTGCCAATCTGTATGCTCCGAATACATACGATCCAGGTTTTTTTGAGTGTTTTTTTTTTTCGATTCTGCCAGACTTGAGCCTTCACTCATTGGTGATGGGAGGAGATTTTATTTGTTGGTTAGATCCAGTTTTAGATCGGTCATCTTTTGAAACAGCAACACTGAATAAATCAGCTTTGTTTATTCAATCTTTTTAAATGAAATACGGCATTGTTGATATATGGCTTTTCTTACATCCACTAGGTAGGGAGTATTTGTTTTTTTCTCATGTCCATCATACTCAGTCCAGGATTGATTACTTTCTTATTGATAGTCAAATGATTCCTTTAGTTCGATCCTGTGAATACAAAGAAATTGCTGTTTCGGATCATGCTCCGGTGCTTTTATCTTTAAATCTACCTGGTCTTCCTGAAATAAACAGATCTTGGCATTTTAATTTAACTTTGTTATCCGATAAAGATTTCTTAAAATTTCTGGAGAGACAAATTATTCTTTTTTTAAGAGAATACTTCGGAAGAAACTTCTAGTCTTATTAGATGAGATGCCTTTAAGACTTTTATTAGAGGTCAAATTATTTCCTATACTGCAAATGTCAAGAAAAAAAGCTAATAAAGAGAGAACTGTTAGCTAATCAGTTAAAACAATTAGACCAAAAACATGCCTTGGCTCCAGATCCTGTTTTATATAAAAGGCATGTTGAAATTTGAACTAAATATGATCTTCTTTTAACATATCCAATTGAAACACAACAGGTAAATTATTGGCTAACCAATTAAAAACCTTTATAGCTAAACGGCAAATTAAAGAAATTTGTAAAGCCAATTGGTGATAGGACAACTGACCATTTAGAAATAAACGATATTTTTAAAGAATTTTATTCTATACTTTATTGTTCTGACTCTCCCAAAGATAATACTGTAATGAATAATTCTTTAGATCAATTAATCATTCCTACACTTTCTGTTGATAACCAAAAACGGTTGGATCAACCTATTTTGTATGAGGAAATTTCCGAGCCTGTACATTCTTTGCACTCAGGGAAGGCTCTGGGTCTTGATGAATTTTCTGGAGAATTTTATAAGGCTTTTTCCTCACTGCTTATATCTCATTCATGTGCAGTTTTTTTGGACTCCTTTCAGTTGGGTAGGTTGTCACAATCTTTTTATGAAGCTTCTATTTTGCTCACTCTTAAAAAGAATAAGAATCCAACTGAATGCTCTTCATACGGACCAATTTTTTTATGTAACGTTGATACTAAAATCTTATCTAAAGTTCTAGCCCGTAGAATTTAAACTATTTTACCATCTATCATTTCTGATGATCAGATGGGATTTATTAAAATTGATCTCTTAATACCCAATACCTTATTGGAGGCTCAAAGAGCAATAGCAAGAGGTTCCAGAGCCAGGTTAAATAACAACAGACTAAGAGGGCAACCCTGCCAGGTACCTCTGTATAACCTAAAATAAGAGTTTTGATTATTAGTTATAATAATCAAAACATACTCTTTTATTTAACCAATAAAAAATTGATAAAGAAAGAAGAAAAATCGATATTCCCATTTTAATATTCATTGTTTATTAAGCGCTATTTATTCCCCTTCTAAGGAGATATCGGAATGTGTGATTTTTTTGGATGCTGAGAAGGCTTTTGATTGGGTTGAATGGAATTACTTAAAACTTCAGAAAAATTTAATTTTGGGCCCGATTTTATTCAATAGATTAGATTACTGTATCTATCTCCTTCTGCTAGGGTCCTTACTAATTTTTAGTATTCCAAACCTTTTAAAGTTCAACGTGGAACTAGACAAGTTTGTCCGCTGAGCCCTTTGCTCTTTGATTTGGCTTTAGAACCCTGAGCCATTGCCTTTCGAGAAAATAATGATGTTATTGGTATTCTAAGGAGAGGGAAAGTTTTGCTTTATGCTGATGACCTATTGGTTTTTATTTCTAATGTCAAGGCTTCACTACCTCCTGTGCTTTCTCTACTTTCTTGTTCTAACCAGTTTTCAGGATACAAACTGAATTTACATAAGAGTGAACATTTCCTCTGAATAATTTATTAATATTAACCTTCCTTTTAAAATTGTAAGAAATTTACCTATTTGGGTGTAACAATTACCAAGAATTATAAATACCTATTTAATGAAAATTTTCTTACCTTACTGAATTTTGTAAAAAGGACACTATCAAACTGGTCACCTTTTACGTTATCCTCGATTGGCCGAATCAACTCTCTTAAAATGAACATTTTACCTAAATTTATATACCTTTTCAGGTATTACCTGTTTTTAATTCCTAAATCTTTTTTTGATTCTCTTGATTCTATTTTATCTTCTTATATATGGAAAAACAAACGTTCTTGACTAAATAAAGCTCATCTTCAAAAATCTAAGAAGAATGGAGGTTTAGCTTTACCAAATTTTAGGTTTTATTATTGGGCAGTCAATATATGAAATCTTACATTTTGGTCATATTATATTAACCGTGAGAACCGTCTGATATGGGTTTCTTTAGAAGCTAACTCTGTTAACAAATTTTCTATTATTTCTCTTCTCAGATCCTCACTCCCTTTATCTTTTAGTAAACTAACTGAAAATTTGGTAGTTAAACATACTTTAAGGATCTGGGTACAATTTAGGAAATTCTTTGGTCTATTGAGATCTTCTTTGTTGAGTCCCATTTGTTTTAACTATTTTTTTAAACCTTTGATGGCCAATTCAGTTTTTAAAGAATGGGATAGATTGGGTATTACAAACGTTTGTAAATGCTTACAGGAGTTGTTTGTTGGAGGAAGTCTTCTTTCATATGAGCAAATGTCAGTTAAGTATAGCTTATCCAAAACTCATTTTCTTAGTTATTTACAAATTAGAGACTTCCTGCGTTCTCAACTATATACATTTCCTATAAGTTCTGATAAGGACTTAGTAGATATAATTTTTAATTTAAAACCTTTTTATAATGGTTCAATATCCAATATTTATGGTATGTTGCTTGGAATGAGAAACGTTCCTATAGACAAAATTAAAAATCTTTGGGAACAAGATTTACAGAGTTCAATTTCCGTGGAAACTTGGAATGAAAATTTTTAATTGGTGAACACTTCCTCATTATGTGCTTGTCATTCCCTTTTACAATTTAAAATGGTTCACAGGGTTCTCATGTCTAAAGATAAGCTATCTCATTTTTATTTGGATAGATCTTCTTTCTGTGATAGATGTAATAATGGAGAAGCTTCATTAATTTACATGTTTTGGACATGTCCAAGCCTTGAAAGATACTGGAAGGAAATATTCAAAACTTTCTCGGTACTTTTCAAGGTAAATTTCAAGCCTCACCCTTTGGCCGCATTATTTGGTATTACTGGAGGAAAAGACTTTATTTTGGAGACACCTGATTTGCATATTTTGTCTTTTACTTCTCTTATAGCTAGGAGGGCACTCTTGCTTAAATGGAAGGATGCTGTTCCACCTACTCATGCTGAATGGTTACGGTATTTTATGTCATGCTTAAATTTAGAGAAGATCTGATGTTCAGTTTTTGAATCTAGCCAAGACTTACATAGATCGTGGGGGCCATTTTTGAGTTATTTTCAAAACCTATGATTTGTTGTAAAAGTACAGATGATGGTTAATAATAATTTTTATTATATGATAAGGGTTCCCCCCCACTTTTTTCTTGCTTTTCCTAACAGATCTGACTTTGGTAGTGGGTTTAAGTTTTTTTTTCTGTATAACAAAATTATTATATTTCAATATTATGATTTAATTTACTTTTTATGAATACAGGATTTTGTGATTGTAACTGTATTTTTAATACAATGTATTTGGTACTATTTTATTTTTTTCTTTTGACTTATAATATATATTTTCTTGTACTCTGTATTCCTCTATGCAGAAACTAATAAAAAATATTGAAAGAGTCACTGAATATTATTTATTTATTTAAAAATAAATAAATATTCATAAAGAACAAATAGTTTAAATGGCGTCAGGCTTCTGGTTTCACAACACTCAGACCATATCACATAGAAGCAGTTTGCTCCACCATTCCATCATGGCTGACTTATTTTCTCCTCACACCCTATTTTCCAGCCTTCTCCCTATTACCTTTGATGCTCTTTCCCCTATTAATCAAGAACCTATGCTTTAAATATAACAACTTGACCTCCACAGACATCTGTGACAATGAATTTCACTAAGTCTGGCTAAAGAAATTCCTCATGTTATAAAGGAATGTTCTTTTCTCAGTCCTAGACTCTACCACTATAGGAAACATCCTCTCCACCTCTATTCTATCTAGGTCTTTCAATATTTGGTAGGTTTCAATGATTCTAAACTCCAGTGAATACAGGCCCACAGTCTTCAAATGCTCCGCAAAAGTTAACCCTTTCATTCGCAGGATCCCTTCAGAGAATAAGTTCCAGCTCTTCACTCACTGAGCAAGATAATTTTCTCTCATCTATTCCCTAATCCTTTTAACAATTAACATAAAACTAATCTCCCTAGTTACTGAACAGTCCACCATGGAGTACTGGTGAATCCTGTTCCCTTGTCCAAGCCTCCCATGATTTTATACACCTTTATCAAATCTCCACTCACACTTGCTTCTTATATAGAAACCCAACACTGGCCAATCTCGCATCTGCAATTTTCCACACCTGGAAGCAACCCTGAGGCATATGGCTTGCATCTTGCCTCAGGCACAATGGCTTCTTCTCTCATTTGATGTAAACAAGGTTGTTGCTGGGTCTGGCAGACCTGATTTATAAGGAAAGATTGAATGGGTTAGGACTGTCTTCCTTTGAACAAAGAAGACTGAGAAGATGTTTGGTAGAGCTATACAAAATTATAAGGGGTATAGACAGGGTAAATTCAAACAGGATTTTTCCACTGAAGTTGGTGGGACTCTAACCAGAGGTCATGGGTTAAGGGTAAAAGGTGAAATGTTAAGGGGAACGAGGGGAAACCACACAAAGCAGACCAACATACAACCAATGTGCAAAAGAAGTTGACCAGGGACATTCTGAATCGCAATATGTTCAAGCTAGGGTCATAGACCGAGTTGGTGTTACTGCTGCCGGAGATGGAACAAGTGATTTGGAGAGGAGTTAATGCAGAAGAGATTCAATGCCCTTCTACTTAACCCAGGTGCGAGGATGGATTACTCCAAGCGCTGAGTTAATTTGGTGAGATCAAGGATAGCTTCGGGCTGGACGGTCCAAGCGTATTGCGACGCCAGGGTCTGGGTCTTAGAGTGAGGCACTACCGGGCGCTTGGATAATTTAAACATTGCAACAGAGAGACTGCCTGAATGATGGAAACAGAGGCGAGAGCCAGGCTGATTTTGCTCCCTCTCTTGTGAACTGATCCGGCTGCTGTGCGTTTTTGCCTTGCTGAGTTGGGACCAATGCTTGGGCCTACTCCGGTTGTTTTGGGAGTAGATCTAGGGAGTCAGTCTGGTTCAGAATGCTGTTGCCTTGCTCCTGTTGTTAGCATGATTTGTGTTTTTTCTCTTTCTCTGTGCAGTGGTTTTTTCGAAATTGGGTCATTCCAGTTTCTTGCTTTGTGGCTGCCAGAAAGCAGACAAATCTCAAGGTTGTATAATTTATAGATTCTTTGATAATAAATGCGGATTGAATCTTTGAGAATTCATAGGGCGGACAGACCACAGTTCTTGAATGAACCATAAAGCACCTAAGGTGAATCTGCAAAGTAACTAGAGATGAGCTTTTAACAAAGATTTTACAGCACAAACCATTGTAAACAGTAAAGAATTAGGCAACAATGGTACATCAAGGTGCCCTGTATCGTAAGAGAACGTTTGATACTGCATACCACTGACCGAGAAGATCTCTCACCTGTCATGCTTAGACTGAGAGCCACTGGGCTCACAGGTAGAGTCAGAAAGCCATCAATCCTGGGCGCCAGGGACTTAAATAAATCAGTGGATTGCACTCTTCTCTGTATGTTATTCCATTAACATTTCACTTTGACATTTAATTATATACCACCAAATCCACTTGAACTGGCATCGGGATGGTTACAGGGAAGGAAGGAATCTGCTCTGGATTTAGGGATTGGGTTCGTGTTGGGATAAATCTGGTGAGGATGAGATGAAGCTGAATTTGTCTCAACACGTGGCGCAATTTCGGTGAGAGGATGCAGAGTTCCTTCAGCAGGAGTTTTAAAAAAAATTAGCAGAAAGTCAAGTCAACTTTTATTGTCATTTCGACCATAACTGCTGGTACAGTGCATAGTAAAAATGAGACAACGTTTTTTTCAGGACCATGGTGTTACATGACAGTAGAAAAAACCAGACTGAACCACGTAATAAAAAAAAACAGAGAAAGTTATACTAGACTACAGACCTACACTGGACTGCATAAAGTGCACAAAAACAGTGCAGACATTACAATAAATAATAAACAGGACAGTAGGGCATGGTGTCAGTCCAGGCTTTGAGTATTGAGGAGTCTGTTGGCTTGGGGGAAGAAACTGTTACATAGTCTGGTCGTGAGAGCCCGAATGCTTCGGAGCCTTTTCCCAGACGGCAGGAGGGAGAAGAGTTTGTATGAGGGGTGTGTGGGGTCCTTCACAATGCTGTTTGGTTTGCGGATGCAGAGAGTAGTGTAAATGTCCACGATGGCAGGAAGAGGGACCCCGATGATCTTCTCAGCTGACCTCACTATCTACTGCAGGGTCTTGCGATCCGAGACGGTGCAATTTCCAAACCAGGCAGTGATGCAGCTGCTCAGGATGCTCTCAATACAACCCCTGTTATTAAAAGAGTTTGACAAACCCACGTCGCTACAGGGTCGCAATTACTAATCGGAGCGGTGCCTGGTGCAGAAGGAGCCGGTGAACCAAGAAATTAGCCAGGGTCTGTCCGGATGGAATCGCTCAGTCCCGGCAAAGTTATTTCGGAGCCCATCCCGCGTAAAGAACGCAAACAATATCCCAGTTGGTTGTAAACAGAGACCGACTCGGTTACACTGCTGCGGGCAAGCAGTATTAACAACCCGTGCCCTACCTGGCGAGAGACACAACACAACGAGGAGGAAGGTGAAGCCAGCCATCGCCACTTCAGTGTCGAGAGAGGAGGAACCGACACGAACAGCGACTTGCCCCGACAGCAGCCCCGCTCCCTCTCTCCTGCTTTAAACACCAAGGCTCGGCCAATGAGGAGAAGGGCGCGCCTCTTGCCGCGCCCAGCACCTTATGTCTCTCAGATTGTGCCCCCTTTCCATCTCTGCGCGATTTTCACATCTCCGTGCTGGAGTAGATTAAATGTTGAACTTGTTACTTGCATCAGACTCATGTTGCGCTGAAACAGGGCCTTCGCCGCGTCCCATGCCCGTTCTCCAAGATGCCTGTCTGAACCGGTCACAAACATAAACACACGAGATTCTGCAGATGCTGGAAATCTTCTGGCAAAACCCACAAAAGGCTGGAGGGACTCAGCAGGTGAAGCAGCACCAAGTCACTCTTTCCCTCTGAGAATCTGCCCTCTCATGTCCACCACCTTAACCATTTCTCCCCTCTCAGGTCACCCCTCAACCAATCTCCTCTGCTCTAGGGGAAAAAAGTCCCAAGACTATCCTTACAACTCAAGTTGTCCAGACCTGGTACATTTCTCATAAACCTTCTCTGACCCCTTTCCAGTTTGTTCTCTTTGAGTTTCCTAAGAATAATCAGGAGATGCTTTTAACACTGAGAAAAAATAATGTAACTTGGCTTCTATATAACACAGAATCACAGAACAGTTATAGCATTGAAAGAAGTCAACCAGCCTGTCATCTTTGTGCTGGTTTTCTGTAAGGGTATAGTACAGGGGTGGGCAAACTTTTTGACTTGTGGGCCACAAAGGGTTCTAAAATTTGACAGGGGGGCCGGACCAGGAGCAGATGGACGGAGTGTTTTGGTAATACATCTCACAAGAGAAAATAAAATATCATGGGATATGTAGAAAACATGTGCTTTAATTTCAATTGAAAATGAACAAATGCATTACAACAAAATATCTGTCTTTGAAGTCCCATGGTATTTAGCTATTTATTGAAATGACTTTTAAAACACTGAAAATTAAATGAATAAAATACAGCTTTTTTTGATAGTAACAGCTATTATTTTAAAGCACTGAAAATTCTGTTATCCTTCAAGATATTATCATCATCACTCTCCTCCTGACTGTCTTTATTTCAAAAATGGTAGGAGATGCAGGTCTACTTGTCCTGCTCCTTCTTATTCAATTGTCCCCGTGCCAAAACTCAACAACGACCAGCACAATGACAGAACACTGACAGCGCGCCAGTATGCGGAGCGCGTTATTTGATCTGGAGTGCATTTTTTATTTTGAGAATGTACGTGCACCTGCGCACTACTCATGTCCATCACTTAACAGAAATGACATGTAACATGTAAGGCTTATTGAAAAAATATTTTCAAATGCATTTTTTACATAACACAACAAAGAAACTTATTTTTAATTTCAGTGGGAACAGTGTTGTTGGTCTCCCTTTTTAGCCAGCGCATCAAAGTCTGGATTTAGTTTTGTTGTGGCGATTCTCAGGATGGATCTGAGGTGTTGGTCAGTTAACTTGGATCTGTGGCTGGCTTTGTTGATGTTCATGACGCTGAACGCCTGTTCACACAAATAGGTTGAGCCGAACAAAGAGTAAAGCGCAAATGTGGAGTAATACGCTGCACCTCAACAAAGGTCAATGTGTAGCGGTGTGCTACATGCAGCGCTAAAATTATGACACGGAGTCGGTAACTGCAGTCGAAGAAAAAAACTTTATTCGAAATCCCCAGCCTCACTTCTAAGCCTCCCTTAACTTGCCCCCCGTGGCGCAGAGGCTCCAAAGCTCTGTGCTCGCAAATCCCCGCAGGCTATCTCCCTTAGCCGGAACGCTGGCTAATTGTGAGCCGGTTCGGATGTGCCAGGAAATGGGTCGCCACAAATGTATATAGAGTGTGTCATCTATTGGGAAAACACCAGAATTGTGGGGAAAAAACATTAACAAGGTTTATTAATATAATTTCATCAAGTTCTGTGGGCCGGATTAAAAAGCTTAACGGGCATATGGCCCGCGGGCCGTAGTTTGCCCATGCCTGGTATAGTAAGTAGTCCCATTCCCCCCTTCTCGCTGGATCCATGCTATTATTTGCATTTAAATACACACCCAGATCCTTTTCAAACTCCACAATTGAATCTACCCAAATCTGCTTCCATTGCCAGGCCCACAGTACAATCAAAATCCTTATCAATCACTGCATAAGACTATTTTTGGTTCTTTGGTCAGTTGCCTATATTTTATGTCTCTGTCTTTGTTCAGGTTCAGAACATACAGTGAAATGCATTGTTTGTGCTAATAACTTACACATTATGGCACCAACATTTCATATCCCCAATGCTTGGCAGAACAACACAGAATACAACAAGCAACAAAGCAACCTCCTCCCTCCCACCCATCCATATCATTTGAAGCAGTTTCCATCAACAAACTTGCTTTCATAATTTTAAATCACTCTACTAGATCTTCTTCTTGTTCAAAGAACAGTCCCACCTCATAATTGAAGCCCCTCATCCCTGTGATCATATAAGTAAATCTCTTCTGTTACCCTGCTAAAAACCTTTTATCTTTTCTCCATGACTCTCTTCTTGTACCTCTTCTGAAAATATTCCCTCCAGGTAACAATGTTTCGTCTCATTATTTTGAAAGAGTTCAAACACCGCAGTACTAAATTTCACTGCTATTTCTATTAGTGGGAGGCTGAGAAGATTTGGAACATTACCAAAGACTTGTACAAATTTCTATTTGTGTATGTTGGAGAACATTCTGACGGGCTGCATCACAGGCTGGTAAGAAGGCTCCAATGCTACAAGGCTCAAGGACAGCTTCTATCCCACTGGACTTTTCACCTCACAATCTACTTTGTTATGATCTTGCACCTTATTGTTTACCTGCACTGTGTCGTGCCCGCATTCTATTCATTTGAGGAGTAGGCAGGCCAGCTGTACTGCCTGCTGGTGTTTCGGCATAGGGATACATGAATTAGATCCATGGCTGATCTGACCGTAACTTCAACTCCATACTCCTATCCAACTAGGGGAATGTTTCAGTCCTTTGGTTAACCAAAATCTCTGCCTTAAAAATAGGCTCCACATGTATCACCCTTGAAGAAGAGAGAAAAGGACTTCTCTGCTCCTCCAGTCTTGTGTGTGTTGATCCATCTTCTTTCCACCTTAGATGGGCAACCCTTGATTTTAAACAGCTAATTCAGACTCTTCTACAAGAGAAAACACCTCCATATCCACCTCAAGACCCCTCAGGATCTTACATGTTTCAATAAAATTACCTCCCATTCTTCCGAACTGTGGGGAAATACAAACTTAGGCTGACCACCTTTCTACTGGGTTTCCTAATTACCTGTTCTGCATAATAACCTTTTGCAAATCATCTACTTTGCCTTTATTTGTTCAAGTTGTGTCCCTTCTTGTGTAATTTCAATTTATTTTATATACATTCAGTGGATACCTTACTAGGTACTTAATAATTTGAGTTACTGTCACATTCCTGTCAGTTTGAACCAGTCTGACTGGTCTCCCATGACCTCTCTCATGAACTAGATGTTTTTGCCCACAGAACTGCCACTCATTGGATTTTTCTTGTTTTTCTTCACACCATTATCTTTAAACTCTGGAGACTGGTGTGCATAAAAATCCCAGGAAGTCAGCATTTTCTGAGATACTCAAACCACCCCGTCTGGCACCAACAATCACTCCATGGTCAAAATCACTTAGATCACATTTTTCCCCATTTTGAAATAAATAATGTGACCACTGATTTATGTCTTTCTTGTGAATGTTGTCTATCTGATATCCGTGATGCTGCTGGAAGTAAGCTTTTCATTGCACCTGTGCTGTACGTAAATTTGACTTTGACACCTAGACTCTTCTGCACGTCAGAGCTCTGAAACCTCCCACCATTTAAAGAATATTCCTTTTTAAAATGTTTTCTTACCAAAGTTTCATATTTTTCCCCTTTATACTCCATTTTCCAGATCTTTGATCAGTTAATGATAGTTAGGGGAGCAGACGGGAGATTCTGTGCATGTGAAAAGACACCGGATTGTGTTTGCCTCCCAGGTGCAAGGGTCAGGGATGTCTTGGATCAGGACCACAGTATTCTGAAGGGGGAGGGTGAGTAGCCAGAATTTGTGGTACATATTGATACCAATGACATATTGGTATGAAATGGGAGAGGTCCTGAAGAAAGAATATAGGGAGTTAGGCAGAAACCTGATATGCAGGACCTCCAGGGTAGTAATCTCTGAATTGCTGTCTGAGCTACCTGCCAGTGACGGTAAAAACATGATGATTTGGCTGAGAAATTGGTGCAGAGAGCAGGATTTCAGATTTCTGGATCATTGGGATTTCTTCTGGGGAAGGTATATAAAGTATACCTTTACAGGTATATAAAGTCATACTTTATAGGTATATAAAGTGATACTTTATATATTTATAAAGGTATAGGAAGGTATACATGGTTATAACTGAACCCAAGGGGGATCAATATCCTTGTGGGCAGATTTGCTAGAGCTTTTGGGGAGGGTTTAAGGTAATTTGGCAGGGGTATGGGAACCTTGAGGATGGGGCACTCTGTATACAAGTAGATGCAGTGAGTAGTGAGACTGTGAAGAAGGATACAGCTACGAATACATGGCTACTCCATAGAAAGAGTTAAATGCAGCAAGTTCCTGGGAGTTCACATGACAGATGACTTCACTAGGTCCCTTATTAACAGCGTCCTGAACAAGAAGGTACAGCAGTGCCTCCACTTCCCAAGGAGATTGAGGCAAGCAAGGCTCCCCCACCCCCCATCTTAACTGTGTTTTACAGGCGCATGATTGAGAATATCCTGATAAGCTTCAGATCCATCTAGTACGGGAGCAGCTGAGCATTGGACTAGAAGTCCGTACAAAGGACTGTGAGAACAGATGAGAGGATCATAGGGTCTCCCTACCATCCATCAGGGACATTTATCAGGACTGATGCATACTTAGCATTATTAAGGATCCCACCCATCCATCCAGCATCCTGTTTGACATTCTGCCATTAGACATGATGCTATGATGCATAAAAACAAGAACGGTCAGGATGGGAAACGGTTTCTCCCCCCAGGCCATTAGGGTTCTGAACTCCCGGCAGCATTGTATTCAAAGTGCCACTGGCTAATTTGTTCTGTACTTACCAATATTTAAAATTAATTCACTTTAGTTTATTATTTATGTGATTCATCTGTAGACTTTTTCCGTGTCTTCATGAGTTATCGTGTGCTTTACACCCTGGTTCGAAGAAACATTATCTTGTTTCTATATACATTATATGGCTATCTATATTATATACATGTATATAGTTAAATGACAATAAACGTCACTTGACTTGACAGGCAGATCACAGGGCAAAATTGCAGTCAATGGGATGAGATGAAGTACAACATGAGGGCAAAATCAAAAAGGGTGATGAATGCAGAAATGAAGGCATTATATTTGAATGCAGTATATAATGTAGCACAATTAGAGATTAGCAGGTACAACATTATGGGCATCACTGATTCATGACTGAAAGAAGATCATATTTGAGAGCTTAACATCTGAGTGTATCAAAAGGACAAGCAAGTAGGCAGAGGAAGTTGGGTAGTGCTGTTGGTAAAAAAATGAAATTAAATTCTTATTAAGAGGTGACATAGGATCAGAAGATGTAGAATCCTTGTGGGCGGAGTTAAGAAACTGCAAAGTTAAAAAGACCCTGATGGGAGTTAAATGCAGGCCTACAAATAGTTGCCAAGATGTTGGATACAAATTACAATGTGAGATAGAAAAGTGAAATTTTATGATAGACATGGGGAATTTCAAAATGCATTTAGATTGGGAAAATCAGGTTGGTGCTGGATCCTAAGAGAGGGCATTTGTAGAATACCTACGAGATGGCTCTTTTGAGTAGCTTGTGGTTGTGCCCACTTGGGGATCAGCAGTTCTGGAGTGAGTGCTGTGTAATGAACTAAATTGGATTAGGGAGTTTAGGGTAAAGGAATCCTTAGGAAGCAGTGATCATAATATGACAGAATTCACCATGCAGTTTCAGGGAGAGAGGATAAAGTCAGATGTAGCAGTACTACAGTGGAGTAAAGGAAATTTCAGAGGCATGAGAGAAAAGCTGGCCAAAATTGACTGGAAATGGACACTAGCAGAAATGATAGCAGAATGATAATTTCTGGGGATAATTCGGAAGGTGAAGGATAGATACATCCCAAAGATGGAGTATTCTAAAGGGAAGGTGAGGCAACTATGGCTGACAATGGAAGGCAAAGACAGCAAAAAAGCTAAAGAGAGGGCATAAAATATAGCAAAAATGAATGGGAAGTTATAAGACTGGGAAGCTCTTAGAAAACTAAAAGAAGGCAACAAAAAGCTATCAGGAGAGAAAATATGAAATATGAAGGGAAGCTTGCTAATAATATAAAAACAGATAGCAAAGGTTTTTTTCACATATCCATATTATGCATATATATAATATGCTAGAAGATACTAGCAGTATGCCAGAAATTTGAGAGTGTTAAGGGCAGAAGTGAGTGTAGCTGCAATTCCTAAGGAGAAGGAGCTTGGGAAGCTGAAAGGTCTGAAGGTAGATAAATCACCTGGACCAGATGGACTACACCTACATCTGAAAAAAGTATCTGAAGAGATTATGGAAACATGATGCACCATCAATAACTCTCCGAGACGTGAGGCGAGATATAGGCTTTTATTGGCTGGAAGAAAGGACAAGCAGCAATTGACCACCATACTACATCCTGGAGACTGAGACCAGGGCTCAGGCCCCAATCGCCTTTATACCGGGGTCCGTGGGAGGAGCCACTGTCAGTGGGAGGAGCCACAGGAGCAGTCAGCGGGGGTGGGGGGGGGGGTGGGGGCGTGTCCAGACAGGTATATGTAGTTCACCACAAGACATTAGTAGTGATCTTTCAAGAATTACTAGATTCTGGAATCATTCCTGAGGACTGGAAAATTGTAAATATCACTCCACTGTTTATGAAAGAAGGGAGGCAGAAGAAATGAAATTATAGGTCAGTTAGCCTGACTTTAGTGGTTGGGAAAATGTTGGGAGTCCATTACTAAGGGTAAGGTTTTGGGGTACTTAGATGCACATGATAAAATAGGCCAAAGTCAGCAAAGTTTCCTTAAGTAGAAATCTTGCCTGACAAACTGTTGGAATTCTTTGAGGAAATAACAGGCAAAGTAGACAAAGGAGAGTTAGTGAACATTGGATTTTCAGAAGGCCTTGACAAGGTACCATGCACGAGGCTGCTTAAGAAAATAAGAGCCCATGTTGTTACAGGAAAGGTAACACCAGGGAGAGAAGATTGCTGACTGGCAGGAGGCAGGAGTGGAAATAAGAGGGGCTTTTTCTGGTGGCTGCTGGTGACTAATGGTATTTCACAGGAATCAGTGTTGGAACTGCTTCTTTTCATATTGCATGTGAATGATTTGGATGATGGAATTGATGCTAAGTTTGAAAATGATATAAAGAAAGTGGAAGAACAAGTAGTGTTGAGGAGGCAGGAAGTATGCAGAATGACTCAGGCAGATTGGGAAAATGGCAAAGAAATGGCAGATGTCATGCGCTTTGGTTTAAGGAATAAACGTGTAGACTATTTTCTAAATTAGAAGAAAATTCAAAAATCAGAGGTGCAAGGGGACCTGGGAGTCCTTGTGTGGGATTTCCTGAAGGTTAACTTGCAGGTTAAGGCTATGGTAAGGAAGGCAAATGCAATGTTAGCATTCAATTCAAGCAGACTAGAATATAAGGGCAAGGATGTAATGCTGAGGCTTTATATTGACTGCATTGTGAATTTGTGATTTGTGAATAGTTTTGGGCACTTAATTAAGGAAAGGTGTGCTGGACTTGGAGAACATCTGGGGAGGTTCACGGGAATGATTTCAGGATTGAAAGGGTGAACACATGAGGAGCGTTTGATGGCTCTGGCCTGTATTTGCTGGAATTCAGAAGATTGGAGGGGGGAACCTATCAAATATTGAAAGGTCTGGATAGAGTGGATGTTTCCTTTAGGGGCTGAGCCTAGGAACAGGGGGCACAGTCTCAGACTAAAGGGAGGTCCATATAGAACAGAAAAAAGAAGGGATTTCTTTAGCCAGGGGGATGTGAATCTGTGAAATTCATTGCCACAGGTGGCTGTGGCGGCCAAGTCATGGAGTATATTTAAAGCAGAGGTTGATAGTTTCTTGATTAATCAGGGCATCAAAGGTTACATGGAAAAGGCAGGAGAATGGGGTTGAGAGGGATAATAAATCAGCATGATGGCACTTGATGGGCCAAATGACTCAACTCTGCTCCTTTGTTTTATGGTTTTAATTTTTATCCCTTTATGGTGTTTTTATGCATTCTTTGTAACTAACCTATCATTAGTTTATTAGTAAATTTAGTATCTGTGGCTTTACTGGCTTCTTCCAAGTCCTATGAGTAAATACTAAAGTGTTGAAAACATAGCATTGGTGAGCTGGTTACATCTTGGCACCCAGTAAAGAACCCATTTATGCCTTTTTTCAGAACCAAACTCAGATTTGTAATCATTGACTTATTGTAAATGATGTGAAATTTGTTGTTTTGAGACAGCAATGCAATGCAAAGACATACAATTACTATAAATTACAAAAATAAATAAGTATTGCAAAGCAAAGGAATAATAAGGTAGTGTTCATGGGTTCATTGACCACTCAGTGTCAGGGGGGATAAAGCTATTTCTGAATCAAGGAGGGTGTCTGCCGGCTTTTGTGCAACACACTCAAAATGCTGGTGTGAGCTGACCACATAGTATCTACGGAAGGGAGTAAACAGTTGATGTTTTGATCTGAGTCCCTTCAACAGGCTCCTGTGCCTCCTGCTAAAGGCAGTAAGAAGAGGAGGCAATTTTCTCTGATGACAATAATGGTCTTTAATGATGGATGCTGCCTCATTGAAGAGGTGCTTTTTGTAGATATGGTGGGGAGGACCATGCCCATAATGGAGCTAGCTGAGTCTATAACCCTCTGCAGCCTCTTACAATCCTGTGCATTGGAGGCTTCATACCAGGCTCTGATGTAACCAGACTGAATGTTCTGCACTGTACATCTGCTGAAATTTTTAAGTGTTTTCAGTGACGTACCAAATCTCCACAAGCTCTGCTCCAAATGATAGAGCCACAGGCATTCTTTCTTTCTGATTACATCAATGTACTGGGCCGAGGATAGATCATTCCTGTTAACATAGAATACTACAGCACAGTACAGGCTTTTCGGCCCACAATGTTGTGCCGACCCTTAAACCCTGCCTCCCATATAACCCCCCCCACCATACCTGTCTTGTAATCTCTTAAATTTCATTAGTGTATCTGCCTCCACCACTGACTCAGGCAGTGCATTCCATGCACCAACCACTCTCTAAGTAAAAAACCTTCCTCTAATATCCTCCTTGAACTTCCCACCCTTTACCTCAAAGCCATGTCCTCTTGTATTGAACAGTGGTGCCCTGGGGAAGAGGCGCTGGCTGTCCACTCCATCTATTCCTCTGAATACCTCCATCATGTCTCCTCTCATCCTCTTTCTCTCCAGACAGTAAAGCCCTAGCTCCCTTAATCTCTGATCATAATGCATACTCTCTAAACCAGGCAGCATCCTGGTAAATCTCCTCTGTACCCTTTCCAATGCTTCCACATCCTCCTATAGTGAGGTGACCAGAACTGGACACAGTACTCCAAGTGTGTCCTAACCAGAGTTTTATAGAGCTGCATCATTACCTCGTGACTCTTAAACTCTATCCCTCGACTTATGAAAGCTAACACTCCATAAGCTTTAACCAAGCAGTCTTCTGTTCACACTGCAAGTACACCAACACTTTTAATTTCCTCACTAATATTTGATGTAGCATCTTAACAAGTGCCTCTTGGATATATCAAACCTACAAATTCCCTCTTCCTGCCCCTCACCCACCACATGACATTCTTCAAATATGATCAAGTATGTTTTCCTTTACAAAATCATGTCAATTTACCTGATTAGCTTGAACTTTTTCTGACCTGGTACAATGTCTTGATTAATAGCTAATTTGTCTGTAACAATACACTCAGTAGCTACTTTATTACGAGGAGTGATTGATAAGTTTGTGGCCTAAGGTCGAAGGAGTCAATTTTAGAAAACCTAGCACATTTACCTTTCAACATAGTCCCCACCTACATTTACACACTTAGTCCAGCGGTCGTGGAGCATACGGATCTTGGACCTCCAGAAAGTGTCCACAGATGGGTAATTGATAGGTTCGTGGCCTAAGGTAGAAGGAGATGAGTTAAACAGCTCTCGTTACATGCACATGCAGGTCATCTCTTTGACTGATTATGCAGGAGGTTTGAAGTTAATAACTCATCAGTTAATAATTCAGCAGAGGTGATTGATAAGTTTGTGGCCTATGGTAGAAGGAGATGAGTTTATTAACTTCAAACTTCCTGTATAATCAGTCAAAGAGCTGACCTGCATGTGCATGTAACAAGAGCTGTATAACTCATCTCCTTCTACCTTAGGCCACGAACCTATCAATCACCCATCTGTGGATACTTTCTGGAGGTCCAAGGTCCATATGTTCCACGACCGCTGGATTAAGTGTGTAAATGCAGGAGGGGACTATGTCGAAAAATAAATGTGCTACGTTTTCTAAAATTGACTCCTTCTGCCTTAGGCCATGAACTTATCAATCACCCCTTGTAAGTACCTCCTGTATATTCATGGTCTCCTGCTGCTGTAACTCATCCACTTCAAGGTTCAATGTGTTGTGCGTTCTGCATGCCACTGTTGTTACGCATGTTTATTTGAGTTACTGTCACTGACCTGCCTGCCTGAACAGTCTGGCCATTCTGCTCTGGCATCTCTGATAACAAAGCCTTCTTAACTCACAGAACCGCTGCTCTCTAGGTGCTTTTTTGTCTTTTTGCACCATTCTCTGTAAACTCTAAACTGTTGTGCGTGTAAACCCCAGATCAGCGGTTTCTGAGATACTCAAACCACTCCATCTGGCACCAACAAACATTCCATGGTCAAAATCACTTAGATCCCTTTTCTCCCCTATTCTGATGTTTGGTCTGAACAACATCTAAACTTCTTGCTCATGACTGCATACTTTTATGCACTGAGTTGCTACCACATGAATGACTGATTAGACATTTGCATTACAAGTAGTGTATAGGTGTAGCTAATAAAGTGGCCAGTAAGTGTAAGTTTCAACTCATAAAGATGTGGACAGTAGGATATTGAAAAAAGAGTTTTAACACTTACCCAAAAGGCTGGAATATGTCTAGGGGAAACGGAGATCCAGCCACTCACCAACCCACCTCCCGTATGCGCAGGTGCTGTGAGAATCGAGTTTATGCCTCGCGCCCGCCAACAGTATCAAACCCACAACAAATACCATTATGAAATACACTTTAAAGAGTTTACTAAAATTAAAAGAGTATTAGGCAATACAATATATATATTTAAGGAAAAAAACAAAAGGCGCCAACTTATCAAAGTTCAGTCTGTTTAGTGCACTCGTTGGAGCTCAACCATCGAACCATTCGACCCCTCGTCGCTTGCCTCCGACTTCCACGTCTTCCACCCCAGACTCCCCAGTGGTCTTCCGAGCGCACGTCCACCTCCCTCGGCGTCTTTCTCCCGACTCCCCTCATACCAAAAACCCGCGAAAACCCCTCCCCCAAGTTCCCAGCCTCACAAGACACAATAACATTCCCCATTGATTAACAAATGAATACAATTACCATATCAGCCATTCTAAAGTGAAACAACAGCGAGAGAAACACTTATCAGACAAAGAAGCATTCCTACTCGTTACAAACCAAAGAAGCCATTTTGAGTAACATACACAGGACATTGTACATTCTCTCCCCACCAGCAAATGTCATGCCCTCATGTCATTACTAGAGTTCCCCAAAGCTTCTTGCAACACACAAAACCCAACCCAGGTGCAGAAAGCAGTGACATAACTACCCAGAGCAGTAGAAATCACACTCGGTTCTCCCGGTACCACATATGTCAACCGCTCTGGGGGGGCGCCTAATCCTCTGAGATCTCCATACCCCTTCTGCCCCACTGGGTTGCCTCGTCACTTGCGAACCCACTGTCTCGGATACCCCAGGTCTACCTGACAGACCCGCACCCCTTTCCTCACGGGGGTCCTCCCTCACCTGAGATCTCTCCGGCTCACGCTCGGGTTCCACCCTCTCTCCCACCAATGTAGGCTGCCTCTCCATCTGACCCTCAAGACCTTCCCTCCTCTCACCCAATTCAGTATGGGAAGGGCCAGGAGCCTCCTCTCCTGGTACTGGAGCACCAGCGAATGGGAACGGGGCCACTAATCTGAGTCGTCCTCTTCCGAATCGGTAGCCGTTCCCAGGTGAGGGACCCGTCCCCGCACTTCAGCAGCGGGCTCTTCCCTTTCTCCGTGCCCTCGTAGAGTCCTTGTACTAGGCGTAACCTCCCACTCGGGCTCCTTATCCACCTGCACCGCTTGACCCAGTGGTAGCAGGTGATTCCGATGGAGTACCTTGATAGGCCCTTTCCCATCCTCAGGTTTCACCCGGTAAACTGGCAGGTTCGGCATCTGGCTCTCTATTACATAGGGGCTGGCCGCCCATCGATCTGCCAACTTGTGCTCATCAGGGAGTCCCAAATTCCGTAAAAGGACCCAGACGCCTGGCAATAATTGGACAGACTTCACCTTTCGATCATACCGCATCTTATTCCTCTGATTTTGTTTGGTAGCCGCCGCCTCGGCCAACTCGTACGCCCGCTGTAACTCCCTCTTCATGTCGGACACATACTTTAGATGGGACTTCCCGGGTAATTCACCCACTCCACCCCCAAAACTCAAGTCAATGGGCAACCTCGCTTCCCACCCGAACATCAGATAATAGGGCGAATACCCTGTAGCATCATTGCGAGTACAATTGTAACAGTGAACCAATTGTCCAATATGACGACTCCTCCACCTGCTTTTCTGCCCAATCTCCAGCGTCCCGAGCATATCCAACAGGGTCCTGTTGAACCTCTCTGGCTGAGGATCTCCCTGTGGGTGATAAGGGGTAGTCCTGGATTTCTCAACCCCAAGCATAGTCAGTAATTCCTGGACAAGGCGGCTCTCAAAGTCCCGCCCCTGATCACTATGGATTCGCCTGGGAAGGCCGTAATGCACAAAATACTTCTCCCATAACACCTTCGCCACTGTCGTCGCCTTCTGATCCTTAGTGGGAAATGCCTGAGCATAGCGAGTGTAATGATCGGTATTGACTAAGACATTCGCGGTGTTGCTGGTGTCAGGCTCAATCGACAGAAAATCCATACATACCAGGTCCAGAGGTCCCGCACTCTGCAAGTGCGACAGTGGAGCCGCCAACGCTGGCAGGGTCTTCCTCCGGATGCAACGACTGCATCCCCTACAGTATTCTTCGACTTCCCCCCTCATCCGGGGCCAGTAGAACCGGTCTTTGAGTAATCCATAGGTCTTTTCCACCCCCAACTGTCCAGAATCATCATGTAAGGCCTGGAGTACAGCCTGCCGATACTCCTCCGGCAGGACCAGTTGCCAACCGCGGGATTGGTCCGGAGGCGTCGTTACCCGGTACAAGATTTTGTTCTTTAACTTCAACCGAGCCCACTCCTTCAACAACAGAGGCACGCATGGGGGTTTCGCCTTCTCAGCCAACGCCCCATCCCCCTTCTCGACCACTCTCCACACTGTGCCAATGCCCGGGTCATTTTGCTGAGCAGTTGCCACTTCCCCCGGACTCAGTTCCGGCAACTGTTTAGTCCGCAGTGCGGTCAGGTCACAGTAAGCTAGGGGTATGGCGTCGTCAAAAACCCCCAAATGGTCCACGGCTCGTTCCAGCCTCCCTCTTTCCTCGGCCTTCACGGTGATAGCAAACTGACACATCGCCTTCACTCCAGGGACAGGGACACTCTCCCAATCCTCGTCCCTCTCCTGTTCCCCCGGCTCCCGATGAGACAAAGCATCCGCATCAACATTCTTGCTTCCGGGACGGTACCTCAGGCTGAAATCATATACCGACAAGGCCGCCAGCCACCAATATCCTGTGGCATCCAGCTTCGCCGAAGTCAAAATATAAGTGAGAGGATTGTTATCCGTTCTCACCTCAAACTTGGCTCCGTACAGGTAATTGCCCAGCTTGTCCACCACAGTCCACTTCAGCGCCAGGAACTCCAACTTGTGAGTGGGATAGTTTCTCTCTGATGGCGACAAGCTTCGGCTGACAAAGGCTACCGGTCTCAATGCTTTGCCATGCTCCTGGTACAGAACAGCCCCGAGACCCTCTCAGCTGGCATCCGTATGCAGCACATATGGCTTCTGGGGATCGGCAAAAGCCAACACCGGGGCCTGGGTCAGTGCCCTTTTCAAAGATCGGAATGCCTCTTCACATCGATCATCCCATCTCGAGCCAAAAGGTCCTGCCTCTGGTCCCCCGTCCTCTTCTTTCCCACCGGGGGATAACCACACAACAGCTGAGTCAACGGGTGACACACTTTGGCGTATCCTTTCACAAATCGCCGGTAATACCCACAGAACCCCAAAAATGAGCGCAGAGCGCCCACTTTCTGGGGTCTCGGCCAGGTGGTCACGGCCTCTATCTTGGTTGGATGAGTAGCCACTCCCTCTCGCGAAATGATATGGCCAACATAGCTAACCGACGACTTGCAGAACTGGCATTTGTCCAGGGAAAGCTTCAACCCTTCTTCATTAAGCCGGCCCAACACCTTCAACAGCCTCTCCTCATGTTCCTCCAAAGTTGATCCAAACACTATCAAATCGTCCAGGTACACCAGCACCTCCAACAGATTCATATCCCCCACAGTTCTCTCCATGAGCCTCTGGAAGGTGGCTGGGGCTCCCGATATGCCTTGGGGCATTCGTTCGAACTGAAAGAACCCCAGCGGGCAGATAAAAGCGGTCTTCTCTTTATCGCCCGCACTCATCGGGATCTGGCAATACCCACTTCTTATATCCAGCACACTGAACCACTTCGCACTGCTCAGGCAGGCCAGCGCATCCTCGACTCTTGGGACAGTATATTGATCAGGGACAGTTCGCCGATTCAACGTGCTGTAGTCAACACACATGCGCACTCGCCCATTCTTCTTCATGCCACCACTATTGGGGACGCATAAGGACTTCGAGACTCAGCTATGATTCCGGCCTCCTTCAACTTGCACAAGTGCTGCCGGAGCCAGCTGCCGGGATCTCTCTTGGAACGGGGTGTCTTCCGTCACCCGGATGGTGTGGCGAGTGCTTTTGGAGCAGCCAACATCAAACTCGCCCCGAGAAAAAACAGCTTCCATCTTCAGCATCTTCTCCACTAGCCGGTGTTTCCACTCCGGCGACACAGGGGAATCCCCGAAGTTAAAGACTTCAGCGGTCAGCTCCCTTCGATGCTCCGATCCCTCCCCGGTAGGGGTCCTCACTGGTGCGCTAGACATTACCGTCACCGGGAACAGATGTGCCAGTGGCATTCCCCTCTTAAAGGTGATTTCTCTTGCCGTGGTGTTCCTGACACTTACGGCTATACGCCTCGCATGTACCACCTCTGGTCTCTGCACTTCGAGCCTCACCAATGCCCCCGATGGAAATCGTGTCTCCCCTTCAAGATCGTCTGGGGCGTCTACTAACAGGGCTTCTCCCGTCGGCACTCCTGGGAATCTGGGGGTCCCCATCACGAGTGCTACCTCCCCTGGTCGGATCACCTTGGGCCTCGCCTGCGTACACCACACCGTCCCTCGTTTACACTCCAGGTCCAGCCCTAGGGAGGCAACCCCTTCTTTGAACACTGCTCGAAACACTGGATGCACCGAGAGGGTCTCCAGAAAGTCTTCACCCCCTTTCTCCTTACAAGCTCCCAGGAGCCGTCGCACCACAGGGGAGTTGGTCCCCACCAGGAGGGCAGCACCACCGGTTTCCACCGGGTCAGGACACACCAACACCAACGTCTCAATAGCTTCGGACACTCCCACATCGCCCTCCGAGAACTCCAATCTCACCGATAGGTACCCATCGTATGGGTAGTCACCCTCGCTCACACCCCAAATCTGAAGGGCGTCAAATGGGGTTATGGGCAAATGCTTTAGATATTGATTGTAGAAAGACCGGTACAATAAGGTCACCTGTGATCCCGTATCAAGAATGGCTTTTGCGTAAACTCCCTCTATCCGTAGACCCACACTGGCACGGGGTCCTACCAGCCCATCCGGAATACAGGCATGGGCACCCGGTGGTCCCCTGGCTGATCTATGGGAACGTGTTCCTCCAGATGCTCCAGTCCGTTCCCTCACTGAGCCTCTCCTAAGTTTCCCAACACCTCTCCCTTTTTAGTCGTAGGGGGGCTTGTCCTCCGCGGGACTCCTTGTCTCTCACAATCCCACCTAAAGTGTCCCTCCTCTCCACAGCTATAGCACACCCTCGGCCGCCCACTGTCCCGCCTGAAATGCCCCTCTTTCCCACAGTTAAAGCACACGTTGCCTGCCGCCCCTCCTCTCCCAGGACGGCTCCTGCTCCCAATCCACTGCACTGATCGCCCCTGAGAGTGGGTACCTCCCCTGTCCCTCCCCTCCAGAGGGGGTTCCCTACTCCCCGGGGGATTGTCATTCCTCCACCCAGCCACCACTTCTTGTATCGCTGAGGATCGTTCCCGTAGGCCTGTGCCCCTTTTCCGCCCCAACGCTCTCTTTTCCTCTCGCACCTCTCTAATCAGTTGCCCGAAGGATGGAGGGGGGCCTTTCCTATAAGCCTGCCGGATAGTCCACGCCACCTTGTCCTCCTCCAGAGAGCCACTGAATAGCTGACTCATCCTCACGCTAGCCACGTCAGTCGCCTTCGCTACCCCCCGACGCCGCAGCCCCGAGAGCATCCCCTCCATCCTAAATATGTACTCGGAGAGCTTTTCCCCTCTCCATTGTTCCAGGCGTTGGAACTCTGCTAAAAGCAGCCAGGGTTCCCCTGACAACCCAAACGCTCCCCCCAAAACTTCTATATATTCCTCCACTGAGGCCCCAGGCTTCTCAGCTTTCAACTCCCGGACGGTTTTGGCTGCTAAACCCCTCAAACTTCCCACCAATCGCTGCCTCTTCTCCTCCTCTGAGCCTGGCCACTCCTCTAACATCAAGGACATATGCTCGATCCAGGTCTCATAGTCCACCTCCCAGTCCGGAGTAGGCTTGGCTCCGGAGAACACCCCCAGCTTCAGCCGTGGCCTCTCGGCCACCCCCACCAGGGAGTTAAGTGCGGCTGTCAACTCCGAGGCTTCCATCCTACCTGGGGGGCGGGGCCTAGTCACGACTCCCTCTTCCCGCCTCCCTTTACTACTGCCGGGCACCTCTCGGGGGTCCACCTCTAGCTCTAACTCCTCCTCCGATGTCTCCTCAGCCTCATCCTTGGAAAAGGAGTGGAGCCCCCACAGCCCCTCCTCCCCCGGTACACTGACCGTCGCCGGCAGTTCCACCGTCCTGACGTCAGCACTCGTACTAACCAACACCCAACTGGACTCCACCTCTTTACCACACCGTCTAGCTACCAATTCTACCTGCCCAATACCTTTTGCCAAACTTAACCCCTGCACTACCGCGCCTCCCGAAACTCAAAAATCCACTCCGCTCACTACGCATGCATACTGCACCGGTACACCTTCAAATTCGCACCAACAAACAATCTTATCTCTGTCCATCTCCACTCTGCTGCCTGCGTGATTCCACAGCCCCTGAGAATCCAATTCGGGACGAGCACCACACAAATGTAACACTTACCCAAAAGGCTGGAATATGTCTCGGGGAAACAGAGATCCAGCCACTCACCAACCCACCTCCCGTATGCGCAGGTGCTGTGAGAATCGAGTTTATGCCTCGCGCATTATCAAAGTTCAGTCTGTTTAGTGCACTCGTTGCAGCTCAACCATCGAACCATTCGACCCCTCGTCGCTTGCCTCCGACTTCCACGTCTTCCACCCCAGACTCCCCGGTGATCTTCCGAGCGCACGCCCACCTCCCTCGGCGTCTTTCTCCCGACTCCCCTCATACCAAAAACCCGCGAAAACCCCTCCCCTAAGTTCCCAGCCTCACAAGACACAATAACATTCCCCATTGATTAACAAATGAATACAGTTACCATATCAGCCATTTTAAAGCAGAACAACGGCGAGAGAAACACTTATCAGACAAAGAAGCATTCCTACTTGTAACAAACCAAAGAAGCCATTTTGAGTAACATTCTCAGGACATTGTACAGAGTCTTGGCCCAAAATATCAACCGTTTATTTGTCTCCCTAGATGCTGTCTGTCTTGCTGAGTTCCTCCAGCATTTTGTGTGGTTTGCTGTGGAAAACAAGTTTGGTTAAGACATTAAGTCTGCAAATGTATTTAATTATTCACATCAGTATGCAGTCTAGCGTAATGCAACTCCCTCTCATGAATTAAAAATGTCTCAAAAAATAAGAAAGAGGACAAAATATTTGGAGACGCTATTTACAGGGATTAAAAATTCAGCATTTTTGGATGCCTTTTTTGTGTATAGACATTCACTCTGCAGACCCTGAGGGTGAACTTCTACCACAGATGTCTCTCCTGCACAGACTGCAGATCCTGCAGCTATTCAATGTGGTCAGTAATTCTTGGAATGCTTCCCAGGATCATTGCTTGGCAGACTTCTCACATTTTGGATTTGGGCATATGTGGCACCATTTCCAAATTTGCACTCGACATAGAGCATGGAGCTGCAGTGAACTATGACAGTGACAGATTTCAAGAAGATATAGACTGGATAAGAATGAGAATCATTGATAAGTCTCTATATAGTTCTATTAGTCAGAATTACAACTGACTGATAGGGTCATACAGCATAGAAACAGACCCTTTGGCCCATCTAGTCCACACTGAGCTGTATTCTGCCTAGTCCCATTCACCCACACCTGGACCATAGCCCTTCATACCCCTCCCATCCATGTACTTATCCACTTTGCAGTCGACACCCCATCCACTACTTCTGCTAGCAACTCATTCCACACTTGCACCACCTCCTAAGTAAAGAAGTTCCCCTTCAGGTTTCCCTTACATATTTAACCTTTCACCCTTAACTTATGACCTCTAATTCCAGTTGCATCCAATAGAAAAAGCCTGGTTGCATCAACCTTATCCAATTAACATTTAACTTGTATGTATTTTTCTTATTGTAATTTATAGTGTATTTTTTGTATTGTACTGTACTGCTGCCTTAAAACCACAAATTTCATGACATATGTCAGTGACAATAAACCTGATTCTGATTTAGATTCTGTACTCTTCATAATTTTGTGTACATCTCATTCTCCTACATTCCAGGGAATAAATTCCTAATCTATTCAACCTTTCCCTAGTTGTGATGCTTACGGAGTATTAGAGATGCAAGAGGACACTTAAGAAAGAAATCAGGAGGGCTAAAAGAACACACGAAGTTGCTCTGGCAGACAAGGTGATGGAGAATCCTAAGGGATTCTACAGATATATTAAGAGCAAAGGATTGCAAGGGACAAAATTAGTCCTTTGGAAGATCAGAATGGTAATCCATGTGTGGATCCAAAACAAATTGGGCAGATCTTAAGTAAATTTTTACATCTGTATTTATGGACCCTATATAATTACAGAGGAGGAGGTATTTGCTGTGCTGAGGCAAATCAGGGTGGATAAATTCCCAGGGGCTGACAAGGTGTATCTATGGGAGGCAAGTGGAGAAATTGCTGGGGTCCTAACAGAGATAATTAGCTCATCCTTAGCAAGAGGTACCAGAGGATTGGGGGATAGTCAATGTTGTTCCACTGTTTAAAAAAAGGCTCTAAACATAAATCAGGAAATTATAGGCCAGTGAGAGTGACCAGTTGTGGGAAAGTTATTGGAAGGTACTCTAAGGGATTGGATATAAAAGTATATGATAGACAAAGACTGATTAAGGATTATCAGTATGGCTTCTGTGTAGTAGGTCCTGTCTAACCAATCTTATAGTTTTTTTGAGGAACTTAACAAGTAAGTGAATGAAGGCAACGCAGTGGATGTTGTCTACGTGGACTTCAGTAAGGCATTTGACAAGGTTCCGCATGGGGAGGCTGGTCAAGAAGGTTCAGTGACTTGGCATTCAAGATGAGGTAGTAAATTGGATTAGACATTGGCTTTGTGGGAAAATTCAGAAAGTGGTTGTAGATGATTGCCTCTCTGACTGGAGGCCTATGACTAGTAGTATGATGCAGAGATCGGTGCTGGGTTTATTGTTGTTTGTCACCTATATCAATGATCTGGATGATAATGTGGTTAACTGGATCAGCAAATTGGTGGATGATATCAAGATTGGGGATGTCATTGAGGACAGTGAGGAAAGCTATCACACCTTGCAGAGGGAAAAATGGCAGAAATAATTTAATGCAGACAAGTGCAAGGTTTTCCATTTTGGTAGGATGAACCAGGGTAGGTCTTACAAAGTGAACTGTAGGGCACTGAGGAGTGTGGTAAAACAAAGGGATCTGGGATTACAGGTCCATAATTAATTGAAAGTGGCATTGCATGTTGTTAGGACATAAAGTAAGCTTTTGGCACATTGGCCTTCATGAGTCAATGCATTGAGTACAGGAGATGGGATGTTATGTTGAAGTTGTATAAGATGTTGGTGAGGCCGAATTTGGATTGTGTTGTGTGCAGTTTTCGTCACCTACCTACAGGAAAGATGTAACCAAGGTTGAAAATGTACAGGTAAAATTTACCAGGATGTTGCAGGGTCTGGATGACCTGAGTTATAAGTAAAGATTGAATAGTAAGACTGTATTCCTTAGAACATAGAGATTGAAAGGCAATTTGATAGAGTATACAAAATTATGAGGTGCATAGATAGGGTAAATGCAAGGAGGCTTTTTCAGCTGAGATTGGATGAGACAACAATCAGAGGTCATGGGTTAAGGGTAAAAGGTGAGAAGTTTAAAGCGAACATGAGGGGAAACCAGGCATATAGATGAGGGTAGTGCAGTGGATGTGATCTACATGGATTTTAGTAGGTTTGGTGGCAGGGTGGAGATATGTCTCTACCAAAGGAGTTGTAAGGCACTGATTCCCTCTGCTAGCCCACAGGACACCATTGGACAAAGTGTAGTACCTGCATAGTGCACCCCGCCCCCCCCCACCCCCCCCGCAACCTGATCAGGGTTATGTGAAGCCAAGGGAGCAGGTGGTGGATGGTCGTACGAGCAGCTGGTGCAGATCACAAGTCCTGGTTATGTGACCACTGACGCCAGGCAGACAATCTCTGAAGAGTATTAATAATGGCTGGGATCACCCATCTTATAAAGACACTGCCCTGAAGAAGGCAATGGCAAACCACTTCCGTAGAAAAATTTGCAAAGAACAATCAGTGACACCATGATTACCCATAAGACACGACACATAATGATGATGATGATAAGTTGCATAAAACAAATATTCCTGTGAAGTATAAAAACACAACATGACAAATGGTTCATCTATGTCGAGAAGTTAGAGAAAACAAGAAGAAAGAGGCTGTTAAACACACTCTGTGGCCACTTTATGAGGTACTTACCTTTATGGTCTGCTCCTGTAGCCCATCCACTTCAAGGTTTGATGTGTTATGTTTAGAGATGCTCTTCTGCACACCATTGTTGTAACGTGTGGTTATTTGTGTTATTGTCGCCTGTCAACTCAAACCAGTCTGGCCATTCTCCTTTGATCTCTCTCATTAACAAAGCTTTTTTGCCCAAAGGACTGCCGCTCACTGATATCTTTTTGTGTTTTGCACTATTCTCTGTTGTATGTGAAAATCCCAAGAGAACAGCAGTTTCTGAGATTCTCAAACCAACCTGTCTTGCACCAACAATCACTTCACAGTCAAAGTCACGTAGATCATAGTTCTTCCCTAGTCTGATGTTTGGTCTGAACAACAACTGAACCTCTTGACCATGTCTGCATGCTTTTATGGATTGAGTTGCTGCCATGTGATTGGCTGATTAGATATTTGCATTAACAAACAGGTGTACCTAATAAAGTGGCCTCTGAGTGTATATTAATAACATAGTAGGAATGTAGGTGGCCCATGTGTTGTTGGTAGTAAGGAGGATCATAAGTAGGCTACAGGATAGTTTTGAACATTTGGTAAGAGAGACAAAGTCATGGTAGATGGAATTTAATCCTGATAAGTGTGAGATGATGCTTGTTGAGAGGACTAATTAATAGTTGAGATTCTCGCACAAACTTACCCAAGAAGTGTCTCAGACAATGTACGTACATAACCAGAGCACATTGCACTGGGTTTACCCAATGAGGTCACACACTTTGCCACAGTCTTCCTTTCTCTATATATATCCCCTCCCTTACCCCCCTTCCCCTACCCCTACCCCTACTGCTCTCAGATTGTGGTGGACATATATTGGATCTTTGGCCTTTGTTTGTGACTTTCTTCAATATTAGCACATCACTCTATAATGCCAGCAATCACCGATTGGGGCTGAATTCCTGCTGCTGTATGTTGGTGCTGGAATCGTGGCAGCACTTGCAGACTGCTCCCCCCCGCCCCCCCAGCAACAATCTATTTGCCGTTGACACAAAACAACATATTTCACTGCATGTTCCAATGTGAATGTGACAAATAAAGCTATTCTAACGTTTCATTTCAAATCTCTTTATCATTAAAATTGTACTGTGTATGTTTCATCGAGTTGACAGGGTCTTATTTGCACAGCTTTCAAAATCAGAATCAGGTTTACTATCACTGACATATATAATAAGAATTGTTTTTTTTTTGTGGCAGTTGTCCAGTGCAAGACATAAAACATTATGTCACAATTAACAAAACAATAAATAAATATTGCAGAAGAGGAAAAGTGAGGTAGTGTTCATGGCCTATTCAGAAGTCTGTTAGTAGATAAAAATCAGCTGTCCGTAAAATGTTGAGTGTGTGTCTTCAGGCTCCTGTACCTCTTCCCTCATGGCAGTAATGAGAACAGGGCCACACACACAAATTGCTGGAGGAATTAAGCAGGCCAGACAGCATCGATGGAAAAGAGTACAGTTGATGTTTCGGGCCGAGACGTCGACTGTTTACTCTTTTCCATAGATGCTGCCTGGTCTGCTGAGTTCCTCCAGCATTTTGTGTGGGTTGCTTGGATTTTCAGCATTTGCAGATTTTCTCTTGTTTATGAGAGCAGGGCTGAAATTTTTCCTTCTGAAGGGGGAGAGAAAGATGTTGAGTTAAAGAAAAGGCAGAAAATGAACGAAATTCATGGGTTCACAGCAGTAAGTACCAGGTGATAATCATAAATAAAAGCTAAAGCAGAAATGGCTGATTACATCAAAAATATAAATGTGTTCAATTGCACAACGGATAACTGGCTGATGTATACTGGACAAATTGAGTAACATTTTGAAGCAAATGAAATAGCCAATGAGAAATGAGTGCTAGTTTTGCTGAGTGAAATAGGTGGAAGATCATACCGTTTGCTCAGAAGTTTAATTGCTCCAACCAAATCAGCTGAAATTAGTTTTGCTTATATCATGAAAGTTATGCAGGAACATTTAGAATTGAAACCATTATTAATTGCAGAATGCTTTAGGATGCACAAGTGGAACCAAAAGGGAAAGAAATCCATTTCAGCTTCCGTGACTGAATTGAAGAAATTGTCTGAGCATTGCCAGTTCAGTAATGGGCTTAATGATGCACTGAAAGATTGTTTAGTTTGTGGATTCTTACAAGAAAGCATTAAAAAGATGACTCCTAACTGAAGCACAAAGCATATTCAAAAAAGCAGTTGAAATTGCTGTATCAATGGAAACTGCAGAGAGAGA
The DNA here is from genome assembly GCF_030144855.1 of Hypanus sabinus. Lineage (NCBI taxonomy): Eukaryota > Metazoa > Chordata > Chondrichthyes > Myliobatiformes > Dasyatidae > Hypanus > Hypanus sabinus. Next base: position 10,461,295 of record NC_082706.1, read on the forward strand.
TGCAATTGAGTTGCAGGCAGGAATGAAAGTGAGTGTGAACAAAATTGCACCGTCTAAACAGAAATCTGTTTAGCCAAACAAATTGTGTTGCCATTGTGGCAGGGGCTCACATACACCAGACCAATGCAGGTTCAAATGCAAAATTGCAGAAAATACAACAAAGTAAGACACATACAAAGAGCATGTTGGGCAGTCAAAAATAAATGGACTGCACAGGGAAGAGAAGAAGATAAAAAGTCAAGTGGCAGTTTCAAAAAGAGAATTAATCTGCATGTTATTGATGAAAAATCTCATAATGTAGAGAGTGACAGAGGACTGGGTAACTTTGAGATTTACAAGTGAAAAAGAACACCAGAAGTGAACCAGAAGTAAATTAATTAATATGGAATCTGACACTGGCTCAGCTGTTTCAGTCATTCCATAAAATAAATTTGAATGGCATTTCAAAAATACTGAATTGAAACTTGCAGATATCCAACTTAGAACTTGTACTGGAGAAAAGATAACTCCTGTAGGAATGACATTTGTAACAGTGAAATACAACAAACAATAAGCCACATTGGGATTTTTTTGGGGTAAAAACAGGAGGGACCGTGTTGTGGGAACATTAGTGACTGAGGCAACTACACTTGATTGGAGATCCATCCACCATTTGCATGCCGCATTCCCTGCAATGGAGTCAACTGAAAGCTAATTAAGAAAGGGACTGAATGAAGCTAAGGCCACAGCAGTGTTCAAGGATGGCAATGGAAAACACAAACGTTTCAAGGGTAAAATAATGTTAAATGAAAATGCCATATACAAGTTTTACAAAGCCTGTCCTGTTCCATATACCATCTCTGATAAATTAGCCAGTGAGCTAGATTGCATGGAGGCTGAAGGAATTCTTTCCAAGGTTGAGTGGAGCCCATGGGCAACACCAGTGGTCCCAGTGGTCCAGAAGAATGGGTCTGTCAAAATCTGTGGTGATTTAAAGGACACTATCAACCCAGTACTGAAAGCAGATCAATAGAGAATATCTTTGTAAACATTTCTGGAGGAAAATATTTCAACAAAGTGGACTTAACTGAAGCCTACCTACAGATGGAGATAGAAGAAAAGTCCACAGTGTTTCTCACCATAAACACTCACTACAGCTTTATCACTATAATAGTTTTTTTTTGGAGTAGCATAAGCATTTGCAAATGGTGGAAAGCTATGTGCCTGTTGCTGCAAGGCTGCTCAGGCACTCAGTATTATCTGGATGACATCATTGTTACCAGCAAGGATGACAAGGAACATCTCCAAAATCTTAAGACAGTGTTAAAAAGACGATAAGTTTATTGGCTCAGAGCACTACACAACTCATGTGAATTCTTTAAAACAAGCATCACTAACTGTGGTCACACTATTGACTCACAAGAATTACACAAGTGTGCTCAGAATATTCAAGCAGTGGTGGATGCCCCAAGGCCAAAGGGCATGCTACAGTTCAGATTCAGATTAAGTTTATTGTCATTTAGAAACCACAAATGCAATGCAGTTAAAAAATGAGACAACGTTCCTCCAGAATGATATCACAAAAGCATATGACAAAACAGACTACACCAGAAAATCCACATAACGTTTAGCAATCCCCAATCCAGAGTCCGGAGAGGCTGCTGCGTATTAATATTGCGCTACCATCTAGCGCGTTCCCCGGAAAGGAGCTCCCCAGACAAAACAAGACCAAAAACTAAAGCTACAAAACCTGCACAAAACCACATAGTTACAAAATATAGTTACAACAGTGCAAACAATTGCATAATTGATAAAAAAAACAGACCATGGACACGGTAAAAATAGTCCAAAGATGTTAAAGGACTATAAGTTCAAAAGAAATCACCACACAGTTTCCACAAGTCCCCAGGATCCTGACAGACTTGCCATTCCATGCCGGCGGCAAAAGGGAATACCCCCACTATGGACTTCCACGGCGCCGCCCGACTCAGCCTCGCAGACGCAGCACACACCGAAAATGACCTGTCCGCAGCGGACTCCGAGTCCGTTGAATCTCCGAGCCTCCGACCATCCCCTCCGGTACAGTTTTTCCAAGCACCATCCTCTGCCGAGCGTGTTAAGACGGCCCGCCAACGGCCATCGGTAACGCGACCCCGAGGACTGGGGGCCTGTACTTCCCGGCAGAGTCCCGGACCTCACAACAGCAGCAGCAACGAAGAAGGTCTTCCTGGAGATTTCCTGATGTTCCTCCGTGCTCCCACGTCGGTTTACAATCGATTATGATTGCGCACGGCACCCCACTTCACAAATAACAGATAATCAGTTCCGGAGTGGCCGCTGCAAGTTGCGTCGCGCTGCCCTGTTGGAAAATTGTTGTGATTCTTTTTAGGATGTGTCAATTACTATGATGGGTTCCTGCCAAACCTGGCTACTGTGCTCCACCCCTGTGCTACTGCACTCATTACCACAGATCGGGAAGAATTGGTAATGGACAAAACAGTGTGAGGTGGCTTTCCAAAAGTTAAAGGAAATGGTGACATCAGACACTGTACTCACACATTATGATCTACCTTGTCCAGTGAAGCTTGCCTGTAACCCCTCGCTTTATGGTATAGGTACAGTCCCTACCATTGCCAAGAAAAATTATGAACAGATTAACAGAGAAGCCTTGAGTTTGGTTGATGTAAAACATATGGGAGAGAGTTTACCCTCATTACTGACCATCAAGCGCTGGTGCTCATTTTTAATCCGCTGAAGGGTATTCCACTAACAGCAGCAGCACAAATACAGAGATGGGCTCTGTTTCTTGGAGGACACAACTACAAGGTCGAACTCAAGAGGATAACTAATCATGAAAATGCTGATGGATTGTCCTGTTTACTCTTGGAAACGGAAATAGGTGAAAATTTTTAAAAAGATGTTCCTTTTGACGTATTCTTCCTAATACAAACTGGAAGTCTTCCTATCATGGCAGGAATGATCCGATGAAAGGATCCCCCACTGTCTCCGGCTTCCCAAAGTGGCTGGGATGTACAGCAGGAATTCCAGTTCCCCCATCTTTACCATGCCAGGATGAACTTGCCCTTGATGGATGTTACCTTATGTGAGGACTGAGAGTTGTTGTACCATCCAAACTTATAGCTGAAGTATTGGAAGAGCTACATGTCGGTCATCTGAGCATGGTTAAAATGAAAGCATTGGCTCAAAGCTTTGACTGGTGGCCTGGGATAGATCGGCAGATCAAGCAGCTTGCCATATACCGCTTGGGGTTCCAACACATCCAGAGGTGCCAAGAACAGTGCCTCTTCATCCCTGGGAATAGCTTAACTGTCTTGGCAAAGGATTCATGTGGATTTTGCCAGACCATTCACGGGCACAAATATCTTGGTAGTAGTGGATGCAGCTACAAATTGGCCAGAAGTGTTCCCGATAGCCTTCACTACTTCATTGAAAACAGGTGATCTAATTTTCTACATCAACAAATTGGTTGACTTCGTAAGGTAATATAGTATATTGCAACTGAGTAAAGTTAATATAGTAATTACAAAGGGGATGAATACTTTTTAGTCTCACAATTTTGGTTTTAATTTTTATTAAATTATTGACAGGTTTTGGAATTTTTCTGTTGATTTGGCATGATGCACAATACTTTGTACATCAGCTCAAAATCCTACTTCAATATATTTTAAATTTAGAAAACGAGATAGTAAAGTGTGAAAATAGTTTTGGTGGCTGAATATTTTTTCAAGGCACTATAAAAGTATGTGAATGACGTACGTCATTATGACACCAGGTCATATGTGTGAACCTCACTAATGTAAAACTAAGTAGAGCTATTTCCCAGATCCTGTGTTTTTCTTTTGGTTAGTTTTTGGAGTTACAAAATATATCATTGGGGAAGCTATTGTTCCGCAACTTTTTCTGATCTGGTGCATTGGAGAACCCAAAACAGGCCATGATGCAACCAGTCAGAACACTCTCCATGATACATCTGAAGTAAATAACTGGAGTTGTTGGTTATATACAACATCTCAAACTACTCATTGAGCATGGCTTCTTCATGGTGGCATCAATAAGTTAAGCTCAGAATAGATCCCCTACAAAGGGATCTCTCGTCTCTTTGTGTTTCTACAAAGGGGTTTCCTGATAAGTGGTCTCGGCCCAAAACATCGACAGCTTATTCCTCTCTGTAGATGCTGCCTGACCTGCTGAGTTCCTCCAGCATTTTGCTTGTGTTGCTCTGGATTTCCAGCATTCACAGAATCTCTTGTATTTCTCATTTTTTCCAGTTATTATTTCTGCTCTGACTGCCCGTGAGAGATAAATGAGCAACATATCCAAAACTTGTGATGTGTCTGTCATGCATAAAGGTATGAGATGAGTAACTGGAGGAGAAAATGATGACTGAGCAGGAAAATGGGACTGAGCAGGACAATACACAATGGGCCAGGAGCCTGCCCATTCCGTGCAGCTGATCCTGGAAGAGAATCAGATTCAGAATCAGGTCTGATATCATTGGCATTTGTCGTGAAATTTGTTGTCTTTGGGGCAGCAGTACAATGCAATACATGATAACAGAGGAAAAATTGTGAATTATAGTAAGTATGTATATATATTAAATAGTTGAATTAAATAAGTAATTAAATAAGTCAACAGCTTTCTGCAGCTTATTTTGATCCTGTGGATTAGCACTCCTCCCTTCCATACCAGGCGGTGATGTAGGCAATTGGAATGCTCTCCATGGTATATCTGTAGAAATCTGCGAGATTTATTGGCTCAAGTCCAGAGTTTGAGGCCTGGTGCTTGGGGTCCTTCAGTAGTCAAAATTGGCGAGTCCTGGGGTGGGTACAGAAGATCGAAGCCTGAAGGTCAATTGAAGTTTGGAAGATGAGCCCTGGCGGCCAAAGCCTTGGATATGTAAATCCATTAGCAAAGTTAAAGGTCCAGTGTCTGGGAGTCTATTGGTGGCTGGAGGTCCAGAGATGGGCTGTCCTGGAGTTAGAGGATTGTCTGTGTGTATGCACGGCTACGTGGGTGAGAGGGAGGTGAGAGATTTGCTTTGCTGTTGTTCTGTGTGATGAAAACTACAATTATTACTAAGCAATGCAGTGGTTTAATTATTGAAATACATATGTTTCTTAAGTTTTATATGCATAGAAAGGTAAAATATATACTATATACTAAGAAAAACATTTGACTAACTGACGCTAAATAAGACCAGATGTACCTGTTCCGACTTCAAATCTGACTTAAAGATGGACTCGGGAATGGAACTCATTCATAACCCAGGGACTGCCTGTACTTTAAAATAATCTCTAGATTACTTATAATACCTAATACAATGTGAATCCTATGTAGATAGTTGCTACACTGTATTGTTTAGGGAGTAACGACAAGAAATAATAGTCTGTACATGCTCAAACTATGAGTGCTGGAGAGAGAACTTCTGGGTTTTCCCGATCCGCTGTTGGTTGAAATCGCACATGTGGAATCCGCAGATAAGGAGGGCCAACTGTACTTCTTTCAAATTTCTCGAACTTCTATGTTCCAAGGTCTCTAATGCAAGATTCTGAAGTAACACTGCTTCAGTTTTCAGGGAAGGGATCTCTCAAAGACCTCAGCAAACAAGCTTTTGACAAAGTATCTGCCAACTAACATTTGTTAGGCTTACCGCTCCAATTATTAACAGCACTTGGAGGATAGAGGGACCGTAAGGTGACATACACATACTGTAATAAATTTATTTTAAACATCAGAAGTATTGACTGAAGGAAAATTAACAAACTGGGCTGCTATCCTAAAGGGAGAATGTATGACAGAGTCATTTGATACAGTTGTCGAAGGTGGTATTAGTAGAAAGACAGTCAAAGCAAGTTTTGGATTCTCTCTCATCCTCACATTGAAGGCAACTTTCATTGGCGTCTACATTACTCTTATTGTACACATCAGGTAGATTTAGAATAGATTTAGCAGCTCAAAATTGGGGTGGCACAGTGGTTAGAACAACGCTTTACAGTACCAGTGAATGCGTTAAACTCCTGTCATTCTCCCTGTGACTGTGCAGATTTCCTCCAGGAGCTCCGGTTTCCTCCCAAGTTCCAAAGACGTACTGGTTGTTAGGTTAATTGGTCGTTGTAAATTGTCCTGTGCTTAGGGTGGGGTGAAATCCGGAGTTGCTAGGCAGCACAGCTCGAAGGGCTGGAAGGGCCTACTCTGTGCTGTATCTCAGTCAATCAATAAATAAGTAATTCAACCAACCAGATATTCCAGGACAACATGGAACATCAGATCCCAAAATGTTTTGCCATTACCATAGAGCCAAGGATTTCCATTAAAAAAACCCAAACTGCTGGAGGAACTAATGCGTCTGGCAGCATCTGCGAAGGCAGAAGGATGGTTGAGTCGCCACATCACAGTGGCTAGGAGGGTGGGCTCGAGGGCCCAGTGACCAACCACCTCTCCCATTTTATAGAACAGAACAGTACAGCACAGATGTGCCAACATTTTAACCTAATCCACGATAAATCTAACCCTTCCCTCCCACATAGCCCTCCGTTTTTCATTCATCCATATGGCCAAGAGTCACTTAAATGCCCCTACTTACCTGCCTCTACCATCACCCACAACAGTTGCGTTCCATGCACTTAACTCTCTAGAGTAAAAAAAAATCTACCTCTGATATTTCCCCTATACTTCCCTCTATTCAATTAAAGTTATGTCTTCTTGTTATTGTTACCCTGGGAGAAAGATTGTGGCTGTTCACTATCTATGCCTCTTTATCATCTTATGCATGTCCTCCCATCCTCCTTTGCTCCACTGAGAAAAGCTCTAACATACTTAACCTATTCTCTTAAAATATGCTCTTTAATCCAAGTAGCATCCTGGTGAATCTCATCTCACCCTCTCTAAAGCTTCCGTATCTGACCACAACAGAGTACTCCCAAATGTGATCTATCTAGAAATTTCAAGGCTGCAAAATAACCTCAAGGCTTTTGAACTCAATCTCTGCCCAACGAAGGAACTATGAGGCAGGGTTGCAGTTTTTTTAAGTAAACTTTTTGATGTGTTACAGCATTAATAGCAAGAGAGGGAGGAGGAGCTTAAGAGGATTAATGATGCCTAACAGCTCTATTTCCATTTTTTCTCTTTCAGGGTTCTTTTGAAGACGCTGATCTGGAGTTACACGCCGACTACAGTTCTTTGCGGGACTGGGACCTGTTCTCGGGTTTCACGACTGGCCGTTATTCGGCACGCCAAGGGCTCGGCCTAAGAGCCTAGCTCGCCTCCGGAGGGTCAAGATTTCATGGCTCTGGGGACGGGCAAATCGAAGGTCGGTGTCCGGACAGGAGGTCGGTTTGTCATGGCAGATGGAAGATCTAAGGCTGCACGCCCAGAGACCCGAGATCTTTGGGCACAGAGCTCGGAAAAAGTGGCGCAAAGGACTTTTAACACTGTAAACCAGTGAGTTGTTTGTTATATCTCCCGTCTCACTGTGAAACGGAGACACCTTATTTCAGGATGTTCCCCCAGCTTGTTTGTACGTGTTGATTTCAGGATGTGTATTGTATACATTTCTCTGACATTAAATGTACCTTTGAAACCTTTGAATTCCAGTAAACTGTAAAAAAAAAATTAGATTATGTTTGGACAAGGAACAAAGAATCAAGAGCTTCTGCAGATGCTGGAAATCCAGAGCAACAAACACAACTCGGGATTGTCAGCAGGTGAGACAACATCTATGCAGGGAAATAAACACGCAAAGTTTTGGGCCTAAACCCTTCTTCAGGGCTGGAGGAGGGTTGCAGGGGAAGGAGTACCAGCTGGCAGATGACAGGTGAAGCCAGGTGAGGGCCCAAGTGGACGGTTTGGGGGAAAGAGGGATGAAGTAAGAAGCAAGGGGGGTGATAGGTGAGATCCAATGAGGGGGAAGGTGGGTAGGAGGATGAAGTGAGAGGCTGGGAGGATACAGCATTGCTAAGTTATACCCAGCTCAGATCCTCCAGTCACGGGGGATGAGGTATCACAGAGATCAGATCCAAAGACAGAGTCAAGTTACCAGTGCAAGAGGGGAGGTATTAAAATTCCAGTAATTAAGCCCGAGTGTTAGCATCAGTAGCTGTGACCATGTTATTGTAAAACCCCATCCGTTATTACTGACATCTGTTAGGAAATTGTGGTCAAATCCATGGCGATGTGGTTGGTTCCTAACTGACGTCTAGGTCAATGAGGAGCAACTAACATTGTTCTTGCCAGCAAAGACTAGATCTAACAATCGAATAATGATAAACAAACACTCACAAGCTTGCGAAAGTAGTGGGTGCTAATTGGGAAATTCGACCCTCATTGGTACAGAGCAGACAGACCTCTACAGTACTGTAAAAAGTTATATATTGCAAGGTCCAAGTGTTAATTGTAATGCTCTTAAAGAGACAGTTAGCAATTATTGTGAAAGATTGCCACAGAGAACAGCGAGTATATGTTGATGGTATACAGGGATGGCATACTGTTAATGGCAACAGTGCTGATGCAGAGAGTGACGTTGGGGTGCAAGTCCAAGGCTCCCTGAAAGTGGCTACCCAGGTTGATAGGGTGCTAAAGAAGGCGCATAGTCAGGGCATTCACTTCAAGAGCCGGGAAGTTATATTATAGCCTTAAAACTCCAGCTAGCCCGCATCCAGAATATTACATTCAATCCTGGTTGCCCCAGTCTAGGAAGGATGTGACGTTTTTGGAGAAGCTGCAGAAGAGATTCACCAGGATGCTAGGTTAGAGGGCACATGCTATAAGGAGAGGCTGGACAAACTTGGGATTTTTCTCCGCGGCAGTGGAAGCTGAGGGGAGACCTAACAGAAATGTGCAAGATTGTGATTGCGAGGGGCAAAGATAGAGAAGGCACCCGGTATCTTTTCCCCAGGCACTGAAAAATCAAATACTAAAGGGATGCATTTAAGGAGAGAGAGAGGGCAAGTTCAAGGTAATGTATGGGACAGGCTTTTTTTTTAATTATAAAGGCAAAGTGTGGGTGCCTGGAATGCAGCAGTAGGGGTGGTAGTGGAGGCAAGTATGATAGGTGTTTAAGAGGCTCTTAGATAGGCATATGAATGATATCATGTGCAGGCATGGGCAATCAATGAAAATTGTTCTCAGCTTCTTCCTGGGCATAATTTGCTAGTGCCACACTGAAGTAGCAGCCTAGATTACTTGCTCAAATCTTGGGAGCAAACCTTTAACTCAAAACATCTGTGCCTCAATCAGAACTGCTAGTCCCTCTCACACTCTGCGCCTCTCCCCCAGATGGTCTGAAGTGAAATAAACCCTTCCATTATGATGACCAAGTGGTGGAAGCCTGAATAATCTCATTCATTTCCTCAAGAGTTGAATTCAATCCCAATTCATTTGATTAAACTTCATCTTACCTGCTGAGGTATCCGGCTTGCAGGATACAGACGAGACGGAAGCAGGTGGGCCAGGCTTGGTTGCTGCTCAGGGATGGTGTTGGAGCGCACTTCCTGCTGGGGAAACTGTGACAGAGACTTGCACAGTCCCAGAGTGGAGCACTTCACCTTCTGGTTTCTGCCAGAGACCAAGACACAAAGTAAGCACGGAGCAAACTGCGGCAGAAACTTCTCACAATCTCTTGCTGACCTGCAAAAATACAAGCTGCTGGAAAAAAGCAGGTCAGCAGTATCTGAGGAGGGAGGGGAGGTGGACAGTCAACATTTCAGTTTGAGATCCTTCCCCATGGCCAAATGGTCAGTTTGGGTTCAGTAAGTTGACACAACTTTTCTTCCTAACTAGTCTTCCCTCTTGGTCCGTCTCACAAGCTTGCATGGATTTCAGGTGGCCTGAACTGTGTACAAGTGTAATGCCATCCTTTCATAAGGACCCAAGAACTAGGATCAGGAGTAGACCATCTGGCCCATCGAGCCTGCTCTGTCATTAAATAAAATAAGATCACAGCTGACCTGGCTGTGTACTCAGCTCCACTTACTTGCCCTTTCCCCATAATCTTTAGTTCCCCTGTTATGCAAAAATCTGCATTTTAAAAATATATTTCATGAGGTGACCTGTGCAGCTTTTCCCTGGGCAAAGACTCTCAGATTCACTACTCTGTGGGAAAAGCAATTTCTCCTCATTTCTGTCCTAAATTTATTCCTCTGAATCGCGAGCCTATGTCTTCTAGTTACTAGTTGAAAAAATTTCTTACCTTTGTCTTAATTATCACTTTCATAATTTTATATGTTTCTATAAAATCCCCTCTCATTCTTCTGAATTCTAGCAACTCATTCTCTCCTCATCCTAATACCCTCACCTCTAGGATGAACCTGGTGAACATCCTCTGCACTATCTCCAAAGCCAGTATATTTTTCCTCAAATACGGAGGCCAGAATTGAACGCAACACTCTTCAGCCTCAGGACTCACACTGCCAGGTTCAGGAACAGTTACTACCCTTCAACCATCAGGCTCTTGAACCGAAGGGGATAACATCAATCAACTTCATTTGCTCCATCATTGGAATATTCCCACATCCAATAGACTCACTTTCAAGGTCTGGATATTTCATACGTTCTGGATATTTATTGCTTAATTACTTATTATTATTTTTTCTTTTTTATTTGCACAGTCTTGTCTTTTGTGCACTGGTTGAACGCCAAGTTGGTGTGGTGTTTCATTGATTCTGTTATGGTTATTATGCGATAGATTTATTGAGTATGCCAACAAAGAAATGAATCACAGGGCTGTACATGGTGACATAAACGTACTTCGATTAAAAATTTACTTTGAACTTTAAAAACTTTTCCTTCACAATTTTAGAGATTTTTAATGGTTGTTGTCAAGTCCCATCCAAATTCATTATACAGAATGAGGAACTGCACACGCTGGGAATTGGTACAACACACAAACACTGGAGGAACTCAGCTGGCCAGGCAGCATCCATGGGAAAGAGTACAGTCGCTGTTTCGGGCTGAGACCCTTCATCAGGTCGAAAGGGAGATTTAAACTTTTTCAGGCTTGGCATCCCTGGAAGAGACTTCGTAGTGTAGTAGTCCAATCACAAATAAGAGAAAATCTGCAGATGCTGGTATCCAATTCGGGCCGAAATGTCAACTGTTTACTCTTTTCCATGCATGCTGCCTGACCTGCTGAGTTCATAGAAACATAGAAAGCCTACAGCAGAATATAAGCCCTGTGCCAAACATATCCTTACCTTAGAATTTACCTAGGGTTACTTATAGCCCTTTATTTTTCTAAGCTCCATGTATCTATCCAGGAGTCTTTTAAACAACCTCATTGTATCCGCCTCCACCACTGTCGCCAGCAGCCCATTCCACACACTCACCACTCTCTGCGTGAAAAAACTTGCCCCGACATCTCTGTACCTACTTCCAAGCACCTTAAAACTATGCCCTGTTGTGCTAGCCATTTCGGCCTTGGGGAAAAAACCTCTGACTATCCACACAATCGATGCCTCTCACCATCTTGTACACCTCTATCAGTTCACCTCTCATCCTCTGTTGCTCCAAGGAGAAAAGGCCGAGTTCACTCAACCTATTCTCATAAGGCATGCCCCCAGACCAGGCAACATCCTTGTAAATCTCCTCTGCACCCTTTCTATGGCTTCCACATCCTTCCTATAATGAGGCGACCAGAACTGAGCATAGTACTCCAAGTGGGGTCTGACCAGGGGCCTATATTGCTGCAACATTACCGCTTGGTTCCTAAACTCAATCCCACGATTGATGAAGGCTAATGCACCATTTCCTTCTTAACCACAGAGTCAACCTGCACAGCTGCTTTGAGCATCATATGGACTCAGACCCCAAGATCCCTCTGATCCTCCACACTGCCAAGAGTCTTACCATTAATACAATTAATACATTGAAATGAGGAAGAATAGTAATTACATTTTATTAATTGTGATCATTACAAAAGTCATTGGAAAAGGAAGCCAGATATGCTCCCAGCATGTTACAAAATGCATGATTGGAAGTGGCAGCTGATTCCGTACAGTCTGGTATCGCGGGATCCACAGCATTGCGCTTAAGAAAGACCTGATCTGCATTAGGATCAGATCAATATAGATCAATTCCATATTGTGATTGCACCAGGACCACGTGATCTAAAGACACCCTGACCTTTCTTTCACAGCCACTTTTAAAAACACAAGAATAAAATGCATCAGCCCAGACCCATCAACTCAACCTAAAACGTCCATCGTTAATTCACAGATGCTGCCCGAATCGCTGAGTTCCTCCAGCATCTGCGTGTGTTACTCTGGATTTCCAGCATCGACAGAATCTCGTGTTTAGAATAAAATGCACGACTTTCGAAATTGTATATAAACTCCAGTCAGGGTGTTATACCCTACCAATCAATATATCTTGAACACTGCAAGGTAACAGTAAATCCCGTTTCTCTTTTCAAACCACCCTCCTCCAACAATGTCAGATGGTTCACAATGACTTGCATCGTTAATGCACCAAAAAGTACACAAAAATGTCCCTCTCCTTGAGGAAGTGCACCTCTCATCTTTGTGACACAAGAGATTCTGCAGATACCGTCAATCGAGAATAACAAATAATAGAACAGAATTCGGGAGGAGTTCGGCAGGTCGGGAATAAACAGTTTATGTTTCAAGCCGAGATCCTTCCATCAAGATGGCAGATGAAATACAGATAAAAAGGTTTCTGCCAGGAAGATCTCTCACCTCTCGTGGTTAGACTGAGAGCCACTCGGCTCACAGGTGAAATCAGAAAGCCATCAATGCAGGGCGCCTGGGATTTAAATAAATCAGTGGATTGCACTCTTTGCTGTATTGCATTCCATTAACATTTCACTTTGACATATAATTATATACCACCAAATTCAACTAAACCGGCATCGGGGCGCTTACCGGAGGGAAGGAATTTAGGGATTGGGTTCATATCGGGATAAATCTGGCGAGGATGAGATGAAGCTGAATTTGACCCACACTCGGCACAATTCGGTGAGAGGATGCGGATTTCCTTTTAAAAGAAATAGCAGAAAGATGGCGATGTTAAGCGAGTTTTACAAAGCCAGGCCGGCCCTTAGGCCGCAGTCACTAATCGAAGCCAAGCCCGCATTTAGAGGGTTGCAAAGTTCTGTGACAGAAGTTAAAATGTTGTTCTTCTAGCTTGAATTGGACCTCACCACGGCAGTGGAAGAGGCTGCATACAGACAAGTCAGAATGGGAGCAGAATTGAGAATAAAACTGATGTACAACAGGAAGCTCAGTGTCGTGCTGCATTCAGAACACAGGCATTCCACAGAGCAATCACCCAATCTGCTTTTGGTTTCTCTGACGCAGTGCGGACAATGGCGTGAACACCAAATGTAATGCACTAGATTGGAAGAAGTTCAAGTGAATTGTTGCTTCACTTGTTTGGGCCCTGAGATGGAGGGAAGGGAAGAGGTGATTTGCTCTCCTCAGAAGGTGCCTTTGGACGAGACGTGGTGGTGAGAGCATGGACTGGTGAGCCCCAGTGAATGGTCTCTGTGAAATGCAGAAAGGGGAGCAGAGGACAGATGATCAACTGATCTGACTTGTCTCCACTTGGTCTTTTGCCTTGAGGTTCACCTCCCCAACACCCTCTCTTCATCTGTGCTTTGAAAACTGTAAACCCTTTCTCCCCAACTCTGAAGAAGGATCCCTTAGTATTGGTGAATCTTTGGAGTTCATCGCCACAGATGGCTGTGGATGCCAGTTGATTGGGTATATTTAAAGCAGAGGTTGATATGTTCTTGATTAGTAAGGGCATCAAAGGTTACGTGGAGAAGGCAGGAGAATGGGGTTAAGAGCAATGATAAATCAGCCATGATGGAATGGCAGAGCAGACTCAATGGGCTGAATGGTCTAATTCTGTTCCTTTGTTTTATGGACTCAAAACATTAATTGATTTCTCTTCCACAGATGTTACTTGACTGGTTGAGCTTTTCCAGCAATTTTTGTTTCATATTCCAACATCTACTCTTTATTTATTTTCCGGCAATGAGTCGGATTGGATTTGCCCTGCTTTTCATGTAGATGCCTGAGGAATTTTCCACACTGTCAGGTGGATGCTATTGTTGTAACTGTACTGGAATGGTTTAGCTGGAGATATAACGTCGCTCTGGAGCACGGGTCTTCCGTGTTCAGTTCTACAGCTCGGGAAGGTGCTCATTTTTGTAGCCTTTGCCCTGTCCAGTTCTCTGAGCTATTTTCCTGTTCGAGAGGAAAATAACATGATTAAAGAAGGCATTTTTTTTGTTGCTTTCCTCTTTTAGCTGAGAGGTGGACGAGAAGAGCAGGTAAGTTATTTTGGGACATTACCTTGTCTGCATACAATTCTGTTTAGTAGAGTAATGGAGGGGATGCAGAGGAATTTTGCGACTATAGAAAATTCAGCTGTGAGAAAGATTGATTGGGAATAGAGGTGTATAAAAATCTGTTGAACTAAAGGAAGACCATATTTCCTTTAGTGTAAGAGTGATAAACTCCAGAGGACAGAGATTTAAAAGTAATTGGAGGAAGTATTTAGAGCAAAGGTGAGGAAACCTTTTTCACATAGAGAATAGTAGAGTCTGGAACTTATTGACCCGATAGATAACAAGTGCAAAAAGCCATAAGACATAGGAGCAAAATTAGGCCATTCGGCCCTTCAAATCTGATCACCATTTCATTATGACTGATCCATTTCCCTCTTAACCCTATTCTCCTGCTTTCTCCCCATAACCTTTCATGCCCTAATTAATCAGGAACCTATCAACTTGCACCTTAAATGACCCACTGACCTGCCCCCACAGCCACCTGTGACAAAGAATCCCACTGATTTACCACCCTCTGACTAAAGAAATTCCTCATCTCTGTTCTAAATGGACGTCCCTCTTTTTGAGGCTGTGGCCTGTGGTCCTGGACCATTCCTCCCCCTCCCCCTCCCCCCAAAAGAAACATCCTCTTAAAATCCATTCTCCCTAGGCCTGTTAACATATGATGGGTTTCAATGAGATCTCCCCTCATTCTTCAAAATTCCAACAAGTACCAGCCCAATGTCTTCGATTGATACTCATATGATAAGCCTTTCATTTTTAGAATCATTTTCGTGAACTTGCTCTGAACACTCTCCAGTGTCAACGCATTCTTTCTTCATCCTTCTAGTCCTCTTGAAATGATTTTGCCTTCTTCACCCATTCAACATCCAAATGAACCTTCAGGGAACCCTGCAAGAGGACTCCCAAATCTATTTGCACCTTGGATTTTTGAATTTTCTCCTCATTTAGAAAATAGTCTATGTTTTTATTCCTTCTACCACAGTGCATAATCATACAATTCCCAACATTGTATCCCATCTGCCACCTTTTTGCCCATTCTCCTAATCTGCCAAAGTCCTTCTGTGGCCTCTCTGCTTCCTCATCATTACCTGCCCCTCCACCTATCTTTATATTGCTTGCAAATTTGGCTACAAAGCCATCTACTTCATCATCACAGACGCCTGTGGGACACCACTAGTCACCGGCAGCCAACCAGAAAAAGCCCCCTTTATTCCCACTGTTTGCCTCCTGCCAATCAGCCAATACACTATCCATGCTAGTATCTCTCCTGTATTACCCTGGGCTCTTATCTTGTTTAGCAGCTTCATGTGCACCACCTTGTCAAAGGCCTTTTTAAAATCCAAGTGCAAAACATCCACCGATTTTCCCGTTGTCTATCCTGCTTGTTTGTTCTTCATTGAATTCTATCAGATTTGTCAGGCAACATTTTAACTTCAGGAAATCACGCTGACTTTGGCCTAATTTGTCATGTGCCTCCAAATACCCCCAAACCGTATCCTCAACAATTTACTCCCAACATCTTCCCAATCACTGAGGTCAGGCTAACAGGCCTATAATTTCCTTTCTTCTGATTCCCTTCCCTTCTTGAAGAATGGAGTGACATCTTCAATTTTGCAGTCCCCCTGAACCATGCCAGACTCTTATTGATTCTTGGAAGATCATTCCTAATGCTACTATAATCTCTTCAGCTACCTCTTTTAGAACTCTGGGATGTAGTCCATTGTGTCCAGGTGACTTATCTATCTTCAGACCTTTCAGTTTCCCGAGCATTATTCCCTAGTAATAGCAACTCCACTCACTTTTCCCCTTGACATTCTCAAACCTCTGGCATCTTACTAGTGCCTTCCAGTGAAGAATGATGCAAAATACTCATTCAGTTTGCCATTTTTTGTCCCTCATTGCCACCTGTCCAGCAGAATTTTGCAGCTGTCCAATATCTACTCTCTCCTCTATCTTATTCTTTATATATCTGGAAAAAAGCTTTTGGTGTCATTTTTGTTATTATTAGCTAACTTACATTCATATTTCATCTCCCCCCATGTTTTTTTTAGTTGCCTCTGTTGTTTTTTAAAAGTCCCAATTCTCTATCTTCCAACTAATTTCTACTCAATTATATGCCCTCTCTCTTGCTTTTATGTTGGTTTTGACTTGCCTTGTCAGCCATGGTTGCATCACCTGCCATTAGAATACTTCCTGTTCTTTGGGATGTATTTATCCTGTGCCTTCTGATTTGCTCTCAGAAACCCCTGCCACTGCTGCTCTGCCGTCATCCCTGCTAGTGTCCCCTTCCAATCAACTTTGGCCAGCTGCTTTCTCATGCATCTGTAATTCTCTTTACTCCACTGCAATACTGATACACCAGATTTCAGCTTCTTCCTCTCAAATTACAGGGTGAATTCTATCATATTATGATCACTGTTACTTTAGAGTTCCTTATCTTAAGCTCCCTAATCAAATCCAGTTCATTACACAACATCATTCAGAATTGCTGATTCCCTAGGGAACTCAATCATAAGCTGCTCCAAAAAGCCATTTTGGAGGCACTCCACAAATTGGGATTCTCTTGGGATTCAGCATCAGCTTTATTTTCCCAATCTATCTGCATATTGAAATCCCCCATGACTATCATAAAATTGCCTTTTTGACATGCTTTTTCTATCTTCTGCTGTAATTTGTAGACCAAATTCTGGCTACTTTTCGGAGGCTTATAAATAACTCCCTCAGCCCTTTCGTTCTTACCCTTGCAGTTACTTAACTCTACCCCAAAGGATTCTACATCTTCTAATCCTATGTCTCCTCTTTCTAAAGATTTGATTTGATTTTTTACCAGCAGAGCTACTCCTCCTTCCCTGCCTACCTGCATGTCCTTTTGATAGATTCTAAATTCCATATCCTTGGATATTAGGCTTCCAACCACAACCTTCTTTCAGCCATAATTCTCTGATACCTACAGCATCATACCTGCCAATCATTAACTGCACTAAAAGATCATCTGTCTTATTCCATATCTTGTGTGCATTCAAACGTAACACCTTCAGTCCTGTAATTGTCACTTTTCCAGTTTGTCTGTTACACTGCAACCCATCCCACAGACTGCAATTTTGCTCTATCTTCTGCCTGTCCTTCCTGACAGTCTCACTATACACAACCTCTGCTTGTCAACTAACATCTCTGTCCTCAGCCCTATCACTCCAGTTCCCATCATCTTGTCAAATTGGTTATAACCCACCCTATCAGCTCTAGCAAACCTGCCCACAAGAATATTGGTTCAGATGTAGCCCATTCCTTTTGTACAGATCAGACCTTTCTCAGAAGAAATCCCAATAATCCACAAGCCTAAAAGCTTTTTCCCTGTAACCTTTGGCACAGGGAAATCAAGAATCTATCCATCTCTGCTTAAAATATACCCAATGACTTGGCCTCTGTAGCCACCAGTGACAATTAATTCCACAGATTCACCACCCTCTGCCAACAGAAATTCCTGTCATAGAGGGTCTTTGAAGAAATGAGATGTGCATGGTTATGTTGGGAGGTTCATCATCAATGAACATGACAGTAATAGCTTGATAATGTGTTATAACTTTTTTATGTGTTTCTTTTTTGATTTCCAGTCCAAGTTTTATTTTCATATTACTTACCTCAAGATCAGTACTGGTTGGTCTGAGTGTGTAAACTGGGAAATACTGCAATTAATTGTTTGACCTGACACATGATACTATGTGCAATTTTTGCTTACATAAGTAACTTTCTTGCAGAATATAATGCTTTCAACTTTTTGTGCACTCCTGTCAGGGTACAGGGAAGCGGTACGAGCGGCAAGATTTACAAGTAATTGACATCTTGCTACAAATGATTACTTTATTTGAGGCTTCAGGACTGAAGAAGAGTCTTGGCCTGAAACGTTGACTGTTTGTTTATTTCCATAAATGCTGCCTGGCCTGCTGAGTTCCTCCAGCAATGTGTGTGCGTTGCTTCTTCCCATTATTTCTCTCAAGGGTGAGGGTGAGCATTCAGAAGTGTTGGTACATATTGTTAGCAATGATATAGGTATACGTGGTGAGGAGGTAGTGAAGAGAGATTTTAGGAAGTTAGGCAGAAAGCTGAGAAACAGGACCTCTAAAGAAGTAATCTCTGGATTTCTGCCTTTGCCAGTGAGGGTCAGAATTGGATGATTTGGCAGGTGGATGGATGGGTGAGGAACTGGTGCATTCAGATTTATGTCTAATTGGAATCTCATCTGGGCATGGCATGACCCATACAAATGGGGAGACTGAACTTAAGGGGGACCAATATCCTTGTGGGCAGGTTGACTTCAGTTGATTGAGTGGATTTAAACTCATTTGGCAGTGCAACTGGAACTGGAGTGATAGTGCTGAAGATGAGGTAGTTGGTTTACAAACAGAGGCAGTGTGTAGTCAGACTCCGAGCAAGGTGAGGCTGATGAAGGGGCAAAATTGCAGTCAACAGGATGAGTTGCAGTGTGAAAGGTGAAGAAAATTGACAGACATTGTATCGAAATGATAGCCAGGAAGGCAGACAGGGTGGCGTGGCTCTATTTGTAAAAAATAAAATTATATCATTAGAAAGAGGTGATCAGGGGTCAGAAGGTGTTGAATCATTGTGGATAGAGCTAAGGAACTGCAGGGGTAAAAGATTCTGATGCTAGTTATATACAGACTCCCAATCAGTAGTAAGGATGTGGTCTACAAATTACAATGGGAGATAGAGACTGCATGCCAAAAGGGCAATGTTACAATAGTCACGGGTGATTTCAATATGCAGGGAGATCGGGAAAATCAGGTTGGTGCTGGATTCCAAGTGGGGGAATTTCTAGAATGCCTCCGAGATGGTTTTTTAGAGCAGCTCATGGTTGGGCCCACTAGAGGATCAGTTATTCTGGATTGGGTGTTGTGCAGTGAACCAGAATTGATTAGAGAGATTAGATTAAAAGAGCCCTTAGGGGCAAGTGATAATAATATAATTGAATTCACCCTGAAACTTGAGAAGGAGAAGGTAAAGTCAGATACATCAGTATTATAGTGGAGTAAAGGAAATTACAGAGGCATGAGAGAGGAGTTGCCAGAATTGATTGGAAAAGAACACTGGCAGGGATGACACCAGAGAGCAGGAATTTCTGGAAACATTTTGGAAGGCACAGGATAATTACACCCCAAAGAGGAAAAAGTATTCTAAAGGCAAGATGACACAACCATGGCTAACAAGGGAAATCAAAGCCAACATAAAAGCCAAAGAAAGGACATATAATAGAATAAACATTCGTGGGAAGTTAGAGGACTAGGAAGCTTTTAAATACAAACAGAAGGTATTAAGAAGATAAAGATGGAAAATGAAAGTAAGCTAGCAAATAATATTATCGAGCATACAAAAAGTTTCCTCAGATACTTAAAGTGTAAAAGAGAGGTGGGAGTGGATATTGGACCAGTGGAAAATGATGCTGAAGAGGTAGTAATGGGGGACAAGGATGAATTGAATAAGTATTTTGCATCAGTCTTTTCTCTGGAAGACACTTGCAGTACAGTGGAAGTTCCAGGCATTGGGGGCATGAAGGGTGTGTAGTTACAAAAGCTAGAGAGAAGGTTCTTGGGAAACCGAAAGGTCTGAATGTAGATAAATCACCTGGACCAGATAGTGCACACCCCAGGGTTCTCAAAGATGTGGGTGAAGAGATTGTGGAGGCATTAGCAATGATTTTTCAAGAATCACTAGATTCTGAAATTGTTTTGGAAGACTGGAAAATGGCAAATGTCACTCCACCCTTCAAGAGAGAGAGGCAGAAGAAAGGAAATTATAGGCCAGTTAGCCTGACCTCAGTGGTTGGGAGATGTTGGAGTCGATTGTTAAAGATCAGGTTTTTGGGGTACTTGGAGGCACATGATAAATTAGACCATAGTCAGCATGGATTCCTCAAGGGAAAATCTTGTTGGAAAAATCTGTTGGAATTCTTCGAAAAAATAACAAGCAGGATAGACAAAAGGAGAATTGGTTGATATGTACTTGGATTTTTAGCAGGCCTTTGACAAGGTACCATACATAAGGCTGCTTAACAAGATAAGAGCCCATAGAGTTACAGGGAAGATTCTAGTATGGATAAAGCAGTGGCTGATTGGCAGGAGGCAAAGAGTTGAAATAAAGGGAGCCTTTTCTGGTTTGCTGCTGTTGACTAATGATGTTCCACAGGAGTTAGTGTGTGGACCTGATTCTTTTTACGTTATATGTCAATGATTTGGATGATGGAATTGATGACTTTGTTGTAAACTTTGCAGATTTTACAAAACTAGTTGGAGGGGAAGGTAGTTTTGAGGAAGTAGAGAGGCTAAGAAGGACTTTGACATATTAGAAAAATGGGCAAAGAAGTGGCAGGTGGAATATTGTGTCGGGAAGTATATGGTCATGAACTTTGGTAGAAGAAATGAAAGGACAGTATTTCCTCGGTGGAGAGAAAATTTAAAAATCAGAGGCGCAAAGGGACTTGGGGGCCCTTCTGCAGAATTCCCTAAAGGTTAATTTGCAGGTTGAGTCTGTGGTGAGGAAGGCAATTGCAATGTTAGCATTCATTTCAAGAGGACTAGAATATAAAAGCAAGGATATGACATTAAGTCTTTCTTAAGTGCTGGTGAGGCCTCACTTAGAGTATTGTGAACAGTTTTGGGTGGAAAAACATGATGCTGCTGCTCAGGTGCATAGTTCACGATCAGAATCAGAATTATTATCACTGACATATGTCATGAAATTTGTTGCTTTGTGGCAGCAGCACAGTGTGATACATTAAAAAAACAGAAATTACAGGGAGAATCAGCTGACACATGATTATCGCAGCCTTGACATGAGCAGATCTGGAAGCTGTTGGCAATAGCTGAACCAAACTCTGACTATATCCCAGTGTTCGGCAGATATGGATTGAACTGATTTGTCATTGATGCAAAGTGATTTCCCACCTCTGCTGCTGCATGTCTAAAGGAAAGAACAGGAAGTTCACTACTGACTTGTGAAGGGAGTACAGTAACACAGATCCTGCTACCTGGAGGTATTGCCATGACTATTTTGATGGAATGAGTCTCATTTGACAGAGTGCCATGCAACAGCAGCAATTATTTAATTTGCCTGGAAATGGCACCAACTGATCTTATCAACTGTTCTCTTCAGTTTTGTCCTTGCGTTCTGTTCGCTGGAACACTGACAATGATTCCCATAGGATGTTGCAGAACTCACTGTATTTTTGTTATGACCTTGCCTTATTTTGTTCAAGCATTCTGGCTGATGTTTCAAATGTTGCAGAGCTGAGAAGAGAGATAATTTACTGTGTTTTACAGCCATTCCAGGTTGCAGAAACTGGCTGTTTGTCTTGTTTCAGGCTGGAAACATCAGTGTGTGATTCCCAGGTCTTAATTTTGTAAAATGTTTTTGAGTGGATTCAACTGCGTAAGACCTTTGGTCAGTCCTGAACACTGAAGGAGGGTGGTCTGGGGATTTGGGGTGTTTTTTGGATTGGTTGAAATAATTTTTATAAAATAGAGCAAGAGTAAAAATTATCACTGAAATATTTCCCTGACTGCTTCCTACCTTTCAGCTCATTTCTGTCAACCAGGGTAAATAAAATTTTCAGAATTGTTTAAGCATTGAGCAATTGGTGTCAGTATGAATGCTGCGTTGTTGATATAACTGAACAAGCCTTAGCCACCTGAAGAGTAATGCCATATGTGTGTATATTTTTAAGCATTTGGCATTATTATATATATATTTTTTAATCTACTTCTCTATTGCTAGTTCCAATTCCTTGCTTTCTGCAGATATAGCTTTTACTTTGTGTCTAACAAATGTACAAGCCCGGATGGTGGTGATCGACAATCTTATTTGATCAGGATTTGGTCCTCAGGGAACTGTTTGTTTTGTGCATACCCTTACCCTGGCACACTTTGGATAATGGAAAACTAATTAAATTTATAGTTTTATAGTTCAGAGTTGCACAGTCACACAGAACAAGGCAGCAGGCCATTGACATCCCAAGTCTGTCTCAACTATAGAGTACATCTTTGCATGAACCCTACACAATCCTGTTGTTATTCTCCTCAGATTCTACTAGGGACAGTTTACTGGGGACTTCAACCTACAAACCTGAACATCTGTGGGATGTGGAAGGAAACTAACAGCACCTGAGCAAAAGCCACATGGTCACAGCAGGAACATGTAACCTCCAAACGGTCGGAGGTTTAGGTTTAAATCTGGGTCACTGGCCAGCATTCTATAGCGGGGAAGATGGATTCCTTATAGGAAAGTCAAATGAGGAAGAAGCGGACTGTTGGGTTGTGTTGACATTTTGCTATGGCATTGTGTTTTGACATCAAATCATCGAGAAGTACAGAACAGAAACAGGCCCTTTGGCCCAACTAGTTCATGCTGAAACCACTTAAACTGCCATCCTGTACTGGGACCAAAGCCCTCCATAGCCCTACTATCCATGTACCCATCCAAACTTCACTTAAACATTGAAACTGAGCTTGCATGCACCACTTGTGCTGGCAGCTCATTCCACACTCGCACAACCCTCTGAGTGAAGAAGTTTCTCCTCATGTTCCCTTTTTAAAATATCTCTGCAAGGGCTCTGGCAATTTCCGCAATTGCCTCCCATAGGGTCTGAAGGAGCATCTTGTCAGGCCCTGGGGATTTATCTACCCTGATTTGCCTCAGGGTAGCAAACACCTCCTCCTCTGTAATCTGTACAGGGTCCATAAAGTTGATGTTGCTTTGCCTCTGTATTCATCCCCTGAGTAAGTACAGATGCAAAAAATGCATTTAAGATCTCCTCCATCTGTTTTGGCTCCACACATGGATTACCATTGTGATCTTCCAGAGTACCAATTTTGTCCCTCTGGGTCACTGGACTCCACTTTGAGGAAAATGTTTGCATATAGGAACCTCAAATGATGGAAGGGCTGACCACAGGGCTGTGTTGATATATCTGCTGTGGTGTCATGTTTTGTTTGGGTAGGAAAGGCTGTGTTCTCAAGTTGATTTGTTTATGATGCCTTCTACAGCAGGGAAGTGTTGAGCCTTGTATGACTGACTACTTGAGGCAGGTTCAGCAGCCAGATATTGAAGGGTACGAGAATGAACCACAACTCTAAAAGCTTATTTAAGAAACAGAACATGATTTTAAAGCACTTTAGTCTGCTGAATTTTTACAGTTGATGAAATCAAAACCCCAATCAATATTTGTCATTGAAACTCTGCGTATATAGCATCTGGCAATGTTGATTCGATGGAAGTAAAGGATTACCAATAATCTCGTCTCTGTAACATCTCACAATAAAAGAGATTGCATTGAATGCACAAGCTACAGCAACACAAAATTGCTTAAAGGAAACATGCAAACACACAAGCAGAATCATCATTTAACTGGTACTAAAGGAAGAGCCTTTGCATTTTTTTAAGTATTCAATTTCTGTTGCCTTCCACCAGTGATATGAAATTAGCCCTGTTTCCAGCGGTGTTTCTTACAGTAATCAACAGCCTAAAAAAAAATCCAAATAGAAATAAGATATTTTTGTATTATCAAATTCACAATACTCTTTCATTTTACAAGCACCTGATCTTTAAAATTGCTTACATTTTTCTTAAGTTCCTCTAGATTGATTATAACCTGTTATGGGTAACCCTAGGTAATTTCTGAATTAAGTACATGTTCAGCACAGCATTGTGGGCCGAAGGGTCTTTATTCTGCTGTAGGTTTTCTACGTTTCTATGTTTGTTAATTTTATTTAGTGATACGGCATGGTAGCAGACCCTTCCAGCCCAATGAGCCCATGCTGTCCAATTGCACCCATACGCCCAATTAATCTAGTAACCAGCAGGTCTTTGGAATGTGGGGAAACCAGAACACCTGGAGTAAACTCACGCAGTCATGAAGAGAATGTACAAGCTCCTTGTAGACAATGGTGAAATTGAATCTGGGTCACTGGCACTGTAGTAGCATTAGGATAACTGCTATGCTACTGTGTCTTGTCACCATTTTGGCTGCATATGGCATGCTGCGTGACAAGAAGGGCAATGTGTTTTTTTAAGTAGAGAGATAACTGCAAGGTGTATCTGAAAGATCAAGAAAATGGCACAGAAAAGGAGTTGAGGCGGGCATATATCATAGTGAACGGTGGGGCAGGCTTGAGAAATGGAGTGTCCTACTACCCCTCCTAACTTTTCTTTTGTGAAAGAACACAAGAAGTTAACGTGAGGGCATACCGAGTAATTAAGATAAATGTTACTTTAGCCCACAGCGAAAAAAAAGTCAGAGTACAAGTATAGAGATGTCTTCCTCTAATTATTTAGATCCCTGGTGAGACTGCATTTGAATTACATACAGGTTCAATTTCCCTACCCAAGGAAGGATCACAGTGACTTATCCAACTTGATGCTTTCCAAAAGCTCCAGCACATCCTTTTTCTTAATGTCTATAAGCTCAACCTTTTCATTCCACTGTAAGTCATCCCTACAATCACCAAGATCCTTTTCTGTAGTGAATACTGAAGCAAAATATTCATTAAGTACCTCCACAATTTCCTCTGGCTCCATACACACTTTTCCAATGTCACACTTGATTGGGCCTATTTTCTCACAACTTATCCTCTTGCTCTTCACATACTTGTAGTATGCCTTGGGGTTTTCCTTAATCCTGTCTGCCAAGGCCTTCTCATGGCCCCTTCTGGCCCTCCTAATTCCATTCTTAAACTCCTTCCTGCTAGCCTTATAATCTTCTAGATTCATATCATTACCTAGTTTCTTGAACCTTTCATAAGCTTTTCTTTTCTTCTTGACTAGATTTTCAGCAGCCTTTGTACACCATGGTTCCTGTGCCTCACCATCCTTTCCCAGTCTCATTGGAATGTACCAATGCAGAACACCACACAAATATCCCCCGAACATTTGCCACATTTTTGCCGTACATTTCTCTGAGAAAATTTGTTCCCAATTTAGGTTTCCAAGTTCCTGCCAAATAGCTTCATATTTTCCCTTACTCCAATTAAACCTGTCTGTTCCTGTCCCTCTCCAATGCTATGGTAAAGGAGATCAAGTACAACCTCTCCTCTTGTAGGCTTATCTACATATTGTGTCAGAAAACCTTCCTAAACACACCTAACAAACTCCACCCCATCTAAACCCCTTGCTCTAGGGAAATGCCAATCAATATTGGGGAAATTAAAATCTCCTACCATGACAACCTGGTTATTATTGCATCTTTCCAAAATCTGTCTCCCTATCTGCTCCTTGATGTCCCTGTTACTATTGGGTGGTCTATAAAAAAACACCCAGTGGAGATATTGACCCCTTCCTGTCCCTATCTTCCACCCATAGAGACTCTGTAGACAATCCCTCCATGACTTCCTCCTTTTCTGCCACCGTAACACTATCTCTGATCAACAATACCCTGCCCTCACCTCTTTTGCCTTCCTCCCTGTCCTTTCTGAAACATCTAAAGCCTTGAACTCTTAAGTAGCCATTCCTGCCCCTGAGCCATCCAAGTCTCGGTAATGGCCACAACATCACAGCTCCAAGTATTGATCCATGCTCTAAGCTCATCCGCTTTGTCCATGATACTCCTTGCATTAAAATAGACACATCTCAAACCATCAGTCTGAGCGAATCCCTTCTCTATCACCTGCCTATCCTCCCTCTCACACTGTCTACAAGCTTTCTCTATTTGTGAGCAAACCACCCCTTCCTCCATCTCTTCAGTTCTGTTCCCACCCCCCAGCGATTCTAGTTTAAACTCTCCCCAATAGCTTAAGCAATCCTCCCTGCCAGGATATTAGCCCCCTCAGATTCAAGTGCAACCTGTCCTTTCTGTACAGGTCACGCCTGCCCCAAAAGAGGTTCCAATGATCAAAAAATCTGAATCCCTGCCCCCTTCTCCAATCCCTGAGCCACGCATTTATCCTCCACTTCAGTCTATTCCTATACTCACTGTCACGTGGCACAGGCAATAATCCCAAAATTACTACCTTTGAGGTCCTGCTTCTCAACTTCCTTCCTAACTCCCTGTAGTCTGTTTTCAGGATCTCCTCCCTTTTCCTACCTATGTTGTTGGTACCAACATGTACCACGATCTCTGGCTGTTCACCTTCAGGATATCGTGGACATGATCAGAAACATCCTGGACCTTGGCACCTGGGAGGCAATCTACCATCCGTGTTTCTTTCCTGCGTCCACAGAATTGCCTGACTGACCCCCTAACTATAGAGTCCCCTATCACTTCTGCCATAATCTTCCTTTCCCTACCTTTCTGAGCCTCAGGGCCAGACTCTGTGCCAGAGTCTCAGCCACTGCTGCTTCCCCCAGGTCAGATGTGGGAAGTCCAGGAGTACTTATTGTAAAGGGGGACAGCCACAGGGGTACTCTCTAGTATATGACTCTTGCCCTTCCCTCTCCTGACTGTTACCCTCTTATCGGTTTCCTAAGGCCCCGGTGTGACTACTTGCCCATAGCTCCAATTACCTCCTCACTTTCCCTGATCAGACGAAGGTCATGGAGCTGCATCTCCAGTTCCCTAACACGGTCCCTAAGGAGCTGCTGCTTGACGCACCTGGCACAGGTCTTGCCGTCCAGGATGCTGGCAGTCTCCCGGACATCCCACATCTGAACACATCCCAGTACAGAACACCGGCCTCACAGACATACTTTCTATTCCTATTCTTCACAAGTAACTTACCTTGCCTCAACCTGTTATCGCTGAAGCCCCATTAATGCCAAAGCCCTCCTGTTCTGACTCCCTCTACTCTGTCTCCCGCTCTATAAAGCTGTCTTATTTTAAAACTGTTCCTGCTGGTCTAACTCACTGGCATCCATGCGCCTGCGCAGTCGTTCCTTGATCTTTGTTCCTGATAGCTGTAACACACTTGTGGAAGAATGAGGTTCTGTTCCCTGAGATTGCATTGGGCTTCATTGGAAAAGAGTAAATAATACATTATCTATCTGATGTCACGATAGTATAGTGGTAAGCATGACACTATTACAGCTCGATGCATTCCAAAGTTCATTTCCAGAGCTGTCCTGTCTCTGTATGTCCTCCCCATGAAATATGTGGGGTTTCCCTAGTTGCTCCGGTTTCCTCCCACATTCCAAAGACATAGCAGGTAGGTTAATTGGTCATTCAAAAATTGTCCTGTAACTAGGTTAGGGTTAATTGGGATCGTGGGGTTGCGGGGCCGGTGCCTGGAAGGGCCTAATCTGTGCTTTATCACTAAATAACCGTTGCAGAATACCTTGTTCCTGTTGTAGTCATGGTGGCTCTAGTGCAGCCCCCCTGATATTGGTATAAATTATATTAAGGTCTTTAAGTTGGATGCGACCACAGTGTGAAAGGCAGGCTCTCGGATCCCAGTTTTGTTGGTTCAGTGCAATACTCCAGGAGGAAAAATAAACAATCAGATCTGTTTGTCACCCACTGTCTTCTTTTTTATTTCTGGCTGCTAACACTATTCCTGTATCACATCAAAAAATGACGTTTACTTACATGACACTTGTCAGCTGTTTTTCGGTCCTTACACCACTGTGCTGGTCCACAAGTACATTCATTCTCTCCAAGCAGTCGTTTAGTCTGTTTCCTTACACAGAGGTCCAGTTCCTATCAGTAAATCAGAGGCATAGATAGGGTGGATAGTCAGTACCTGTTTCCCAGGGCACCAATAGCAAACACCAGAGGGCATATGTACAAAATTAAGGGAGGGAAGTTTAGGGGAGACTTCAGGGATAAGTTTTTTTTACACAGAGGGTTCTGAGTGCCTGGAATGACTTGCCAGGGATGGTGGTGGAGGCTAAAACATTAGGGGTATTTAAAGAGCAGGGAATCTGCAGATGCTGGAAATTCAAACAACAACACACACAAAATTCTGGTGGAACACAGCAGGCCAGACAGCATCTATAAGAAGAAGCACTGTCGACGTTTCGGGCCGAGACCCTAGTCCTGACGAAGGGTCTCGGCCTGAAACGTCAACAGTGCTTCTCCTTATAGATGCTGCCTGGCCTGCTGAGTTCCACCAGCATCTTGTGTGAGGGGTATTTAAGAGCCTCTTGGACAGGCACATGGATAAAAGAAAATTAGAGGGTTATGGGGTAGTGTGGGTTTAGTACTTTTTTTAAAGGATTATATGGGTTGGCACAACATGGAGGGCTGAAGGGCCTGTACTGTGCTGTAGTATTCTATGGTTCTAAATGTGCAACATTACACTAGTTAAAATTATTTTGAACCATTATGGGTTTGTACAACTCCAAAAGATCATGCTGGAAATATTCAGCAGCTGAAGAAATAAACAAAACTATCACTTCAGGTTGATTAAAATTACTTTTTGCCGAAACTAGTAAAGGTTTGGAAGCAAGTGTAATTTAATTAGAGAACAACTGGGAAAATAATGGAGTGAAGTCAAGATGGCGCTAAGTGGCGACTCCTCTGTTTGCATCTTCAGAAACATTTATATCTTTGATATCTCTCTTTTCCCTTTTCAAGGTTCTTCTGAAGACTCTGGCCCGGAGTTACTCTCTGACTTTGGTTCTCTGTGGGAATGGGTCCCGCTCTCAGGGCTTAAAACTGGCTGCTTTTCAATATCTCAAGGAAATGGCCTGAAAGGTGAGCCTGTCTTTTTCCCTTATTGGGGGGGGGGGAAGAGAGAGAGAGAGGAAGGAGAGGAGAGGAGGAGGAGGGAGAGGGGGAGGGAGAGGGAGGGGGGAGAGAGAGAGAGAGATGGAGGGAGAGAGAGAGGGAGGGGGAGAGAGAGAGGGGGGAGAGGGAGAGAGGGACAGAGAGAGAGGGAGAAGGAGAGAGAGAGAGGGAGGGGGAGAGAGAGGGAGGGGGAGAGGGAGGGGGAGAGGGAGGGGTAGAGAGAGAGACAGAGGGAGGGAGGGGGGAGAGGGGGAGAGAGGGAGAGGGCGAGGGAGAGAGGGAGAGAGAGAGAGATCAAATTACCAGGAAAATGAGTTGTCTTTGGGGTACTGCAAGTCTGTGTCTTTATTGATGCTTTGCTGCATGCTTGAGTGCTTGGTGTTGGGCTCAGGGGCGTTTGGGGTTCTAATATTTAACAGTCATTCATTCTTTGAGGAACTCCTCTGTTTTCGTGGACGTTCGCAAAGAAGAAGAATTTCAGGATGTATATTGAATACATTTCTCTGACATAAATGTACCTATTGAACCTATTGAGAGAACAAAGGGTAGAGAGCAGAATGACCGTGGACACAGTTTGTTGATTGTCGCTCACCTGTTTGTAGATGTGAACTGAGGTAAATAAAGGGAATGGCAGACAAAAGTATGTGCTGGGACAATAAGATTTGGAACATTGGAACTTAAAACAGTACAGGTCCTTCGGCTTATCATGTTGTGCTGACCCTTTTACTTATGACAAAATCAATCTAACCATTCCTTCCCCATACAGCATTCAATTTTTCCATCATCCATCTTAAATGTCCCAAATGAATCTGCTTCTAGCAGAACCCCAGGCATTGTGTTCCATGCACTCAATATTGTTAAAATAATTCACCTCCTATACTTTCCTCCTTAAACCTTAAAGTTAAACCTCTCACTGCTCTGGGCAGAAGTTCCCACTTGCTTCAAAAGGAAACAATTTTACCAGTGCTTAAGAAGAATAATGTGAGCGGCCTTAATGACTATCACCCAGTAGCACTCACATATACAGTGATGAAATACTTTTGAGAGGTTGGTTATGACTGGACTGAACTCCTGCCTCAGCAAGGACCTGGACCCACTGCAACTTGCCTATTGCCACAATAGGTCAATGGCAGATGCAATCTCAATGGCTCTGCACACGGCTTTAGACCACCTGGACAACACAACTACCTATGTCAGTGTGCTGTTCATTGACTACAGCTCAGCATTTAATACCATCATTCCCACAATCTTGATTGAGAAGTTACAGAACCTGGGCCTCTGGTGTGTGCTTAGCCCACTGCTCTATTCTTTATATACACATGACTGTGTGGCTAGGCATAGCTCAAATACCATCTATAAATTTGCTGAATTTATATAAATAATATAATATAATAATATAAATACACCCATTGTTGGTAGAATCTCAGGTGGTGACGAGAGGGTGTACAGGATGGAGATATGCCAACCAGTGGAGTGGTATCACAGCAACAACCTGGCACTCAACGTCAGTAAGACAAAAGAGCCGATTGTGGACTTCAGGAAGTGTAAGGTGAAGGAACACAGACCAATCCTCATAGAGGGATCAGAAGTGGAGAGAGTGAGCAGTTTCAAGTTCTTGGGTGTCAAGATTCCTGAGGATCTAACGTGGTCCCGACATATCGATGCAGTTATAAAGAAGGTAAGACAGCAACTATACTTCATTAGAAGTCTGAAGAGATTTAGTACATCAACAAATGCACTCAAAAACTTCTACAGATGTACCGTGGAGAACATTCTGACTGGCTGCATCACTGTCTGGTATGGGGGGTGGGGTGGGGGGGGGCGCTACAGCACAGGACCAAAAGAAGCTGCAGAGGGATGTAAATTTAGTCAGCTATATCTTGGGTACCAGCCTACAAAGCACCCAGGGCATCTTCAAGGAACGGTGTCTCAGAAAGGCAGCGTCCATTATTAAGGTCTTCCAGTAGCCAGGGCGTGCCCTTTTCTCACTGTTACTATCAGGTAGGAGAGATAGAAGCCTGAAGGCAAACACTCAGTGATTCAGGAACAGCTTCTTCCCCTCTGCCATCCGATCCCTAAATGGACATTGAACCTATGAACACTACCTTACTTTTAAAAATAAATACTATTTCTGTTTTTGCACAATTTTTAATCTATTCAATATATGTATACTGTAATTGATTTACTTTATATTAAGTATTATTATTATTTTTCTTCTTCTACATTATGTATTGCATTGAACAGCCGCTGCTAAGTTAACAAATTTCATGACACATGCTGTTGGTAAAAAACCTGATTCTGATTCCTTTATATTAGCTTATTCCCAACTACCCCCCCCACCACCACCTCGGAAAGTCTGGTTGTCCACTAAATCTATGCATCTTATCATTTCACCTCTCATCCTCCTCTCCAAAGAGAAAATCCCTAGCTAGCTCAACATATTCTCATAAGGCCTGCTCTCTAATCTGGGCAATGTCTTGGTAAATCTCTGTACCCTCTCTGAAGCTTCTACATCCTTCCTATAATGGGCCATCTAGACATAACACAGAAATCAATGTGAGAAATTCTCTACTGCTCCTAACTGATTCTATAACTTTCAAGGGCTCTTTATAATTTTATTTGCACAGTTTATCTTCTTTTACTTATTGGTTTATAGCTGGCCTTTGTTTATGGATAGCTTTTTGTAAAATTTGATTATGTCTTTTTTTTTCTGTAAATGCCTGTCAGAAAATGAATCAAGGTAATACTCACAAAATGCTGGAGGAATTCAGCATCTATGGAAAAGAGTAAACATCGACTCTTTATTCTTTTCCATAGGTGCTGCCTGACCTGCTGAGTTCCTCCAGCACTTTGTGTGTGTTGCTTTGAATTTTTAGCATTTGCAGCCCTTCTCGTGTTTGCGAGTACATGCTAACATTTGCACAATGATAATACACTTACTTTGAAATTTGAATTAATTGTTATATTTGATGAAGCCTCATCACAACTGGCCAGTCTTGACACAAACTATAATGGCTGGCTACCTGAAATTGTTGAATTCAATATTCAGCCCTGATGACTGTAGCACAGCTATGGGAAAATAAGGTTCTTTTCCCCAAGATTATGTTGGGTTACATTGGAGAAATGAAGGCAAAGTCAGAGAGTTCAGAGTTGGAGCAGGATGGAGAATTAAAGCAATAATCAGCCAGAAATTCAGGATGTCCTTACAGACGTCTCAGACGTGTTCTCTGAAGTGGTCAGCCAATTCATCTTTGCTTTCTTCAATATACAGGAAACCACAATGTGAGCACCCAATGAGCAAAGTCTGGGGGAAGGAAATGGGAATCACTCCCTTGTGGATGGAATGTCTGGGGCCTTTGGTGAGGAAGGAAGTAGATGGATAGGGGTTACTTTTCCTATAGCTGTAGGGAAAATGGTGTGAATAGGACAGGAGGTGGATGAATAAACCACTATGTTAGGAATGATCCCTTTGGAATGCTGGATGGGAAGGTGATGTCTCTTGATAACATGACATCCGAGGTAATGGAAATTACCAGGAAACCATTGCAAAGTGGACAGGGAAACCATTTTTGGTGTGGGGAGGGGAGAGGGTGTAAAAGCACAAAAGGAGGAAATGGAACAGATGTGGTTGACCCTAGGGGAAGGAAGCTGTGGATATGGAAGCACGGGTGGGTAAGTTTCCTTGGTTAAGAACAGGTGAATGGAGCCATCAGAGGGAAGCAAGATGGGAGGAGATGCAGTTGAGGTAGCCGTGTTCCAGTTTAAGATGGCGTTGGTGAAGTACAGCAACAATTTGCTGACATCAAACACAACTATTAACTACATTTTATTAACTACACTATTAACTATATTATTAACTACACTTTTTCTCAAATGATCACTGCAATCAATAGCTTATAACTTACGTTTCAGAGCTGAGCTTTTGAACTGCCTGTACAACTGGGCATTTTTGAGGTGTGAACTGAATTCTCGAAGCTGCTGGACAGTTGCAGCATGGCATGTATGGGCTGAATTGAGACAGGGGGACCCAGGCCCAAAGGCAGGGAATGAGCCAATACTTGGACGGACTTGGAGCTGATTTGAAAAAGCAGAACATAGGCAAGGCAGAGTTGAGTCAGCAGGGCCTTGGCCCGAGAATGAGGAACAAGCCGAGGTCTAACCGATTTAAGTGCCAGGCAGAATTGAAAAGGTCAGGTATGGGCCAGCTTAAGGCAGCATGCTCTGGGCCTGAGAGTGTACTGAAGTGACTGGGACCCGATTCAAGAGTGAGGAAAGACTGAAGTTTGGCCAATTTTAGCGCCGGGCTGAATTGAAATGGTGAGGGTGTTGGGGCGGGAGGCAACCTATGGGCTGGTGTTCAGCTCGCTGCTCTCTGAAGCTTACTCATCTCTGTGCCGAACTGAGGCAGTGGCCTGCAACTAATGGGCTCCTGGATAAGCCGCGACCGTCTTCGTGGCTGTGGACTCGCTTCATGAAATTCAGCCTATTAACTACTTGCATGACTCACTTGGCTCCCACTATTACAGTAGTTCTTTGTTCTCTCCAACTTCAGCCACAATAGTTACCCATTTCTGATTAAAGGTCACTGACCCCAGATATTACCTCTCCTCCTGCTGAGCTTTTCTAACGTTTTGCAGTTGTGCAGAGATCCAGTATCTGCAGATTTTTTAGCTTTCCAAATGGATCAATCATGCCCATTTGTAATTCCAAAGGCATTTTGTAAAATAAGGGGGATACATCCTCGTGGAATAATAACATTAACTATCTGCGATATTTTAAACAGCCCAAATTAGTGTGAGCCACAGCAGACAGGATCAGCAGCTCACATAACTTGTCATGCAGCAAAGACCCCTGTGCTCCCTCCATATTATCACCTACCAGTCTCACGATTCATAATGGTGAATGCAAGCAGTCATTATTTCAACTAAACATTTCCATAAAGAAATATCTGAACAGTAATTACTAAATATCCCTCTTTGCAAACGTGAAGAATACCTGAAGGATATCATTTAAACTTACCCGACAAATGTCCTTTTCCTCCTGGGACTTTTGAAGCAATTTGCTAAGCTCTTTTTTGTAAGATTGAACGAAGTTTTCACACTGAGAAGACCAAAGCAAACAAAGAAAATCAGTTCCATCCAGGTAGAAGTAACAAATTCTGCTGTACATTGTTCTTACCATCAGTACAGTGTACACCAACTACCAGAAAGCAAAATGAGACAGTTACAGATGAGCATGGGTAAGTATTACATAGAACACTTCAGCCCACATTGTTGTGCCGATCTTTTAACCTACTCTAAGATCAATCTAACCTTTACCTCCTACATAATCATTTTTTTATCATTCATGTGCCTATCTAGAGTTCCTAATCAAAATCAAATCAAATCATCTCTAGTTATCATTCAAACAAACATAGATACAGCTGAATGAGACAATGTTCCTCTGAGGCCAAGGTGCAAACACACAAAATAGCAAGCAAAAAAGCATATTCATTAAAGATAATATAGATAGCCCAAGACTCAGATGGTACAGTCTCCCAGCAGTCCACAAACGCACGGAGTCCAGCCTGTTACTCCATTGCTCGAACACAGGAGAGTGGCACTAACGGGAGAGGCCAGTCCCCAGCCAAGCTCGGATGCCACACTACAACACTCACACGTCTTCTCACCTGGTCCAGCAGCAGCAGGCAAGCCTGATCATTGAGGCTTAGTCCTCACTACATGGAGGCTGCACAGCTCCCATGTCGCCTGTCACACCACCAGACAAGGGCAAAAGGCTGTGGCAGCCTACATTATCATTGCCCAATAGAGAGTGAAATATCCGAGACAATCTCCTACCGTTATACCGCATGCCACCTTTGCACACCAACTTCGATGCCTTGGAGTAGCAGGCAGTAAAATGCTCTGCAGCCAGGTCTGCATCTCCGAACCCGCATCTGCTCTGACATCCCAAATGGCTCCTTACCTGAGTTTCTTAAATGCCCCTAATGTACTTGCCACTGCCAGTACTTCTGGCAGAGCAATCCATGCACTCACCACTCTCTGTGTAAAAAAATATAGATGTTACCTCTCCTATATTTTCCTCTGATCTGCTTAAAATTATGCCTCCTTGTATTAGCTTTTTACACCCTAGGAAAAAGTCTCTTGCAATACACTTGATGTGTACCTCTCACCATCTTCCACACCTCTAGCAAGTCACCTCTCATCCTCCTTCACTCCAAAGAGAAAAACCCTAGCTCACCCAACCTATCCTCATATGACATTTCCTCTGGTCCAGGCATCATCCTGGTAAATCCTTTCTGCACCCTCTCCGCTCTCCAAAGGTCCACATCCTTCCTATAAAGAAGTTTCAAAGTACATTTATTATCAAAGAATGTAAAAATTATACAACCTCAAGATTTGTCTGGTTACAAACAGCCACAAAGCAAAATACCTGAAATAACCCAATTAAAAAAAAGACCAACACCCGATGCATAGAGAAAGGAAAAAAAAACAATTCATGCAAACAATAGGAGCGAGCAAGAACATTTCGAATCAAGTTGAGTCCTTAGATCCAAATCCTTGGAGCAGCCCGGACTAGGCCCAAAGCCTCAGTCTCAGTTCATCATATTAGCGGGACAAATCTTCATGAAACACAGCAGCCAGGGCAGTCTCATATCCTCAGCGCCATGGAGAGAGGAGTGAACATCACAGAAGAATGAGCAAAATTGGCTCTCCCTCCAATTCTGACACCCTGTCTTTCCAGTTTACCTGGGCCAGCAGATCATACCTCACATTAGGACCCAGGTACCACTGCAGCAAAAG
Organism: Hypanus sabinus; assembly: GCF_030144855.1. Lineage (NCBI taxonomy): Eukaryota > Metazoa > Chordata > Chondrichthyes > Myliobatiformes > Dasyatidae > Hypanus > Hypanus sabinus. Next base: position 10,497,074 of record NC_082706.1, read on the forward strand.
GCTCAGGGCCTAGAACATGCTGCCTAACAATTCACTCTGGGCCCAGACTTCACTTTGAGACTTCCTACCTACTTTTGATTTCTTCTCAATTTTAACAGTCATTTCACTCTGTTGCACAAATATTTTCTGTAATCAGGGAGTGGATGCAAGGTTAACACTTACTGCTTGTCCCTTCTTTTAAGTGCTAACATTCCTCTGGCAAGACCATAAGACCAGAACAGAATTAGGTCATTCAGCCAATCAAGTCTATTTGATCATGGCTGGTTTTATTTTAGGTCAGTACTCCCACAATGTAGTTGGGCAGGGTGTTCAAAGACACTAACAATGAAGGACTGGCAGTATTTCCAAGCCAGACGTTCTCAGGCACCTTGGCCTAGGTCAGTGGAGATGCAGGTTTGGGTGGCACTGTCAGAGTAGCCAGGGTGCGTAACTGAATTGCATTTTATAGATTGTGGAGATCTCCTGCACAGACTGCTTCATTAGCTTTGGCAGTTCCACATGTATTTAAACATTGTCCATCCTGCAGCAAGTATCCTTCTGACCAGCAGGCTCCTGTATGGAGACCGCAGGGAAGGTTTGGGAATTACTGATACTCCTTTGCTGGCTTTTCCAATCCCCACTACATCAATTCACAAGCCAGGAGAGATCATCCTGCCAGTCACAGTCACGCCAGGAAATTGTCAAAGTAGACCCAACAGACTGCATGACCTCATTTTGCGATGTCTTGTGGCATTACAATGGAAGATTGTTTCGAATTCAGCTCTCTGGACAAGCTCAGTATTGGCTTGTGAAGTCCTTGTGAAACCCAATCTGAATGTTGGTGAGTCCAGTTTGCTGAAAAATGCTGTTGAATTCTCCTTCTGAGACTCTGTGGAGAACTCAGAGTGAACCTACTAGGCAGTGATTAGATTGGATTTTCTTGCCTTTTTATTAAAAGGACTTCCTAGGCAATTGTGCATATTAGTAGTTTAGTAGTTGAATATGGAAATGGGGCCAGAGATGCGGCTATTCAAGTTAGCAGACTTTCAGTTCTACCACTGGGACGTTGTCAAATTTGAAAGCCTTTTCTACTTTCCGAGTTATCAGTTTTGTCTTGATATCTAAAGCATCAGAAGACTGGCTTGTGAGAGCCTTGGAGAAGCTGGGATGGATCTTCCATCCATGACTTCTTGCTGAACAAATATATTTTGGGAAAATGTAACCAGACATTTCAATGTGCTGACTCACTCTTAACATGAGTGTCGCACACGCATCAACCAAACCCAGCATCTCCACCAGTCACCCTGGAAGGGCAGAATCTGGAGGTGTTTGAACGTTTGCTGGACACCTTTAAAAACAAATTATTTTAGTGAAATTCTGAGTGAAGATGAATTTCTGGCATCATTGCTGTTGGAGTCCAAACGTACACTTTCACATCCCCATTAACTCACCAGAGAAGGTTGGGTTCCAGACAAGGAGTTGCAACCTTTCTCCAGCAGTGTCTTCACTTCTGAACCACTCTTCTGAGCCTGTCTGAGATGTTGCGCAATGCTGTCACATGCATCACAGGATATGATATCCCGCTGTTCATACAAAAGTTCTGGATTGTGGAGGGATTTGTATTAGATAGGCTACAGATTTTATCAGGGCAACATTGATCTTTATAATGTATAACTGCAATAATGGAGAAATCCAACTATAAAAATTTCACTTGCACTGGTGATCCTACTGTGGGGATTTAGAAAGTTAGGAAAAAAAAAACTACTGTGTGGTGAACTTTTGGAATTCTTGAGTTTGGAGTTGTGGAGGCTCACTCATTGAGTTTGTTCAATTTGACTTCCCATTCCAATGTATCAGGCCAGGGTCTCCTCCTATGACGCAGCAGCGACACCCCAATCTGTTTGGATAACCTCCAGCCTGATGGTGTGAATGTCACACTTTAATGGAAATACAGTGAAATGCATTGTTTGTGTTCAGACTGGACTGGAGGCAGGCTGCAAGTGTTGCCATATCTCCAGTGCCAACATAGCATGCTCATAATTTACTAATCTTAACTTGAAATGGAAACTGAAGGAAACCCGTGGTGCGGTGGAGAGAATGCACGAAACTCCTTACAGATAGCAAATCTTGAACTTACAGCTGGCACTGTAAAGTATTATGATGACTGCTATGCTACTGTGCTGCCCCAATATTGTGGAACTGAATGAAACCATTAAGTCATAATACCTATCACTTCTCATTCACAAATTCCACCATCGTTCCTTTTTTCCCCACTTTCTTCCCAGGAATATCCAACAATTAGATCCATTTTTAGTTCCTTTTATAAGACTATAACTGAAGGAGGAAATATTGGGTCCATGTTTACCTCAGCATTCAATACTTTCATGATTTCCATCTCAACAATTTAGCCACCCACCCATATCCCTCAGAATCTGAATCTGCTGATCTTTAGCTTCACTCCTTGTTAACGCACAATCCCAGCAATCTACAAATAGGCTGAATATTGTTGGGATTAAAGAGGCAAGAATTCCATCAAACTCCTGACTTGGGCTGTGCAGAGATATTTTGGTGAGTCAGGAGGCTAGCTACCTGTTACAGCATATCAAGCCTTTAATTGTGTAAGTACAGAAGGTACAGAAGCAAGTCAATCTGGTCTGATGGAAATTGTATATTTCTCCTTATAGTTCTATACTTGTATTAAGAAACACACGGTGAACTTCCAGTTCTGCATTACCATGGGAATGAACTACTTGTTCAGTAGATTCAAGCCACTTCCTCATGAGAAGTGGTGAGATCATATTTCAGCTCCTCGAGTGCAGCGGCTGCAGGATATTTTGAGGTAATATTGATCAGAAAACAAGAGGAGATGGAGTGGCAGACCTGTGAGATTGAACAGTAAGATGTCAACTGACAATCTCAGACTCTCCTTGACTTACTTGCTATATCTTAATGCCCTGTAATCTAAGAAAACAGCTGAGTTCTGAATGACTCTGTCTTTGAAGCTCACTGGCATAGAGAAAACTCAAGATTCACAACTTTAGAGGAAGGAGGGAAGAAACTCTTCATTTTGGTTTTGTGGTAGAGACTCCACCATTGATTGAACTCTTCCCAGCATTATCTTTCCAAAGACCTTTCGATCTGTATTTCTAAGCTCCGGAGGCCCAACTTTCCCCCTTCCTTCACAACAAGCCTCTCATTCTAGGAATGGGCTACTGGTCTTTTATCACTCTACCTGCAAGAACCCCAAGAGTAGGTGAGGCACCAAGGTCTCTGGTTCCCCCACCCCCCACCGGCTTCCTCCTACATCCCAAGGTGTGCAGGTTGTTAAGTTATATTAACCCTAACGTGTAGCTGAATGGTAGAAATCTGAGGGAATTGATGATGGAGTGCTGAGAATAAAAAACAAGAGTAGAATTAGTTGATATGATTGGTTGATGGATAGCACAAGCTCAATGGGCCAAAAGGCCTACTTATGCCATGTATTTCTATGGATGGATGAGTAGGACAGAAGGAACAGCATTCAAAGAGATTACAGATATTTGTGAAAACTATGTAGTGGTTGCTTTGGAGAAATAAAAGCCTGTGTTATAAACTAGAAGATTAATATCACTAAGCACAGAGTGTACAGGATAATTTTCTGGAGCAATACATTTCTAGTTCGGTGAGGCAGGAGGAATTGCTGGATCGAAGAATACGGGGAAGTAAGTTTTATATAGAACTGCACAGCATAGGAGCAGGCCATTCGGCCCACAGCATTGTGCTGAACCAACTAAAAAGCAATTCAGAAATACCCAAACACTAATTCCTCTTACCTACACAATGTTCATGTCCCTCCATCTTCCTTACGTTCATATGCGCATCCAAATGTCTTTTAAAAGCCTGTAATATATTCGTCTCTTCCACCACACCAGGCAGCACATTCCAGACATCCACCACTCTGTGAGTAAAAAACTTACCCCTCACATCTTCTTTGAACCTATGCCCTCTCACATTCAATGCCATCTGGTATTAGACATTTCAGCCCTGGGAAATAGATAGTCCCGGTCTACACTATCTTTGCCTCTCATAATCTTATAGACTTCTATGAGATCTCCCTTAATTAAGCCTGAGCTCCAGAGAAAATGACACAAATTTATCCAGCCTCTCATAATAGCACATGCCCTTTAAACCAGACAGCATCCTGGTAAACCTCTTCTGTACCCCCTCCAAAACCTCAATGTCCTTCCTATAGTGCTGTAACCAGAACTGTCTGCAATACTCCCGATGTGGCCTAAGCACTAATAAAATGCCTCGACTAATAAAATAATTCCATCAGCCTTCTTAACCACCTTATCGACCTTAAGGAGCGTTGAACTTGGATCTACGGATCTCTCTGATCAGTAACTCTGTTAAGAATCTTGACCATAACTGTGTACTGTCTCCTTCCATTTGCCCTACCAAGGTGGATCACCTCACATTTATCTGGGTTAAACTCTATCTGCCATTTCTTTGCCCATATCTGCAACAAATCTGTCATGCTCTATTCTATGCCCGGATTCTACACCATCCACAACTCCACCAATCTTGGTATTATCTGCTTACTTACTAACGCATCCATCTACATTAGTCGAATCCATGTAGAACTCCACTAATCACAGACCTCCAGCTCAAATAAGTCCCCTCAACTTCTCCCATCTTCTACATGCAAACCAGTTCTGAATCTAAAGAGCTAATTCACTGCATCTTCATCTTCTGGATTAGTCACCCATGAGGCACTTTGTCAAATGCCTAACTAAGTAATGTAGACAACGTCCATTGCCCTGCCTTCATCAATCTCTCTTGTCACCTTAAGAAAAAACTCAATGAAGTTAGTAAGATATGACCTGCCCCTCACAAAGGCATGCTGACTCTCCATAATTAGGCCATGGGTTTCCAAATGCTCATATATTCTATCTCTAAGAATATTCTTAAGCAAATGTCCTGCAACTGACGTGAGACTCACTGGTCTATAGTTCACAGGATTTTCCCTTCTTACATAGAGGTACAGTCTTAGCCACTCGTCAGTCCTGCAGGACCTTACCCGCACTACAGAGGACATGAGGCGCCAGCAATCTCGTCTCCTGCCTCCTTCAATAAATTGGGGTAAATCCTATTGGGTCCTTGGGACTTATCCAACTTTATACTCATTAGGAGGCCCAACAGTTCCTCCTCCTTGAGCTCTAAATGCCCTAATGTATTTATGCACTCAGCTCTGGTTCTCCATACCCTTTTCCTTGGTAAGTACTGAAGCAAAGTACTCTGATTACTTTGCTCACATTCTCAGGATCCAAACAAATGTTCCCCTTTTTATCCTGAGTGGTCCTGCCCTCTCCCTAGTTATGAGATCATAAGATATAGAAGCAGAATTAGGCCATTTGACTCATCGAGTCTGCTCTACCGCTCCATTCTTCCTCTCAGCCCCAATCTCCTGCCTTCTCCCCATTTCCCTTCCTGCCCTGACCAGTCTAGAATCTATCAACATTTGCCTTAAATATACATAAAGTCTTGGCCTCCACAGCTGCCCGTAGCAATGATTTCCACAGATTGACCATTCTCTGGCTGAAGTAATTTCTCATCTCTAATCTAACAGGACACCCCTCTATTCTGAGGCTGTGTCCTCTGGTCCTAGACTGTCCCACTGTAGGAAACATCCTCTCCACACCAATTCTATCAGTAGGTAGATAGGTTTCGATGAGTTTCAATGGTTTCAAAGGTACATTTAATGTCAGAGGAATGTATACAATATACATCCTGAAATGCTTTTTCTTCGCAAACCATCATGAAAACAGAGGAGTGTCCTAAAGAATGAATGACAGTCAAATGTTGGAACCCCAAAGTAACCCCCAACTCCCCTTTCCCATGTGTAAGCAGCAGCAAACAACCCCCACCGGCAAGAAAAAGCATGGCACCCACCACTGAGCACTCAAGCGTGAACAAGGCAACAGCAAAGGCACTGACTTGCAGTTATCCCAAAGGCTTTGCGTTTCACCTCGTACTCAACATACCACAGGTTCTCTCTCTCCTTAATAAAGGAGAAAGAGATGTCTCCATTTTCCCAGCGAGCAGGGAGACATAACAACTCGCTGGTTTACGATGGTTTACGTCCACCACGTCGCTTTTTTTTTTAGCTCTGTACCCTAAAAACTAGGCACTCAACCGCAGATATTCCGAAACCCCCAACGACACATGGGTGTCCTGTCATGACACCGACCCTCAATCCGCCCATCTCCAGAGCCCCAAGATCCTAGGCTTCCAAATTTGAGCCAGACTCTTAGGCCGAGCCCTCAGTGTGCCGAACAACAACGGCTGCTTATGAAACCCTGACAGCGGATCCCATTCCCGCAAAGAACTGTAGTCAGCGTGTAACTCCAGGACAGGGTCTTCAAAAGAACCCTGAAAGGGAAAAATGAAGATATTAAAGATGGAAATGGAACTGTTTATGAACATGCAAGCAAAGGTGTCGCCATTTAGTGTCATCACCACTCCGTTCTGCCTTCTTAGGTCACCCCTCATTCTTCTGAATTCCAGTGAATACAGGCCCAGAGCCATCAAATGCTCTTCATATGATACGCCGTTCAATCCTGGAATCATTTTGTGAACCTCCTTTGAACCCTCTCCAGTTTCAGCACATCCTTTCTAAGATATGGGGCCCAAACTGCTGACAATACTCTAAGTGAGGCCTCACCAGTGCTTTATAAAGCTTCATCATTACCTCCTTGCTTTTATATTCTAATCCTCTTAAAATGAATGCTAACATCACATTTGCCTTTCTCACCACAGACTCAACCTGCAAATTTTCCTTTAGGGAATCCTGTACAAGGAGTTCCAAGTATTTCCTCCATTTAGAAAATAGTCTACCCTTTTACTTCTTCTACCAAAGTGCACAACCATACACTTCTTAACACTGTATTCCATCTGCCACTTCCTTGCCCATTCTCCTAATCTGTCTCAGTCCTTCTGCAGCTTCTCTACTTCCTCAAAACTATTTGCCCCTTCACCTCTCTTCATATTGTTTGCAAACTTTCCGGTTAAGATGGCACTACTGAGCGTATGCGACATTCCACTGGTAGTTCAAAAGGCAAGAAATTTGACTAAAAACATTACTAACAACACCTTTTCTGTAGTAAATTGTTGTAAATTATCACCACTAGCAATGAAGTGGCAAGTGAAAGCGAAACAAGTTCGGGGATGAGCTGTGCTGGTGTGTTGCAGAATTGACACAAACGGAGTGAGCCGCCATTCAGAAAGGAGAAGTTGGGCGGAGGAGTTCTGATGCCTGTACAACTGGCCTGGGTGCGAGGTTGGATAGTCTGGCTGCCGAGCCGATTTTAAGAGTTTGAGAGTGGCAAAATCTGAGCCCGGAGCAAGCTGTTGGGCGGCATGGTCTTGGCCCGGAGCCCTTCGCAGCAGTGGTTTCCAGGTCCTAATGCGAGGTACATTAAGCTGTCTGGACAGTTTGCACACTGGCCAGGCATCTTGGGATCAGAGTTGAGAGCCAATTTCACTCACTCTCTGCGATGTTCACTCCTCTCATCATGGTGCTGAGGCTATGAAGATTGCCCAGGCTGCTGTGCTCTGTGCCTGATAATATACTGAGGCTTTGGGCCTACTGTGGGGTTTGGATCTGAGGACTCAACCCAATTCAGAATGTTGATGCTCGCTTTTGTTTGCATGGTTTGTGTTCTTTCCCTCTTTCTCTTGCGCATTGGGTATTGGTCTTTATTATTATCTTTTGATTGGGTTTGTTGGCCAGAAAGAACTACAGTCAGCAAAGCAGTGAGTTCAAATGAATTAAGGGCAGTGGAAGCAGACAGACCAATTACCTTTGTTCTTGCCAGGAGGGAGGAGATGGAGGCTACCATTTTATGAAGAGATTCTCCATTTTGTGAGTCTCTTGGCTTGATCAGTGTTTTAAAGTCAATATAATGATGCCTCAGGTAATCTGCTGGACTAGAGGTCATTTCCAGATAAGAAGTTATTTGTGAGATGTCCTTTGGTTGGATGGAAAATGCAGGTTTTTGACTGTTGGAGTCTGTATCTGTTCTGCCTGATTCACACATGTTACTGATTGAGAACAAGCAGCTGTCACGGTCCGTAAGGTCCGCATTCCGGTTCACGGTCTGGTCCGTGGATTCCGTATTCTGGTTGATTCTGTTTTCCCTTGTTCCATTGAGTGCCTTAATTGAGGCAGCTGATCCTCATTTCAGGCTTGCAACATAAATAGCTCAGGGGTCCAGCTATTCCTTTGCTGGACCATCCCTGTCAGAAACCTGCACCAGGAAACTCAGCATCCGAAACCCACATCAGGAAGCTTGGCATCAGAAACTCATACCAAGAAGGGTCCCAGCTCTGTGTCCAGTGGCCAAAAAAGGTCCCGGCTCTGTGTCCTGCATCCAAGAAGGGTCCAAGCCCTGTGTCCAAGAAGAGTCCCGGCTCTGTGTCCTGTGTCCAAGGAGAGTCCCGGCTCTGTGTCTTGTGTCCAAGAAGAGTCTCAGCTCTGTGTCCTGTGTCCACTGTTGAGTCCCGGCTCTGTGTCCAAGAAAAGTCCAAGTCTAGTCAAGTCTGAATCTCAAGTCAAGTCAAGTCAAGTCACTTTTATTGTCATTTCGACCATAACTGCTGGCACTGTGCATAGTAAAAATGAGACGTTTTTTAGGATCATGGTGTTACATGACACAGTACAAAAACTAGACTGAACTACGTTAAAAAAAACAACAACACAGAGAAAGCTACACTAGACTACAGACCTACACTGGACTGCATAAAGTGCACAAAAACAGTGCAGGCATTACAATAAATAATAAACAGGACAATAGGGCAAGGTGTCAGTCCAGGCTCTGGGTATTGAGGAGTCTGATAGCTTAGGGGAAGAAACTGTTACATAGTCTGGTCGTGAGAGCCCAAATACTTTGGAGCCTTATCCCAGACGGCAGGAGGGAGAAGAGATTGTATGAGGGATGCACGGGGTCCTTCATAATGCTGTTTCCTTTGCGGATGCAGAGTGTAGTATAGATGTCCATGATGGCAGGAAGAGGGACCCCGATGATCTTCTCAGCTGACCTCACTATCTACTGCAGGGTCTTGCGATCCGAGATGGTGCAATTTCCAAACCAGGCAGTGATGCAGCTGCTCAGGATGCTCTCAATACAACCCCAGCAGAATGTGATGAGAATGGGGGGGGGGGGTGTGTGGTGGGAGATGGACTTTTCTCAGCCTTCGCAGAAAGTAGAGACGCTGTTGGGCTTTCTTTGCTATGGAGCTGGTGTTGAGGGACCAGGTGAGATTCTCCGCCAGGTGAACACCAAGAAATTTGGTGCTCTTAACGATCTCTACCAAGGAGCCGTCGATGTTCAGTGGGGAGTGGTCGCTCCATGCACTCCTGTAGTCAACAACCATCTCTTTTGTTTTGTTCACATTAAGCGACAGGTTGTTGGCTCTGCACCAGTCCGTTAGCCGCTGCACCTCCTCTCTGGAAGCTGACTGATCGTTCTTGCTGATAAGACTCACCACAGTCATGTCATCGGCGAACTTGATGATGTGGTTCGAGCTGTGTGTTGCAGCACAGTCGTGGGCCAGCAGAGTGAACAGCAGTAGACTGAGTGCACAGCCCTGTGGGGCCCCCATTCTCAAACTGATGGTGCTGGAGATGCTGCTCCAAATCCTGACTGACTGAGGTCTCCCAGTCAGGAAGTCCAGGATCCAGTTGCAGAGGGAGGTGTTCAGGCCCAGTAGGCTCAGCTTTCCAATCATGAGGGATGATTGTGTTGAATGCTGAACTGAAGTCTATGAACAGCATTTGAATGCATATGTCTTTTTTGTCCAGGTGGGTTAGGGCCAGGTGGAGGGTGGTGGCAATGGCATCATCTGTTGAGCGGTTGGGACGGTACACAAACTGCAGGGGGTCCAGTGAGGGGGGCAGCAGGGTCTTCATATGCCTCATGACGAGCCTGAGTTCCTGGTCAAGCCAAGCACGAGTTCTAGTCAAAGAGCGTCCCAGCCAAGACCTGAGTTCTCAGTCAAGTCCCAGTCCAGGTTTTCTGGTTTGTTACTTTATGTTCGCGTCCAGGTTGATATTTTGTCCTCGCTCCTTGGCTTCCCTAGTATTCTTAATAAACATAGTCTTGTTCAGACTACTGCAGTGTCTGCATCTTGCATTTGGTTTCGTTCCTAACGCCCCCTTGTGACAGAACGGTCCAGCCAAACATGGACCCAGCAACACAGACACTGCCATTAAACTCTGGTCAGCCGGGGGTCCCCCTTGTTGAAACCACCCCCCTCCAACTCACCTGGATCATCGATAATCTGGGAAAGCTGGTTGGATCATCAGGAGGCTCCCATGGAGGGGGGGGGGGTGGCGGTACTGTCACGGTCCGGTCTGTGGATTCTGTATTCTGGTTGTTTCTGTTTTTCCTTGTTCCATTGGGTCCTTTAATTGAGGCAACTGATCCTCATTTCGAGCTTGCAACATAAATAGCTCAGGGGTCCATCTATTCCTTTTCTGGACCATCCCTGTCAAGAAACCCGCACCAGGAAGCTTGGCGTCTGAAACCCACATCTGGAAGCTCAGCATCAGAAACTCATACCAAGAAGAGTCCCGGCTCTGTGTCCTGTGTCCAAGAAGAGTCCTGGCTCTGTGTCCTGTGTCCAAGAAGAGTCCTGGCTCTGTGTCCTGTGTCCAAAAAGAGTCCTGGCTCTGTGTCCTGTGTCCAAGAAGAGTCAAGTCTAGTCAAGTCTGAGTCTGAGCTTGAGTCCGAGTTCCAGGTCAAGAGCCAAGTCAAGATGCAGGTACCTAGTCCCGGCCAAGACCCGAGTTCTCAGTCAAGTTCAAGTCTCAAGTCCTAGTCCAGGTTTTCCAGTTTGTTATTTTACACTCATGTCCAGGTTGATATTTTTTCCTCGCTCCTTGGCTTCCCTAGTATTGTTAATAGACATAGTCTTGTTCAGACAACTACAGTGTCTGTGATTTGCATTTGGGTCCATTCCCAACGCCCCCTTGTGACAAGAGAAATAAATTACCGATTGTCACTTGCTGCGAAGAAGGCAATAGATGGATGCTGGCTTGCAGCAGAGCCACTAGCTGTGTTAAAGGCCAGACACATGACCTACAGCCAATGACACTGGAATGCAATATCTGAATTGGTAAGAAAGGAATATAAAAGCAGTGCTAGTGACTTTAACTCTGTAGGAGAACAGCTATCGGGGATGCGAGGTGCCCTGCTGACACCTGGAGATTTGTAAAAGGACGATGAGGAACATGTGGCCAGCAGCAGAAACTCCTTTTTAACCGGTATTATATTTTCTGTTCTTTGACTGTTCATGGAAGGTCAGGAAAACTTAGCTGGTTTGCACACAGGTATTGGTTGTCTAAGTTCACATGTTCTTCCGTTGAGACAATAAAGGTACTTGGCGGTAAATACAGATTCTCTCTTGTGCCTACAAGGGGTGATTCTTGTAACAAATTCTTTCAGGTTTCTTGCTTTGTGGCTACCTGTAAGCAATCAAATCTCGATGTTGTATAATTTACACATTCTTTGAAAATAAATGTACTTTGAAACAAAGCTACAAATTCCATCATCTAAATCATTGACATACAACATAAAAAGAAGTGGTCCCAACACAGACTCCTGTGGAACACCGCTAGTCACTGGCAGCCAACCAGAAAAGGTTCCCTTTATTCCCACTCTTTGTATCCTGCCAAACAACCACTGCTTTATTCACAAAATACACTGCTGGATTCCATGCTGGAATCTCTCCTGTAATACCATGGGTTCTTAACTTGTTAAGCAGCCTCATGTGTGGCACCTTGTCAAAGGGCTTCTGAAAATCCTAGGACACAACAGCAATCGATTCTCCTTTGTCTAACCTGCTTGTTATTTCTTCAAAGAACTCCAACAGGTTTGTTAGGCAAGATTTTCCCTTGAGGAAACAATGCTGACTGGCCTATTTTATCATGTGTTCACATCCTGAACAATCAACTCCAACATCTTCCCAACCACCGAGGTCAGGTTAACAGGCCTGTAGTTACCTTTCTTCTGTCCCCCTCCCTTCTTAAAAAGTGGAATGACATTTGCAATTTTCCAGTCTTCCAGAACCATTCCAGAAACAAATAATTCTTGAAAGATTGTTACTAATGCCTCCACAATCTCTTCAGCCATCTCTTTCAGAACCATGGCGTGCATACCATCTGGTCCAGGTGACCTCATCTACCTTCAGGCCTTTCATTTTCCCCAAGAGCCTTCTCTCTGTAACGGTAATTTCATACATTTCATGACTTCTGATACTCTGGAGCTTCCACCATACTGCTACTGGCTTCCACAATGAAGACTAATTCAAAATATTTATTCCGTTCACCTGCCATTTCCTTGGCCCCCATCACTACCTCTCCAACATTGTTTTCTAATGGACTGATATCCACCCTTGCCTCTGTTTTACACTTCATGTATCTGAAGAAACTTTTGGTATCCTCTTTAGTATTATTGGCTAGTTTACTTTTGTGTTCTATCTTTTCCTTCTTAATGATTTTTTTAGTTACCTTCTGTTGGTTTATAAAGGCTTCCTAATCCTCTAACTTCCCACTAATTTTTGCTCGATTACATGCTCTCTCTTTGGCTTTATGTTATCCTCTTGCTCTTGATGTATGTACAGAATGCCTTGGGATTTGCCTTGATCTTTTCATGGCCTCTACTGGCTTTCCTAATTCTCTTCCTTAGTTCTATTCTGGCTTCTGAATACTCGTCATCTGCTCCATTTGATTCTAATTTCTGAATCTTTACATACTTTCCCTTTTTCTTCTGGACTAAATTCATCAGCTCTCTGTGGTCTTGCCAAGAAAAGGTGGTCCCAATTAACTCTTCTTAGTTCCTGCCTAATGCCCTCATAATTTGCCCAATTCCAATTTAAAACTCTCCCATAAGGACCATACCTATTTTTATCTAAAGTTAAGGAGTTGTGGTCACTGTTCCCTAACTGAAAGGTCAGTAACCTGGGCACACTCATTACCCAATGCTAGGTCCTCTCGTTGGTTACCCACATACTGATTTAAGAACCTTCCTGGATACACTTAACAAATTTTGCCCCATCTAGACCCCTTGCATTAATAAGGTCCCAGCTTATATTAGGGAAGTTGAAATCTCCATGAAAACAGCCCCATTATTTGTTTACACATATCCTTAATCTGATTACATACCTGTTCCTCAATGTCCCAGAGGCTATCAGGGGATCCGTTGGACAATCCTATCAGTGTGATTGCACTTTCCTGTTCCTGAGTTCAACCCGAATGGACTCAGTATCTGACCCCTCCATTATGTCTCCTCTGAATGCAGCTATGACATTGTCCCTGATTAATAGCGCATCTCCACCCCCTTTTTTACCTCCTGCTCTATTTTTCTAAAACTTTACAAACCTGGTACATTAATCACCCATTCCTGCCCCTCTCTCAACCAAATTTCAGTAATGGCCACAACATCATAGTTCCTCGCACTGATCCATGCTCTAGGGTCATCACCCTTCCCTACTATAATACTCCAAGCATTAAAATATAATACTCCAAACTATCCAACCAATCATATCTGTTGTTTTGATTTTGCCTTTCAATACTATCCCTGATGTCTACCTCTGGTTCGATCCTTCCCTTACCAACCTGATGTTCCAGTTCTCAGTTTTCTGTAAAACTAGTTTCAACTCTCATGAATAGAACTTGCAACCCTCCCAGCTAGGATATTGACTCCCCTCCATTTCAGGTGCAACTTGTCCCTCTTGTACAGGTCATTGCTTTCCCAGAAAAGGTTCCAAGAACTTGAAATCCTGTCCCTGCACCATCTCCTCAGCCACTTATTCATCTCTGCTTTCACCCCAGTCCTACTTGCACTAGCCCGTGGTACTGGGAGTAATCTGAAGATTACTACCTTGGAGGTCCTTCTCTTTGGCCTCATTCTTAACTTTATATATTCAATGAGTAGGACCTCTTCCCCCTTTTTGCCCATGTCATTGGTGCCAATATGTGCCACGATCCCTGGCTGTTCATCCTTCCCATTAAAAATATCCTGCAGCCACTCTGTTACATCCTAGCACCCAGGAGGCAACAGAATCTCTTTTGTGGCCACAGAATCTACTTTCTATCCTGTTAACTATCAAGTCCCCTATAACTACCGCACTGCCCGACTTTACCCTCCCCGTTGAGCCTCAGAGACAGCGACTTTACCACCAGGGCTGGTTGTTGCTGCCGTGATCTGATGGGTTACTGCCCCCCTCCCCCCCCCCCAGCAGTATTCAAAGAGGTATACCTGTTGCTGAGGGGAATGGTCACAGGGGAATCCTGCACCTTGGTGGTCACCCATCTACAGTCCAAAGCCTGACTCTGTGTCTCACCACCTATTCAAAAGTCTCATATACGTATTAATGTCTTCAGCCTCATGAATGATCCGGAGCACATCCAATCCCAGCTCCAACTTTTTAACCCAGTCAGCCAGGTGCTGAAGTTGGGTACATTTCCTGCAGATGTAGTCATCAGGGAAACAGTCAGGTATCCAAAATTTCCATATCTGACAGGAGGAGCATTCCTTTCTGACTACTCTGACCTAAAAAGGCTTACCTCTCCTTAACTATAAATCTGCCTGTTCACACCAAAGCCTTCCCACTCTGTCACTGGCACATTCAAACAATGGCCGCTCTGCTTAAGCCTACCTTCCTTTTATTTGCAGCTGAGTTTAGGCATCTGATGCTGACACTTACCATGCCCGCGCAGCTGAAAATGTTCGGCCTTGCCCAAATCTGCTGCTTTTAGTTGGGGAACACCTAGGAGACAGTGAAGAAAACATCATGAGATTAAAGTTATCTTTAGAAAAGGAGCAATGCAAAGTAAAAGTCATTAATTGGAGAAAGACTAATTTCAATAGATTGATGGAACTTGACATTGAGGGTTAAAACTGCAAACAGAGATCAATCAGATTTCCTGAACTTCTGGTAATGCTCCAACCACCCCCCCTTCATTTCCCATTTCTGTTTCCCTCTCTCATCTTATCTCCTCACCTGCTCATCTCCTCCTCCTTCCCTTTCTTCCACGGTCCTCTGTCCACTCCTCTCAGACTGCCCCTTCTCCAGCCCTTTAACAAACCAATCAGCTCTTTATTTCACTCCCTCTCCCAGTTCCATCTATTATCTGCCACCTTGTACTTCTTCCTCCCCTCCCCACACCTTCTTATTCCGACTTCACCCCTCCCTTTCCAGTTCTGAAGAAGGGTCTCATCCTGAAAAATCAACTGTACTCCTTTCCATAGACATTGCCTGGCCTGCTGAGTTCCTTCAGCACTTTGTGTGTGTTTCTTTGGATCCCCAGCATCTGCAGAATTTTTCAAGTTGGTGGCACTCTGAAATCCACAAAATCTCAGATGCACTCAATAGATTAGGAAACATTCACAGACAGGTTAAACGCAGATAGGAAATCTGCTGATGAGCACCCACCAACCCCAGCTGATGAATCAGCAATCTCTCACAGACAATCAATAACAATAGTGAACCATGGATGGGAAACAACATCACCAACAGAGACTCTGTAGCACCATCACTGACCTCCTGAAAAATCCTAGAAAGGTTCTTGGTTATAGACCACTCCATCACAGATAAAACCCTCTCCACCACTGAGCACATCTACATGGAGCACTGTCATAGGAGCACAGCGTCTATCATCAAGAAACCCCACCACCCACCCAGGCCATGGTCCCTTCTCACTGCTGCCATCAGGAAAAAGGTACAGGAGCCTTGGAACCCACACCACCAGGTTCACAAACAGTCATTACCCCTCAATCATCAGGCTCTTGAACCAGAGGAGATAACTTCACTCGTCCCATCACTGAACTATTCCCATAGCCTATGGACTCACTTTCATGGACTCTTCCTCTCATGTACTTTATATTTATTGCTTATTTATTTATTATTATCTTTTTCTTTTTCTATTTGCACAGTTTGTTGTGTTTTGCACTTTGGTTGTTGTCTGTCCTGTTGGGTGTATTCTTTCATTGACTTTACTGTGTTGCTTGGATCTACTGCGTAAGTTTGCAAGAAAATGAACCTCAGGTTTGTATATGGTGACATATACGTACTTTGAATTTTTGATAATAGATCTGCAAACCCAAAATGTTAGTACATAGGGAAAGCATGGTGGTATAGCAGTTAGTGCAACACTATTACAGCACCAGTAATCCAGGTTCAATTTGGCGACTCTCTGTAAGGAGATGGCACATTCTCCCTGTGAATGCATGGGTTTCCTCCCACATTCCAAAGACGTATGGGTTAGTAGGTTCATTGGTCACATGGGTGTAATTGGGTGTCATGGGTTCGTGAGTCCAAGCTTTCCAATGTTGTGCCTAACTTGCTGTGTTTTTCCCAGCAGGAAGAGTTCTGCTTTTATTTTATTATTGCTTCTCTGTATTTGATTTGGGAAAGAGAAAAGATAGATAAGGTGGCAAAGGCAGCAGATAATATACTTACCTTTACTGGCTAAAACATTAAATACAAGAACAGGGTGTGTCACGCTAGACCAAATAATACCTCAGAAAGACCACCATGTTAGCATGGCATACAGTTCTGTCTGGAAGGATGTGATTTCTCTAGAGTGTGTAGAGATTATTTGTGGCACAGAATAATACCATTCAGCCCATTATAACCATGCTGGAAAAAATAATTGATAACAGGTTAATCCCAAGTCCAAAATCTTGGCTCTTAATGAAAGGATCATCTTTAGTCAGAATCAGGTTTATTATCACTGACATTTGAAATGAAATCTGTTGTTCTGTGGCAGCAGTATAGAGCAAGAGAAAAAAATGCTATAGGTTACAATAAGAAATTTAAAAATAAAGATTAGGATTCTTGAGGGTTTTTCACCTGAGGTCATGAATGAGCATTGCTAAGTTCAAAGAGGTTATGTCGGAGCTTTTTAAACAAAGGTTTAAAGCCATCTCTTCATTATCCTACTCATCTTAGAATCACTCTATAAGATGGTTCTAAAGAATGGTTTCACTCGAGTGGAGAAACTCAGGATTTTTTAAAGACAATGGATTGACTGTTTAGTACCTTGTTATAAGAATAATCGCTTCTCTTACTTTTGGTGAACCTTCACAGCTAAACTTCCTTGTGATTTAAATGTTTTACTTAGAGAATAAGATTTTAATGAGTTAATGCCAAGTGTGATTATATGTTATGACTTTTGATAAGTTTTTTATTACTTTATACACTTTTCTAAAGGTTTTTTAAATCAATATGGCTCATTTTTGGGTAATTTTCATTCTTTTGTTTTGAAACTGTAATAATTAATCTATTTGTGTTATGAGGGCTAAGTTTTTTATGGCCATTATTTAGTCTAGCCTGGAATACAGTTGATCTTGGAATTAATTTGGAGTCAAATCAGCAGGTTGTTTTGGGAGGGTGATGTCATTAGCTGTAGCTGCCAGCCTTCTTTTGGCTGGCCTTCTGACTTTGGGAGGGATGGGTGTCTTTCTTTGGGACGTTAGCCAAATCTGTTGTTTGGTTACCCTATTTCAAGGCTTATTCTTTGGTTTTAATGTTCATTTTACTGGTTATTACTTTAATTTCTCTATTAAATAGAATAATGGGTCATACTATTAACTGACCCAGTCTTAATATGAAAGGACTAAATCACCCTGTGAAGCGGAATAAGATTTTTGCCTATATATTAAAAAAATTTAAGGCCCCCAATTATATTTTTTTACAAGAAACACATGTATGTAATTGAGACAACTTGGGTCTTTTCTGTAGATGGAAAGGACTACATTTTTACTTCTCTTTCCATCTCTAAGTCTAGAGGAGTTTCAATTTTTATGGATAATTTAGTTCCCTTTGTTCAACATAAAGTAGTGCCTGATAATAATGGGTGTTTTGTCATAGGGTCAGGAAAATTAGATAATAAATTAATGGTATTTGCCAATCTGTATGCTCCGAATACATACGATCCAGGTTTTTTTGAGTGTTTTTTTTTTTCGATTCTGCCAGACTTGAGCCTTCACTCATTGGTGATGGGAGGAGATTTTATTTGTTGGTTAGATCCAGTTTTAGATCGGTCATCTTTTGAAACAGCAACACTGAATAAATCAGCTTTGTTTATTCAATCTTTTTAAATGAAATACGGCATTGTTGATATATGGCATTTCTTACATCCACTAGGTAGGGAGTATTTGTTTTTTTCTCATGTCCATCATACTCAGTCCAGGATTGATTACTTTCTTATTGATAGTCAAATGATTCCTTTAGTTCGATCCTGTGAATACAAAGAAATTGCTGTTTCGGATCATGCTCCGGTGCTTTTATCTTTAAATCTACCTGGTCTTCCTGAAATAAACAGATCTTGGCATTTTAATTTAACTTTGTTATCCGATAAAGATTTCTTAAAATTTCTGGAGAGACAAATTATTCTTTTTTTAAGAGAATACTTCGGAAGAAACTTCTAGTCTTATTAGATGAGATGCCTTTAAGACTTTTATTAGAGGTCAAATTATTTCCTATACTGCAAATGTCAAGAAAAAAAGCTAATAAAGAGAGAACTGTTAGCTAATCAGTTAAAACAATTAGACCAAAAACATGCCTTGGCTCCAGATCCTGTTTTATATAAAAGGCATGTTGAAATTTGAACTAAATATGATCTTCTTTTAACATATCCAATTGAAACACAACAGGTAAATTATTGGCTAACCAATTAAAAACCTTTGTAGCTAAACGGCAAATTAAAGAAATTTGTAAAGCCAATTGGTGATAGGACAACTGACCATTTAGAAATAAACGATATTTTTAAAGAATTTTATTCTATACTTTATTGTTCTGACTCTCCCAAAGATAATACTGTAATGAATAATTCTTTAGATCAATTAATCATTCCTACACTTTCTGTTGATAACCAAAAACGGTTGGATCAACCTATTTTGTATGAGGAAATTTCCGAGCCTGTACATTCTTTGCACTCAGGGAAGGCTCTGGGTCTTGATGAATTTTCTGGAGAATTTTATAAGGCTTTTTCCTCACTGCTTATATCTCATTTATGTGCAGTTTTTTTGGACTCCTTTCAGTTGGGTAGGTTGTCACAATCTTTTTATGAAGCTTCTATTTTGCTCACTCTTAAAAAGAATAAGAATCCAACTGAATGCTCTTCATACGGACCAATTTTTTTATGTAACGTTGATACTAAAATCTTATCTAAAGTTCTAGCCCGTAGAATTTAAACTATTTTACCATCTATCATTTCTGATGATCAGATGGGATTTATTAAAATTGATCTCTTAATACCCAATACCTTATTGGAGGCTCAAAGAGCAATAGCAAGAGGTTCCAGAGCCAGGTTAAATAACAACAGACTAAGAGGGCAACCCTGCCAGGTACCTCTGTATAACCTAAAATAAGAGTTTTGATTATTAGTTATAATAATCAAAACATACTCTTTTATTTAACCAATAAAAAATTGATAAAGAAAGAAGAAAAGTCGATATTCCCATTTTAATATTCATTGTTTATTAAGCGCTATTTATTCCCCTTCTAAGGAGATATCGGAATGTGTGATTTTTTTGGATGCTGAGAAGGCTTTTGATTGGGTTGAATGGAATTACTTAAAACTTCAGAAAAATTTAATTTTGGGCCCGATTTTATTCAATAGATTAGATTACTGTATCTATCTCCTTCTGCTAGGGTCCTTACTAATTTTTAGTATTCCAAACCTTTTAAAGTTCAACGTGGAACTAGACAAGTTTGTCCGCTGAGCCCTTTGCTCTTTGATTTGGCTTTAGAACCCTGAGCCATTGCTTTTCGAGAAAATAATGATGTTATTGGTATTCTAAGGAGAGGGAAAGTTTTGCTTTATGCTGATGACCTATTGGTTTTTATTTCTAATGTCAAGGCTTCACTACCTCCTGTGCTTTCTCTACTTTCTTGTTCTAACCAGTTTTCAGGATACAAACTGAATTTACATAAGAGTGAACATTTCCTCTGAATAATTTATTAATATTAACCTTCCTTTTAAAATTGTAAGAAATTTACCTATTTGGGTGTAACAATTACCAAGAATTATAAATACCTATTTAATGAAAATTTTCTTACCTTACTGAATTTTGTAAAAAGGACACTATCAAACTGGTCACCTTTTACGTTATCCTCGATTGGCCGAATCAACTCTCTTAAAATGAACATTTTACCTAAATTTATATACCTTTTCAGGTATTACCTGTTTTTAATTCCTAAATCTTTTTTTGATTCTCTTGATTCTATTTTATCTTCTTATATATGGAAAAACAAACGTTCTTGACTAAATAAAGCTCATCTTCAAAAATCTAAGAAGAATGGAGGTTTAGCTTTACCAAATTTTAGGTTTTATTATTGGGCAGTCAATATATGAAATCTTACATTTTGGTCATATTATATTAACCGTGAGAACCGTCTGATATGGGTTTCTTTAGAAGCTAACTCTGTTAACAAATTTTCTATTATTTCTCTTCTCAGATCCTCACTCCCTTTATCTTTTAGTAAACTAACTGAAAATTTGGTAGTTAAACATACTTTAAGGATCTGGGTACAATTTAGGAAATTCTTTGGTCTATTGAGATCTTCTTTGTCGAGCCCCATTTGTTTTAACTATTTTTTTAAACCTTTGATGGCCAATTCAGTTTTTAAAGAATGGGATAGATTGGGTATTACAAACGTTTGTAAATGCTTACAGGAGTTGTTTGTTGGAGGAAGTCTTCTTTCATATGAGCAAATGTCAGTTAAGTATAGTTTATCCAAAACTCATTTTCTTAGTTATTTACAAATTAGAGACTTCCTGCGTTCTCAACTATATACATTTCCTATAAGTTCTGATAAGGACTTAGTAGATATAATTTTTAATTTAAAACCTTTTTATAATGGTTCAATATCCAATATTTATGGTATGTTGCTTGGAATGAGAAACGTTCCTATAGACAAAATTAAAAATCTTTGGGAACAAGATTTACAGACTTCAATTTCCGTGGAAACTTGGAATGAAAATTTTTAATTGGTGAACACTTCCTCATTATGTGCTTGTCATTCCCTTTTACAATTTAAAGTGGTTCACAGGGTTCTCATGTCTAAAGATAAGCTATCTCATTTTTATTTGGATAGATCTTCTTTCAGTGATAGATGTAATAATGGAGAAGCTTCATTAATTTACATGTTTTGGACATGTCCAAGCCTTGAAAGATACTGGAAGGAAATATTCAAAACTTTCTCGGTACTTTTCAAGGTAAATTTCAAGCCTCACCCTTTGGCCGCATTATTTGGTATTGCTGGAGGAAAAGACTTTATTTTGGAGACACCTGATTTGCATATTTTGTCTTTTACTTCTCTTATAGCTAGGAGGGCACTCTTGCTTAAATGGAAGGATGCTGTTCCGCCTACTCATGCTGAATGGTTACGGTATTTTATGTCATGCTTAAATTTAGAGAAGATCTGATGTTCAGTTTTTGAATCTAGCCAAGACTTACATAGATCGTGGGGGCCATTTTTGAGTTATTTTCAAAACCTTTGATTTGTTGTAAAAGTACAGATGATGGTTAATAATAATTTTTATTATATGATAAGGGTTCCCCCCCACTTTTTTCTTGCTTTTCCTAACAGATCTGACTTTGGTAGTGGGTTTAAGTTTTTTTTTCTGTATAACAAAATTATTATATTTCAATATTATGATTTAATTTACTTTTTATGAATACAGGATTTTGTGATTGTAACTGTATTTTTAATACAATGTATTTGGTACTATTTTATTTTTTTCTTTTGACTTATAATATATATTTTCTTGTACTCTGTATTCCTCTATGCAGAAACTAATAAAAAATATTGAAAGAGTCACTGAATATTATTTATTTATTTAAAAATAAATAAATATTCATAAAGAACAAATAGTTTAAATGGCGTCAGGCTTCTGGTTTCACAACACTCAGACCATATCACATAGAAGCAGTTTGCTCCACCATTCCATCATGGCTGACTTATTTTCTCCTCACACCCTATTTTCCAGCCTTCTCCCTATTACCTTTGATGCTCTTTCCCCTATTAATCAAGAACCTATGCTTTAAATATAACAACTTGACCTCCACAGACATCTGTGACAATGAATTTCACTAAGTCTGGCTAAAGAAATTCCTCATGTTATAAAGGAATGTTCTTTTCTCAGTCCTAGACTCTACCACTATAGGAAACATCCTCTCCACCTCTATTCTATCTAGGTCTTTCAATATTTGGTAGGTTTCAATGATTCTAAACTCCAGTGAATACAGGCCCACAGTCTTCAAATGCTCCGCAAAAGTTAACCCTTTCATTCGCAGGATCCCTTCAGAGAATAAGTTCCAGCTCTTCACTCACTGAGCAAGATAATTTTCTCTCATCTATTCCCTAATCCTTTTAACAATTAACATAAAACTAATCTCCCTAGTTACTGAACAGTCCACCATGGAGTACTGGTGAATCCTGTTCCCTTGTCCAAGCCTCCCATGATTTTATACACCTTTATCAAATCTCCACTCACACTTGCTTCTTATATAGAAACCCAACACTGGCCAATCTCGCATCTGCAATTTTCCACACCTGGAAGCAACCCTGAGGCATATGGCTTGCATCTCGCCTCAGGCACAATGGCTTCTTCTCTCATTTGATGTAAACAAGGTTGTTGCTGGGTCTGGCAGACCTGAGTTATAAGGAAAGATTGAATGGGTTAGGACTGTCTTCCTTCGAACAAAGAAGACTGAGAAGATGTTTGGTAGAGCTATACAAAATTCTAAGGGGTATAGACAGGGTAAATTCAAACAGGATTTTTCCACTGAAGTTGGTGGGACTCTAACCAGAGGTCATGGGTTAAGGGTAAAAGGTGAAATGTTAAGGGGAACGAGGGGAAACCACACAAAGCAGACCAACATACAACCAATGTGCAAAAGAAGTTGACCAGGGACATTCTGAATCGCAATATGTTCAAGCTAGGGTCATAGACCGAGTTGGTGTTACTGCTGCCGGAGATGGAACAAGTGATTTGGAGAGGAGTTAATGCAGAAGAGATTCAATGCCCTTCTACTTAACCCAGGTGCGAGGATGGATTACTCCAAGCGCTGAGTTAATTTGGTGAGATCAAGGGTAGCTTCGGGCTGGACGGTCCAAGCGTATTGCGACGCCAGGGTCTGGGTCTTAGAGTGAGGCACTACCGGGCGCTTGGATAATTTAAACATTGCAACAGAGAGACTGCCTGAATGATGGAAACAGAGGCGAGAGCCAGGCTGATTTTGCTCCCTCTCTTGTGAACTGATCCGGCTGCTGTGCGTTTTTGCCTTGCTGAGTTGGGACCAATGCTTGGGCCTACTCCGGTTGTTCTGGGAGTAGATCTAGGGACTCAGTCTGGTTCAGAATGCTGTTGCCTTGCTCCTGTTGTTAGCATGATTTGTGTTTTTTCTCTTTCTCTGTGCAGTGGTTTTTTCGAAATTGGGTCATTCCAGTTTCTTGCTTTGTGGCTGCCACAAAGCAGACAAATCTCAAGGTTGTATAATTTATAGATTCTTTGATAATAAATGCGCATTGAATCTTTGAGAATTCATAGGGCGGACAGACCACAGTTCTTGAATGAACCATAAAGCACCTAAGGTGAATCTGCAAAGTAACTAGAGATGAGCTTTTAACAAAGATTTTACAGCACAAACCATTGTAAACAGTAAAGAATTCGGCAACAATGGTACATCAAGGTGCCCTGTATCGTAAGAGAACGTTTGATACTGCATACCACTGACCGAGAAGATCTCTCACCTCTCATGCTTAGACTGAGAGCCACTGGGCTCACAGGTAGAGTCAGAAAGCCATCAATCCTGGGCGCCAGGGACTTAAATAAATCAGTGGATTGCACTCTTCTCTGTATGTTATTCCATTAACATTTCACTTTGACATTTAATTATATACCACCAAATCCACTTGAACTGGCATCGGGATGGTTACAGGGAAGGAAGGAATCTGCTCTGGATTTAGGGATTGGGTTCGTGTTGGGATAAATCTGGTGAGGATGAGATGAAGCTGAATTTGTCTCAACACGTGGCGCAATTTCGGTGAGAGGATGCAGAGTTCCTTCAGCAGGAGTTTTAAAAAAAATTAGCAGAAAGTCAAGTCAACTTTTATTGTCATTTCGACCATAACTGCTGGTACAGTGCATAGTAAAAATGAGACAACGTTTTTTTCAGGACCATGGTGTTACATGACAGTACAAAAAACCAGACTGAACCACGTAATAAAAAAAAACAGAGAAAGTTATACTAGACTACAGACCTACACTGGACTGCATAAAGTGCACAAAAACAGTGCAGACATTACAATAAATAATAAACAGGACAGTAGGGCATGGTGTCAGTCCAGGCTTTGAGTATTGAGGAGTCTGTTGGCTTGGGGGAAGAAACTGTTACATAGTCTGGTCGTGAGAGCCCGAATGCTTCGGAGCCTTTTCCCAGACGGCAGGAGGGAGAAGAGTTTGTATGAGGGGTGTGTGGGGTCCTTCACAATGCTGTTTGGTTTGCGGATGCAGAGTGTAGTGTAAATGTCCACGATGGCAGGAAGAGGGACCCCGATGATCTTCTCAGCTGACCTCACTATCTACTGCAGGGTCTTGCGATCCGAGACGGTGCAATTTCCAAACCAGGCAGTGATGCAGCTGCTCAGGATGCTCTCAATACAACCCCTGTTATTAAAAGAGTTTGACAAACCCACGTCGCTACAGGGTCGCAATTACTAATCGGAGCGGTGCCTGGTGCAGAAGGAGCCGGTGAACCAAGAAATTAGCCAGGGTCTGTCCGGATGGAATCGCTCAGTCCCGGCAAAGTTATTTCGGAGCCCATCCCGCGTAAAGAACGCAAACAATATCCCAGTTGGTTGTAAACAGAGACCGACTCGGTTACACTGCTGCGGGCAAGCAGTATTAACAACCCGTGCCCTACCTGGCGAGAGACACAACACAACGAGGAGGAAGGTGAAGCCAGCCATCGCCACTTCAGTGTCGAGAGAGGAGGAACCGACACGAACAGCGACTTGCCCCGACAGCAGCCCCGCTCCCTCTCTCCTGCTTTAAACACCAAGGCTCAGCCAATGAGGAGAAGGGCGCGCCTCTTGCCGCGCCCAGCACCTTATGTCTCTCAGATTGTGCCCCCTTTCCATCTCTGCGTGATTTTCACATCTCCGTGCTGGAGTAGATTAAATGTTGAACTTGTTACTTGCATCAGACTCATGTTGCGCTGAAACAGGGCCTTCGCCGCGTCCCATGCCCGTTCTCCAAGATGCCTGTCTGAACCGGTCACAAACATAAACACAAGAGATTCTGCAGATGCTGGAAATCTTCTGGCAAAACCCACAAAAGGCTGGAGGGACTCAGCAGGTGAAGCAGCACCAAGTCACTCTTTCCCTCTGAGAATCTGCCCTCTCATGTCCACCACCTTAACCATTTCTCCCCTCTCAGGTCACCCCTCAACCAATCTCCTCTGCTCTAGGGGAAAAAAGTCCCAAGACTATCCTTACAACTCAAGTTGTCCAGACCTGGTACATTTCTCATAAACCTTCTCTGACCCCTTTCCAGTTTGTTCTCTTTGAGTTTCCTAAGAATAATCAGGAGATGCTTTTAACACTGAGAAAAAATAATGTAACTTGGCTTCTATATAACACAGAATCACAGAACAGTTATAGCATTGAAAGAAGTCAACCAGCCTGTCATCTTTGTGCTGGTTTTCTGTAAGGGTATAGTACAGGGGTGGGCAAACTTTTTGACTTGTGGGCCACAAAGGGTTCTAAAATTTGACAGGGGGGCCGGACCAGGAGCAGATGGACGGAGTGTTTTGGTAATACATCTCACA
This sequence comes from Hypanus sabinus, assembly GCF_030144855.1. Classification (NCBI taxonomy): domain Eukaryota; kingdom Metazoa; phylum Chordata; class Chondrichthyes; order Myliobatiformes; family Dasyatidae; genus Hypanus; species Hypanus sabinus. The sequence continues at coordinate 10,522,939 of NC_082706.1, forward strand.
AGAGAAAATAAAATATCATGGGATATGTAGAAAACATGTGCTTTAATTTCAATTGAAAATGAACAAATGCATTACAACAAAATATCTGTCTTTGAAGTCCCATGGTATTTAGCTATTTATTGAAATGACTTTTAAAACACTGAAAATTAAATGAATAAAATACAGCTTTTTTTGATAGTAACAGCTATTATTTTAAAGCACTGAAAATTCTGTTATCCTTCAAGATATTATCATCATCACTCTCCTCCTGACTGTCTTTATTTCAAAAATGGTAGGAGATGCAGGTCTACTTGTCCTGCTCCTTCTTATTCAATTGTCCCCGTGCCAAAACTCAACAACGACCAGCACAATGACAGAACACTGACAGCGCGCCAGTATGCGGAGCGCGTTATTTGATCTGGAGTGCATTTTTTATTTTGAGAATGTACGTGCACCTGCGCACTACTCATGTCCATCACTTAACAGAAATGACATGTAACATGTAAGGCTTATTGAAAAAATATTTTCAAATGCATTTTTTACATAACACAACAAAGAAACTTATTTTTAATTTCAGTGGGAACAGTGTTGTTGGTCTCCCTTTTTAGCCAGCGCATCAAAGTCTGGATTTAGTTTTGTTGTGGCGATTCTCAGGATGGATCTGAGGTGTTGGTCAGTTAACTTGGATCTGTGGCTGGCTTTGTTGATGTTCATGACGCTGAACGCCTGTTCACACAAATAGGTTGAGCCGAACAAAGAGTAAAGCGCAAATGTGGAGTAATACGCTGCACCTCAACAAAGGTCAATGTGTAGCGGTGTGCTACATGCAGCGCTAAAATTATGACACGGAGTCGGTAACTGCAGTCGAAGAAAAAAACTTTATTCGAAATCCCCAGCCTCACTTCTAAGCCTCCCTTAACCTGCCCCCCGTGGCGCAGAGGCTCCAAAGCTCTGTGCTCGCAAATCCCCGCAGGCTATCTCCCTTAGCCGGAATGCTGGCTAATTGTGAGCCGGTTCGGATGTGCCAGGAAATGGGTCGCCACAAATGTATATAGAGTGTGTCATCTATTGGGAAAACACCAGAATTGTGGGGAAAAAACATTAACAAGGTTTATTAATATAATTTCATCAAGTTCTGTGGGCCGGATTAAAAAGCTTAACGGGCATATGGCCCGCGGGCCGTAGTTTGCCCATGCCTGGTATAGTAAGTAGTCCCATTCCCCCCTTCTCGCTGGATCCATGCTATTATTTGTATTTAAATACACACCCAGATCCTTTTCAAACTCCACAATTGAATCTACCCAAATCTGCTTCCATTGCCAGGCCCACAGTACAATCAAAATCCTCATCAATCACTGCATAAGACTATTTTTGGTTCTTTGGTCAGTTGCCTATATTTTATGTCTCTGTCTTTGTTCAGGTTCAGAACATACAGTGAAATGCATTGTTTGTGCTAATAACTTACACATTATGGCACCAACATTTCATATCCCCAATGCTTGGCAGAACAACACAGAATACAACAAGCAACAAAGCAACCTCCTCCCTCCCACCCATCCATATCATTTGAAGCAGTTTCCATCAACAAACTTGCTTTCATAATTTTAAATCACTCTACTAGATCTTCTTCTTGTTCAAAGAACAGTCCCACCTCATAATTGAAGCCCCTCAACCCTGTGATCATATAAGTAAATCTCTTCTGTTGCCCTGCTAAAAAACTTTTATCTTTTCTCCAAGACTCTCTTCTTGTACCTCTTCTCAAAATATTCCCTCCAGGTAACAATGTTTCGTCTCATTATTTTGAAAGAGTTCAAACACTGCAGTACTAAATTTCACTGCTATTTCTATTAGTGGGAGGCTGAGAAGATTTGGAACATTACCAAAGACTTGTACAAATTTCTATTTGTGTATGTTGGAGAACATTCTGACGGGCTGCATCACAGGCTGGTAAGAAGGCTCCAATGCTACAAGGCTCAAGGACAGCTTCTATCCCACTGGACTTTTCACCTCACAATCTACTTTGCTATGATCTTGCACCTTATTGTTTACCTGCACTGTGTCGTGCCCGCATTCTATTCATTCGAGGAGTAGGCAGGCCAGCTGTACTGCCTGCTGGTGTTTCGGCATAGGGATACATGAATTAGATCCATGGCTGATCTGACCGTAACTTCAACTCCATACTCCTATCCAACTAGGGGAATGTTTCAGTCCTTTGGTTAACCAAAATCTCTGCCTTAAAAATAGGCTCCACATGTATCACCCTTGAAGAAGAGAGAAAAGGACTTCTCTGCTCCTCCAGTCTTGTGTGTGTTGATCCATCTTCTTTCCACCTTAAATGGGCAACCCTTGATTTTAAACAGCTAATTCAGACTCTTCTACAAGAGAAAACACCTCCATATCCACCTCAAGACCCCTCAGGATCTTACATGTTTCAATAAAATTACCTCCCATTCTTCCGAACCGTGGGGAAATACAAACTTAGGCTGACCACCTTTCTACTGGGTTTCCTAATTACCTGTTCTGCATAATAACCTTTTGCAAATCATCTACTTTGCCTTTATTTGTTCAAGTTGTGTCCCTTCTTGTGTAATTTCAATTTATTTTATATACATTCAGTGGATACCTTACTAGGTACTTAATAATTTGAGTTACTGTCACATTCCTGTCAGTTTGAACCAGTCTGACTGGTCTCCCATGACCTCTCTCATGAACTAGATGTTTTTGCCCACAGAACTGCCACTCATTGGATTTTTCTTGTTTTTCTTCACACCATTATCTTTAAACTCTGGAGACTGGTGTGCATAAAAATCCCAGGAAGTCAGCATTTTCTGAGATACTCAAACCACCCCGTCTGGCACCAACAATCACTCCATGGTCAAAATCACTTAGATCACATTTTTCCCCATTTTGAAATAAATAATGTGACCACTGATTTATGTCTTTCTTGTGAATGTTGTCTATCTGATATCCGTGATGCTGCTGGAAGTAAGCTTTTCATTGCACCTGTGCTGTACGTAAATTTGACTTTGACACCTAGACTCTTCTGCACGTCAGAGCTCTGAAACCTCCCACCATTTAAAGAATATTCCTTTTTAAAATGTTTTCTTACCAAAATTTCATATTTTTCCCCTTTATACTCCATTTTCCAGATCTTTGATCAGTTAATGATAGTTAGGGGAGCAGACGGGAGATTCTGTGCATGTGAAAAGACACCGGATTGTGTTTGCCTCCCAGGTGCAAGGGTCAGGGATGTCTTGGATCAGGACCACAGTATTCTGAAGGGGGAGGGTGAGTAGCCAGAATTTGTGGTACATATTGATACCAATGACATATTGGTATGAAATGGGAGAGGTCCTGAAGAAAGAATATAGGGAGTTAGGCAGAAACCTGATATGCAGGACCTCCAGGGTAGTAATCTCTGAATTGCTGTCTGAGCTACCTGCCAGTGACGGTAAAAACATGATGATTTGGCTGAGAAATTGGTGCAGAGAGCAGGATTTCAGATTTCTGGATCATTGGGATTTCTTCTGGGGAAGGTATATAAAATATACCTTTACAGGCATATAAAGTCATACTTTATAGGTATATAAAGTGATACTTTATATATTTATAAAGGTATAGGAAGGTATACGTGGTTATAACTGAACCCAAGGGGGATCAACATCCTTGTGGGCAGATTTGCTAGAGCTTTTGGGGAGGGTTTAAGGTAATTTGGCAGGGGTATGGGAACCTTGAGGATGGGGCACTCTGTATACAAGTAGATGCAGTGAGTAGTGAGACTGTGAAGAAGGATACAGCTACAAATACATGGTTACTCCATAGAAAGAGTTAAATGCAGCAAGTTCCTGGGAGTTCACATCACAGATGACTTCACTAGGTCCCTTATTAACAGCGTCCTGAACAAGAAGGTACAGCAGTGCCTCCACTTCCCAAGGAGATTGAGGCAAGCAAGGCTCCCCCACCCCCCATCTTAACTGTGTTTTACAGGCGCATGATTGAGAATATCCTGATAAGCTTCAGATCCATCTAGTACGGGAGCAGCTGAGCATTGGACTAGAAGTCCGTACAAAGGACTGTGAGAACAGATGAGAGGATCATAGGGTCTCCCTACCATCCATCAGGGACATTTATCAGGACTGATGCATACTTAGCATTATTAAGGATCCCACCCATCCATCCAGCATCCTGTTTGACATTCTGCCATTAGACATGATGCTATGATGCATAAAAACAAGAACGGTCAGGATGGGAAACGGTTTCTCCCCCCAGGCCATTAGGGTTCTGAACTCCCGGCAGCATTGTATTCAAAGTGCCACTGGCTAATTTGTTCTGTACTTACCAATATTTAAAATTAATTCACTTTAGTTTATTATTTATGTGATTCATCTGTAGACTTTTTCCGTGTCTTCATGAGTTATCGTGTGCTTTACACCCTGGTTCGAAGAAACATTATCTTGTTTCTATATACATTATATGGCTATCTATATTATATACATGTATATAGTTAAATGACAATAAACGTCACTTGACTTGACAGGCAGATCACAGGGCAAAATTGCAGTCAATGGGATGAGATGAAGTACAACATGAGGACAAAATCAAAAAGGGTGATGAATGCAGAAATGAAGGCATTATATTTGAATGCAGTATATAATGTAGCACAATTAGAGATTAGCAGGTACAACATTATGGGCATCACTGATTCATGACTGAAAGAAGATCATATTTGAGAGCTTAACATCTGAGTGTATCAAAAGGACAAGCAAGTAGGCAGAGGAAGTTGGGTAGTGCTGTTGGTAAAAAAATGAAATTAAATTCTTATTAAGAGGTGACATAGGATCAGAAGATGTAGAATCCTTGTGGGCGGAGTTAAGAAACTGCAAAGTTAAAAAGACCCTGATGGGAGTTAAATGCAGGCCTACAAATAGTTGCCAAGATGTTGGATACAAATTACAATGTGAGATAGAAAAGTGAAATTTTATGATAGACATGGGGAATTTCAAAATGCATTTAGATTGGGAAAATCAGGTTGGTGCTGGATCCTAAGAGAGGGCATTTGTAGAATACCTACGAGATGGCTCTTTTGAGTAGCTTGTGGTTGTGCCCACTTGGGGATCAGCAGTTCTGGAGTGAGTGCTGTGTAATGAACTAAATTGGATTAGGGAGTTTAGGGTAAAGGAATCCTTAGGAAGCAGTGATCATAATATGACAGAATTCACCATGCAGTTTCAGGGAGAGAGGATAAAGTCAGATGTAGCAGTACTACAGTGGAGTAAAGGAAATTTCAGAGGCATGAGAGAAAAGCTGGCCAAAATTGACTGGAAATGGACACTAGCAGGAATGATAGCAGAATGATAATTTCTGGGGATAATTCGGAAGGTGAAGGATAGATACATCCCAAAGATGGAGTATTCTAAAGGGAAGGTGAGGCAACTATGGCTGACAATGGAAGGCAAAGACAGCAAAAAAGCTAAAGAGAGGGCATAAAATATAGCAAAAATGAATGGGAAGTTATAAGACTGGGAAGCTCTTAGAAAACTAAAAGAAGGCAACAAAAAGCTATCAGGAGAGAAAATATGAAATATGAAGGGAAGCTTGCTAATAATATAAAAACAGATAGCAAAGGTTTTTTTCACATATCCATATTATGCATATATATAATATGCTAGAAGATACTAGCAGTATGCCAGAAATTTGAGAGTGTTAAGGGCAGAAGTGAGTGTAGCTGCAATTCCTAAGGAGAAGGAGCTTGGGAAGCTGAAAGGTCTGAAGGTAGATAAATCACCTGGACCAGATGGACTACACCTACATCTGAAAAAAGTATCTGAAGAGATTATGGAGACATGATGCACCATCAATAACTCTCCGAGACGTGAGGCGAGATATAGGCTTTTATTGGCTGGAAGGAAGGACAAGCAGCAATTGACCACCATACTACATCCTGGAGACTGAGACCAGGGCTCAGGCCCCAATCGCCTTTATACCGGGGTCCGTGGGAGGAGCCACTGTCAGTGGGAGGAGCCACAGGAGCAGTCAGCGGGGGTGGGGGGGGGTGGGGGCGTGTCCAGACAGGTATATGTAGTTCACCACAAGACATTAGTAGTGATCTTTCAAGAATTACTAGATTCTGGAATCATTCCTGAGGACTGGAAAATTGTAAATATCACTCCACTGTTTATGAAAGAAGGGAGGCAGAAGAAATGAAATTATAGGTCAGTTAGCCTGACTTTAGTGGTTGGGAAAATGTTGGGAGTCCATTACTAAGGGTAAGGTTTTGGGGTACTTAGATGCACATGATAAAATAGGCCAAAGTCAGCAAAGTTTCCTTAAGTAGAAATCTTGCCTGACAAACTGTTGGAATTCTTTGAGGAAATAACAGGCAAAGTAGACAAAGGAGAGTTAGTGAACGTTGGATTTTCAGAAGGCCTTTGACAAGGTACCATGCACGAGGCTGCTTAAGAAAATAAGAGCCCATGTTGTTACAGGAAAGGTAACACCAGGGAGAGAAGATTGCTGACTGGCAGGAGGCAGGAGTGGAAATAAGAGGGGCTTTTTCTGGTGGCTGCTGGTGACTAATGGTATTCCACAAGAATCAGTGTTGGAACTGCTTCTTTTCATATTACATGTGAATGATTTGGATGATGGAATTGATGCTAAGTTTGAAAATGATATAAAGAAAGTGGAAGAACAAGTAGTGTTGAGGAGGCAGGAAGTATGCAGAATGACTCAGGCAGATTGGGAAAATGGCAAAGAAATGGCAGATGTCATGCGCTTTGGTATAAGGAATAAACGTGTAGACTATTTTCTAAATTAGAAGAAAATTCAAAAATCAGAGGTGCAAGGGGTCCTGGGAGTCCTTGTGTGGGATTTCCTGAAGGTTAACTTGCAGGTTAAGGCTATGGTAAGGAAGGCAAATGCAATGTTAGCATTCAATTCGAGCAGACTAGGATATAAGGGCAAGGATGTAATGCTGAGGCTTTATATTGGCAGTGGTCAGACTGCATTGTGAATTTGTGATTTGTGAATAGTTTTGGGCACTTAACGAAGGAAAGATGTGCTGGCATTGGAGAACATCTGGGGAGGTTCATGGGAATGATTTCAGGATTGAAAGGGTGAACATGTGAGGAGTGTTTGATGGCTCTGTCCTGTATTTGCTGGAGTTCAGAAGATTGGAGGGGGGAACCTATCAAATATTGAAAGGTCTGGATAGAGTGGATGTTTCCTTTAGGGGGTGAGCCTAGGAACAGGGGGCACAGTCTCAGACTAAAGGGAGGTCCATATAGAACAGAAAAAAGAAGTGATTTCTTTAGCCAGGGGGATGTGAATCTGTGAAATTCATTGCCACAGGTGGCTGTGGCGGCCAAGTCATGGAGTATATTTAAAGCAGAGGTTGATAGTTTCTTGATTAATCAGGGCATCAAAGGTTACATGGAAAAGGCAGGAGAATGGGGTTGAGAGGGATAATAAATCAGCATGATGGCACTTGATGGGCCAAATGACTCAACTCTGCTCCTTTGTTTTATGGTTTTAATTTTTATCCCTTTATGGTGTTTTTATGCATTCTTTGTAACTAACCTATCATTAGTTTATTAGTAAATTTAGTATCTGTGGCTTTACTGGCTTCTTCCAAGTCCTATGAGTAAATACTAAAGTGTTGAAAACATAGCATTGGTGAGCTGGTTACATCTTGGCACCCAGTAAAGAACCCATTTATGCCTTTTTTCAGAACCAAACTCAGATTTGTAATCATTGACTTATTGTAAATGATGTGAAATTTGTTGTTTTGAGACAGCAATGCAATGCAAAGACATACAATTACTATAAATTACAAAAATAAATAAGTATTGCAAAGTAAAGGAATAATAAGGTAGTGTTCATGGGTTCATTGACCACTCAGTGTCAGGGGGGATAAAGCTATTTCTGAATCAAGGAGGGTGTCTGCCGGCTTTTGTGCAACACACTCAAAATGCTGGCGTGAGCTGACCACATAGTATCTACGGAAGGGAGTAAACAGTTGATGTTTTGATCTGAGTCCCTTCAACAGGCTCCTGTGCCTCCTGCTAAAGGCAGTAAGAAGAGGAGGCAATTTTCTCTGATGACAATAATGGTCTTTAATGATGGATGCTGCCTCATTGAAGAGGTGCTTTTTGTAGATATGGTGGGGAGGACCATGCCCATAATGGAGCGAGCTGAGTCTATAACCCTCTGCAGCCTCTTACAATCCTGTGCATTGGAGGCTTCATACCAGGCTCTGATGTAACCAGACTGAATGTTCTCCACTGTACATCTGCTGAAATTTTTAAGTGTTTTCAGTGACGTACCAAATCTCCACAAGCTCTGCTCCGAATGATAGAGCCACAGGCATTCTTTCTTTCTGATTACATCAATGTACTGGGCTGAGGATAGATCATTCCTGTTAACATAGAATACTACAGCACAGTACAGGCCTTCGGCCCACAATGTTGTGCCGACCCTTAAACCCTGCCTCCCATATAACCCCCCCACCATACCTGTCTTGTAATCTCTTAAATTTCATTTGTGTATCTGCCTCCACCACTGACTCAGGCAGTGCATTCCATGCACCAACCACTCTCTAAGTAAAAAACCTTCCTCTAATATCCTCCTTGAACTTCCCACCCTTTACCTCAAAGCCATGTCCTCTTGTATTGAACAGTGGTGCCCTGGGGAAGAGGCGCTGGCTGTCCACTCCATCTATTCCTCTTAATATCTTGTATACCTCCATCATGTCTCCTCTCATCCTCTTTCTCTCCAGAGAGTAAAGCCCTAGCTCCCTTAATCTCTGATCATAATGCATGCTCTCTAAACCAGGCAGCGTCCTGGTAAATCTCCTCTGTACCCTTTCCAATGCTTCCACATCCTTCCTATAGTAAGTTGACCAGAACTGGACACAGTACTCCAAGTGTGTCCTAACCAGAGTTTTATAGAGCTGCATCATTACCTCGTGACTCTTAAACTCTATCCCTCGACTTATGAAAGCTAACACTCCATAAGCTTTAACCAAGTAGTCTTCTGTTCACACTGCAAGTACACCAGCACTTTTAATTTCCTCACTAATATTTGATGTAGCATCTTAACAAGTGCCTCTTGGATATATCAAACCTACAAATTCCCTCTTCCTGCCCCTCACCCACCACATGACATTCTTCAAATATGATCAAGTATGTTTTCCTTTTACAAAATCATGTCAATTTTCCTGATTAGCTTTAACTTTTTCTGACCTGGTACAATGTCTTGATTAATAGCTAATTTGTCTGTAACAATACACTCAGTAGCTGCTTTATTATGAGGGGTGATTGATAAGTTCATGGTTTAAGATAGAAGGAGTCAATTTTAGAAAACCTAGCACATTTACCTTTCAACATAATCCCCTCCTACATTTACACACTTAGTCCAGCGGTCGTGGAGCATACGGATCTTGGACCTCCAGAAAGTGTCCATGGCAGGAGTGATTGATAGGTTTGCGGCCTAAGGTAGAAGGAGATGAGTTAAACAGCTCTCGTTACATGCACATGCAGGTCATCTCTTTGACTGATTATGCACAAGGTTTGAAGTTAATAACTCATCAGTTAATAATTCAGCAGAGGTGATTGATAAGTTTGTGGCCTATGGTAGAAGGAGATGAGTTTATTAACTTCAAACTTCCTGCATAGTCACTCAAAGAGTTGAACTGCATTTGCATGTAATGAGAGCTGTATAACTCATCTCCTTCTACCTTAAGCCACGAACCTATCAATCACCCATCTGTGGATACTTTCTGGAGGTCCAAGATCCGTATGCTCCACGACCGCTGGATTAAGTGTGTAAATGTAGGAGGGGACTATGTCGAAAAATAAATGTGCTACGTTTTCTAAAATTGACTCCTTCTGCCTTAGGCCACGAACTTATCAATCACCCCTTGTAAGTACCTCCTGTATATTCATGGTCTCCTGCTGCTGTAACTCATCCACTTCAAGGTTCAATGTGTTGTGCGTTCTGCATGCCACTGTTGTTACGCATGTTTATTTGAGTTACTGTCACTGACCTGCCTGCCTGAACAGTCTGGCCATTCTGCTCTGGCATCTCTGATAACAAAGCCTTCTTAACTCACAGAACCGCTGCTCTCTAGGTGCTTTTTTGTCTTTTTGCTCCATTGTCTGTAAACTCTAAACTGTTGTGCGTGTAAACCCCAGATCAGCGGTTTCTGAGATACTCAAACCACTCCATCTGGCACCAACAAACATTCCATGGTCAAAATCACTTAGATCCCTTTTCTCCCCTATTCTGATGTTTGGTCTGAACAACAACTAAACTTCTTGCCCATGACTGCATAGTTTTATGCACTGAGTTGCTACCACATGATTGACTGATTAGATATTTGCATTACAAGTAGTGTATAGGTGTAGCTAATAAAGTGGTCACTAAGTGTAAGTTTCAACTCATAAAGACGTGGACAGCAGGATATTGAAAAATGAGTCCTGGCCCAAAATATCAACTGTTTATTTGTCTCCCGAGATGCTGTCTGTCTTGCTGAGTTCCTCCAGCATTTTGTGTGGTTTGCTGTGGAAAACAAGTTTGGTTAAGACATTAAGTCTGCAAATGTATTTAATTATTCACATTAGTATGCAGTCTAGCGTAATGCAATTCCCTCTCATGAATTAAAAATGTCTCAAAAAATAAGAAAGAGGACAAAATATTTGAAGACGCTATTTACAGGGATTAAAAATTCAGCATTTTTGGATGCCTTTTTTGTGTATAGACATTCACTCTGCAGACCCTGAGGGTGAACTTCTACCACAGATGTCTCTCCTGCACAGACTGCAGATCCTGCAGCTATTCAATGTGGTCAGTAATTCTTGGAATGCTTCCCAGGATCATTGCTTGGCAGACTTCTCACATTTTGGATTTGGGCATATGTGGCACCATTTCCAAATTTGCACTCGACATAGAGCATGGAGCTGCAGTGAACTATGACAGTGACAGATTTCAAGAAGATATAGACTGGATAAGAATGAGAATCATTGATAAGTCTCTATATAGTTCTATTAGTCAGAATTACAACTGACTGATAGGGTCATACAGCATAGAAACAGACCCTTTGGCCCATCTAGTCCACACTGAGCTGTATTCTGCCTAGTCCCATTCACCCACACCTGGACCATAGCCCTTCATACCCCTCCCATCCATGTACTTATCCACTTTGCAGTCGACACCCCATCCACTACTTCTGCTAGCAACTCATTCCACACTTGCACCACCTCCTAAGTAAAGAAGTTCCCCTTCAGGTTTCCCTTACATATTTAACCTTTCACCCTTAACTTATGACCTCTAATTCCAGTTGCATCCAATAGAAAAAGCCTGGTTGCATCAACCTTATCCAATTAACATTTAACTTGTATGTATTTTTCTTATTGTAATTTATAGTGTATTTTTTGTATTGTACTGTACTGCTGCCTTAAAACCACAAATTTCATGACATATGTCAGTGACAATAAACCTGATTCTGATTTAGATTCTGTACTCTTCATAATTTTGTGTACATCTCATTCTCCTACATTCCAGGGAATAAATTCCTAATCTATTCAACCTTTCCCTAGTTGTGATGCTTACGGAGTATTAGAGATGCAAGAGGACACTTAAGAAAGAAATCGGGAGGGCTAAAAGAACACATGAAGTTGCTCTGGCAGACAAGGTGATGGAGAATCCTAAGGGATTCTACAGATATATTAAGAGCAAAGGATTGCAAGGGACAAAATTAGTCCTTTGGAAGATCAGAATGGTAATCCATGTGTGGATCCAAAACAAATTGGGCAGATCTTAAGTAAATTTTTACATCTGTATTTATGGACCCTATATAATTACAGAGGAGGAGGTATTTGCTGTGCTGAGGCAAATCAGGGTGGATAAATTCCCAGGGGCTGACAAGGTGTACCTATGGGAGGCAAGTGGAGAAATTGCTGGGGTCCTAACAGAGATAATTAGCTCATCCTTAGCAAGAGGTACCAGAGGATTGGGGGATAGTCAATGTTGTTCCACTGTTTAAAAAAAGGCTCTAAACATAAATCAGGAAATTATAGGCCAGTGAGAGTGACCAGTTGTGGGAAAGTTATTGGAAGGTACTCTAAGGGATTGGATATAAAAGTATATGATAGACAAAGACTGATTAAGGATTATCAGTATGGCTTCTGTGTAGTAGGTCCTGTCTAACCAATCTTATAGTTTTTTTTGAGGAACTTAACAAGTAAGTGAATGAAGGCAACGCAGTGGATGTTGTCTACGTGGACTTCAGTAAGGCATTTGACAAGGTTCCGCATGGGGAGGCTGGTCAAGAAGGTTCAGTGACTTGGCATTCAAGATGAGGTAGTAAATTGGATTAGACATTGGCTTTGTGGGAAAATTCAGAAAGTGGTTGTAGATGATTGCCTCGCTGACTGGAGGCCTATGACTAGTAGTATGATGCAGAGATCGGTGCTGGGTTTATTGTTGTTTGTCACCTATATCAATGATCTGGATGATAATGTGGTTAACTGGATCAGCAAATTGGTGGATGATATCAAGATTGGGGGTGTCATTGAGGACAGTGAGGAAAGCTATCACACCTTGCAGAGGGAAAAATGGCTGAAAAATGGCAGAAATAATTTAATGCAGACAAGTGCAAGGTTTTCCATTTTGGTAGGACGAACCAGGGTAGGTCTTACAAAGTGAACTGCAGGGCACTGAGGAGTGTGGTAAAACAAAGGGATCTGGGATTACAGGTCCATAATTAATTGAAAGTGGCATTGCATGTTGTTAGGACATAAAGTAAGCTTTTGGCACGTTGGCCTTCATGAGTCAATGCATTGAGTACAGGAGATGGGATGTTATGTTGAAGTTGTATAAGATGTTGGTGAGGCCGAATTCGGATTGTGTTGTGTGCAGTTTTCGTCACCTACCTACAGGAAAGATGTAACCAAGGTTGAAAATGTACAGGTAAAATTTACCAGGATGTTGCAGGGTCTGGATGATCTGAGTTATAAGTAAAGATTGAATAGTAAGACTGTATTCCTTAGAACATAGAGATTGAAAGGCAATTTGATAGAGTATACAAAATTATGAGGTGCATAGATAGGGTAAATGCAAGGAGGCTTTTTCAGCTGAGAGTGGATGGGACAACAATCAGAGGTCATGGGTTAAGGGTAAAAGGTGAGAAGTTTAAAGCGAACATGAGGGGAAACCAGGCATATAGATGAGGGTAGTGTAGTGGATGTGATCTACATGGATTTTAGTAAGGCATTTGACAAGGTACCACACATAGGCTTATTCAGAAAGTCAGAAGGCATGGGATCCAGGGAAGTTTGGCCAGGTGGCTTCAGAATTGGCTTGCCTGCAGAAAGCATAGGGTCGTGGTGGAGGGAGTAAATTTGGATTGGAGGGCTGTGACTAGTGGTGTCCCACTAGGATCGGTTCTGGGACCTCTACTTTTCATGAATTTTATTTACGACCTGGATATGGTGGTAGAAAGGTGGGTTGGCAAGTTTGCAGATGACACAAAGGTTGGTGGTGTTGTGGATAGTGTTGAGGATTGTCGAAGATTGCAGAGAGACATTGGTAGGATGCAGAAGTGGGCTGAGAAGTGGCAGATGGAGTTCAACCCAGAGAAGTGTGAGGTGGTACACATTGGAAGGACAAGCTCCAAGGTAGAGTACAATGTAAAGGGAAGGATACATACATATCCACAGATCCCTGAAAGTTGCCTCACAGGGAGAAAGGGTAGTTCAGAAAGCTTTTGGAGTGTTAGCTTTCATAAGTCGAGGGATAGAGTTTAAGAGTCGCGGGGTAATGATGCAGCTCTATAAAACTCTGGTTAGGCCACACTTGGAGTACTGTGTCCACTTCTGGTTGCCTCACTATAGGAAGGGTGTGGAAGCATTGGAAAGGGTACAGAGGAGATTTACCAGGATGCTGCCTGGTTTAGAGAGTATGCATTATGATCAGAGATTAAGGGAGCTAGGGCTTTACTCTCTGGAGAGAAGGAGGATGAAAGGAGACATGATGGAGGTATACAAGATATTAAGAGGAATAGATAGAGTGGACAGCCAGTGCCTCTTCCCTAGGGCACCACTGTTCTATACAAGAGGACATGGCTTTAAGGTAGGGGTGGAAAGTTCAAGGGGGATATTAGGAGAAGGTTTCTTACTCAGAGAGTGGTTAGTGCGTGGAATGCACTGCCTGAGTCAGTGGTGGAGGAAGATACACTAGTGAAGTTTAAGAGACTGTAGTGTAGGCTTCCATTAGTCTCAATAGACCATGGATTTGTGCCTTGGAAATTTTCCAGGGCACAAGCCTGGGCAAGGTTTTTTTATGGAAGACCTGCAGTTGCCCAAGCTGCAAGTCTTCCCTCTCCACACCACCGATGTTGTCCAAGGGAAGGGCATTAATTAAGAGACTACTAGACAGGTATATGGGGGAAATTAAGGTGGGGGGGTTATATGGGAGGCAGGGTTTAAGGGTCGGCACAACATTGTGGGCCGAAGGACCTGTACTGTGCTTGAAACTTCTTCATTCAGAGGGTCATGAGTGTGGAATGAGCTGGCAGCACAAGTGGTCCATGTGAGCTTGATTTTCAATGTTTAAGTGAAGTTTGGATGGGTTCAAGGATAGCTACGGATGGCTATAGTCCTGGTGCAGGTCAATGGGAGTAGGCAGTTTAAATGGTTTTGCCATAGGCTAGATGGGCTGAAGGGCCTGTTTCTGTGCTGTATTTCTCCATGACTCTATAAAAATGTCCTCAAGTCCAGGCAAAATCCTTTAAAATTTTCTCTGTACTCTTTCAATCTTATAGATCAGGTGATCAGAACCGCTCATCACACTGGCCTCACCTAGGTCTTATACAACTTCAACATAACATCCCAACTCCTGTATTCAATACTCTGATTTATGAAGGCCAGTGTGTCTGAAGAGTCTAATGGTGTTACGTCTACCATCAATATCCTGGGAGTCACCAGCATCACAACTGGACCAGCCGCACAATTATTGGAGTTAGAGAAACTGACCAGAGGCTTGCATGTTCTGTGTCAATTGAATCACTTCCTGACACCTCCAAAGCCATTCCAGCCTCTTCAAGGACCACATCAAGAACTTGATGGAAAATTCTGTACTTGCACGAATGAATGCAGTTTTGATTATACTTAAGACAATCTATGAAAAGTCAGCTCCCATAGACCAATCTAAACAGAGTCAGAATCAGCTTTAATGTCACCAGCATATATTGTGAAATGTGTTAACTTTGCCGCAGCAGTACAATGCAATGCATGATAAATATAGAAAAAAAATGAATTATGATATAAATTTTTAAATGGTAGTGCAAAAACAGAAGTAATAAAATGTAGTGAGGTAATGTTCATGGGTTCAATGTCCATTCAGAAATCAGATGGCAGAGGGGAAGAAGCTGGTTTTAAATCATTGAGTGTGTTCTTTCAGGCTCTTGTACCTCCTTCCTGATGGTTAGAATGAGAAGAGGGCATGTCCTGTGTGGTGGGGTTCTCAATGATGGACGCTGCCTTTCTGAGGCATCGCTCCTTGAAGGTATCCTGCAAACTATGGAGGCTAATCCCCAAAATGGAGCAGACTAATTTTACAACTCTCTGCAGCTTACTTCAGTCCTGTGCAGTGGACCAACCCACCATCCTCAGACCAAATAGTGATGCAGCCAGCTAGAACCCTTTCTCTTCATTACCAGCACACACCATACAGTGTGGATCATTTATATATTGCACTATCTGTTACGCTAATCCCAGCATACAGACAGCTTGTCAGGCGCTCCAGACCAGTTCAGAAGCAGGTGAAAACCTGACCGGCAGGAGCCATTTCTGCTCTTCAAGACTGCTTTGAGAACACTGACTGGTACATGTTCAGGGAGGCTGCAACCGATGGCGACTCTACCAACTTAGAGGAGCACACAGCATCAGTGACCAACTACATCAGCAAGTGCATTGATGATGTTACTCTGTCCAAGACCATCACTATACGTGCCAACCAGAAGCCATGGTTGACCACGGAGGTGCGTGCACTGCTGAGGTCCCATGACTCCACCTTCAGAGCTGGCGACAAGGCAGCTCTAACTGTCTAAGGGCCAAATTGTCCCGAGCCATCAGAGGGGCAAAGCGTGCACACGCCCAGCTAATCCACAGTTACTTCCAGGATGGCAGTGACACACAGCGCATGTGGAAGGGCATACAGGACATCACCAATTACAAGACAACATCACCTGACCGTGCAGGTGATGCCTCCCTCCCAAATGCGCTGAATAACTTCTATGCCCGGTTTGAGGCGGAAAATGATGTGGCGGTGAGGAAGTCCACCCCTCCTGCGAATGACCAGGTGCTGTGTCTCTCCGTGGCCAACATGAGAAGAACCCTGTGCAGGGTCAACCCATGGAAGGCTGCTGGACCAGACAACATCCCTGGTAGAGTGCTCAGAGGATGTGCAGACCAGCTAGCAGATGTTCTCACTGACATCTTCAACATCTCCGAGCAGCGCCACCATTCCAACGTGCTTCAAGGCCACCACCATCGTCCCCGTGCCGAAGTCTTCAGTGTCCTGCCTAAATGACTACTGTCCCGTTGCACTTACATCCATCATCATGAAGTGTTTTGAGAAGCTCGTCATGAGGCATATCAAGACCCTACTGCCCCCCTCACTGGACCCCCTGCAGTTTGTGTACCGTCCCAACCGCTCAACAGATGACCTCATTGCCACCACCCTCCACCTGGCCCTAACCCACCTGGGCAAAAAAGACACATACGTTCCGATGCTGTTCATTGACTTTAGTTCAGCATTCCAGACAATCATCCCTCAGAAACTGATTGGAAAGCTGAGCCTACTGGGCCTGAACACCTCCCTCTGCAACTGGATCCTAGACTTCCTGACTGGGAGATCTCAGTCAGTCCGGATCGGGAACAGCATCTCCAACACCATCACACTGAGCACGGGGGCTCCACAGGGTTGCGTGCTCAGTCCACTGCTGTTCACTCTGCTGACCCACAACTGTGCTGCAATACACAGCTCGAACCACATCATCAAGTTTGCCGATGACACCACTGTGGTGGGTCTCATTAGCAAGAATGACACGTCAGCTTACAGAGAGGAGGTGCAGTGGCTAACAGACTGGTGCAGAGCCAACAACCTGTCTCTTAATGTGAACAAAACAAAAGAGATAGTTGTTGACTTCAGGAGGGCACGGAGCGACCACTCCCCACCGAACATCGACGGCTCCTCGGTAGAGATCGTAAAGAGCACCAAATTTCTTGGTGTTCACCTGACGGAGAATCTCACCTGGTCCCTCAACACCAGCTCCAGAGCAAAGAAAGCCCAGCAGCGTCTCTACTTTTTGCGAAGGCTGAAGGAAGTCCATCTCCCATCCCACATCTTCATCACATTCTACAGGGGTTGTATTGAGAGCATCCTGAGCAACTGCATCACTACCTGGTTCGGAAATTGCACCATCTCGGATCGCAAGACCCTGCAGCGGATAGTGAGGTCAGCTGAGATCATCGGGGTCTCTCTTCCTGCCATCATGGACATTTACACTACATGCTGCATCTGCAAACCAAACAGCATTGTGAAGGACCCTATGCACCCCTCATACAATCTCTTCTCCCTCCTGCCATCTGGGAAAAGGCTCCGAAGCATTCGGGCTCTTACGACCAGACTATATAACAGTTTCTTCCCACAAGCTATCAGACTCCTCAATACCCAAAGCCTGGACTGACACCATGCCCTACTGTCCTGATTATTATTTATTGTAATGCCTGCACTGTTTTTGTGCACTTTATGCAGTCCAGTGTAGGTCTGTCGTCTAGTGTAGCTTTCTCTGTGCTTTTTTTATTACGTAGTTCAGTCTAGTTTTTTGTACTGTGTAGGTAACAATATGGTCCTGAAAAATGTTGTCTCATTTTTACTATGCACTGTACCAACAGTTATGGTCGAAATGACAATAAAAGTTGACTTGACTTGACTAGAACCACTGTACTCACACATGCTACTTTGATCGCACCAAGCGGCAACACAAGAAGACAGGATGGTAAAAAAAAGCATATTGTATACTTGCCTTCATCAGTCAGTATGTTGAGTATAGCATCAGGAAGTCACAATGCTGCTGTGTAAAACTTTGGAGTGTTATGCAGTTCTGGTCACTGTATTACAAGAAAGGTGTGGAGGTTTTGGAGAGTGCATAAAATATTCACTGGGATGTTGCCTGGATTATAGACCATTAACTATAAGGAGAGGTCAAACAAACTTGGATTATTTTCTCTGAAGCAGCAGAGGCTGGGAGGGATAGATAGGTAGAATCTTTTTTCCAGATTATAAGTGTCAGATATCAGAGGGCAGAACTTTAATGCAAGAAAGGGGAAGAGAAGATTTACATGGCATTTTTTTATTACACAGACAGCAATGAGTGCTTGAAAAATGTTGCCAGGGGAGCTGATGGAAACAGATATGGCACCAATGTTTTAGAGGGATTTAGCCAGTTTAAATAGGCATCATGGTTGGCACAGGCATTATGAGCTGAAAGGCCTGTTCTGATGCTGTGCTATTCTGAGTTGGATGAAACAGGCCCTTTGATATAGTGAGTCCACAATGATCATCAAGATGGACATTTACACTAATGCTGCCTTACCGTAAACTTACTTCTTTGTCTAGATCCAGGAAAATAATGATAACATATTTCATCATTGATACTGGCCTCCCTGTTTCCTCTTATTTCTGCTACATGTATTCAATCTTCTCTTGTGAGAATGCACAAAATGTATGCCTGAATCATTTCTTAATTTCCTTTCATAATTTCTCTTATTATTTTCTCTATGGGTTCCTCATTTATAGTTGCTGTTCTTTACTTAATTGTAGAAGCTCTTACAAATATTATTAGTACTACTTGCTAATGTATTCACATAATCCATCTCCAAGTTTATCATTTGTTGGTGCTTTTTAACTCTCCCATTCCTCAGATTTACTCCTCCCCTTGGGTACAATATTAGTTATCTCCTTGAATATGCTACAATCTATAATCTCATTATAAACCTAAAATGAATTATAATTATGGATTGTTCACTGTTTTTGCAGAGTTTATATTTCTCTTTGGAATGCATATTTATGGTGAATTCTAAAAAAAATTACTTTGAATGTTAACTTTAAAATAAATAATGAGCATCACAGGAATCTTAGGAAATAGGCCGGCACAATAGTGTAGCAGTTAGTGCAATGCCAGTGATGATCTATGACCTGAGTTCAATTTTTCCACAGTCTGAAAAGAGTTTGTACGTTCATTCTCACTGTGGGTGCTCTGGTTTCCTCCCACATTCCAAAGGCATATGGGTTAGGGTTAGTAAATTGTGGGCCTGCTATGCTGGCAGTGACGCTTGTGGGCTGCCTCCAGCATATTCATGACACAAATGATGTATTGCACTGTATGTTTTGATGTACACATGACAAATAGTATTAATCTTAAAAAGAACAGTTCTATAGCTTTGCCACTGTGCCACACTTACTTATAATGGACTGGAGGAACTCAGTGGGTCAGGCTGCAGGGTCTGGTTACAGGATCTTGATCCAAATTGTTGGCAATTCCTCTCCTCCCACAGATGCTGCTTGACCCACTGAATTCCTCCAGCAAAAATTAGCATTCATCCAATATCTGGATTTTTTTTTTAGAAGGTAGAACACTACAGCCCACGATGTTGTGCCGATCCTTTAACCTACTCCAAGGTCAACTTATTAATCACACGTACATCAAAGCCTACAGTGAAATCTGTCATTGGTGTTAACAATCAACACATTCAAGGGGAGGCACATTCAGACACCAATGTAGCATGTCCACAATGTTCAGCAGAACAACACACAGCCAACACACAACAAGCAACAACAGCAAAACAGACCTTTTCTTCCCCACCACTCAAACAGCAGATATGCAATGAGTGACATTTAAGATATACGTTTGGTGGCAGGGTGGAGATATGTCTCTACCAAAGGAGTTGTAAGGCACTAATTCCCTCTGCTAGCTCACAGGACACCATTGGACAAAGTGTAGTACCTGCGTAGTGCACCCCACCCCCCCCCGCAACCTGATCAGGGTTATGTGAAGCCAAGGGAGCAGGTGGTGGATGGTCGTACGAGCAGCTGGCGCAGATCACAAGTTCTGGTTATGTGACCACTGACGCCAGGCAGACAATCTCTGAAGAGTATTGATAATGGCTGGGGTCACCCATCTTATAAAGACACTGCCCTGAAGAAGGCAATGGCAAACCACTTCCGTAGAAAAATTTGCAAAGGACAATCAGAGTCACCATGATTACCCATAAGACACGACACATAATGATGATGATGATAAGTTGCATAAAACAAATATTCCTGTGAAGTATAAAAACACAACATGACAAATGGTTCATCTATGTCGAGAAGTTAGAGAAAACAAGAAGAAAGAGGCTGTTAAACACACTCTGTGGCCACTTTATGAGGTACTTACCTTTATGGTCTGCTCCTGTAGCCCATCCACTTCAAGGTTTGATGTGTTATGTTTAGAGATGCTCTTCTGCACACCATTGTTGTAATGTGTGGTTATTTGTGTTATTGTTGCCTGTCAACTCAAACCAGTCTGGCCATTCTCCTTTGATCTCTCTCATCAACAAAGCTTTTTTGCCCAAAGGACTGCCGCTCACTGAAGTCTTTTTGTGTTTTGCACTATTCTCTGTAAACTCTAGAGACTGTTGTGTGTGAAAATCCCAAGAGAACAGCAGTTTCTGTGATTCTCAAACCAACCTGTCTTGCACCAACAATCACTTCACAGTCAAAGTCAAGTAGATCATAGTTCTTCCCTAGTCTGATGTTTGGTCTGAACAACAACTGAACCTCTTGACCATGACTGCATGCTTTTATGGATTGAGTTGCTGCCATGTGATTGGCTGATTAGATATTTGCATTAACAAACAGGTGTACCTAATAAAGTGGCCTCTGAGTGTATATTAATAACATAGTAGGAATGTAGGTGGCCCATGTGTTGTTGGTAATAAGGAGTAGGCTACAGGATAGTATTGAACATTTGGTAAGAGAGACAAAGTCATGGTAGATGGAATTTAATCCTGATAAGTGTGAGATGATGCTTGTTGAGAGGACTAATTAATAGTTGAGATTCTCGCACAAACTTACCCAAGAAGTGTCTCAGACAATGTACATACCTAACCAGAGCACATTGCACTGGGTTTACCCAATGAGGTCACACACCTTGCCACACAGTCTTTCTCTCTCTCTATATATCCCCTCCCTTACCCACCTTCCCCTATCCCCCACTGCTCTCAGATTGTGGTGGACTTGTAAGAATATTGGATCTTTGGCCTTTGTTTGTGAATTTCTTCAATATTAGCACATCACTCTACAATGCCAGCAATCACCGATTGGGGCTGAATTCCTGCTGCTGTATGTTGGTGCTGGAATCGTGGCAGCACTTGCAGACTGCCCCCCCCCCCCCCAGCAACAATCTATTTGCTGTTGACACAAAACAACATATTTCACTGCATGTTCCAATGTGAATGTGACAAATAAAGCTATTCTAACATGTCATTTCAAATCTCTTTATCATTAAAATTGTACTGTGTATGTTTCATCGAGTTGACAGGGTCTTATTTGCACAGCTTTCAAAATCAGAATCAGGTTTACTATCACTGACATATATAATAAGAATTGTTTTTTTTTTGTGGCAGTTGTCCAGTGCAAGACATAAAACATTATGTCACAATTAACAAAACAATAAATAAATATTGCAGAAGAGGAAAAGTGAGGTAGTGTTCATGGCCTATTCAGAAGTCTGTTAGTAGATAAAAAGCAGCCGTCTGTAAAATGTTGAGTGTGTGTCTTCAGGCTCCTGTACCTCTTCCCTCATGGCAGTAATGAGAACAGGGCCACACACACAAATTGCTGGAGGAATTAAGCAGGCCAGACAGCATCGATGGAAAAGAGTACAGTTGATGTTTCAGGCGGAGACGTCGACTATTTACTCTTTTTCATAGATGCTGCCTGGTCTGCTGAGTTCCTCCAGCATTTTGTGTGGGTCGCTTGAATTTTCAGCATTTGCAGATTTTCTCTTGTTTATGAGAGCAGGGCTGAAATTTTTCCTTCTGAAGGGGGAGAGAAAGATGTTGAGTTAAAGAAAAGGCAGAAAATGAACGAAATTCATGGGTTCACAGCAGTAAGTACCAGCTGATAATCATAAATAAAAGCTAAAGCAGAAATGGCTGATTACATCAAAAATATAAATGTGTTCAATTGCACAACGGATAACTGGCTGATGTATACTGGACAAATTGAGTAATATTTTGAAGCAAATGAAATAGCCAATGAGAAATGAGTGCTAGTTTTGCTGAGTGAAATAGGTGGAAGATCATACCGTTTGCTCAGAAGTTTAATTGCTCCAACCAAATCAGCTGAAATTAGTTTTGCTGATATCATGAAAGTTATGCAGGAACATTTAGAATTGAAACCATTATTAATTGCAGAATGCTTTAGGATGCACAAGTGGAACCAAAAGGGAAAGAAATCCATTTCAGCTTTCGTGACTGAATTGAAGAAATTGTCTGAGCATTGCCAGTTCAGTAATGGGCTTAATGATGCACTGAAAGATTGTTTAGTTTGTGGATTCTTACAAGAAAGCATTAAAAAGATGACTCCTAACTGAAGCACAAAGCATATTCAAAAAAGCAGTTGAAATTGCTGTATCAATGGAAACTGCAGAGAGAGATGCAATTGAGTTGCAGGCAGGAATGAAAGTGAGTGTGAACAAAATTGCACCGTCTAAACAGAAATCTGTTTGGCCAAACAAATTGTGTTGCCATTGTGGCAGGGGCTCACATACACCAGACCAATGCAGGTTCAAATGCAAAATTGCAGAAAATACAACAAAGTAAGACACATACAAAGAGCATGTTGGGCAGTCAAAAATAAATGGACTGCACAGGGAAGAGAAGAAGATAAAAAGTCAAGTGGCAGTTTCAAAAAGAGAATTAATCTGCATGTTATTGATGAAAAATCTCATAATGTAGAGAGTGACAGAGGACTGGGTAACTTTGAGATTTACAAGTGAAAAAGAACACCAGAAGTGAACCAGAAGTAAATTAATTAATATGGAATCTGACACTGGCTCAGCTGTTTCAGTCATTCCATAAAATAAATTTGAATGGCATTTCAAAAATACTGAATTGAAACTTGCAGATATCCAACTTAGAACTTGTACTGGAGAAAAGATAACTCCTGTAGGAATGACATTTGTAACAGTGAAATACAACAAACAATAAGCCACATTGGGATTTTTTTGGGGTAAAAACAGGAGGGACCGTGTTGTGGGAACATTAGTGACTGAGGCAACTACACTTGATTGGAGATCCATCCACCATTTGCATGCCGCATTCCCTGCAATGGAGTCAACTGAAAGCTAATTAAGAAAGGGACTGAATGAGGCTAAGGCCACAGCAGTGTTCAAGGATGGCAATGGAAAACACAAACGTTTCAAGGGTAAAATAATATTAAATGAAAATGCCATATACAAGTTTTACAAAGCCTGTCCTGTTCCATATACCATCTCTGATAAATTAGCCAGTGAGCTAGATTGCATGGAGGCTGAAGGAATTCTTTCCAAGGTTCAGTGGAGCCCATGGGCAACACCAGTGGTCCCAGTGGTCCAGAAGAATGGGTCTGTCAAAATCTGTGGTGATTTAAAGGACACTATCAACCCAGTACTGAAAGCAGATCAATAGAGAATATCTTTGTAAACATTTCTGGAGGAAAATATTTCAACAAAGTGGACTTAACTGAAGCCTACCTACAGATGGAGATAGAAGAAAAGTCCAAAGTGTTTCTCACCATAAACACTCACGACAGCTTTATCACGATAATAGTTTTTTTTTGGAGTAGCATAAGCATTTGCAAATGGTGGAAAGCTATGTGCCTGTTGCTGCAAGGCTGCTCAGGCACTCAGTATTATCTGGATGACATCATTGTTACCAGCAAGGATGACAAGGAACATCTCCAAAATCTTAAGACAGTATTAAAAAGACGAGAAGTTTATTACAAAACTCATATGAATTCTTTAAACCAAGCATCACTAACTGTGGTCACACTATTGACTCACAAGAATTACACAAGTGTGCTCAGAATATTCAAGCAGTGGTGGATGCCCCAAGGCCAAAGGGCATGCTACAGTTCAGATTCAGATTCAGTTTATTGTCATTTAGAAACCACAAATGCAATGCAGTTAAAAAATGAGACAACGTTCCTCCAGAATGATATCACAAAAGCATATGACAAAACAGACTACACCAGAAAATCCATATAACATTTAGCAATCCCCAATCCAGAGTCCGGAGAGGCTGCTGCGTATTAATATTGCACTACTGTCTTAGCGCGTTCCCCAGAAAGGAGCTCCCCAGACAAAACAAGACCAAAAACTAAAGCTACAAAACCTGCACAAAACCACATAGTTACAAAATATAGTTACAACAGTGCAAACAATTGCATAATTGATAAAAAACAGACCATGGACACAGTAAAAATAATCCAAAGATGTTAAAGGACTATAAGTTCAAAAGAAATCACCACACAGTTTCCACAAGTCCCCAGGATCCTGACAGACTTGCCATTCCATGCCGGCGGCAAAAGGGAATACCCCCACTATGGACTTCCACGGCGCCGCCCGACTCAGCCTCGCAGACGCAGCACACACCGAAAACGACCTGACCACAGCGGACTCTGAGTCCGTTGAACCTCCAAGCCTCCGACCATCCCCTCTGGCACAGTTTTTCCAAGCACCATCCTCTGCCGAGTGTATCAAGATGGCCCCGCCAACGGCCATCGGCAACGCGACCCCAATGACTGGGGGCCCGTACTTCCCGGCAGACTCCCGGACCTCACAACAGCAGCAGCAACGAAGAAGGTCTTCCTGGAGATTTCCTGATGTTCCTCCGTGCTCCCACGTCGGTTTTCAATCGATTATGATTGCGCACGGCACCCCATTTCACAAATAACAGATAATCAGCTCTGGAGTAGCCGCTGCAAGTTGCGTTGCGCTGCCATCTTAGAAAATTGTTGTGATTCTTTATAGGATTTGTCAATTACTATGATGGGTTCCTGCCAAACTTGGCTACTGTGCTCCACCCCTGTGCTACTGCACTCATTACCACAGATCGGGAAGAATTGGTAATGGACAAAACAGTGTGAGGTGGCTTTCCAAAAGTTAAAGGAAATGGTGACATCAGACACTGTACTCACACATTATGATCTACCTTGTCCAGTGAAGCTTGCCTGTAACCCCTCGCTTTATGGTATAGGTACAGTCCCTACCATTGCCAAGAAAAATTATGAACAGATTAACAGAGAAGCCTTGAGTTTGGTTGATGTAAAACATATGGGAGAGAGTTTACCCTCATTACTGACCAACAAGCGCTGGTGCTCATTTTTAATCCGCTGAAGGGTATGACACTAACAGCAGCAGCACAAATACAGAGATGGGCTCTGTTTCTTGGAGGACACAACTACAAGGTCGAACTCAAGAGGATAACTAATCATGAAAATGCTGATGGATTGTCCTGTTTACTCTTCGAAACGGAAATAGGTGAAAATTTTTAAAAAGATGTTCCTTTTGACGTATTCTTCCTAATACAAACTGGAAGTCTTCCTATCATGGCAGGAATGATCCGATGAAAGGATCCCCCACTGTCTCCGGCTTCCCAAAGTGGCTGGGATGTACAGCAGGAATTCCAGTTCCCCCATCTTTACCATGCCAGGATGAACTTGCTCTTGATGGATGTTACCTTATGTGAGGACTGAGAGTTGTTGTACCATCCAAACTTATAGCTGAAGTATTGGAAGAGCTACATGTCGGTCATCTGAGCATGGTTAAAATGAAAGCATTGGCTCAAAGCTTTGACTGGTGGCCTGGGATAGATCGGCAGATCAAGCAGCTTGCCATATACCACTTGGGGTTCCAACACATCCAGAGGTGCCAAGAACAGTGCCTCTTCATCCCTGGGAACAGCTTAACTGTCTTGGCAAAGGATTCATGTGGATTTTGCCAGACCATTCACGGGCACAAATATCTTGGTAGTAGTGGATGCAGCTACAAATTGGCCAGAAGTGTTCCCGATAGCCTTCACTACTTCATTGAAAACAGGTGATCCTCTAATTTTCTACATCAACAAATTGGGTGACTTCGTAAGGTAATATAGTATATTGCAACTGAGTAAAGTTAGTATAGTAATTACAAAGGGGATAAATACTTTTTAGTCTCACAATTTTGGTTTTAATTTTTATTAAATCGTTGACAGGTTTTGGAATTTTTCTGTTGATTTGGCATGATTTTGTACATCAGCTCAAAATCCTACTTCAATATATTTTAAATTTAGAAAACGAGATAGTAAAGTGTGAAAATAGTTGTGGTGGCTGAATATTTTTTCAAGGCACTATAAAAGTATGTGAATGATGTACATCAGTATGCCACCAGGTCATATGTGTGAACCTCACTAATGTAAAACTAAGTAGAGCTACTTCCCAGATCCTGTGTTTTTCTTTTGGTTCGTTTTTGGAGTTACAAAACATATCATTGGGGCAGCTATTGTTCCGCAACTTTTTCTGATCTGGTGCATTGGAGAACCCAAAACAGGCCATGATGCAACCAGTCAGAACACTCTCCATGATACATCTGAAGTAAATAACTAGAGTTGTTGGTTATATACAACATCTCAAACTACTCATTGAGTGTGGCTTCTTCATGGTGGCATCAATAAGTTGAGCTCAGAATAGATCCCCTACAAAGGGATCTCTCGTCTCTTTGTGTTTCTACAAAGGGGTTTCCCGATAAGTGGTCTCGGCCCAAAACATCGACAGCTTATTCCTCTCTGTAGATGCTGCCTGACCTGCTGAGTTCCTTTAGCATTTTGCTTGTGTTGCTCTGGATTTCCAGCATTCACAGAGTCTCTTGTATTTCTCATTTTTTCCAGCTATTATTTCCAGCCCGTGAGAGATAAATGAGCAACACATCCAAAACTTGTGATGTGTCTGTCACGCACAAAGGTATGAGATGAGTAACTGGAGGAGAAAATGATGACAGAGCAGGAAAATGGGACTGAGCAGGACAATACACAATGGGCCAGGAGCCTGCCCATTCCGTGCAGCTGATCCTGGAAGAGAATCAGATTCAGAATCAGGTCTGATATCATTGGCATTTGTCGTGAAATTTGTTGTCTTTGGGGCAGCAGTACAATGCAATACATAATGACAGAGGAAAAATTGTGAATTATAGTAAGTATGTATATATATTAAATAGTTGAATTAAATAAGTAATTAAATAAGTCAACAGCTTTCTGCAGCTTATTTTGATCCTGTGGATTAGCACTCCTCCCTTCCATACCAGGCGGTGATGTAGGCAATTGGAATGCTCTCCGCGGTACATCTGTAGAAATCTGCAAGATTTATTGGCTCAAGTCCAGAGTTTGAGGCCTGGTGCTTGGGTTCCTCATTAGTCAAAATTGGCGAGTCCTGGGATGGGTACAGAAGATCGAAGCCTGAAGGTCAATTGAAGTTTGGAAGATGAGTCCTGGCGGCCAAAGCCTTGGATATGTGAATCCATTAGCAAAGTTAAAGGTCCAGTGTCTGGGAGTCTATTGGTGGCTGGAGGTCCAGAGATGGGCTGTCCTGGAGTTAAAGGATTGTCTGTGTGTATGCACGGCTACGTGGGTGGGAGGGAGGTGAGAGATTTGCTTTGCTGTTGTTCTGTGTGTTTATCTGAACATTGTGGGCATCATCCTCTTTGACTTTCTACCATCAGGCAGGAGACTCCGATGCATAAAACCAAGAACTGACAGGATGGAAAACAGTTTCTTCCCTCAGGCCATTAGGCTTCTGAACTCCCTGCTGCATCGCAATCAAAGTGTCAATGGTTAATTTGTTCCGTACCTTACAATATTTAATTTATGCACTTTAGTTTCTTTATTTATGTGTAATCCATCTGTAGATTTTATCCTTACTTTCATAAGTTATTATGTGTTGTGTGTATTACAGTACTTTGCATCCTGGTTCGGAGAAACGTAGTCTCGTTTGACGGCAAACATGTATATAGTTAAATGACAATAAACTTGACTTGAAGTGACCTTCAGGTTATGCTCCTGCAATATCTAATTGTACCACTTGGTGGTGAACTTTACGCAAGGTTGGGGGCCAGAGAGTATGGGCAGGGTGCTTGTGCAAGTACCAGCAAGAAGCAGTCCATTGAACATTATTTGCTCTTTAGCCACATGGTGGCACAAGTGTCTGTTATGTTTCTGGAGAGTTGCCGCTTAGTGTCAGTTTAACAGCAGTGTAAGGGCTGTACATGCTCCCATACTGCCTGTTTCTCCTTCTCTAACCTGCAGCTCTGTCGGGTATAAACAACAGACCTCAATTCTTATTTTTATGTATTTATTTATTTAGTGGGGTTAACCTCATGGTGGCATAGTGCTCAGCACAACTCTTTACAGTGCAGGCGACCTGAGTTCAATTCCTCCTGCTGCCTGTAAGGAGTTTGTGTGTTCTCCCTGTGACTGCATGGGCTTCCTCCCATAGTCCAAAGACGTAACAGTGGGTAGGTTAATTGGTCATTGTGATTAGGATAGGATTAAATCAGGGATCGCTAGGCAGCACGGCTCAGAAGGCTGGAAGGGCCTGGTCCATGCTGTATCTCAACAAATAAATAAATAAACTTCTTGCTTCGGCAGTCTGAGGTACTCTCCTGCTTCAAACAGTCCTTAATCATACTGGTGCCAGAGAATAACGTGGCAACCTGCCTCAATGAGTATCATCCAGTAACACTTACATCCACAGTGATGAGAGGGTGGTGATGAAATACATCAACTCTTGCCTGAGAAATGACTTGGATCCACTCCAATTTGCCTGCTGGCAAAACAGGTCCACAGCAGATGCCATCTCATTGGCTCTTTACTCTACCCTGGGACATCTGGACAGCAAAGATTCATACATCAAGATGCTCTTTAGTGACTACAGCTTGGCATTCAATACTATCATCCCCTGGAAGTATCTCCTCCACAATCTCCATCAGCACAGGTGCATCACAAGGCTGTGTACTTAGCCCCCTCTCTACTAGCTTTACACTTATGACTGTGTGGTGAAGCACAGCTCCAATGCCATATTAAAGTTTGCTGACAACAGCACTATCAGTGGTGATGAATCAAAGGTGGTGATGAATCAGCATATAGGAGGGAGATTGAAAATCTGGCTGAATGGTGCCACATTAACAGCTTCTCATTCAATGTCAGCAAGACCAAGAACTGATTATTGGCTTCAGGAGGAACAATCTGGAGGTCCATGAGCTGAGTCGTCATTGGGAGATCACAGGTGGGGAGGGTTAGTAACTTTAAATTCCTTGGTGTTATCATTTCGGAGGATCTGTTCTGGACCCGGCATGTAAGTGCAATTATGAAGAAAGCACGGCAGCTCCTCGACTTTCTTAGGAGTTAGTGAAAATTCGGCATGATCTATAAATACTTTAACAAATTACTATAGATGTGTGGTGGGAAGTATATTGACTAGTATATGGACTGTATATTGACTGGTTGCATCACAGCCTGGTATGGAAACACCAATGTCCTTGAACAGAAGATCTTATAAAAAAGCAGTGGGTACGGTCCAGAACATTATGGGTAAAGCCTTTCCCTCCATTGAGCACATCAACACGGACTGCTATCAGAGGAAAGTAGCATCCATCATCAGGGATCCCATCACCCACCTCCCTTCTCACTGCTGCCATCAGGAAGGAGCTTCAGGACCTGGGTTGCTGGTACAGTAATAGTGTTATGGTAACTTCTACGTTGCCATGCCACCCACAACCCTCGATTGTAAGTGACATTGTATTTTCCACATCTTCAGGTTAAATGACCTCTGGCCTATTGGCCTACAAATTGTATCTTGATACTTGTAGGGTAATGTTAACAAGAGTAAACACAGAGAGGGCATTAGGTGTTAAATCATGAAATATTCTAAGGGCTTGGGAAGATGGCAACATTCTTGTCTCTAGTTTATCAGCATGTGAGATGTGGGTCGGGAAGGGATGAGGTTACCATTTTAAACTTTATTGGGATTTTAAAGTGCAAGAGGGAAGATTTAATAGGAACCTGACAGGCAACTTTATTTGTCACATGTACATCGAAATATTGAAACATACAGTGAAATCCATTATTTTGTGTCAACAACCATCACAGGCTGAGATGTGCTGGGGGCAGCCTGCAATAGTTATCATACTTCTGGTGCCAACATAGCATGCCCACAATTTATTAACTCTGACCATACATCTTTGGAATTTAGGAGGAAACCGAACAACCCAAGTGGAAATTCACATGGTCACAGGAGAACGTACAAATTCCTTGCAGACAGCATCAGGAATTGAACCTGATTCGGTTCAATTTGGTACACAGCTGGCACAGTAAAACGATTGCAATAACCGCTATGCTACTGTGCTGCCCCATATGCATCACTTCCTCTGGCAGCACATTCCATATTTGTACCTTAAGGATGGTTGTACCTCCAGAGGAAGTGGTTGAGGCAGGCACAAATACAACACATAAAGGACATCTAGGGCATAGGTAAGAAGGGTTTAGAGGGATATGGTTCAAATCCAGGCAAATGAGACTAATAGATGGGCATCTTGGTTGAAATGGATGAGTTGTGCCAGAGGGCCTGTGCCTGGGGTGTATAACTCTGACTGGGAATGTCCTGATTACCCTACTCTCTCATTAGAACATAGAACATTACATCATAATACATGCCTTTCAGCACATAATATTGTGCCAACCTTTTAACCTAGTCTACAATCAATCTAATCCTTCCTTCTTGCATAACTCTCCATAATCCAAGATGGCTATGCGACGCAGCTTGCTGGGGCCACTCCGGAGCTGATAATCTGTTATTTGTGAAGTGGGGTGCCGTGCGCAATCATAATCGATTGAAAATGGATGTGGGTGCATGGAGGAACATCAGGAAATCTCCAGGAAGACCTTCTTCATTGCTGCTGCTGCTGCTGCTGCTGCTGTGAGGTCCGGGACTCTGCTGGGAAGAACAGGCCCCCAGTCCTCGGGGTTGTGTTGCCGATGGCTGTTGGCGGGGCTGTTTTAATACGCTCGGCAGAGGATGGTGCTTGGAGAGGCTGTGCCGGAGGGAATGGTCATCGGCTTGGAGGTTCGATGGACTCAGAATCCACTGCGGTCAGGTTGCTTTTGGTGTGTGCTGTGTCTGCGAGGCTGAGTTGGGTGGCGCCATGGAAGTCCATAGTGGGGGTATTCCCTCCTGCCGCCAGCATGGGATGGCGTGTCTGTCGGGACCCTGGGGACTTGTGGAAACTGTGTGGTGATTTCTTTTGAACTTATAGTCCTTTAAAGTCTCTGGACTATTTTTACTGTGCTCATGGTCTTTTTTTTTTTATCAATTATGCTATTGTTTGCAATGTTGTAACTATGTTGTTTTGTGCAGGTCTTGTAGCTTTAGTTTTTGGTCTTGTTTTGTCTGGTGGCTTTGGAGCTCCTTTCTGGGGAATGTGCTAAGACGGTAGCGCGATATTAATACGCAGCAGCCTCTCCGGACTCTGGATTGGGGATTGCCAAACATTATGTGGATTTTCTGGTGTAGTCTGTTTTGTCTAATGCTTTTGTGATATCATTCTGGAGGAACGTTGTCTCATTTTTAACTGCATTGCATTTGTGGTTTCTAAATGACAATAAACTGCATCTGAATCTGAATCTGATTCTTCTATCATCTATGTGACTATCCAGGAATTTTTCTAATGCTCCTATTGTATCTGCCTCCACCACCACCCCTTGCAGGCTGTTCCATATACCCATCACCCTCTGTATGAAAAACTTACCTCTGCTATCCCCACTATAATTTCCACCAATTACCTTAAAATTACGCCCCCAGTAGTAGCTATTTTCAGCTGGGAGAAAAGTCTCTGGCTATCCATTCTAGTTAAAATCAGAGATTCAAGTAAATAAATTTGTATGGAATTATAAACATTATGTATGCCTTCCTATATCTTCTGGACAGTTACCATGAGTTTCTGTGCTCCCTTCTTCAAATAATTATTTCTGCATTTAACAAACATATAATTATCAGATTAGACAGATGGACTGCAATTCTATCCCCTCTGTGATAAACAGGGCATGGTGATAGCTCTCACCCCTGTGCTTTTTCCTGAAATTGAATTGTGGGTTGAAGTTTATGATTTCCAATGCCCTCTCTTCC
The DNA here is from genome assembly GCF_030144855.1 of Hypanus sabinus. Classification (NCBI taxonomy): domain Eukaryota; kingdom Metazoa; phylum Chordata; class Chondrichthyes; order Myliobatiformes; family Dasyatidae; genus Hypanus; species Hypanus sabinus. Next base: position 10,555,213 of record NC_082706.1, read on the forward strand.
TCTTTGTGTCACAAAATGTTGTTTTCCTTCATATACTCTTTCTATTGAGTGGCGGGGTGGAGAAAAGTCTCTATCAAAGGAGGTGTAAGGTGCTTCTTCCGTCTGATAGCCTGCAGGTCATCCTTGGGCAAGGTGTAGCACCTGCTTAGCACCCCAACCCCCAACCCTGACCAGGGTCATGTGAAACCACGGGAACAGGTGATGGATTGTTGTATGAGTACTTGGTACATATCACAAGTCCTGGTTATGCGGTCGCTGATGCCAGGCAGACAATTTCTGAAGAGTATTGAAAATGGCTGGGGTTACCCATCTTCAAAGACACTGCCCAGAAGAAGGCAATGGCACACCACTTCTGTAAAGAAATTTGCCAAGAACAATCATGGTCATGACACCATGATTACTCACGTCAATGAGACAGCATATAATAATGATGATAATGACTCTTTCTATGGGCTGAAACAATGGCACTTCATCAGTCTTAGAATGACCTGATTTAATTTCGTAATATAAAATGTGAGGAACTATATTTCATTAGAAGTTTGAGGAGATTTGGTATGTCACCAAAAACTAGTAAATTTCAACAGGTGTACCATGGAAAGCATTCTGAGTAGTTGCATCACTGTCTGGTATGGGGGCGGGGAACACTGCACAAGATTGGATAAAGCTGACGAGAGTTGTAAACTCAGCCAATTCCATCATGGCACCAACTTCCCCAACAATGAGGACATCAACAACAGGTGATACCTCAAAAATGTGGAATCCATCAGTAAGGGCCTTCACCCTCTTCTCATTGCTACCATCAAAGAGGAGGTACAGGAGTCTGAAGACATAGTCTCAGTATTTTAGGAAGAGTTTCTTTCCCCATCATTAGATTTCTGAACGGACAATGAACCCTTTTGCTCTCTTTTTGCACTATTTATTTTATATATATATATATATATATATATATATTGCTTATTATAATTTATAGTATATTTCATATATTGTATATTATATATGTACTGCTTCCACAAAGCAATAAATTTCACGACGTAAATCAGTGATATTAAACCTGATTCTGAAGTGGCACTTTTAGGTACTTTTGAACTGGGTTTTCTAATGGCTCGATATGTGAAGGTCTTCCTGCAGGAGCATTGACCTTTTGAAATCACCACATTTCAGGTTTCATCCCTGCTGAATGCTGAGATAGCTGGTCTCTGCTGGGAGAGCGACCCTTTCAGATTCCCAGGGAAAAGTCAAATTAACTAGAATTCCCACTCTGTGCTTCGTTTTAGAAAGTGACATATTGGCATCAACTGAGAACAGGAATGAGTTTATTTCCACTGTGACTTACTCCTCCCCTGAGTTCACATTTCTGTGAGATTCTGAAAAGCATCAATGCCTGTGGGATTGTAAGCGAGGGATCACTAAGGTAGGAAGAGATGAAACAATATAAAGGTTTTGTTGCTTTTTAAAATAATACGTGATAAAACATCTCCAGCTGACTACAAGATAACAAAGAGACTTGTTTGTATATCTAATCCAGAGATGAAGAGGGCCCATAACTTTAAATTCCTTAGGATTATCATATCAGAGGATCTGTCCCAGGACCAGCATGTAACTGCCACCACAAAGAAAACACAACAGCGCCTCTACTTTCTTAGAAGTCTGTGTAGATTTGGCATGGCATCTAAAACTTTGACAAACTTCTATACATGCAGAGAGGAGAGTATCCTGATTGGTTACATCACAGCCTCGTATGGAAAGACCATTGCCTAGGAATGGAGAAGTTTCCAGAAAGTGGTGAATATAGCTCAGTCCCTCACAGGAAAAGGCACCCCCCCCCACCACACACACACCATTGATCACACTTACATGGAGCACTGCAACAAGAAATCTGCATCCATCATCAAAGACCTCCATTATCTAGACCATGCTCTCCTCTCACTATTACTATTGGGCAGGATGTCTAGGAGCCCTAGGTTACACACCACCAGATTCACAAATACAGTAGTTATTACCCTTTAACCATTAGGCTCCTGAACTGATATGGATAACTTCATTCACTACAGCTCTGAACTGATCTTACAAACTACAGGCCCACTGTGAAGGATTCTATAACTCACTTGTCTTCTTTCACACATTGGTGTTTAGGTAGAGTTTTTCATAAATACTCTTGTAATTTCTTTATTTTCCCATAAATGCCTGAAAGAAAATGAATCTCAAGGTAGTATATGATAACATATACGTACTTCGACAATAAATTTACTTTGTCTTTGTCTTATGTTGGGACAAAATGTATATGAAAGGGACCAAACAATTTTCATGCGAAAATAGCTCCTAGTCTCTGGAATTCCAGAGGCCTTCTGAGGCTGGATTACTGGGGATACAAGTTGTCTTAGGTTATGACTGCCTGACTTACACTCAATCTTACATACAAGTGAGGTCCCATAAATATTATTATAGCCTACAAAGTACCCAGGACATCTTTAGGGAATGGTGTTTCAGAAAGGCAGCATCCATTATTAAGGACCTCCAGTACCCAGTGCATGCCCTTTTCTCTGTTACTATCAGGGAGGAGATACAGAAGCCTGAAGACACACACTCAGCGATTCAGGAACAGCTTCTTCCCCTCTGCCGTCCGATTCCTAAAAGAACATTGAAGCTTTGGACACTACCTCACTTTTTTTAGTACACAGTATTTCTGTTTTTGCACATTTTAAAATAATCTATTCAATATACACAATTGACTTACTTGTTTATTATTGTTTTATTTTATTAATTATTTTTTTTCTCTCTATGCTAGATTATGTATTGCACTGAACTGTTGTTGCTAAGTTAACAGATTTCACGTCACATGCCTGATTCTGATTCTGAGATGAGATAGTAAAAATTTAAAAGGGACCTGACTGAGGGTGGTGAGTATATGGAACGAGCTGCCAGAGGAAGAGGTTGAGGCAGGTACAATAGTAACATTTAAGAAACTCTTTGATAAATACATGGAGAGGCGGAGCCTGGAGGAATATGGATCAAGCACAGGAAATTAGGACATAAAGTCATAAAGCAATAAGCACAGATACAGGCCCTTAGACATGGATTGGTTGGGCTGAAGTGTCTAATTATCGCTTTATGATTTTATAATTCTGTCCCAAAAGTGTGACATACTTATGTAGTGTCACTTCTACAAACTGTATAACTAGTTTCCTCCCTTTCCACTTTCAGTAAGTGTTACCAGTTTTATCTGCTTTTGATGCCATTCATTACAGTACTGTGGAGATGTGGTTACTGAATTGAGAGACTTTGGTGTTATTTCAGATTTACATTCAAAATTGACTTACAAAGGTCCGTAAAATATGGAACCAATTAATTACCTGGGATGGCTGTATTTGAAGACAAAGTAGCTACATCTTTTGAAAATCAGGGAGTTGAGGATTATGGGGAGCTGGCACAGCAGAGGAGATGGGCTATGGGGAAGATCAGCCATCACGATATTGAATAGCAGGGCAAGCTCGAGGGGCTGAGTGGCCTGCTTCTGCTCCAGTGTTCTTCTGGTTTCTGACTTTCACTGGGTTACAGCTGACCTTCTTGCGTACAGCAACAAATTAATTTAAAAGAAAAACAAACTTCTACCGAACTTCCATCTTTTCTGTGATAGAGTCACTGAGACATTTTTAAGGAGAACTTTGCATACAGACAACACAAACATCCACACACAGAGCCCCTGAGAATAATATCTTTCAATATTGTTTTAAATTGTTTTTTTTACCCTTATCTGGACTATGTACAGTTCACTGTAAGAGTACATGTATAACTTGAGAGTCTTCCTTGATCTGGTTGCAGTTGCTGAGATACAAATTGCATTGACTGAAAAATGACCTTGCATTTCAAGGTAAATTTTCACGCCAACATGCAAGAGGCTGCAGCCAGCACCTTCAAAGCCTCACCAAGCAGTTGCTTGGCTGGAACCAGGTTTAATCAAGCCATCTTCTGTGGTGATGCAATGTGCTAAGGGCATGCGCCTGGAGTAAGGGACTCCTGCTGTGATGTGCTCTGCAGACTTGCCTACGCTGAAGCCTGGAGACCATTTTCCACCGCAGCGACATGCCCCCTGCTGCTCTGTTTAATAGACAGACACTGTGGCTGTGAACCTGAGGACTTTCCCTTCCCTAGGACAGGCTGCAAGTCCTAATGAAGATGAAGCAATGGTACCAGGAGAGAGAAGAGAGGAAATATGCTTCAGTTAGTTCAATTGCTGTCCCTTCTATCATGTTGCCTCTGAACTGCAGGGTGTGCTGGAGGAGTAACGGGGTGACACTGTGATTCATGGCATTGAAAGGCCTTTGCCTGGAGCTGCACTCGATCTGATTACACAGAACGGAGTGAGAAAGAGGACGGATCACACATGGGACTGCCAAGTGGCACCTTTCACATTTTCATTGACTTCAGTTTTCCGACAGAACCTGAGCACAAGGGCATGTCATTTTATGGTCCGAAAAGTGCGAGCCCAGTCGTAGGCAGGACAGTGACCCAGGCAAAACAGCTGTGCATATTCCTGTTACCTCCCCCTCACCTCTTGGTGTAGCACCCTGACAACAACATGCTGTTCAGTGGTGTAAAACTGTCAGGAAGGGAGCTGCTTACCCATTAACCTTCTCCTGACAGCACACCATTATACCTTCTCTCATGTAATGAAAAAAAAAGTGTTAAATGCTTCCAGTTAAATAAGGCATGTGCAAATACAATACTGTGCTAGAGTCCTGGGCCCCCTAGCTATGTGTGTGGCTGAGATTTTTGCACATGCTTTATTTAACTGGAAGCATTTAACGCTTTTTTTCATTAAGTCTCAGATATATACTCAGAACATACAGTACTATGCAAATTCCCAGGCACATATATACATATATAGCTAGGGGTCCTAGTACTGTATGTTATCAAATAACACTTAAATAACACAGATAACACAGAGCTAACAGTAAGCTACTCTTATTTCTGTTTCCCAACCACCTTCCTATTTTAACAACATACTGTGTAAAGTACTGTGTATTGGTTAAAATAGGAAGGTAGTTGGGAAACAGAAATAAGAGTACTTAGCAATGTATTAACTCAGTCATATTAAATACTATTTATTACCTGAAAAGACATAATACAGTACTGTGCAAAAGTCTATGCACCCTAGCTATATATATACCTAGGACATTTGCATAGTACTGTATGTTCTGAATAATATGGCTTAAATAAATAGGTCTGTGGTACAGACAGACATACTTTATTGATCCCAAGGGAAATTGGGTTTCGTTACAGTTGCACCAACCAAGAATAGTGTAGAAATATAACAATAGAAACCATAAATAATTAAATAATAATAAGTAAATTATGCCAAGTGGAAATTAGTCCAGAACCAGCCTATCAGCTCAGTGACACTCCAAGGGAGGAATTGTAAAGTTTGATGGCCACAGGCAGGAATGACTTCCTATGATGCTCAGTGTTGCATCTCGGTGGAATGAGTCTCTGGCTGAATGTACTCCTGTGCCTAACCAGTACATTACGGAGTGGATGGGAGATGGCATGCTGTATATTGATACTGTCCACAGAATGACAGAATGCTGAGTGGGCTGCTTGCACGTAGTGTGGATGGTATGGTAATACACAGCTCAGGTCTCCAGAGGTCAATGTTATACAGATATAAGTGTACGGAGCACACAGGGACAGGGTACAAAGACTGTATTAGTGTAGTACCAGAACAATTTAAAGATAAAGATTTACTTTATTTGTTACATGTACATCAAAACACACAACAAAATGCATCATTGGTGTTAACAACTAACACAGTCTAAGGATGTACTGGGGGGTAGACTGCAAGTGTCGCTGTGCTTCCGTCTCAACAGAACATGCCCACAGCTTGCTAAACTTTAACCCTTACATCCTTGGAATGTGGGAAGACACCGGAACATCCAGAGGAAGCCCATGTGGTCATGAGGAGAATGTATAAGCTCCTTATAGAGAGCAGTGGGACTTGAACCTAATCGCCGATTGCTGGCGCTGTAAAGTGTAGTGTTAACTGCTATCTTTGAATGCCACCATATCCTGGAAGAATAGAAATTGAAAATCATGGAGTCATAGAGTAATAAAGCATGAAAGCAGGCCATTCAGCCCAACTTATCCATGCTGAGCAATATGCCCATCTATGTAATCCAATTTGCCCACATTTGGCAGACCATAGTTTGTGCGGCTTCAGAACTGTGTGTCAGACATGGCTATAAGCAGCACTGGGGCCCCACAGGGGACTGTACTGGCTTCCTTCCTGTTTACCCTGTATTCCTCAGACTTTAGATACAACACTGAGTCATATCATCTGCAGAAATTCTCTGATAACTCAGCAATAGTTGGGTGTATAAAGGGAGAACAGGAGGATGAATACAGGGCCCTCGTGAAGGACTTCGTCAAATGGTGAAACTGAATCATCTGCACTTCAACATCAGTAAGTCAAAGGAGATGGTGATGGATTTCAGGAAGGCGAAGCCTGCATTGCTCCCTGTTACTATTGATGGTGAGGATGTGGATATGGTGAGGACCCACAAGTACCTGGGGGTGCACCTGGATGACAGACTTGAGAGGAACACCTACACAGAGGCTTCTCAAAGAAGAGGCTTCAAGAAGAGCCAGAGTTGCCTTTATTTCCTGAGGAGACTGAGGTCCTTTGGAATATTCAGGCCTCTCCTTCACATGTTCTACTAGTCTGTCGTTGCCAGTACAATCTTCAATGAGGTGGTTGTGCTGGGGCAATGGCATCAACATGGGTGATGCCAACAGGCTCAATAAACTGATTAAAAAGGCTGGCTCTGTTACAGGAGTCAAACTGGACATGCCAGAGGTTGTGGTAGAACAAAGGACCCTACAGAAAATTCTGACAATTTTGGATAATGTTTCTCACCCTCTGCATGCTGCCTTGGCAGAACAGAGGAGCACTTTTAATAATAGACTAAGACAATTGCGCTGCTCCAAAGAGCGCTGTATGAGGTCATTCTTACCCTCGGCCATTAGGCTCTACAGTGAGCCAATCTGTAGCCAGGGAAGTGATGACACCCTCCTGTTAGAGTGTTTGAGGTAACTTATTTTTTTTATTCTTTTTTACTTCTCTTTTGTATTTGTATATCTGTGCACTTGTAATTTCCTTTGGGATCAATAAAGTATCTGTCAATCTATCTATCTATCACTCCATGCCTTTCATATCCAGGTACCTGTCTAAATGTCTTTTAAATGTTATTATTGTACTATATCTGAAACCACCTGGACTTCCCACTCCTCGTCACTTTCCAGTGCGTCCTGCAGGAAACATGCAACTGTATGCATGTCTTCTGAGAGCAGCTTAAGCTTGTCCTGCTCCCTGACCCCTCTGAATGCTCCTATCTAGCTTTGTGTGTCTACAACAGGCCCCCTCTTAGGTACAGCTATGTTGCTGGTCCCCAGCAAGAGTTAGTATGCCTTCAGGACTATTTCATCTGTTTTACTTCAAAGTATGCCTACCTTGAAGAAGTTTAAATCTTCTATTTATTGGGAGCTGAGTGAGATCTCTGTGATCTCTGTCGCCTGCCAGCTTCTATCCCTTTTCTTTGCAGTCCTGACAAAGGGCCTTGGCCTGAAACATCAACTATTTATTCCCCTCCACTGATGCTACTTGATTTTGAGTTGCTTCAGGATTTTGTGTGTGTTACTCAAGATTTTCAGCACCTGCAGGTTCTCTTTTGTAAGTGTGTGATTGTGCTTAACACAGTACCAGCTGAGTGTTATGACAGGATAGAGCATCTATCTGAAATCTAATGCTGTAGCTGGAAAAGAGAAGCGTTATGGCTTTAAGATCGCTCCTTCTATCTAAACAGAATGGTAATATGGTAATTTTGAAGTGTTGCAAAGGAATGTCATTGTAAGCTTAAGACGGCTGATGATGGATGGTGGTGATACAGGCTTGAAATTGTGAGAAAATATTCCAGATCCATCAACTCCCTCAACGTCCTGATGCAGTTAACGCTCCTCTGCATCTGAGAGCAGCAAAACTCATAAATGCTTTACTTCTCAGGTAATTGACTTTTTTTTTTGCAGGAATTCTCAGTTTCCCTATAAAAAGAAAATTCATTTCAAATTACTAATCTAATGTCATCATTATGTTTACTAAGCATGGATGATGTATATGCGAGATGCTGGCTTGCTCCTGAGTGCTTAATGGTGCATAAGATTAAGTCCTGGGTTTCAGCTGTGCCATGACTCCCTTCTGGTTCCCAGGCTGGCAAGGCATCCTGGGAAATCAAGGTAGCTTACTGCTGCTGGCAGGCGGGGGTTTTTTACCTGCCTGTGTGCACAAACAGCTGTCACCACTCCAGCTTCGTTCAATTGATCTCCACAATAAATCAGGGCGAGATAGGCGAGACGTCTTCCACCTTTTCAACTTGTCTCCTGAAGGTGCTGACTCATTTTCGATGCAAAAGGGAAGTGGGGTGTGGGGGGGGGGGGGGGAGAAATGATCATTTGGACAGTCAGGCCCTGCCATCCAGATAAGATGCAGTGATATATGCACTGACAGTTTCCCCCAGATTTAATCATGCAAAACATCAAAGAAAGGAAAGACAAAGCAGGTTGTTCCAGAGACCCTGAAATCTTACCTCAGTGACCACACTAAACCTGAACATTGAGTGTTGGTAAATCATTCAGGCCATGACTTAAACCAGATCTGATTCAGTAGAACAAAATGATCTTGGAATATAGATCCATAATTCTGGTAGGACAAAAGGATCTGGGAATATAGATCTACAATTCCTTGAAAATGGTGTCACAAGTAGATTCAGTTGTAAAGAGAGCGCGTTGGCCTTCATAAATCAGAGAACTGAGTACAGGAGTTTGAATGTTATGTTGAAGTTCTGTAAGTCGTTAGTGAGGCCTGCATTGCAGTATTGTGTACAGTTCTTGTAACCCATATACAGGAAAGTTATCAATAAGCTTGACAGACTACAAATAAAACTTACAAGAACGTTGCCGGAACTTGACAACCTGAGTTATAGGGGAAGGTTGGATAAGTTAGAACTTTATTCCCTGGAGTGTAGGAGAATCAGAGGAGATTTGATAGAGGTATACAAAAGTAAGAGGGCATTAAATAGGGCAAATGCAAGCAGATCATATGTTAAGGGTGAAAGGTGAAATATTTAAGGGGAACCTAAGGGGAGGGACCTTCTTTACTCAGAGGGTGGTGCAAGTGTGGAACGAGCTGTCAGCGGAAGTCATGGTTCAATTGCAATATTTAAGAGAAGTTTGGATAAGTACATGGGTGGGATGGGTGTGGAGAGGCGTGTCCAGGTGTAAGTCGATATGACTAGGCAGAATAAGAATTTGGCAATGGACTGGACAGACGGAAAAGAATGTTTCTGTACTGTAGTGCTCTATGACTCTATGATATCATCCTCACCCAATATTTCTAATGGGTCAATAGCTGTTGTCCTTCCTCCCTGGTCCTGGGCCACTCTGGCTAACTTTAATGCCACCATTTTTACCCTGACTGAACAAATAATGCAGACTAAGGATAGAAGGTGGCAATTGATTAGGCTTAAAGATGCTGACTGACAAACACTAACTGATATATCAGGTTAACAGGTGAAGGTTATGTCATATGAGCCTTCCAGAATAAGAAAGCTTTGCTTCAATTTCTTTCCAGTTCTGCTCCGGAAATATCTCACATACAATAAAAATGGGCAGCAGAGTAGAGTAACGGTTAGCGCACTTTACAGTACTGGGGTGCAATTCCTGCCGCTGCCTGTAAGGAATTTGTACATTCTCCCATGACTGCATGGGTTTCTTCCAGGTGCTCTGGTTTCCTCACACATTCCAAAGACGTAAGGTTAGGGTTAGTTGTTTCGAAGTGGTGGGTATGCTGTGTTGACACCAGAAGCACAACAACCGGTACAATTGTCACTGATTTGATTTGACACAAATTATGCATTTCACTGTATGTTTTGAGCACATATGACAAATCTTTATCTTTAATCTTTAAATGTAATATAAGGGGACTGAAAATTCAAAAAGGTGTGAGGTGGGCTCAATATCTTGTCAACCTATTTGGGGTCTGAATTGAAGCAATTCGGGGTTTATGAATAATATTCTAACCTCAGAGTCAAACCACCTGCCTAGTTCCTGCTTTTTCCCCTTTGTCCATCAGACTTAATTGAATACCATCCTGTTTAGATCTGATCCTGCAAACCTTACTTCAAATCGATCCTCAGCTTTGGTCCAATTCCCGCTCCAGTGTTGCAACTTCATCTCCATGATTTTTCTGAGTCTTTGCCTCCTTGTTCGGATTCATTTTCCAATCTTGCGCTGACTCCAACACCAGCATTGTTCTGATTCCATCTCCAACCTTTCTCCCACTCTATTTCCATCCTTGCTCCCATCCTAAGCTCAGTCTGTTATGACACATTTCCATGTTTTCCCAGTTCTACCTGTTGTATTATTCCAATTCCATCTCCAGTTTTGCTCTAATGAACTCCTCCATATTCTGATTCTGTCTCCAGCCTTACTCTGTAGCTTATCCGGATCTTCAAGTTCCTTTTACATCTTGTATAAGTTCTATTGTCAGAATTGATGTACATGTGACAAATAAAGCTAATTTAATCTTCAATTCCATGCCCAACTACATGGTTCCATCATCCAATCATTTCCAAATACATGTCCAGCATCAGAGCATATTCACCTCCAGTTTTTCTTTTAATTTCATCACCAGGCTTGACCTGATTTCATCTCAAGCCTTGTTTCAACACCATGTCAAGCCTCATTCCAATTCATCTCACCACCCACCCCTTGTTCTCATTCAATAAGACCATAAAATATAGGAGCAGTATTAGGCCCATTAAATCTACTCCACTATTTGATCATGCCTAATTTATTTTCCTTCTCAACATAATTTTCCTGTCTTCTCCCTTAGTAATCAAGAACCTATCAATCTCCGCTTAAAACATATTCAATGACTTGGCATTCACAGCAGTCTATAGCAATGAATTCCACAGATTCACCACCCCCTGAGTAAAGAAATTCCTCTTTACCTCTGTTCTGAACTGACATCTTTCTATTCTGAGGCTGTACCCTTTGGTTCTAGACCATCCTTCTATTGGAACCATCCTCTTCTCTTCTACTCTATCTAGACCTTACAATATTGGATAGATTTCAATGAGATCCACCCTCATTCTTTTAAACTCCAGTGAGTACAGGCCCAGAGCCATCAAATGCTCCTCGTACATTAATCCTTTCATTCCATGTCCAGTTCCATCTATGGTATTCCACACCCTTCTCATAGTTACTTCCAGTTCCATCTCCATTCATTTTCTGCTCTCACCTTTTGTGTTCCTCACAAGCCTTTTCTGTTTCATATCCACTAATCTTCAGCTAGGTTCCACTTCCATTCTTATTCTTTATCTAATTCTAAATATAACTTTTTCGAATTCCAACTCCACATTTTATCCAATTCCTTAACTGGCCTCGATTCAACATCCTACTTTGTTCTGATTCAATTCCCATTCTTGATCTGAATAAGTGCCCATCCGTTATCTAGTTCCTTATCCACCCTGACACAGATTTTCATGTGTGGCCTTGTTCCAGTCCCATAACCACTTATTTAAATTCACCCCCTATCACATTTCTGACCACTCATGGTCTTGCACTGATTCCAGCTCCAGTCATAAAATGATTGACTTGTCTCAGTTACAGTATATCTCTGGACAATTTGATCATCGTTGTTCATATTCCATCTCATTCCTTCCATTTTCATCACCAGCTTTTGTCTAATTCCATATTCAGCTTTGTTCTAACTCCATTCTCAGACTTGTTCTGCTTCTATTCCCAGCAGTTTATCCCGCTTTGTTCCTGATCCAACTTACCTTCTTCTAACCTCCCAAATCCATGTTTTTCAGTTCCATTTCCAGTCTATGCCCAATTCCATCCCACCCTCCACCCTTTTACAAACTCTCACCCTGTTCTGATTCTACTGCTGGCTTTGTTCCAATAAATTCCAGGTCTGGAATCACAGCAGCAGCACGAATATTATGGCTTCAGAAGACTTTCTGATGGCCAATCCATTGCCTCTATTCACCAAGCAAGCCAAAACCATGCTACTGGAAGGTGTGCATAAGAGAAAGGTTTGTTCACATTCCTTTCTCCACCCTATTTCAATCATATAATCCATCCTGTTCCAATTGAAGATAATGAAAAGTTTAGCTTTGCTCGTCACATGTACATTGTCACAGGTACAATGCACCGTTTGTGTCAACAACTAACATGGTTTGAGCATTGTGCTGGGGGAAGCCTGCAAGTGTTGTTACACTCCTGGCACCAACATAGCATGTTGCTCACTAACCCTAACTCTAACCGTACCTTTTGGAACGTGGGAGGATATCGGAGCACCTGGATGAAACCCATACAGACAGCAGCAGAAATTGAATCCTGATCGGTGATTGCTGGTGCTGTAAAGCATTGCACTAACCACTATGCTACCATGCTGCACTACCCTTCCGCACCCATTCTTACCCTTGTATTGAACCAACTCCTGAACTTGGTCCAACTCCATTCCCAGCCTTGTTCCATCCCCATTGATATTCCAATTCTCGCCCTATTGCTGAAATTCCATTTTGTTCTGATTTACCACTTAATTGGTTCCAAGTTATTAACCTGGTTCAAAATCCCTCTGAAAATGTTCCAATTCCAGCTCCAACCTTCCTCCAATTTCACCCCTACTTGCTCAATTCCCAGCTCCATCCTTATTCTGAGAACATGCTCAACTTTTACTGACTTGGTGCTCACCCATCATCCAATTTCAACTGGTCTTATTCTGACTGCATTTACAGCGCTATCACCTGATCCAGATGGTCTGCATCTTATTTTGCTAGGGAAGCGATGGAGAAAATTGCAGAAGTGATGTTTGTAATCTTCTGAACATTCACAGATTTCAGAGAGTGGAGCCTGAGAATCAGAAAATGGCAATGTTTCTCCCTTACTTAACCTCAGTGGCAGGGAAAATTCTAAAAAGTATAATCAGGTCCAGAATTAGAATACACTCATTCAAGTATGACCTCATTAGTGAAAACTAGCATGTAACATTGACTGTTTATTTCCCTCCATAGATGCTGCCTGACTTGCTGAGTTCCTCCAGCATTTTGTGCGTGTTGCTCTGGATTTGGGTGCCGGAGTGGAGATACAGTACGTCGCTACCAAAAAATACGTAAGGTGCTCCTTTCCTATGCTAGCCTGCAGGTCACCCTTGGGCAAGGTGTAGCACCTGCTTAGTCCCTCAATCAGGGTCATGCGAAGCCATGGGAGCAGGTGGTGGATGGTTGTATGAGCAGCTGATACGCATCACAGGTCCTGGTTATGTGATCGCTGATGCCAGGCAGACAGTCTCTGAAGAGTACTGATAACGGCTGGGGTCACCCATCTTGTAAAGACACTGCCCAGAAGAAGGCAAGGTAAACCACTAATATAGAAATTTGCCAAGAACAACCATGGTCAAGACCATGATCACACACGACATAGTGAATAAAGAATGAATGAATGCTTTGGATTTCCAGCATCTGGCAAATCTCTTGTGTTTATGTAAGAATCACAGGTGCCCAAGAGATTTGAGAGAGTTTTTTGATGAAGTAGCAGAGAAGGCTAATGAGAGGAATATGGTTGATGAAGTATTTATGGATTTCCAAATTACTTTTGGTAGGATGCAGTAGATTGGGCTTGTCATCAAAGCCATGGAATAGAAGGAGCTGAGCTGAGGAGAAGGAGAAATTTCAGAGAACATAGATAAGTAGTGATTGTTTGTTTTATTTTTGGAATGGAGGGAACAATGCATTGGGAGTTTCCCAGCAGTTGGTACTTGTATCACTGCTTTTCTTAATGTATATAAATCAAAGATTTAGGGTTGGGTGTAGAGGACAACACAATTTTCAATATTAAAGAACACAGAGGTACAGTGAACTGTGAGAAGGATTCTAATAGATTGTAATAGATTTCAAAGAGATATGAACAGGCTGGTGGAATGTGTAGATAGGTGGATAGGTGGCAGATGAAATTTAAAATCATGGAATGAAATTGTTACATTTTTCTACCATGAATGAAAAGAGGCAATGTACACTAAAAGGCACAAACACAGGGAGATCCGGGTACATTTATTGACACATCATTGGAAGTGGCAGACCAGATAGTGTAAGTGATTAAACAAATTAGAGGGGATCCTGGGCATTATAAATAGAATTACAATGTACAAGGGGAAGGAAGTCCACATAACAATAAGAAGATTCAGATGAGATTCACCAGGATGTTATTTGGGATGGAGTGGTTCAGTTACAAGGAGAGACATAATTTCTTTCAGATTCAATCGTTGGTCTCTGTTCAACTATATATGCAGACTTCATGAAGCAAAAAGTTACAATTTTTGGAGATATGAAATAAAATATAAACAGATAATATCATGGTTACTCAACAGGTCAGGCAGTATCTGTGAAGACAGAAACAGTTAATGTTTCAGGTCTGTGCTGAGGCCCAGATCAACAACTTGAACTCTTAACTCTTTTTCTCTGTCCACAAAAGCTGCCTGACCTGCGAATCATCGATGGTATTTGTTTTGTTTTTAATTCCTTGTCTGTCTCAGTTCTAATTCCACTTCCATCACACAATCTGATCTCCCTTCCATTGACACTTCCTGTTGCTTCGGGAAAGCAGCCAACATAATGAAGGATCCCTCCCATTCCAGTCTTTCTTTCTCTCCTCTCTCCCATGGGGCAGAAAATACGCCATGTACCACCAGACTTAAGGAGAACTTCTATCCAACTGTTATTAGACTCTTGAAAGGACTTGTCATACGGAATCAGAATCGGTTTTATTATAATTGGCACATGTCATGAAATGTGTTGTTTTGCAGCAGCAATATTGTGCAATACATAAAATTTACAACAAGTTATCAAATAAATAATTGACGCAAATGATGAATAATGAGGTAGTGTGCATGGACCATTCAGAAATCTGATGGCAAAGGGGAAGAAGTTATTCTTAAAATGTTGAGTATGAGTCTTCAGGTAACTGAACTAACATAAAGGGGTGAGGTTCCCTAATGATGAATGCTGCCCTCTTGAGGCACCACTTCTTGAATACAACTTTGATGGTGTGGAGAGTTGTGTCTGTACTGAAAATGGCTGAGTCTACAACCGTTTGCAATCTCTTGTGATCCTGTCCATTGTAGACTCCACACCTGACTGTGATGCAATCAGTCAGAATGCTCTCCATTGCAGATCTGTAGAAATTTGCTAGAGTCTTCAGTGACATACAAAATCTGTTCAAATTCCTAATTAAGAAGAGCCACTGGCATACCTTCTTTGTGATTGCATGTACGTTTTGGGTCCAGGTCAGATCCTCTGAGATGTTGACACCCAGAAACCTGAAGCTGCTCACCCTTTCACCAGTGACACCTCAATAAAAACTTGTGCATTCTCCCAACTTCCCCTTCCTGAAGTGCACGATCAGTTCCCTGGTCTTTGTTGAAACACTACTCAACCAACCAGCCAGTCAATCTCACTCCTGTACGCCTCCTGGTTACCATCAGAGATTCTGCCAATAACAATCGAGTCATTGGCAAATTCATAGAAATTATGACTCATGTTCATCAGTGAAATGGAACAAAATAATTACACGGAGTACAGCAGTCGCTTTATATATTTAGTGCTCCTAATATATTTGGTGAAGCACGCCAAATATCAGCAAGTCATGATTATCCACCATATACAACTAGGAAATGAAATATATATGATACTGTAGTAGATATGTTACCAAATAAGCAAATCAGAATCTATTAGTATATACATAACTACAGCACTATGCAAAAGGTTTAGGTACATATATATTGTTAGGGTGCCTAAGACCCTTGCACAGCATTGTAGTAACATTATGCATTGCACCACCATTTGCTGCTTCAAAAAAAAAACACCAAATTGCATTACATATGATAAACCTGATTCTGATATTGGTCTTTATTGTGGACTGAGAATGGGAAGGGAGCAGGGAGAGCAGAATCATGGTTAGGAAAAGGGGAAGGGAGAGGAGAGGGAGTGGGAAGCACCAGAGAGACATTCTGTAATGATCAATAAACCAATTGTTCAGAATCAAATGACCTTGCCTGGTGTCGCAGGGCTGAGTGTATCTGCACCACTGCCACCCCCCCCCCCCACCCTGATACTTCTTCACTGTCACCTGTCCCACACCCCTCCGCAGCACTCCACCCTTATCGTTCCCAACATCCTTTGATCCTGCCAGATATACAAATTCACTCTCTATGCCACATTGACAAATGCACTACTGTACAATTTGAATTATTAAATATCAGTCTGGAATAAATTATAGTAAATGCAAGTTGCTTTTGGTTAGTAAGTTTGTTGTCCTCATCCATTTGGCTCTTGTGACATCATTTTTATTACAGTGCAGTTGATTGTTACCTGCCTTTGACAAGGCGCAGAAACCATTTAGAGTTATATCTACCCAGTAGCTGAAGTATTTTTTGAGGGCAGCTAGGAATAGGTAATAAATAATAGTCTTGCCAGTAACACCATGGATTCCAAGTTCACTGGGCAACTGTGTCACGTGTTGATTCTGAGCACCGACTTTGGCCATTGGGCGTATTTAAGGCAGAGCTTGATAGGTTTTTGATTAGACATGGCATCAAAAGTTATGGGGAGAAGGCTGGGATGTGGGGATGTGGAACAAAGAATCAGCAATGATTGAATGGCGGAGCAGGCTCGATGACCAAATGGCCTAGTTCTGCTCCTATGTCTTATGGTCTTAATAAGGACCAAGATTTATCCATAGTTTACACTTAGTTGGCTGGGCTGATCATTTTGTCAAGTAAGTTCAGTGGAGAAATAACTCAGAATTCCTACTGTGAACTCTGTGAAATGTGTTCAAGATCTGCCGCAGCTTACTATTTCCTGATGATCATAATCTGGATTCACAGGTGAAAAGTGTTTGGCATTTGACATCCTTGGGAGTATCAGTCATAACCATAAGACCATAAGGGGTAGGGACAGAATTAGGCCATTCAGCTCCACCAGTCCATCATGGCTGATTTATTAACCCTCTCAACTCCATTCTCCTGCCTTCTCCCCATAACCTTTGATGCCCTTACTAATCAAGAACCTTTCAACCTCTGCTTTAAATATACCCAATGACTTAGCCCCCTCAGCCATCTGGGGCAATGAATTTAACAGATTCCCCACCCTTTGGATAAAGAAATTCTTCCTTATTTCTGTTCTACAGGGATATCTTTATATTCTGATGCTGTTGCCTCTGGTCCTAGACTCTCCCATCATTGAAAACATCCTCTCAACACCCACTCTATCTAGGCCTTTCAAGATTCGGTATGTTTCAATGAGATTCTCCCTCATTCTTCTAAACCAGAGATTCCCAACCTGGGATCCTCAGACCCCTTGGTTAATGGTAGGTGTCCATGGCATAAAAAAAGTTGGGAACTCCTGTTCTAAACTTTAACCGTAGTTATAGTGAGCAACACACAAACAATGCTGGAGGAACTCAGCAGTTCTGGCAGCATCTATGCAAGGAATGAACTGATGACAATTTGGGCAAAGACCCTTTGTCAGAATTGGAAAAGAAGGGGGCAGAAGACAGGTTTTTAAAAAAAAGTTAAAAATTTGTGCTCTTTTGTATCAGACCGTACAGATATTGGCGGTATGCAAAGTTACAGTTTGAGTGGAAGAATAAGAAACAAGGTGAACTATATGGTAGAATCATAAACACAACAGTTTCTGCAGATGCTGGAAATCTGGAGCAACACACACAAAATGCTTGAGGAACTCAGCAGGTCAGGCAGAATCTGTGGACGGAAATGAACAGTCAATATTTCAGATCGAGACCCTTCATTGGAACTGGAAAGGAAGGGGGCAGAAGTCAGAATAAAAATTTCAGCTTGAGACCCTTCCGAGATGTTGACTGTTCATTTCCCTCCATAGATGCTGTCTGACCTGCTGATTTTCTCCGGCACTCTATGTGTGTTACAAAATGAGAAAGGAGGAAGTGGATGTTTGCACATAAATTTACTAAGCTGGCTGATCAAGTTGAAAGTCTGTTAAAAAAAAAATCATATGGATTCTTGGCTTTATCAATAGATAAATGATAACTTTTAAATAGCTGGAAGTTTGGAGTTAGGTCAGAGGAAGAAAGTATTTTTAAAAAAATGCTCACCAGTTCCAGCCCTTTGATTTCTACTTTGTCTAAGGGAAATTCTGCTTCAATCAAACATGTTGCCAACTTCGATACTTTGGTAAGTTTAAAAGCCTCTGGTTTCATGGTTTTTACAAGCTGTACTATCAGCAGCCAGGTTTCTGAAGACTCAGTGTTTGAAAAGAAGTGGGTATGGGTCTAGGAGAAGATGGTATGACCTTCCCAGGCTACTCCACATCAGCTCCGTATTCTCTAGGATTAGACTCCATTCTTCAGGGCACAGATGGACCTGGCTTTGCTTGCAACTGGTTCAATCTCCAGAGTAGGGATTGCCACATCTGAACTGTTGGCAATCACATCTAACTAGCCCCCCAGCCTGCTCAGGAGTCTTCCACACTTGACTGGAAGCAGGCATGCCAATGCTGCTGATTTCCTGTCAATGATTAAAGGTATAAACCGTGGAGTTAAAAATCCAATCCTCAAGTTACTGGTTTCCCATCCAAAACTCCTCCCTTCACCTAGGTGACTGACTCCTGGTTTTTGACCCTTCTGCTCTCTGTATAATTTTATACATCTCAGTTAAGCATCTCCACAGCCTCCCCTCGTCTAGAGAAAACAGTCTGAGTTTATCCAATTTTTCCTCATAGCTATAAATCTTCCTCATAAATGTCCTCTGCACTCTCTCCAGTTCAATCACAACTTTCCTCTAAATGATGTCCAGAACTATGCACTGTTGTTATCAGAGCAGGGGAAAAAAATCAGCGAAAATTTGACAGAGGTGTTCACAAATATAAACAGCTCAGATGGAGTGAGATAGAAAATTATTCCCAGATTTAAAAAGGGCTGGAGTAAGTAAATGGTAATGCAAACTTTTAGGTGAAAAAGAACGGGCAATTTATTGAGATAACTTGCCTCTGCTCTGGAAAGCAGTTCCTGAAAGGGCAGGCAAAATAGATTCAAAAATAACATAGGGAAGGGAATTAATCCTTAAAACACAATTTTCAGGGCAATGTACAAAGGGTGGCATGGTAACGCAGCGATCAGTGTAATTGCGTCACAGCAATCACCGGTTAGGGTTCAATCCCCACCGCTGTCCGTATGGAGTGCATACATACTCTCTGGGTCCACGTGAGTTTTTCTGGGTGCTCTGCTTTTCCCCTATCTTCCAAAGGCATACAGTTGTAGTTATTGAGTTGTTGGCGTGCTACTTTGGCACCAGAAGCATGGTGACACTTGCAGGCTGTCCAGCACAATCCTTGCTGATCTGGTTGGATGTAAACGATGCATTTAACTGTATGTTTCAATGTACATGTGACAAAAAGCTAATCTTTACTCTGCAAAAAAGAGCTGGTGAATGAGATTAATATGATTCGTTCTTCCAAATAGTCAGCATGAACAGTAGCCTGAAATATCTCCTTCACAGTGCTTTACAGGTTGGGCCAGACAGATTAAAGTCAACAAATTATAATATGGATGTAGTTTGTGATTTATGGGTGTTGATTGTGGATTATAGGTGGCTAAATTGCATTCAAGTAGCCTCCAATCTGATGGCATGAATATTGATTTCTCCTTCCAGTAAAAAATGCCTGCCCCCCTCCCCCTTCCTCTATTCCCTTCTCTGGCCTTTTACTTCTTCTCATCTGCCTACACTTCTCTTGGGTCCCTTCCTCCTTCCCTTTGTTCTACAGTCCACTCTCCTCTCCTATCAGATTCCTTCTTCTCCAACCCTTTACTTTTCCTACCCTCCTGGCTTCACCTATCACCTTCCAGCTAGCCTCCTTCCCCTCCTCCCACCTTTTTAATCTGATGTTTTCTCCTTTCCTTTCCAGTCATGAAGAAGGATCTTGGCCTGAAATGTCAACTGTTTATTCATTTCCATAGGTGCTGCCTGACCTGCTGAATTCCTCCAGTATTTTGTGTGCGTTGCTTTGGATTTCCAGCATTTGCAGTCTTTCACGTGTTCATGATCAGGTTAATAGGTTAGGTAATGTGAGATGGGGAGGGGGTGGTGGGTGGGGTGGGGGTGTGGGGAGAGAGCTGCAGAGGTAAGCTAATTTCCAAATCATGTTTAGTACAAGCAGGCCGTTATGTTAGGAAACCAACTGACTCCTGTTCAAACCTGAGAATGCTCTCCAGGTCTAACTAACTGGCAAATGCACGAATAAGGCACAAAATTCTGGAGGAACTCATAATGTCAGTCAGCATCCATGGAGCATCTATTAACATTTTAGGCTAAGACTCTTCGTCAGGATGGCCCAAAATGTTGACTGTTTACTCCCCTCCATTGATGCCCCCTGACCTGCTGAGTTCTTTCAGCGTTTTGTGTGCTGTTCAGTATCATCGGTGTTGCCCCAGCACTGAAGGGCAATTCTCTATAATCTCACCTTTCTAAAGGAACGCAGTGTGAAAGTGAAGCACTGCCAATGCTATGCTCTCCTGCTCCGTGTGTTGCCTCCCAGCCCCTCCTGCCTCCACTGACTCTATTAATTCAACTCATTTGTCTTAAGCGCCTTTATAAATAATGGAGACCTTGCAAGGGGACCTTCTGTGTGGAACTTCAACTTCCCTTATTCCCGCGGGAGAAATTGTGAGCAAAAAAACTAATTTTGCTGTAAATAGTTTGTCAGTAGACCCACAGAAAGCCATAAATTATCAGTGTAGAGTCAGGAAGCAGCATGTCACTGGAAGGAGAAGGGAGAACAGTACAATCCAAGTGTGACTAACTTTTCCACACAGATTAATAACAGCTTCCAAAGGGGATTTGTTGTGAAGTGGTAACACTATAAAAAGGGTCAGTCAGAAGCAAATGGTGATGAATTGGTCCAGGCTTTTTTCCCATTTCTTATTTTAAATCTGTATGCTCTTGTACCACAGGCCAGAATCAATAACCTTCTCAGAAACATGTCGTGTGGCAGCAAAAAGCCTAGAGGAAGCTAGAAAACAAGCAGATTATAGTGTCAATGTTTACTCTGTGCTTTTCATTGTTCGATTGATTTATAAAATTGTGTAGCTCAAGCGGATAAAACTTTATTAGATTCTGGCAGTTAAACCTTTAAACCCATTGGGTAAAAGGTCATTTACCAAGGTTCATCTTCTTTTAACTCTCAGGTGAAAACCAGTTTTTTTTCCCTATTTTTTCCTGTCACATGAGTTTATTTGTAAACTCATCTTGTTCTCTAGATCCTACCTAAAATTACTGTACTATTCCCCACCCCAGCCCTAATATAAATGCCAGGACGTTTCCCTACCGGAACAGAGAATTTGTCTCAGCCTCTGTGTTCTTTTCAGAAGTCCTTTTGCTGGAGTTCCCACCCTGGGGTCCATGGAACCCTCAGTTAATGGTAGGGGTCCATGGCATTAAAAAAAGGTTGGAAACCCCTGTTTTAAGCTGTTATTGGCTTCTAAGCTAAAAGACCGTGCTTCCATTTCTTGCCTACCTCCAGGGCATGGTTGATCTGATGTAAGTTTCTCACAGCTTTCATACGCTTTGCTTCCCCACATTGGAATCAAAGTTCACCACACTGTCCCCTCCTATAATTCATTGTTTCCCGGGACTGTAAAACTGTAGAATTCCTCGACTCCTTCATTTTTCCAATCCAATCCTTCTACAATTTACAACCTTTTATAATACTGGGGCATTCTTTATGTACCTTGTATACTGTACTGAGCAGACTGTACTTTCAAGCCTCTATTGACCAAGATATAAGAGAGTCTGTCAATGGAGTGAAAAGCCCTAACAAGATTCCTGATGCTATTGCTTTCAGTACTGAGGAAGAAATACCTTAAAAAGTGACATGAATGACCTTATGGCGATAAATAAGATTGTAAATGGATTAGAAAATGTAAATCTAGAGCAGTACAAGTAATAGACCAGGAGGCCGTAAGATCTTAAGACATTGAAACAGAATTAGGACATTCAACCCATCAGGTCTGTTTCATCATTCAATCATGGCTGATTTATTTTTCCCAACCCCATTCTCCTCACTTCACCCCAAAACCTTTGACGCCCTTACTAATCAAGAACCTAACAACCTTTGCTTTAAATATACCCAATGATTTTGCCTCCACAGCCGGATTCCACAGATTCACCACCCTCTAGCTAAAGAAATTCTGCTTCAACTCTGTTCTAAGGGGATGGCCTTCTATTCTGAGGCTGTGCCCTTTGGCCCTAGACTCTCCCACTACAGGAAACATCCTCTCTATGTCCACACCATCTATGCCTTTCTATATTTGATAGGTTTCAATAAAATCTCCCCATATTCTTCTAAACTTCAGCAAGTACAGGGCCAAAGCCATAAAATGCTCCCCATACATTAACTCTTCCATTCCTGGGATATCTTTCCTGAACTTCCTCTGGACCCTCTCCAATCCCAGCAAATGCTTTCTTAGATAAAGGGTCTAAAACAACTCACAATATTCCAAATGCTATCTGACAAATGCCTTATAAAGCCTGAGCATTGTATCTTTAGAACGGTAAGGCAAAGGAACACAATTTCAGAACTAAAACAGAACATACCGGAAAAACTCAACAAATCAGGCAGCATATTTGTGTCGGAGAGGCAGTTAACATTTTGGATCTGAGACCTTTTGTTTCTCTTTCTACAGATGCTGCCTGACCTGCTGAGCTTAACCTGGACTTTTAGTTTTTATGCCAGATTTCCAACATCTGCAGTTATTTTTTTAAAGTTTAGAATAGATTTTTTGTCAAATTCATTTTCAGGGTATTGGCATCAGAGTAAGATCAGCTTTTATTGACCATCCTTGACTACTCTTGAGGGGGTAGTACAAGCTGCCTTCTTGAATCACTGCAGTAACATTTCTGGTGTAACATTGGGAGATTCTCTATATAATGTGTGGACTGGATGCTTGAGTTGGACTGTGGAAGCAAAATTCCTGGCATTATTTAAAATACACTTGGATGTTCTGAATGGTTCCTTCAGAATGGAATGGCTTCTTGTTCTAAAATAAAAGGTGTATGATTTTGATCTGGAAAATTGTAATTAATTTTCAGATGGGCCATATCATTCTGGACCTTAAGGTACAAGATTGTGTTGGAACAACAACCTTGCACTCAACGTCAACAAGATCAAGGTATTGATTGTGGACTTCAGGAAGGGGAAGTCGAGCGAACACACACCAGAAGGCACCACAGCAGCTATATTACATTAGGAGTTTAAGGAGAATTGGCATGCCACCAAAGTCACTTGCAAATTTCTACAGATGTACCATGGAGAGCCTTCTAACTGGTTGCATTGCTGTCTGGAATGAAGGGGCCACTGCACAGAATCAGAAAAGGCTACAGGCTCAGCTAGCTCTATCATGGGCAATAGCCTGCCTAGCATCGAGGACACGTTCAAAAGGCAATGCCTCAAAAAGGCAACATCCATCATTAAGGACCCCTATCACCAAGGACATGCTCTCTTCTCATTTCTACCATCAAGGAGAAGGCACAGGAGCCTGAAGACACACACTCAACTTTTCAGGATGTTGTGCAGTCATGCAACATGCAAATCATTTTCTAATTATCTAATAGTTTGGCTTCAAAAATGTGTGAACTTAATTTGAACATCCAAAAGAAAAAGGGAGTATTTGCATTTGTATAGTATCTTACAAAATAGAACAATGATCCAAAACACATTCTTGACAAAGTTATGACTGTTATTTAAACAAACTAGGTAAATTAAGATTTTCACATTAGACTTGATATTTGATAAGTATGGTGAACATTTAGATATATTCAATTTAATCTCCTTTAGTGACACTGGCTAACGAATAAATATTGGTCAGGACACTGGGAGAACTTGCTGTACTTTTCAAATAGAACCAGCATGGGAGACCTCAGTTTTATGTATCAAAGCTTGAAATTTTTGGCAATATTACATTCCCTCAGCTGGACCTCATGATCCTGAATAATAATCTTGCAGTAATGAATCAGCTTTTCTCACGAGGAGTGCAATGTGTACCCAATTTATCCTGATGAGATAGGAACACAGCTCATAAGTTTTGCACATTGGTAGTTTGTTAGTGTTTGTTATTAATAGTTTTTCATAAATTAAAGCCAGAAACAGTCCCTTTGGTCCATCGAGTCCGTGTCAAACAATTTAAACTGCCTTGTCCCATTGACCTGCACTGGGACCATAGCTCTCTATTCCCCTGCCATCCATGTATCTATCCAAACTTTCCTTAAACTTTGAAATCAAGCTCACATTGTTTGGCAGCACGTTCCACACTCTCATGACCCTCTCAGTGAATAAATTTCCCTTCATGTTCCCCTTAAACTTTTTACCTTTCACCCTTAAGCCGTGGCCTCCAGTTGTAGTACCACCCAAACTCATTGGAAAATGCTTGCTTGCATTTACCTTGTCTATACCCCTCACAATTTTGCATACCTCTATCAAATCTCCTCTCAGTCTTCTATGTTGCAAGGAATAAAGTCCTAACCTATTCAATCTTTCCTTATGACTCAGGTCCCCCAGTCCTGGCAACATCATGGTAAATTTTCTCTGCACTCTTTCTATTGTATTTCTTTATTTTCCTGTAAATGCCTGCAAGAAAACAAATCTCAATATAGTAACGGTGACATATATGTATTTGGATAATAAATTTACTTTGAATAACTGGATGTTGAAAAGAGAACCCAAACAATACTTTTAAATTTCAAAAATGGAGCCTGGATGCTGTGTCTAGAAGAGGGGATTTCAGTCTTAGACTATTGCATAATTCATTTAAGAAGGAAGGTATCAAAGCTGCAGAGAAAGACCAGGAACGTGGTATTGAGATCATCAAAGATCCTCACCATCCAGCTCATGCTCCGTTTTCACTGCTGCCATTAGATAGTAAGTACAAGAGCCTCAGGACTTGCACCAACAGGTTCAAGAACAGTTACTAACCCTCAATCTCGAACAAAAGGGGTAAGTACACTCATTCTGTTTCTGGTGTTCCCACAACCAATGGTCTCACTTGAAACACTCTCTATCTTGTTATTTCATGCTCTCATTTTTTATTGCTGTTCATATTTGCACTTGTGTAGTTTGTTGTTGATTGATCCTGTTTACAGTTACTGTTCTATAAATGTGTTAAGTATGCCTGCAGGAAAAAGAATCAGTGTTGACATAAAGTGCATGTACTCTGAAAACATATTTTACTTTGAACTTTAGTGGAGCAGGTAGGAAGGATTGTTCTCTCTTTTTCCATTCCCCATTCTGGGTCCTCTCTTAACCCTTCTCCTCAACTCTCATCCCTCAGATTCCCTCCCTCCTTCCCTTTCTGTGATTGTCCACTCTTCTCTCCTATCAGATTCCTTCTTCTTCTTCAGCCCTTTACCTCTTCCATTTATCATCTCCCAGTTTCTTACATCATTCCCCCCTCTGCCGCCCACCCACCTGCCCTCTTACCTATCACCTGCTGGCTTATACTCCTCCTCCCCCACCTTCTTATTCTGCTTCAGCCCCCTGCCTTTCCAGTCCTAATCGGCCTGAAACATTGACTGTTTACATCTCTCCATAGATGCTGCCTGACCTGCTGAGTTCCTGCAGCATTTTCTTTATGTTACTCTGGATTTCCAGCATTTGCAGTATCTCTTGTGTTTATGGCGTGCTTCTCTGGCACCTGTTCTTCTATGTTGGATGTTTTCCTGTTTCTATAATCTTTAACAGTGAATATCTGTCAACTACCTTAACAGTGACTTTCTTTATTTTCACTTTTGGGTGACAAAATATTTGTGAACGCTCTAACTAAGATACAGAACCTATGATTTAATTTTGATATACTCACCTTTTGGTGATATTTGTTTGAGGATGAAGGAGGTTGATTCGGGCAGGGAGACAATATTTTTAAATAACAAGAATTTACTCATTAACTCCATCCAGAGAGAAAGAAACAAATAAAAATGCTCTGAAACTAATGAAGAGGGTTCTTCTAATCTTCTTTCTCTCTTTAAAAGAAGCACGGCGACAGTGAAGTATTTGACAGTATTCTCTGGCAGCTTAAGTATCTAGGTGACGATAGTCTTATCTCCTTTGAGGAAATGCTGACAAGTACTGTTGCAAGGGAGTTGTTACCCACCGACCTTGTCACCCCACACTTTCAATCCTAATATGTGCTCTCTCTTCCTGTTTCTAGTCCTGTTCAAAGACAGGCAGTGCTCGGGCTCCCTCACTGTTAAAGCTGTTCGCTTTTGTCAGGAAGACAAAGAACTTCCCACTCGCTTTGTATCACACTGTCAGGCACAATTATCAGCTGACAGGACGGGGCGGCAGGGGGAGATGGGCACTGAATAGCACAGGATGGAAATGGGCTTTTGAGGAGCATGCTGGCGCAGGGTTAAAGGCCTGACAGGGCAGAAGGGAAAGTGGAAATGGGAGGCGGGGGAGACAAAAGAGGAGGATGAACAAGGGGCTGACAAGCAGAGAAGGAGAAATAAAAGGCAGAGAGTAAAAGGCAGGACAGAGATCCTGTCAAAAAGGAAAAGATGCTCATGAAACAGATGGTTCGGAGCTGAGCTGAAAAGCAAAGGAAAAGCAGATACGTTAAGGATGGACATAGAAATACAAAAGGATATATAGAGTAGTAAACAGAATGTGAGCTCTCCTAGTGACTCAGCTGGTAACACTATGAGGAGCTGAGATATTACCATCAAGAAGACACAGGTCATTGGTGAACCAATGTGGATTTTAAAACTGGTGGAGATGGGAAGGTCTCCCAAGTCTCCTCAACAGGACAGAATGGCTGTGTAAATATGGGAAGTAGAGGGAATCCACCCAGACAGTGATACATGGGCCAGACCGCATTTGGAGCACTGTGAGCAGTTTTGGGTCCCATATCTAAGAAAAGATTTGCTGGCGTTGGAGAAGGTCCAGAGGAGAATGACCCCAGGAATGAAAGGTTTAAACTTTAAAGTATGAGGAGTGTTTGATGACTCTGGGCCTGTACACACTGGAGTTTAATAGAATGAGAGAGCATCTAATTGAAACCTATTGAATATTGAAAGGCCTAGATACAGAGGAGGTGGAGAGGATGTTTCCAGTATTAGGTGAGACTAAGAACAGGGGGTACACCCTCAGAATACAAGCATGTTCCTTTGAAACAGTGATGAGGAAAAAGTTCTTTAGCCAGAGGGTGGTGAATCTGTGGAAGTCATTGCTATAGATGACTTTGGGGGCCAAGTCATTGAGTATATTTAAAGTGGAGGTTGATAGGTTCTTGATTAGTAAGGACATCAAAGATTATAGGAAGAAGCAGGAGAATGATGGAGCAGGATGGCCTAATTCTGCTCCTATGTCTTATGGTCTCATGGCTGAGAACAAGGCCAATGACTCGACTTATATGTGGACTGGATGAGAGGCCAGTGCCTGAGCCTCACATTACAGCAGATTTAGCATCCTCAGAGTGAAGGTAATTGTGTTTTTATTTATTTTGCTTTAATGCCCTAGTTAACATGTTCTTGTGAATAAAACTCTACTGTTACAAAAGTTCACCTCCTCAGACTCCACTCTCACTTGCAAGATCTTAGAGCTAATATTTAGAATCACAGATTAACAGTGTGAAAATAGGACTTTGGCCCAACTTGTTTTGTGCTGACCATGATTCCCACCAAGTTAATCCAATATCCTTCCAAACCCCTCCTATCTCCATGCTCATCCAAATGCCTTTGAACTGTTATTATTGTACCTCCCGCAGACACTTCCTCTGGTAGCTCATTCTATCAATGCACCACCTTCAGTGCAAAGAAGTTGTTCCTAAGGTTCCTTTTAAATCTTTCTCCTATTTTTGCTGTATCTCTCTGTCAAAATCAAATTCAGGTTTATTATCATTGACATATGCTGTGAAATTTGTTTTATTGTGGCAGCAGTACAGTGCAAGACATAAAGAGAGATATGCACAAAAACAGGCCATTCGGCCCTCAAGTCTGCTCCACCATTTCATCATGGCTGATCTAATTTTCCTCTCAGCCCCAGTCTCCTGCCTTCTCCCCATATCCCTTCATGCCCTGGCCAATCTATCAACGTCTGCCTTAAATATACATAAAAACATGGCTTCCACAGACGCTTGTGGCAAAGAATTCCACAGATTCACCACCTTCTCGCTAAAGAAATTCTTCCTCATCTCCATTCTAAAAGGATGCCCCTCTATTCTGAGGCTGTATCCTCTGGTCTGAGACTCTCCCACCATGGGCAACATTCTCTCCGCATCCACTCTACCATTCATTTTACCATTCGATAGGTTTCAACAAAGTCAGCCCTCATTCTTCTGAATTCTAGTGATGTTAGGCTCAGAGCCATCAGACGCTCTTCATATGACAAGCCACTCAATCCTGGAATCATTTTCATAAACCTCCTTTGAACCCTCTCCAGTTTCAGCACATCCTTTGTAAGATAAGAACCCCCAAACTGCTCACAAAACTCCAAGTGAGGCCTCACCTGTGCTTAACAAGACTCAACATTACATGCTTGCTTTTATATTCTAGTCCTTTTGAAATGAAAGCTAATATTGCATTTGCCTTCCTCACCACAAACTCAACCTGCAAATTAACCTTTAGAAAATCCTGCACAAGGACTCCCAAGTCCCTTTGTGCCTCAGTATTTAGTATTTTCTCTCCATTTAGAAAACAGTCAACCCTTTTTATTTCTTCTACCAAAGTGCATAACCATACACTTTCCACCATCAGCCATTTCTTTGCCCATTATCCTAATTTGTCTAAGTCCTTCTTTAACCTCTCAACTTCCTCAAAACTACCTGCTCCTTCACCTAACTTCATATTGTCTACAAACTTTGCAACAAAGCCATCAATTCCATCATCCAAATCATTGACATATAACATAAAAAGTATCAGCCCCTACGCAGACCCATGTGGAACACCACTAGTCACCAGTAGCCAACCAGAAAAAGGCTCCCTTTATTCCCACATTTTTGCTCCTGCCAATCAGCCAGAATCTATGCCAGAATCTTTCCTTATATATTATAGCCTTGTAGTTTGTTAAACAGCCTCATATGTGGCACCTTGTCAAAGGGCTTCTGAAAATCCAAGTACACAACGTCAACTGATTCTCCCTTGCCTATCCTGCTTGTTATTTCTTCAAAAAATTCTAACAAATCTGTCAGGCGAGATTTTCCATTGAGGAAACCATGTTGACTGTGGCCTATTTTATCATGTGCCTCTAAGTACCGAGACCTCATCCTTAATAATCAACTCCAACATCTTTCCAACCACTGGGGTCAGACTAACTGATCTATAATTTCCTTTCTTTTGCCTCTCTCCCACCTGGAAGAGTGGAGTAACATTTGCAATTTTGCAGTCTTCTGAAATCATTCCAGAACCTAGTGTTTCTTGAAAGATTATTACTAGTGCCTCCACAGTCTATTAGCCACCTCTTTCAGAACCCTGGGGTGTACACCATCTGGTCCAAGTGACTTATCTACCTTCAGATGTTTCCCAAAAACCTTCTTCCTATTTATGGTAAATTCACACACTTCATGCCTGACACCTGGAAGTTTCATCATACTGTTAACATCACCCACAGTGAAGACTGACACAAAATACTTACTCAGTTCATCTGCCATTTTGTTGACCCCCCCCCCCCCCATTACTACCTCTTCAGCATCATCTCCCAGCAGTCTGATATCCATTCTCACCTCTTTTTTACACTTCATGTATCTGAAGAAACTTTTGGTATTCTATTTAATATTATTGGCAAGCTTACTTTTGTATTCTATCTTTACCTTCTTAATTACTTTTTTAGTTGCCTTCATTTGGGTTTTGAAAGCTTCCCAGACCTCTAACTTCCCACTAATTTTTGCTCTAGTGACCTCTTTTTGGCTTTGACTTCTCTTGTTAGCCATAGTTGTGTCATCTTGCCTTTAGAATACTTCTTTCTCTTTGGGATGTATATATCATGTACCTTCCAAATTACTTCCAGAACTCCAGCCATTGCTGTTCTGCTGTCATCCCTGCCAGTATTTTTTTTCCCCAATTAATTCTGGCCATCTCTGATCTCGTGCCTCTGTAATTTCCTTTACTCCACTGGAAAACTGACATATCTGACTTTAGTTTCTCTTCTCAAATTTCAGGATGAATTTGATCATATCATGATCACTTACCCCGAAGGGTTCTTTTACCTTAAGCTCTCTAGTGTGTGCTGACCATCAAGCACCCACTCTTATTCTAATCTTCCTCTAACCAAAATAATTATCTCCACCTCCCCAACAATTCCATTCAACTCCTACCTCACCCCCCACACTCTGCACCCCCAACACACACACACACACACACACTTCACATTCTTCACTTCACTCTCCTATAAGATTTGCTAGCTTTAGGTCACATCTGGAAATTCCAGTTGGTGGGCAATTTCCCTCCACGCTGCTCTGACATATTGGGGAATCATGTACTTGGCAGCATACAGCAGTGGTTTGCCTACTGCCAGGTGAGTTTAAAGAGATCACCCCCTCTTGCAGTGGATTACCAGGATGTCTAAGTGCCTTGTTGTGCTCTTAGCGCTCCACCAACGCCTGCTGGCCTGCCTCCTTGACTGTTGGACCATTAATTGGTCTCCTCCGCTCCAAATGCCAGGGCCAGACTTCACACACTGGGATAGGCAAATCCCCTACCTCACCAAGGGTCAAAGACCCATTGGCTACCCTCACCTGGTTTGGCCCATCTGCTCAGACGGTTTACCAGGGTGTGGCTGCTGTGTGAGGTAACAGCTTCTTGGAGCCACAGGTGAGAGCTGAGCGCCAGGTGGGGACCAAAGGTGGACAAGCTACCCTGAAAAAGAGCACAGCAAGCCCCCCACCAGAGGTGTACCCCTCCATAGACAACCCATACACCCCCCTATAACATTGGGGCAATTTAAAGCTGCTAATTAATCTACTGAGCCACACGGTTACACGGAAATTGTGCAAATTGTCCACATGGACAGCACCAGAGGCCAGGATTGATCTTGGGTCACTGGAACTGTGTAACCATTCTAACTCCTCGAACAATTATTGCTATTTTTAAAAGTTATTTGTTTCTAATATCTTTGGGTTTCTGGTTAGGCCAACATTTTGTCCTTCCCTATTTGTTTCTTGAATATTGGAACTTACTGGGCCATTCTAGTTTCTGAATTGGCCCTTTGCTCTCAGATCTTCTTCCACTAGTCTCTTGTATTTAAACAATCTCCCTCAAAAGATAATTGGCAGGTCAGCTTTTTCTGAACTAGGCTCCTAAACTGTGGAATTCAATACCTAAAACCATAAGGGACACAGACTCAGCGGACACTTAAACACCAGCTCAAGACCTATTTATTTAACATAATTTTGTCTTTTATTTTCATGTTTATTTATATTCTTATTTTTTATTTTCATTTTTGTACTTTTATTCCTTTGTAAAGTACGTTGAGCTGCATCGACTGTATGAAAAGTATAACCTATTATTATTATTATGCTTATAGATATTAGCAAGCTGGTCAAGTGTTTAAAGAGATTTGTCACATGTACATTGATATGTACAGTAAAATTCATCATTTGCGTCAAATCAAATCAGCAGGGAGCAGCCTACAAGTGTCACCATGCTTCTGGTCTCAACATAGCATGCTCACAACTTACTAACCCTAGTGATAAATCTTTGGAATGTGAGTACCCATGCGGTTACTGGAAGAGCATACAAACTCCTTACACTTACAGCACAGAGGTAGGATTTGAATCCCAACTGGTAATTGCTGGTGCTGTAAAGCAATTGGCAAATTGATAGTTTACTATTTATCTTTACTAATTCTAGATTTGTTGAAATACTTGCTTAAATCTTCCAGCTACTGGGATGAGGTTCAAATTCATACCTCTGGCACAAAGGTTCAAGTTGCCACCTATTCTTTCTGCACACAGTGTTGAGAGCCTTTATCTGAAATCCCTGGGTTTCTCAATTTAAAAGGAAACCCACCTCACGCATTCTGTCACATCAGTAAGATAAAGGAGCTGATTGTGGACTTCAGGAAGGGTAAGACAAAGGAACATATACCAATCCACATAAAGAGATCAGGAATGAGCAGTTTCAGGTTCCTGGGTGTCAAGATCTCTGAGGATCTAACTTGGTCCCAACATATCAATGCAGTTATAAAGAAGGCAAGACAGCGACTTTAGGAGTTTGAAGAGATTTAGTATGTCAACAAATACACTCAAAAACTTCTATAGAGCATTGGAGAGCATTCTGACAGAGGGGGTGCTACTGCACAGGACCGAAAGAAACTGTAGAGGAATTTAAATTTAGTCGGGTCCATCTTGGGCATTAGCCTACAAAGTACCCAGGACTTCTTCAAGGAGCAGTAGGTCAGAAAGGCAGGGTTCATTATTAAGGACGTCCAGCACCCAGGACATGCCCTTTTCTCACTGTTACCATCAGGTAGGAGGTACAGAAGCCTGATGGCACACACTTAGTGATTCAGGAACAGCTCCTTCCCCTCTGCCATCCGATTCCTAAATGGACATTGAACTCTTGAACACTACCTCACTTTCTAAGTATATATTACTTTTGTCTTTTGCACGATTTTTAATCTATTCAATACATGTATACTGTAACTGATTGATTGATTGATTGATTGACTTATTATTATTATTTATTTTTATTTCTTCTATATTATGTATTGCATTGAACTGCTGCTAAGTTAACAAATTTCACGATACATGCTGGTGATAATAAACCTGATTCTGATGGGACTGATTGTGATGTGCTGCAGCACCTAGCAAAGTGCAGTGTCACAATACCCTAAAAGTGGTAGATACATTCAGAGCAATACTGGAGATGCAGCAAGGAGGAGTGGACAGATAATCCAACATATAAACCAAACCCCATCTTCCAGAGACTGAAAAGCAAGAAAGGAATTCTTAACATGGATAATCTGCACAATATCCCTGTGACTGTGTGGGTTTTGTCCAGGTGCTCTGGTTTCTTCTCACATCTTAAAGACGTGTGCGTCAATTAGCATTTTTAAATTAACTCGAGTGTGTAGGTGAGTGGTGTGTAGAATATGGGTTGTGTGGGGGAGGGAGGGGGCAGGGAGTGGTGGAACAATAAAATGGGTTAGAGGAAGATGCTCTAAGAAGTTGCCGCTGTGGCAAGAGCAAAGAAATCGCATTGAGTATTTTCATAGTGTAAATGATCTGCCTGTGGCTTTTTGAAAAGGAAATCTACAAGGAAGACTCCAAAAGGCTTAGTGTTCTGAGTAAAGTACAAATGGTCGCTCATCCTCGACTATCATCATTTGCCACCTTGAGAGGCTCACAGCACTGAGAGCAGGTTCTCTCCCCAGAGATCATTCCCAAACAGAGGAAAATACACAGGGGAAGCTACTGATTGTTAGGAGGATGGCATAGAAAAGCTGTGGGCGGAGCAGTGGAGTGGGGGGAACAGATGAGTTAAGTAACTTAAAAAGGAAACAAAGAATTTTTCAAAATCTGTGATGAATTGCTTTCAGAATAGAATCACAGCTTTCAATCCAGTGCTGAAGCTCCAGAGCTGGTTGCTGTTGTCACCTGGCAGTGTTTGCTAAGAGACAGGCAGTTAGTGCTGTTTGTTAATGCAGTGCATTTATTCAGTAAAGCAGGGAGATCAGGAAGATCTTTGATTCAATCTTTCCTCTAACCCAGGGGTTCCCAAACTTTTTTTTATGCTGTGGACCAAGACAATTAAGCAAGGGGCCCATAGACCCCAGGTTGGGAACCTCTGCTCTAGCCTGACCTGGTGAACAGCCAGAACAGCAACATAATCTACAATGGAACACAGAGCTCTCATGTCAAACTGAACAAAAACCAAGCATAATTCTTGTTCTTAAATCAAATTAGCACCAAAATCTGCATGGTGGAATTTAATTTCAGGATCTATTTACAAAGCATGGGGTGGGTACCAAGAGCCAGAGCTAAACAGTACAGAAAACATGTCCTTTGACCCAACTCACTCAAACTGAACCATTTGCCTATTTGGCCCAGAGGATAGTGAGTACCTGGAATGAGCTGCCTGAGCAAGAGTCGAAGTGGGTACAATTGCAACATTTCAGAGGCTTTTGGATGGGTACATGGAGAGAGGAGTAACTTGGAGGTTCATGGGCTGAATGCTGGCAACAGGGGTTAGCAGCATGGGTGGTGTGATTGGTATGGACCACTTAGGCTGAAGGGCCAATTTCTATACTGCATTCCTCAATGACACATTCTTCTAAACCAAGAGCCCCCAACCTAGGTCTATGGTCCCCTCGGTTAATGGTAAGGGTCTACGGCATTAAAAAGATGTTGGAAATCCAAAGCAACACACACAAAATGCCAGAGGGTCCCAGCAAGCCAGGCAGCATCCATGGAAAAGAGAAAACAGTTGATATTTCAGGCTGAGTCCCTTCTTCAGGACTATTTACTCTTTTCCATAGATGCTGCCTGGCCTGCTGAGGTCCTCCAGCATTTGTGTGTGCCCCTTTTAAATCTTTTCCTCTCACTTTAAATTTATACCCTCTAGTTTTAGACTCCCATACCTTGTGGGAAAAGGCTGCGGATATCCACTTTATCAATGCTCCTCTTGATCTTATGAACCTGTGTAAGGTTGCCCCAAACAGACAAGGCCTATTAACCAGGATTTTACTGTTAGGGAGTGCAGGTGTGGATATAAGGGTAAGATAAGGCTTGTATGCTGCAATTTAAATATGAAGAACGGTGGCTTTGCTAATATAGGTGCCCATATATCAGGATTCAGTGACTTAAGTGTGGAGACAGTTTAGAAGTAGTAATGCACCTCTCAATCAAACCTGTCTTTATCATTTGAACCGATATGCTCTTGAGAAGAAGACACTTCAGATATCTGGGTTTGACCTGACCTTGGTTGCTGTTTGTGTGGAGTTTGCACACTCTCCCACCCCCACCACCTCCACCCAATGACCTTGCAGGTTTCCTCCTAGCTCTGTTGTTTTCCCCCAATTCCCAAAAGCATGTAGGTGAGTA
Organism: Hypanus sabinus; assembly: GCF_030144855.1. Lineage (NCBI taxonomy): Eukaryota > Metazoa > Chordata > Chondrichthyes > Myliobatiformes > Dasyatidae > Hypanus > Hypanus sabinus. The sequence continues at coordinate 10,590,379 of NC_082706.1, forward strand.
TGTTTATTGGCCACTGTAACTTGCCCCTCATGTGCAGGTGAGCGGTTGAATTTTGAGGGAGTTAGGGTAGTCATTGTGTCACTCAGTACAGAAAAAGGCCCTTTGGCCTAACCTGTTCGTGCTGACAAAGATGCATCTAAGCTAGTCCCAATTGCCCAGGTATGACAAATATCTCACCAGAGAATAACTTCACAAATGGCTAATGATGAGGCAAAATCTCTGCAAGGGCCTCTGCAATTTCCTCTCTAGCCTCCCACGAAGTCCGAGAATGCACATGGCAAGGCCTTGGGGATTTATCCTTCCTACCGCATAGTATGGCGGCAGATACCTCCTCCCTAGCAATATGAATGTCCTCCAAGACGCCTCCACTTGGGGGGAATAAAATGGTTCAGAGTGGGATTGGTATAAAAATGGCAGACTAGGTGGGCTGAAGGACCTGTTTCTAATGCTGTCTCCCTCTATGAGACCAAGAACAGAATCCTGACCCTTGTTTCACCTCCTGTGCTCTGAGTCACTGAAAGGACAGTTACAACCTCTCCTGCTGTCCACTGTGATCAGCAGAGGCCAAGGATGTAATTCAGGGACCCCTCCTACTCATTTGATCACACTCCAGACCAAACCCTGTGCTTAACCAGCCAGACAAAGATTTGTTTTTGTACGTATGTATATATCTATATATGCTGCTCTATCCCAGTGAATACAACAAATTAATTTACACTCTCCACAAACTTGAATAGTCAAAGAAACTTCTTGAAAGACAAATAGTGTCATTACGACACATGGTTCCTCTGTTATCATTATGTAATTATCTGATTCCACTCGACTCACTAACCGCAGCAAATCTGTGTTGAAGGAAATTTGTAACATTTGTCATTAAGTGGAATTTAACATACTGTCATTCATCTTCTCATGGTGCTTGAGTGACAGGCAGGAGCTGGCGAACTGATCGGGCAATGTATCATTCACACACACCAATCTGATTAAATAAAGGCCTAAATGAAGAGATACCGTTCAGTGCCAGCTGTTTCTTGAGAATATCAAGTATGGTGCAATTAGTGATTAATAAACAAAGTAGAAGCTGTGCATCTTATAGCATGTCCCATCCAATTTGTTTGGCGGTGTTTAAAAGGGCAATGCCCTTGCAAAGCAGACTTTCCCCATCCTTTTACAAAGGTGCTGGGTTCCAGCATCATCTTGCCTGTAAGGATCAAGCATGTACACTCTGTGGCCACTTTATTAGGTACACCTGTTCGTTTATGCAAATTTCTAATCAGCCAGTCATGTGGCAGCAACTCAATGCATAAAAGCAGAGGTTCAGTTGTTGTTCAAACGAAACATCAGAATGGGGAAGAAATGTGGTCTAAGTGACTTTGACCCTGGAATGATTGTTGGTGCCAGACAGGGTGGTTTGAGTATCTCAGAAACTGCTAATCTTCTGGAATTTTCATGCACAACAGTCTTTGGAGTTTACCGAGAATGATGCAAAAAGCAAAGAATGTCCACTGAGAAGCAGCCCTGTACCAAAAATGCCTTGTTAATGAGAGAGGTCAGAGGCCAATGGCCAGACTGGCTCAAGCTGACAGAACGCATTACAGAAATTGTGTGCAGAAGGACATCTTTGAAGTGAATGGGCTACAGCCTCAGAACACTATGACCATTTTCTTAACGGCCACTTTATTAGGTACAAGAGGTGTATGAACCAAACACTGTGTGTTGGCAAATCATTTCTGCAGAACAAATATAGCATGTGTTCTGTTGTCAACTTCCAGCAGAAAATCTCGATCCGTTCTGAACCCTGAGCCACAAAAATCAGGGAAAGCTCCTGTGATACCTTTGCATAGATCTGCTGAGTTACTCTGGCATTTTGTGTGTGTTGCTCAAAATTTCCAGCATCTGCAGAATCTCTTGTGATGAGGGACAAGAGCTGGTCACTCGACTCTTTAGGCTGCATATCCTTTGTCAACATCATGGCTGTTCTTCTATCTCAGTGCTATTTTCTTGCACTATTGCCACATCTCTTCATTGCTGTTCATCTTTCTTTCAACGGCCCCACAAACCTCTCAGGTAGAAAAATCCCCCAAATTACCTCTGTTTATGGTCTTATAATGGATACTGACCTTCATGAGTCAGGGCTTTGATACTGAGTTGTGTGCCTGGAGTTTTGTGGGCAGCTCTGGTCTCCACACTATACAAGGGGTGATTGATAAGTTCATGGCCCAAGGTAGAAGGAGTCAATTTTAGAAAATTTAGCACATCTATTTTTCAACATAGTTCCCTCCTACATTTACACACTTAGTCCAACAGTCGTGGAGCATACGAATCTTGGACCTCCAGAAAGTGTCCACAGCAGGGGTGATTGATAAGTTTGTGGCCTATGGTAGAAGGAGATGAGTTGTACAGCTCTCATTACAGGCACATCCAGTTCAACTCTTTGAGTGATTATGCATTAAGTTTGAAGTTAATAACTCACCAGTTAATAACAACAGGGGTGATTGATAAGTTCGTGGCCTAAGGTAGGAGGTGAGTTATACAGCTCTCGTTACATGCACATGCAGGTCAACTCTTTGACTGATTACGCACAAAGTTTGAAGTTAATAACTCATCAGTTAATAATTCATCAGAGGTGATTGATAAGTTTATGGCCTATGGTAGAAGGAGATGAGTTATTAACTTCAAACTTTCTGCATAATCACTCAAAGAGTTGAACTACATGTGCATGTACAAGAGCTGTATAACTCATCTCTTTCTACCTTAGGCCACGATCTTATCAATCACCCATCTGTAGACACTTTCTGGAGGTCCAAGATCGGTATGCTCCATGATTGCTGGACTAAGTGTGTAAATATAGGAGGGGACTATGTCGAAAAATAAATGTGCTAGGTTTTCTAAAATTGACTCCTTCGACCTTAGGCCACAAACTTATCAATCACTCCTCGTAGGAAAGTTGTCATAATGTTGGAGAGGGTGTAGGGGTGATTCACCAGGGTGTTGTCCGGGACAGAGAAGTTCAATTAGAAGGAATCAGAATCAGGTTTATTATCATTGAAATATGTTGTAATCCCCCATCGTTGCTGGAAGTTAACGCTCAAGTTCTGTCTTTCCTTACTCTATCAATTCATACCTTGCTAAGTTCTGAAACTCCACCAATGCTCAGGCTAAATGCTTTTCTGGCAACTTTATGTGTTATTTAAAATTAAATACTATCTTTAATTCCTCCTGCCAACCGCAGCATTTCCTGTTGGGGTTTTTACATTTTAAAGGAACAATCTTCTTGCAAATGCTGCCTCATTTCCATAAACGCCTGTCCACTAAAGGCCAACAGTAGCAGCCCACTAACTCAGCACAGACCAAGAAGTAATTTCTCCCGGTCCATGTGTTTCAGCTGCCCACTGAGAAAGTTCACTGAACCATCGAGAATGTGCACTTAAGGCTTTTATTGAAATAGGAATTAATGACTTGCATTTATAAAACATCTTTCGGACTTAGGTTGTTTCAAAACACTTTGCTAGCAGTGATATACTTAGGGAGAATGCATTTAGAATCCAAGATATGCAGCTGGCAATAAGAGCACACCATGTTCCAAAATATAACCATATACAAATGTCTGGCTAATACTTTATGTGATGTTGATTGAGGAACAATTACTGCCTGAGGTATTAGGGTAATTCAACTGTTCCTCATCATATTGTGCCATGAAATCTTTACTTACAGGGCAGATCAAGACTTGACAATATCTCATCCATAAGCTGGCCCCTTCAGTAGCATTCCCTCAGACTGTTAGCTGCGGTCGGATGTCAGGCCGGCAGACCAGCACAGAGAGGACTGGTGCCCCTCCCACCAGGTCACGGGTTCCAGAGTCGGAGTCCCAAGTGGGCAGGAGGAATACGGTTTGATGACCACCCACCCCCTCCCCCCAGAGTTTGCAAAGCAGAGAGACTGGAATTCAAGGCCCGGTGTCTGAGAACCCATCGTTTGAGGCCTAGTGTTCAATGATTGGTGGGTTCTGTGGTTGATGACGAGGATCGAAGACCAAGGGTTGAATTGGAAGTCTGGAAATCAAGGCCTTTTGGCTGCCACCCAAGTCTGCAAATCTTTGCAAATCCCCTGGGAAAGTCAAAGCCATAAAGTCTGCTGGAGTCTGAGGCAGAAGATGGCCTGTTCAGTGTTTGAAGGACTGTGTATGTGTATGGCTGGGAGGGAGGAATAGGAATGGGGTTTCTTTTGCTTTTATTATTGATGCACCATCAATAACTCACACTGAGACGTAAGGCGAGATATCGGCTTTTATTGACTGGAAGAAGGAACCAGGAGTGAGTGTCCATCATACTATGTCCTGGAGACTGAGGACGAGCGTCAGGCCTCAGATCGCCTTTATACAGGGGCCTGTGGGAGGAGCCACAGGAGCAGTCAGCAAGGGGCGTGTCCCGACATGCACATAGTTCACCACAATTATATTCTGTGTTGTTCTGCTGAGCACTGTGGGCATGCGGCGTTGGTGACACTTGTGGGTTGCGCCCAGCACACCTTTGGATATGTCAGTTGTTAATGGAGATACCGTAACACGTTTTACTGTAACACACACAAAACTGTTGGAGGATCTCAGCAGGTCAGGTAGCAGCTAAGGAAATGAATAAACAGTCGACGGTTTGGGCCGAGACCCCTTTTCAGGATTGAAAAGGAAGGGGGAAGACACCAGAATATAAAGGTGGAGTTAGGGGAAGAGCCAGGCGAAGCCAGGTGGGTAAGAAAGATAAAGGGCTGGAGAAGAAGGAATCTAATAGGAGAGGAGAGTGAAGCATAGGAGAAAGGGAAGGAAAAAGGACATTTTTCTGTATGTTACTATGCACGTGTGATAAATAAATTTGAATCTTGAATCTTGAAATCTTTTTGCTAACATTACTGAAATAGCAAGAACTACCAGAATTAGCTCTTGCAAATGGGAAATGAAAAGTACAGTTAGAGAGTTATTTGTTTATGCAATGTTTCCTAATTCACAGGATTCCTGAAATCAATTCATTATTCAAAGTTCAAAGTAAATCTATTATCAATGTCACCAATGTGAGTTTCTTCTGCTTGTGGGCATATTCAGTAAATCCAAGAACCATAATAGAGTCACTATAAGACCACACCCATCAGAATAGACAAACAAACAATGTGCATATACAAATAAAGAAATAATAATAATGATGATAAAAAAATAAGCAATAAATATTAAAAACATGGGATGAAGAGACCTTGGAAGGGCACCCATATGTTGTGGGAACAGTTCAGTGATGGGGTGAATTAAACTGAGTGAAATTATCCCCACTGACTCAAGAGCCTGATGGTTGGGTGGTAATAACTGTTCCTGAACCTGATGGTGTGAGTCCTGAGGCTCCTGCACGTTTTTCGTGATGGTAGCAGCGAGGAGAAAGCACGCCTGGGTGCTAGGGGTCTTTGATGATGAACACTGTTTTCCTGCGACTGCACTCCATGTAGATGTACTCATTGAAGAGGATTTTACCCATGATGGACTGGGCTGTATCCGACACTTCATACATTTGTTCCATTTATGAATCCATCTGTAGAGTGTAAGTGACTATTGCATGTGGGCCATATGCAGTGATGCTTAAGTGCAAATGAACAATTGTGTTTATAGATTTAGTGATACAATGTGGTAACAGGCTCGAGACCCAACAAGCCTGCGCCATTCAGTTTCACCCTTGGGACCAATTAACCTACTAACCTGTAGGTCTTTGGAATGTGGGAGGAAGCCCATGCAGTCACCAGGAAAATGTACAAGTTCTTTAGGAAATGAATTCAGGTTGCTTGTATTAGAATTATGCAACTGCTATACTGCTGGACTAGAGAGGCAACCAATATACCTCAGAATGTTTTTTATAATTCCTGTGCAACAATGACTGAGTATGAGCTGAAGTCCCTGGAACTGAGACTGCGGGAGTGAAGCTGCTGAATTTTGGGACTGTCTGAGTCATGAATCAGAATTAGCCACAGGGATATGACTTAGAACCCCATTTCTGTGAGATGTCTTATAAGTGAGGAAACTAGTCTAACAGCACCGGATAATTATTCAATGATGGATCATACTTGTATCACTGACATGTATCCTCACTTTCTTTTCCACAGAATGTGAAATTAAATTTTCATTTTTATGTTTATCAGGCCAAAGAATGTTGGTACTGAAATCAATATGCTTTAGATTACAGAGTCAGTACTAAACATTGCCCATATTATTAAATTAGCTTATTAGACAAAATTAAATAAAGTGTACCAGATTTTTGAAGCTAAAGCAGAATTCTTTCCTCACTGTCTCAATTAAATTGTTCTTATTCAGATATTATACTAATTAAATATTTTGTACAAAAATCACTCCAACTTCATTTTATGTCCATCTTCATTACTGTTGTGTCTTGTTATTCAAATCCAGTCAACCCTGCAAAGACCTTCTCACAAATTAGTAGGTGAGACTGCTCTCCCACTTTAGACAAGTCTAAGGGAGGAGAGCGATCTTACCTACTAATCAAGCAACTGTCCAGCAAGATCATCCTCAAAGAATAATGCAGGTATTGCTGCAGAGGGCTGTAATCCCAGCCAGCTCCAACATGGGCATAAGCCTCCCCACCATTAACAACATCTTCAAAAGGTAACACACACAAAATGCTGGTAGAACACAGCAGGCTAGGCAGCATCTATAGGGAGAAGCAATGTCGACGTTTTGGGCCGAGACCTAACGAAGGGTCTCGGCCCGAAATGTCGACATTGCTTCTCCCTATAGATGCTGCCTAGCCTGCTGTGTTCTACCAGCATTTTGAGTGTGTTGTTTGAATTTCCAGCATCTGCAGATTTCCTCATGTTTGATCTTCAAAAGGTGATGCTTCAAAAAAGTGGCATTCATTATTATGAACCCCCACCACCCAGGACATGCCCTCTTCTCATTGTTACCATCAGGGAGGAGGGACAGGAGCCTGAAGACAAACTTAACATTTTACGAAAAGCTTCTTCCTTTCCACCATCAGTTTTCCTATGGACAATGAACCTATGAACACTGCCTCACTCATCTATTTCAAACTTATAGCATATTTTGTATATTGCACTGTACTGCTGTCACAAAACAACAAAATTCATGATGTATGTCAGAATAAACCTGATACTGATTCTGAATACCTTTGGACATAACCTGCAAGGTTATGAAAGGAAGTGTCACGCAGTATTCACATGAAGCTCATGAAATCACAGGTCAAAATGTGGGCAAGGAAACCGCAATCACCTGCTATCCTCCCTTGCTAATGAGTCAGAATTGAGTGGCTCAGCTGTGCTGATGCCAGGGCTGCTGTCTCATGGCTTAACTACTCGACTTCAGTCCTAACCTCTGGCGCTGTCTGTGTGGAGTTCTCCCTGTGATGGTTTGGCTTTCCTCTGGCTGCTCAGGATCCCGCTCCCATGCCAACAGTGTGTGGGATTGCAAGTTAAGTGGCTGCTCTAAATCACCCGTGTGTGTAGACAAAGGGTAGCAGTGGGGGAGGGTTGATGGGAATGGGGGAGAGTAAAGTGGGTTAGTGAAAGATAGAAGTGAATATGTACCGACATTTTTCGGGCTGCCCCCAGCACATCCTTGTGTGTATTGGTTGTTAACGCAAATGATGTATTTCATCGTTATGTTTCGATGTACACCTGCTAAATGAGCCTGGATCTGAATCAGACTAATAGGTTGCTCAGTGGGAGGAGGTACTTCCTTCAGTGCTGCATCTTTTTATAGTTCTGACTTCTCCTTATTTGAGCACAGAAAGTAAAAGCAATGAACAATGGATTTTGCGTCCTGAAGATGCATCATTAGGAGTGGCTTTGTGGTACTGGTTTGACTGACATATGAAGTTATAAAGAATAGAGGCTGAGGCAAATAGTGAGGGAACTGTACTGGAGTAGTGTGTCCCTGCACAATTTGTAACCTGAAGGCTAAGCTTCATAGTTTTCTATTAATATCAAGACAGCAATGAACCTAAACATGGTCAAGCTATGACACAGAATGACATGCATGCTAAATAGCAGAAACTTCACAATGTAGATAGAGTTAAGCAATCCAGCAGCCAGCAGTACTACGGTCCTCCCACATTTGGACAGGATGGTGGTGCACAATTAAACAGCTGAGGAGGTTCCATGACCATTCTCATTTTGAGTGATTTTGTAGGTATGTAACTGGTGTCTACCCAATACTACATGTTGGTTGGTACAGACATTGAGCTGAAGGGCCTCAATCCATGCTATATTGCTCTATGACTCTATCTGTGTTGTTTTCATAGACGTGAAAGGAAATTACAACCCCTCACGCAGCCCTTGACCATTGGCAAACAATCAAAGGCGTCATGTACAACCACTGAGCAACCCTTACTCACCAATATTGTGCACACACCCTAATCTCACATACTGCAGAGACCACCTGATTACTGACCTCATTTGACAGAAGAGTTGAACTTCTGAGGGAGGAATGGAAGGACTTACATAAGAGCAAAAAAACAGTACAGCACAGTACATGACTATGATGTTGCACAGAACTTTTAAACTACTCCAAGATCAAGTTAACACTTCCCTCCCACGTATACCTCTATTTTTCTTTCATATATGTGCCTAACAAAGAGTCTCCTAAATGTTCCTGATGTATCTGCTTCTACCACCACCCCGGGCAGATACATTAGGGACATTTAAGAACCTCTTAGATAGGCTCACCCACCACAATCTGTTGAATAATCCTTCTTCTGACTTCCTCCTAAACGTTCCTCGTATCCAGTCACTTTAAAATTATGCCCTCTCACATTAGCCATTTCCACTCTGGGAAAGAGGCACTGGCTGTCCACTCTATTTATATCTCTGATCATCTTATACACCTCTAAAAAGGACTCTCTCCTCCTTCACTCCAAAGAGAAAAGCCCTAGCTTGCTCCACCTTTCCTCTTGAGACCTGTTCTACAATCCAGGCAGCATCCTGGTAAATCTCCTCTGCACCCTCTCTAAAACTTCCACATCCTTCCTATAATCAGGAAACCAGATCCGAACACAGTATTCCAAGTGTGTTCTAACCAGGGTTTATAGAGCTACAACATCACCTCACAGTTTCTGAACTCAATCCCCCAACTAATGAAGGCCAACACATTATATGCCTTCCTAACCAATCTATCAACTTTGAGGAATCTAAGGATGTGGGCCCTTCATACCGCTAAAAATCTTGCCATTAATCCTGCCTTCAAATTTGAGCTTTCAAAGTGAATCACTTCACAGTTTTCCTGATTGAACTCGATCTGCCATCTCTCAGCCCAACTCTGCATCCTACCAATGTCCTGAAGAAATGTAAGGCAACCTTCCACATGGGTTCCCAACCTGGGGTCTGCCCTTGCTTAATGGAATTGGTCCATGGCACAAAAAAGGTTGGGAACCCGTGTCCTACATTATCTAGAGCACCACATATCTATCTTGTTAATAACAGGTAATAACACTTACTTGTTATCAAGGTAAAATTTAACCAAGTGTAGATGAATGAGTCTTAATAAAATCAGCTTCACTGAGAGACATGGGGAAAGATTATCAATTGGCTGGAGTAATTTGTAGCAGGTCCACATGGGATTCAAGGCAATTGACTAATTGGATCCAAAGTGGCTTGGTGATAGGAGGCACAGGATGCTGGTGGAAGGATGATTTTTTTCTCTGATTGAAAGCCTGGTGTACAATAGTGATCAGTAGTGGTACCTGTGCTGTCATGTTAAATAGTAGAGTTAATTCGGACACATCGGGACCAGTACATTTTGGTCCATTTAAGTGTCTGCCCAATTAGCTGAGGTTTTGTGGAAATAGTTTAAAAGGTATATAAAGGACAAACTGAGTAGCAAATTATGTATTTAAATGAAATACAGAACCAATCAGAACACTACCAATTGTAATAAAGTACTATAAAACAGTGTATTAGTTCTTAATAGTTATTGATGGAGGAATTTCTCAATTGCCATGTTCTTTTGATTGACCGTAGATAAACAAAATCAGCCCAGAAACCTAACGCAGATAACTAACAGCCTCCATACAATGCCATCGACAACTGCATCTTCCAAATCTTCATTTTCATTGCAACATTCAAGATGATTGTCGATACCTTCAATTTCTTCATAATTCCTAACTTACTGAAATAGTGAAATCATTTTATTTTCACTCCTGGCAGCAGTGAGCAAAATAGTTCTGAATTGTCTTACTGCTTATTTCTTGCCAGCTATCAGTGACAAAAATCATTGCTTCTTGAACACAAACACACACAACCTATGCTATTTAAAAACTGTTCGCTGTAAGCATGGTGTGGTGTCTAACAGCCACCCAAGTGCATGGGACTGACACAAGTTAGAATCTATTCAGCAACAGTCTCCTGCCCAATTAAGCAGCATAGTATCCCAAATAAATGGAGGGAATCCTGACATATTTCTTGATGAGCTTTGTTCTTTAAGAGTTGTCCAAAAAAAGTGGCTGCCTTGATTAACTGGAATCCACTGTATATTAATGACTTGGATATGACTGTAGGAGATATAATTTATAAGTTTGTGAATGACATGAATATTGCTGTACATGGTAAAGAAAATTGCCTAAAGCTAGAGCAGAATGTAGATCAGATAGAAAATTAGGCCAAATATTTGAAGATGGAATGTAATCCTAAAGATCTAAAGAGTGTGAGGTACTGCATTTTAGAAAATCTTATCAGTGCAGGACACATACAGTAAATGATAGGGTGACAGGGAATGTCAATGAACAGTGAAGGACCTTGAGATTCAACTCTATAGTTCCTTGAAATGGGCACTACAGGTAGATATAGTGGTGAAGAAAACATATTTACTTGTAGGATTCTTCCCTTCAAAGATCAGGACATGGAAAACAAAAGTTCGAAGGCTATGTTGCAACTTTATATAACACTGGTTAGACAGCACTTGGAGAATTGTGTGCCATTCTGGTATCAACACCAGAGGAAAGATGTGGTTGCTCGGGAGAGAGTTCAGAAAAGATTCGTCAGGCTGGTACGTGGAATGAATAACTTAGTTGTGGGGAGAGCACAGATTAGCTGAGCTAGTTTTCCTTTCAATGAAGCAGACTGGGAAGAGGCCTGATAAAGGTGAATGAACATAAGATTAGGGTTAGACAGTCAAATTCTTTTTCCCATGACAGGGGTATCAAAAAAACAATAATCAGAATTAGAATCAGAATCAGGTTTATCTTCACCAGCATGTGACGTGAAATTTGTTAACTTAGCAGCTGCAGTTCAATGCAATACATAATCAAGCAGAGAGCAAACAAAAATAACATATATTGAATAGATTATTAAAAATGTGCAAAAACAGAAATACTGTATATTAAAAAAAGTGAGGTAGTGTCCAAATCTTCAGTCCATTTAAGAATCAGATGGCAGAGGGGAAGAAGCTGTTCCTGAATCACTGAGTGTGTGCCTTCAGGCTTCTGTATCTCCTATCTGATGGTAACAGTGAGAAAGGGGCATGCCCTGGGTGCTGGAGGCCTTTAATAATGGACGCTGCCTTTCTAGGACACTGCTCCCTAAAGATATCTTGGGTACTCTGTAGGCTAGTGCCCAAGATGGAGCTGACTAGATTTACAACCTTCTGCAGCTTCTTTTGGTCCTGTGCAGAACTCCTTCCATACCAGACAATGATGCAGCCTGTCAGAATGCTCTCCACGGTACAACTATAGAAGTTTTTGAGTGTATGTGTTGACATGCCAAATTGCTTCAAACTCCGAATAAAGTATAGCCGCTGTCTTGCTTTCTTTATGACTACATCAGTATGTTGGGACCAGGTTAGATCCTCAGAGATCTTGACACCCAGGAACTTGAAGCTGCTCACTCTCTCCACTTCTGATCCCTCTGTGAGGATTGGTATGTGTTCCTTCATCTTACATTTCCAGCTCTTTCATCTTACTGATGTTGAGTGCCTGGTTGTTGCTGCGGCACCATTCCACTAGTTGGCATATCTCACTCCTGTATGCCCTCTCATCACCACCTGAGATTCTACCTACAATGGTTGTATCGTCAGCAAATTTGTAGATGGTATTTGATTAAAGCCTAGCCCCACAGCCATGTGTAAATGGTGAGTAGAGCGGTGGGCTAAGCACACATCCCTGAGGTGCACCAGTATTGATCGTCAGCGAAGAGGATATGCTCTCACCAATTTGTACAGACTTAGGTCTTCCGGTTAGGAAGTCGAGGATCCAATTGCAGAGGGAGATACAGCCCAGACTCTGCAACTTTTCAATCAGGATTCTGGGAATGATGGTATTAAATGCTGAGCTATAGTCGATGAACAGCATCCTGACATAGGTGTTTGTGTTTCTAGGTGGTCTAATGCCATGTGAAGAGCCATGGAGATTGCATCTGCTTTGACCTACTGTGACGATAGGCAAATAGCAATAAGTCCAGGTCCTTGCTGAGGCAGGAGTTCAGTCTAGTTATGAGTAACCTCTCAAAGCATTGCATCACTGTCGATGTGAGTGCTACCAAGCTATAGTTGTTAAGGCAGCCCACATTATTCTTCTTCAGCACTGGTATAATTGTTGCCTTTTTGAAGCAAGTGGGAACTTCTGCCCATAGCAATGAGTAGTTGAAAAGAGAGTGTATGAAGAGAAAAAGTAATATTAGACCATAAGACCATAAGATTTAGAATAAGTAGGCCATTCGGCCCATTGAGTCTGCTCCGCCCATCAATCATGGGCTGATCCACTTCATCCAGTCATTCCCACTCCCCTGCTTTCACCCCATACCCTTTGATGCCCTGGCTAATCAAGAATCTATGTATCTCTGCCTGAAATACACCCAATGCCTCCACAGCCACTTGTGGCAACAAATTCCACAGATTTACCACCCCCTGACTGAAGTAATTTCTCCGCATCTCAGTTCTAAAAGGACATCCTTCAAGGTAATATGTGGTAACATACACGTACTTCAATAATGAATTTACTTTGAACTTTGAACAATCTCTCAGTTTATCATTAAGCCAATCACTGAACTAACAATGCTCAGACAATCTCTTTAATTCAGCCACATATGCTGAAATGTATGTCCTTTTTGATTCCACTTATGAAACTACAGCATTCTGTAATCAACAACGATTTCAATCCTAAATATTCCTGCATTACGTTCATGACATCCGCAAAGCTCACTTCAGTTGGTTTGGTTGGAGCAGTTATGCCTTCAAATCCAATACACTCAGCAGAATTGATACTCTTTTCTCATTGGCTATTTCTTTTGTTTTAAAATACTGCTCAATTTGTTCAGTACTCACAAATCCAGTTATCTTTCATGGAATCAAATGCACCTATCTTTTTGACGAAGCCACCCATTTCTGCTTTTTAAAAAAATTATTATTATAACTACCTGGTACTTACTGTTTATGAACCCGTGAGTTTGTCAGTTTTCTGCCTTTTTTTAAACTTGACCATTTTCTTTCTCCCTTCCTTTCTCACTTTGCTTTTTTCACTTGAACGCTTCATGGCATTTCAGCAGGTAAGTTGTCTTGAGTTCATTTAAAAAATACCTCATTCTCTCTGTTATGTTTTGTGACCTTAAAAAATGAAAGTAATTGCAAGGAACAGACATGTTGCAGTTGCAGTTTGTTAAAAGACCTGAGCCAGGAAAACAGGTCTTAGTTTTTTTTTACTTTGATGAAGCACGCATGTAAGACATGATGAAGTTTGCTATTTACGTGCTTTTACAGATAACCCATAATTATTTAAATGAACAATGCTAAATCAACAACATATTTACAATATTACTCCAATACTTCTTAAATATTAGATACATAACACTTACCTTAGACTAACAAAACAGCTGATGATGGAAATAGAGGCATTCACAGAGAAACAGATCTCTCAGCCCATACTTCTTTGCTGACCATTAAGTACCCATTAAATCTGAAATAAAAGCAGAAAATGATGGGAACACTTAGCAAATTTAATTGACTCATTTAATTCTGATGAAGTGTTCTGGACCTGAAATGTTAACTCTATTTCTCTTCCCACAGATGCTGCCTAACCTGTTGAGTGTTTCTAGTATTTTCAGTTTTTATTACCTGAAACTACAACTTGATTCAGTCGTCCGCACTCAGTAAAAACTTCCAGCTTCTACGCTCAAGCTGTCCCAGGTTTTTTGGTTCAATGAGATCACTTAAGTCCACTAAGTCAGGCACATCAACCAAAGGATCGAGCTAACAATTGTTTACTGAACCACCTCTAAAGCCCATGTACTGAGGTCAAAACTGCATACAACAATCAAGAGAATTAGTCTCACCAAAGCCCTATATGATCAAAATCTGGCTTCTCTGTTAGGGTTATACAACATGGAAAAAGGCCCTTCAGGGCAATCAGTCCATGTTAACCAAGATATCCATCTAATCCAAGCTTTTATTCTTATACTAGAACTCCCATGCATTAAATTACAGCATACCAATTACATCCTTGGTGTGCTACTTGTACTTTAATTTCTGTACTTTATGTACAAGACCACCATGTCCCATCATCAAAATATCCCTCTGAATGTCACTATTTACTACTTTCTCATCACTGCAGAATTATTACTTATCTTTCTCCCAAAAGGCATAATCTCCCTCTTCCTGTTATGGTCTATCTGCTACCTTCTTACCCACTGGCAAGCACTTGTATGTCCTCAGATTTTGTGCCTGTGTGAAAGAAGAAAGAAGTTTGTGTGTGTCCCAAGACTGCCCATGCTTCCACCTGTGTACCTATGCAGCTCTTTCCTAGCATGGAAAGCCAGTTTTATTATTCAATGAATGGAACTGTTTTATTTTAGTTAATCTGCTCTCTCTCTCTGGTTTGTTTTCTCCAGGTTCCAGAAATGTTCCAATCCCTTCAGCAGGTTAATCACTGTATTTCAATATGTTTTGTTATAATACTGTCTTTTCAAATCTTTTTATTATTATTATTATTATCCAAAATTGAAGTAAATAACATTGAAGTAAATAACACAATGTCTCAAGGGGAAAAAAACATTGTTTTAAGGATTGAAAAATATGGTGACACAAAAAAAAGAAAAAAAAACCCTACTAAAGCAAAGAAAAATGAGAAAGAAAACCCATGAGGTGTTCAACCCCAGAGCCTTGCGTCATACAAAAAGCTTCTAAAGATAAACATTAAACTACCAGCAAGAACCAAAATTTACGATTAGGTCATGGAGAAAATCTATCAATTAACTCAAATTGTAATAATGAGCAAATGAACCCATGTTTTGTTATAATACATTACTGTACTTCTAGCTAGCCTCCTTCCCTCCCCCCTCCCCCACCTTTTTATTCTGGCATCTTTCCCCTCCTTTTCAGTCCTGAAGTGGGATCTCAGATCAGAACATTGACTGTTTATTCATTTCCATAGATGCTGCCTGACCTGCTGAGTTCCTCCAGCATTATTTGTGTATTGTATTGTATTTCTAAGGCAACTGTCATGTGGAATGGAGTGGTGGAAATGATACTGGTGTGTTATTAACCAGCCAACACTTGCTTCGCACATAATTCCACTGTAACAAAGTTCAGCAAAATCCCGTGTTGCTATCTGAACTCCAGAAATAGTGAAAAAGAGCTGAATTATACAAACTACGTATTGCATTTTGTTAAAACATAGATTTGTAACAGATGGTAATAACCCAAAGTGGTTGGAAATACCCAGCAAGTTCATGGTTACTGCAAATCATGTTTGAATCACTGACCTTAGTAAGCTACGTTTATGCATTTCAATGACATTTATAAACATGGTTTATGCATTAGGTGAGAAATGTGTATTGCACCTATTAATAGAGCAGCCTGTGAAAGGGTGGCTTTTAATGTTTTCAGTCTTGGTAGTTTTAAACATTCTTTCAACTTAGTTTCTTACTAAAATATAAATCTCTACAGTCCAAGACCTTTCATCAGGACCTAAGTCCAAACAACATCAGGACCCAAAATGTCAACAGTTTGTTCCTCTCCATAGATGCTGCCTTCCTTGCTGATTTCTTTCAACATATTATGTGTAATACTCTGGATGTGTTTATAATCTCTGCAGTCCCTTCTATTTCAGATTATTCTTGAAATAATTCTTCATTTTAAAATATTTTGTCTTGGAACGTAGAAGTCATTGGCAAGGCCATAATTGGCTACATGATTAGCATAACACTTTACAGCACCCATTGGTGTTCAATTCCTGCCACTGCCTGTAAGGAGTTTGTATGTTCTCTTCGTGGCTATGTAGGTTTCTCTGGGTGCTCCAGCTTCCTCCCACGTTCCAAAGATATACAAGTAGGGCCAGTGAGTTGTGGACATGCTATGTTGCTGCTGCAAGTGCCCAGCTCAATCCTCACTGATTTGACTTGATACAAAGAGAAGGACTTCACTGTATATTTCAATGTTTCACTATACATTTGATGAATAAAGCTAATCTTAATTCATTACTTATCCATAATGGCCCTTAAGAAGGTGGTAAGGAGGCCCCTTCCTGAAGCACTTCAGTCCTACTGGTGAGCATGCTCAGAGTGTTGTTGGATAGAGTCCCAAGGTTTAGATAGAATAACAATGAAGATTCTAGTTTCAAGGGTCTCGGCCCGAAACATCAACTGTACTCTTTTCCATAAATGGTGCCTGGCCTGCTGAGTTCCTCCAGCATTTTGTGTGTGTTTCTAGATTCAAGTTTATTCAGCACATGTTTAATGAAACAGCACACACACTCAATAATGTGCTGGGAGGAGCTGCAAGTGTCACCACACATTCCAGCACCAACATAGTATGCCCATAATGCTCAGCAGAACAACACAAAATACGATAAAACAGAACACAACAAGCAACAAAACAGCAATAGCAAATCAAGCCCCAGTTCCTCTCTCCTACCCACATACACAGTCTAAGCCCTAGACAGGCCATATTCTTTGGCCTTTTATCTCCAGCAGACCTGGATTAGGATTCACAAGCAGACATTGCTCTTTCGACTGCTCCAGCTGACTTGCAGAGATTCGCGGGCCCAGGCTTCCGGTAAACTGGTCTTGATTTCCAGACTTCTGATTCAACCCTTAGGCTTGAACCTTGGCATCAAAGCTAGGACACAATGATCACCACACACAAGGTTTTGAACTCTACACACACCGGTGAATCAGACCTTGTTCCTCCTGCCACACAGAACTCTGCGACCCACCGACAACTCATTGATCCAGTGGGAGGCACCTGCCCATGACAAATCTGGTCTGTAATGAACAGCAATATATTTCCAAATTAGGATGATGG
Source organism: Hypanus sabinus (assembly GCF_030144855.1). Classification (NCBI taxonomy): domain Eukaryota; kingdom Metazoa; phylum Chordata; class Chondrichthyes; order Myliobatiformes; family Dasyatidae; genus Hypanus; species Hypanus sabinus. The sequence goes on from NC_082706.1 coordinate 10,607,657, forward strand.
TTTGAAGGGTTGGGAGTTGCTGTTGGGAAGGTGTAGTGCAATTTTTAGGTAGTACACATTGAAGCCACAATACTTCTAGGTGGAAGTCGTGAATATTTAGGATGCAAGCTGAATGTCAATCAATTGGTCTTCTTTGTCCTCCATGGTATCAAGCCTCATAAATGTATTAGCAAATGTAACCATCACACAGGTGTACAGTACTGGACAAAAGTCTTAGGGATATGTATCTATATATGTATTATACAATGCTTGTAAAAACTATTCACCCCCTTGGAAGTTTTCTTGCTTTGTTTTACAACATTGAATCACAGTGGATTTAATTTGGCCTTTTTGTCACTGATCAAAAACAGTCCTCTACAAAGTGATCAAAATTAATTACAAATATAAGACACAAAAATAATTGATTGTATTAAGTATTCATCCCCTTTAATATGACACACCAAATCACCTCTGGTGCAGCCAACTGATTTTAGAAGTCACATAATTAGATAAATGAGGATTTGATTTAGGAGTCCTGTGTGCAGTCAAGGTGTTTCAATTGATTGTCATAAAAATACACCTGAATCTGGAAGGTTCAATTGCTGGTGAGCCAGTATCCTGTCAAAAACTACACCACAAAGACAAAAGAACACTTCAAGCAACTCCATGAAAAGGTTATTGAAAAGGATAAGTCAGGAGATGGATACAAGAAAGTTTCCAAGTCATTGAATATCCCTTGGGGTACAGTTAAGTCAGTCATCAAGAAATAGAAAGTATATGGCATAGCCGTAAGTCTTCCAAGAGCAGGCCACCCTCAAAATCTGAGTAACCCTGCAAGAAGGGGAGGCCACCAAGACACCAATGACAGCTCTGGAGAAGTTACCAGCTTCAGTGGCTTAGATGGGAGAGACTGCATACAACAACTGTTGTTTGGGTGCTTCACCAGTCACAGCTTTAAGAGAGAGTGGCAAAGAGAAAGCCATTATTGAGAAAAAAACTCAAATGAAATTTCAGCTAGAGTTTGGCAGAGGCATGTGCGAGACTCTGAAGTCAGCTGGAAGATGGTTCTACAGTCTGTTGAAACCAAAATTGAGTCTCTTGGCCATCAGACTATACACTATGTTTGGTGGAAGCCAAACATGCACATAATCAAAAATGCCCCATCTCTACCATGAAGCATTGTGGTGGTTGCATCACACTGTGGGGATGCTTCACTGCAGCAGGCCCTGTAAGGCTTGTGAGGGTGGAGGGTAAAATGAGTGCAGGGAAATCCTGGAGGGAAAACTGATGAAGTCTGCAAGAGAACTGCAACTTGCGAGAAGATTTATTTTCCAGCAAGATAATGACCACAGGCATAACGCCAAAGCTACACAGGAATGGCTTAAAAACAACAAAGTTAATGTCCTGGAGTGGCCAAGTCAGAGTCTGGACCTCAATTCAATTGAGAATTTGTGGCTGGACTTAAAAAGGGCTGTTCACTCGCGATCCCCAGACAGTCTGACAGAGCCTGTGCAGTTTTGAAAAGAAGAAAAGGGGAAAATTGCAGTGTCGCGATGTGCAAAGCTGATAGAGACCTATCCAGACAGACTCAAGGCTGTTTTTGCAGCCTAAGGTGCATTTACCAAATATTGACTTGAAGGGGGTGAATATTATGTTATCAATTATCTTGGGCTTAATAATTGTAATACATTTAGACCAATTTGTAGAAATCTGTTTTCACTTTGACACAAAAGAGATTTTTCTGTTGATTAGTGTCAAAAAAGCCAAATTAAATTCACTGTGATTCAATGTTGTAGAACAATATAACATGAAAACTTCCAAGGGAGATTAATATTTTTATAGGCACTATAGCTAGAGTGCCTAATACTTTGCACAGTACTGTATTTGTCAACATGGAGCCGACAGAAAGTTTGTAAATCTGCTGGGAGCAAAGAACGTTGGGAATGGCAAGGGTGGAGAAGTGCAAGAGAAGTGTGAGACTGGTGGCAGAGAAGGAGTGCCAGAGGCTGTGGGTGATGGGGGTGCAGATACACCCAGCTTTGGGACAGCTCATTTGATTCCAAACAATTAGTTTATTGACCACTTCAGAGTGTCTCTCTGGTGCTTCCCCTCCACCCCTTTTCTCAACCATGATTCCCCTCTCCCTGCCTCCTTCCCATTCTCAGCCCACAATAGAGACCCATATCAGAATCAGGTTTATCATCACTCACATATGTCATGAAATCTTAACAGACCCATTCTCCTTGGCTACTGTGACCACCATTGTTGCCTATGGACTCCACTCAACCTTGGAAAGAATCCTTTCACTCTCCATGTGATCTAGCTCACTGGCTGCTTTATCAAAGATGGTATAATGAACCAGCCAGGCTTGGCAAAACTTGGGTGTGGCTTTTTCATTTAACAGTATTTTACCCCTGATACTCTATGTTTGAGTTTTCCAATGCCATCCCTGAACACTGCTGTGACATGATCCACTACCTTTCTTAATTAGCTTTCAGTTGACTCTTTTGCAGGTATGTGGCATGAAGATGGAGGTTGGCTCTCCAATCAAGTTCTATTTGTCTCAGCGAGACACACCCCCACAATGCTGGCCCTTCTGTTTTTATCACATACAGGCCCAATGTGGCTTCCTGACTGTTGTATTTCACCGTCACAAGTGTCATTCCCGCAGGAGTTATCGTTACTCCAGTATAAGGTCTGAGTTGGATATCTGTAGGCTTCAGTTCAGCATCTTTAAAGTGCTGTTCAGACTCATTTTGGAGTATTACTGAAACATCTGAGCCAGTATCCAACTCTGTTTTAATTAATTTGCTGTTTACTTCAGGTGTAAGCCATATTGCTTATCCTTCAGTTTTCACATTGTAAATCTGAAGCCCTGTGTCACTCTATTATCAGATGTTTCATCAACAGCATACAGATTAGTGCTCTCTTTGAAACTGCAACTTGACTTCTTATCTTTTTATTTCCCTGTGAAGTCCATTTATTTTTGTTTGTCCAGCATGTTCTTTGCATGTGTCTTACTCTGTTGCACTTTCTGTAAGTTCACCTTTAAACCTGCATTGGTCTGGTGTATGTGAGCCTGTGCCACAATGCTATCACACGTTGTTCAGTCAGGCCGGTTTCTGTTTAGATGTTGTCACCTTGTTCACGCTCACTTTCATTCCTGACTGCAACTCAATTGCATCTCTGGGTGCCGTTTCAATTGTAACAGCTATTTCAACTTCTCGTTTAAATGCAAGTTTACTTCAGTTAGAAGCCATTTCTGAGTGCTTTCTAGTAAGATTCCACAAACTAAATAACTTTTCAGTTGTCTGGTGTCTTAGGGCTGGGTGTGTCTGCACTCGTGCCCCTTCCACCATACCTAGCACTCCTTCTCTGCCACCTGCCCCACACTCCCCCCATGGCACTCCACCCTCACCATTCCAAACATCCTTTGCATGTTACGGTCCCGATTGTAAATTCCTTATTTTCCCCTAATTCCCTTTGATTGTGCCACGGCTCCAACTGTTAATTTCCCATTTGCTCCTAATTCTCTTTGATGACGGCACACCTGGTTTCCATCTAGACCTGCAGCATAAGGACGCTGGCTTTACAACCACTTGTTGCCAGATCATTGGTTTTGCCTGTGTGGTAATTAACGTTTCCTGGCCGCTTAGGATTGTGTGTTCTAAGTTTTGCTCCAGAACCGAGATTTGTCGCGAAACCCCCGTCTCTCCGTGTCAAGACAAGTTTTCTAAGTTCTACTGCAGTTTCAAGGTTCACCTGTGAAACTCCATCTCTCTGTATCAAGCTCCCTCATGTTTGCTGTTCAACACTCATGCCCACGTAAGCATCTTAACTCAATCTCCGTGCCTGTGGCCTGCACTTGGGTTTGCCTTGTTCATGGCAACAGAACGATCTGGCCCAATGGACCCAGCGGACACGAATACCCTGCAACAAGCCCTCACAAGCCAAGGCTCCCTACTGGGTCTGTATGACTAACACCTCCGGGAGGTCATTGAGAACCACCATTCCCTGTCTGCTGATGTAATGAAGATCAGTGACCAGGTGGACTGTGTATCCACTCATCTGACCCCATCCACTCCTGGAACTCTGTCTAACCAGCCAGACAGCCTGTAATGGCAACCCCCTACGTGTCAGCAACAGCCCTGCCAAGAGAGCCACAGATACCTGAACCAGAGCACTATGCTGGGGATGTGCTGGGCCTTCCCTCTGCAATGCTCCTTGGTGTTCGAACACCAGTCATTCACATACTCCACGGATAAGTCAAAGTTTGCTTATATCATGGGGTTGTTGCGGGGAAGTGCCTTGGCATGGGCTACAGATGTTTGGGATATCAGCTCTTCTTTCCCCACCTTTATTGTGGAAATGAGAAAGATCTTTGACCACCCTGTCCATAGTAAAGCTGCCACTAAACATTTACTTTCTCTCAGCCAGGGCTCACGCAGTGTTGCTGAATACTCCGTGGAGTTCCGGACATTAGCGGCTGACTTGGGGTGGAATGATGAGGCACTCCAAGGGGTATTTCGGAATGGTCACAGAGACATGGTGGAAGTCAAGTTGGCAGCAAGAGATGGCACCGACAGCCTGGATTCCTTAATCTCCCTAGCCAACAGGCTGGACAATCGTCTCCGAGAACTGGTCATCCATCACTTTGGCCACTCCACGGCAGTCATTACCATCTCCCACCAGCACAAGCCTCTCAACTCTTCCTGCTCCTAGAATAGCTCCCAGCCCGGCCTTTTCCACCAGCCCGGGAGAGGAACCCATGAAGCTAGGACAGAACCTCTTTCTCCCATAGAGCGACTTGGGAAATTGAAAGTGGGGGAGTGTCTATATTGCGGCCAGTCCAGCCACTTCCATGCTACCTGTCCCCTTCAGCCAAAAGGGAAGGCTCACCAGTAGAAAGGGGATCCTGGTGAGCTAGACAATATTCCCTTCCATCCCTTGAACCCAGATGTCCCTACCTTAGAAATTACTAGGCTTACCTATTGCCCTCTATTTTTCTAAGCTCAATGTACCTATCCAAAAGTCTCTTAAAAGACCCTATCGTATCCGCCTCCACCACCGTTGCTAGCAGCCCATTCCATGCACTCACCACTCTCTGAGTAAAAAAAACTTACCCCTGACATCTCCTCTGTACCTACTCCCCAGCACCTTAAACCTGTGTCCTCCTGTGACAACCATTTCAGCCCTGGGAAAAAGCCTCTGACTATCCACATGATCAATGCCTCTCATCATCTTATACACCTCTATCAGGTACCCTCTCGCCTTCCATCGCTCCAAGGAGAAAAGGCCGAGTTCACTCAACCTATAAGGCGTCCTCCCCAATCCAAGCAACATCCTTGTAAATCTCCTCTGCGCCCTTTCTATGGCTTCCACATTCTTCCAACCAGAACTGAGCACAGTACTCCAAGTGGGGTCCAGCCAGGGTCCTATATAACTGCAATATTACCTCTCGGCTCCTAAATTCAATTCCACGATTGATGAAGGCCAATACACTGTACGCCTTCTTAACCACAGAGTCAACCTGCGCAGCTGCTTTGAGCGTCCTATGGACATGGACCCCAAGATCCCTCTAATCCTTCACATTGCCAAGAATCTTCCCATTAATACTATATTCTGTCATCATATTTGACCTACCAAATGAACCATTTCACTCTTAACTGGGTTAAACTCCATTTGCCACTTCTCAGCCCAGTTTTGCATCCTATCAATATTCTACTGTAACCTCTGACAGCCCTCCACACTACCCACAACACCTCCAACCTTTTTGTCATCAGCAAACTTACTAACCCATCCCTCTACTTCCTCAGCCAGGTCATTCAAAAAAATCACGAAGAGTAAGGTCCCTGAACAGATCCCTGAGGCACACCACTGGTCACCGGCCTCCATGCAGAATATGACCCAACTACACTCACTCTTTGCCTTCCATGGGCAAGCCAGTTCTGGATCCACAAAGCAATGTCCCCTTGGATCCCACACCTCCTTAGTTTCTCAATAAGCCTTGCATGGAATACCTTGCTGAAAAAGTTAGATATGACCCTTGTGGCTAAAGGGATCAGGAGGTATGGAGAGAAAGCAGGTACAGGGTTCTGAGTTGGATGATCAGCCATGATCATACTGAATGGCGGTGCAGGCTTGAAGGGCCAAATGACCTACTCCTGCACCTATTTTCTATGTTTCTATAAATCCATATACACTACATCTACTACTCTTCCTTCATCAATATGTTTAGTCACATCCTCAAAAAAAATTTCAATCAGGCTCGTAAGGCATGACCTGCCCTTGACAAAGCTATGCTGACTATTTCTAATCATATTTTACCTCTCCAAGTGTTCATAAATCCTGCCTTTCAGAATCTTCTCCATCAACTTATCAACCACTGAAGTAAGACTCACTGGCCTATCATTTCCTGGGCTATCCCTGCTCCCTTTCTTGAAAAAGGGAACAACATCAGCAACCCTCCAATCCTCCGGAACCTCTCCCGTCCCCATTGACGATGAAAACACCTTTTGGATGAAAACAGTTCCCCTGGTCGGAATTCCCCATGAGTCGTTGAGTATCCCTCTAGAAGCCTGGGCACTGGACGGTAGACTAATGGTTGGAGTCACACTCTGTATACAACCCCTGTCTGTCTTTCTTTCCGGGAACCATGGGGAACAGGTACGAGTCAATTTAATTTCTTCTCCTCAAGCTCCTATAGTTCTTGGTTACCCCTGGTTAAGCCGCCTGATGCAGCATCAATAACTCCCTAAGACGTGAGGCGAGATATAGGCTTTTATTGACTGGAAGAAAGAACAAGCAACAAGCAGCAATTGACCACCATGCTACATCCTGCAGACAGAAGGCAGGGCTCAGGCCCCAATCGCCTTTATACCGGGGTCTGTGGGAGGAGCCACGGTCTGTGGGAGGAGCCACAGGAGCTGTCAGCGGGGGGGGGGGGGGGGGGGGGGGAGGGGGGCGTGTCCAGACAGGTATATGTAGTTCACCACACTGCCATAACCCTCACATTGACTGGTCCACCGGGAAGATAGTCAGCTGGAGTTATTATGTCATTCCACTTGTCTACAATCAGCCCTTTCCCCAGTGGAAGTCACCGCGACCTTGTCTGCCCCTGAAACAAACCCGCGACGATCTGGGAGAAGTGTTTAGCAAACAACGGGCTCTTTCCCTGCCTCCACACTACCCTTACAATTGCGCAATTGACCTTCTCCCCGGAGCCCCTCTACCCACTAGTCAGCTGTATAAGCAATGGAGGCTTACCTAAATGACTCTCTCGCGGCTGGCATTATCCAACCCTCATCTTCCCCTGTTGGGGCAGGTTTCTTCTTTGTGGGGAAGAAAGACAGTTCACTGCGCCCCTGCATTGACGACCGTGGCCTGAATAGCATCACCATAAAGAATAAGTATCCACTGCCCCTTATCGAGCCCCTTCTCGAAGCCACCATCTTCTCTAAGTTGGACCTACGGAGTGCCTATCACCTGGTCAGGATGAGTGGAAAACAGCTTTTAACACCCCTCTTGGTCACTTCGAATATCTGGTCATGCCATTCGGCCCCCGCTGTCTTCCAAGCCCTGATAAATGAGGTCCTTAGGGACTTTATTAACCGTTTCGTTTTCGTTTATTTGGACGACATCTTAATCTTCTCCCGCAGTCTTCAGGAACACACCCACCATGTTCGTCAGGTTCTGCCGAGGTTTTTAGAGAACAATCTATTCGTAAGGGCAGAGAAGTGCGAATTTCATGTCCCTTCTGTCGGTTACATGGGATACATCATTGAGAGCGGGCAAGTGAGAACGGATCCCGAAAAGATCCGGGCGGTGGCGGAGTGGCCAAAACCCAAGACACTCAAGTAACTCCAGCGATTTCTGGGGTTCGCTAACTTCTACCGTCGCTTCTTCAGGGATTACAGCCGGGTGGTGGCAGCACCCCTTACTCGAATCACCTCTCCTGCGACCCCTTCTCACTGGACCCCCGAAGCGGACTCAGCCTTCTCGGAGCTTAAGAGGCGCTTCAGCTCCGCTCCCATCCTGACCCCTCTTGACAATCATTGTGGAAGTCGACGCCTCCGTCTCTGGGGTGGGAGTGGACTAAAAGCTCAATCCCTGCGCCTTTTTTTTCCTCGCCGGCTAACCCCCGCTGAACGGAACCACGACGTAGGGAACCTGGAGCTACTGGGAGTCAAACTCGCTTTGGAGGAGTGGAGGCTCTGGCTGGAGGGAGCTGAACATCCATTCATCGTCTCGACAGACCACAAAAACCTCACATACATCCAAACCGCCAAACGCCTGAATTCCCGCCAAGCCCACAGGGCATTATTTTTGGCCATTTCAGATTCACATTCACATATGGTCCTGGTTCCAAGACCGGGAAGCCCGATGCTCCCTCTCGTCAATATGTCTCCGAAGAGGGCTTCCCAACCCCGAGATCATCCTTCCATCATCCTGTGTGCTGGCTGCTCTCACATGGGAGATCGAATCCATAGTTAAAGTGGCCCAACGGACTCAACCTGACCAAAGCAATGGACCCCACTATCGCCTCTTCATGCCCGACTCTGTTCGGTCTCAGGTTCTCCATTGGGGGCATACTTCTCGCTTCGTCTGCCATCCCGGAATCGATCGAACTCTGTTCCTTCTTAAGCGACATTTCTGGTGACCCTCCATGGATGCTGACACTCGCTCCTTCGTCTCTGCCTGTTCTGCCTTTGCCCGCGGAAAAACCTCCCATCGACCACTTGCTGGATTTCTTCGTCCCCTGCCTGTTCCTAGCCGTACTTGGTCTCACATTGCGCTGGATTTCGTTACTGGACTGCCCCCTTCACATGGGAACACTGTTGTACTCACCGTGGAGGACCGCTTCTCCAAAGCTGTGCACTCCATAGCCCTTCCCAAACTCCCTACAGCCCGTGAAACGTCACGTCTTCCACCTTCATGGAATTTCCTCTGACATTATTTCTGACCGGGGCCCCCAATTCATCTCTCAAATTTGGAGATCCTTTAGTCAAGCCCTTGGAGCCTCAGTAAGTCTGTCTTCCGGCTTCCAACCGCAGACTAATGGTCAAACAGAACGAGCAAACCAAGATTTGGAAGTAGCACTGCGCCGCATAACCGCCAACAACCCGTCATCCTGGAGCACCCGACTCGCTTGGGTGGAGTACGCCCACAACTACGTGGTCAGCACCGCTACCGGAATGTCACCTTTCGAATGTTCTCTCGGTTCCAACACCCTCTGTTTCCTGCACATGAAGACGACATTGCTGTGCCTTCAATTCAGGCCCATCTCCGCAGGTGCCGCAAGATCTGGGAGGATGCACGCGCAACTCTGCTCCGCTCAGCCGACCGCAACCGGAGGATTGCCGATCGCCATCGAATTCCTGCACCCAGTTATCGGCCTGGGTAGAAGGTTTGGCTCCCGTCAAATGACATCCCCCTTAAGAATGAACCCAAGAAACTCGCCCCTCGCTACCTGGGACCATTCGAAATTGAGAGTATACAGTAATCAATCCCTCGGTGGTTAGACTCAAACTGTCCAGATCTATGCACATTCATCTCACGTTCCACGTCTCCCAATTGAAACCTGAGCCCTTTGTGCCCTCCTGCCAACCCCCTCCACCCGCCCGGATTATTGACTACCCAGCGTACACCGTCCGGCGAATACTGCGCCGCCGAGGCAGGGGTCTCCAGTACCTGGTCGATTGGGAGGGATACGGCCCGGAGGAATGTTCCTGGATTCCCCGCTCCTTCATCCTGGACTCTTCCCTCATCCATGATTTCCATCGAGTCAATCCGAACAAACCTGGTGGTTTGCCTGGAGACTCCCGTTGAGGGGAGGGGGGGGGGGGGGTAATGTCACGGTCCCGATCGTTAATTCCCTATTTCCCCTAATTTCTTTTGACTGTGCCACGGTTTCGACCCTTAATTTCCCATTTGCTCCTAATTCTCTTTGATGACGCCACACCTAGTTTCCATCTAGACCTGCGGCATAAGGACCTCGGCTTTACAACCACTAGTTGCCAGATCGTTAGCTTTGCCTGTGTGGTAATTAATGTTTCCCGGCCGCTTAGGATCGTGTGTTCTAAGTTTTGCTCCAGTACCGTGATTTACCGTGAAATCCCCGGCTCTCAGTGTCAAGATAAGTTTTCTAAGTTCTACTTGTTTCGAGGATCACCGGCAAAACTCCGTCTCTCAGTGTCAAGATCCCTCCTGTTTGCCGTTCAACGCTCAAGCCCACGTTAGCATCTTAACTCAATCTCCGTGCCTGTGCCCTGCATTTGAGTTCGCCTCGTTCATTGCAACATTGCCTTTGCCAGATTTACGAACTTGCTCTCACTCCACGGTGACAAATACAGTACTGTGCATAAGTCGTAGGCACCCTAGCTATATATATGTACAGGAAGGCAAATGTAACTCAAATGACAACAGTAATTTGACGTAGATAGGCTTTTTCCATTGAGAGTAGGGGAGATTCAAACAAGAGGACATGAGTTGAGAGTTAAGGGGCAAAAGTTTAGGGGTAACACGAGGGGGAACCTCTTTACTCAGAGATTGGTAGCTGTGTGGAACGAGAATCCAGTAGAGGCAGGTTCGATATTGTCATTAAAAAAAAAGATTGGATAGGTATATGGACAGGAAAGGAATGGAGGGTTATGGGCTGTGCAGGTCGGTGGGACTAGGTGAGAGTAAGCATTCGGCATGGTCTAGAAGGGCCGAGATGGCCTGTTTCCGTGCTGTAATTGTTATATGGTTTTATGTTATATGGTAATAAATAACAACAGTGGTGTGCAGAAGAGCATCTCTGAGTACACAACACGCCAAATATTGAAGTGGATGGGTTACAGCACCAGAAGAGCACACACATCCTGTACCTTAAAAAGTGGTCATTGAGTGTAAGTTGGAGACAGAAAGCACTCTAGATACAGAATCAGCTGTGAATTTGGGTGGCAGAGAAGTGTAAGGACGTGTCCATGCCCATAATGATGGTCGGTTGCTCTGTAATAGAGCAGCAGAATTCTAATGTAGTCAGAACCAAGAGTTTTGAAGGGCAGCGCAGTAGCGTAGCAGTTAGCATAATGCTATTACAGCACCAGAGACCTGGGTTCAATGCCTGCCACTGTCTGTTAGGAGTTCTCCCCATGACCATGTCAGTTTCTGCCAGGTGCCCTCTCTGGTTTCCCTCCACATTGCGAAGGCGTTTGGATGGCGAGGGTGTAACTGGGTGGTGTGGACTAGCTGGATCAGAAGGGACTGTTACTGTGCTCTAAAAAAGAACCGGTGTGTGTTCCTTCTCCCAAAGATGATGAGATCCCTAAAGATACACACACAGCTCCAGACAACGTACATGATCCTCCCAATGCAGACCAATTCCATTAATGCCGTCAAGGGTGGGCCAAACTGTAATCTAAGCTCATTGTAAAAAAAAACTGTTTTCCATTCAATTACTGAGCGTGCAAAATATGATCTTAAAGAGGACTGTGAATGACTTGTATGTAGAAATAAGTGAACCATAAAATCAAACTCACATCCGTGAATACAGAAAGCCAACTGTATTACACTGTTCTACAGAAAACTTTCTAATTATACAGTTAACCATTGTGCCTGTAATGTGACCTGCAAATAGTTTATTCCTCAACATTCCGCCCCATTGGTGTCCTCAGTCACTAACTGTCTTTGCATACTTGCTAATTTTCATTTTAGGTCTTATGCAAGTCGTTCTTCCTTTTCTCCCCCAATTCATTCGCCTCGCTTTGAACCTCTGAGCTCCCAAGTTATCAGTCGGGTTGATTCAATGTGTGTAAGCGATGTTTTACTCATTCCCTTCTCCCCCATCCGGAGACTGCAGCCTCTCCCATGGCAGCGTACACGGTTTACAGCAGGTGTCAAGAGTCGACCCCTGATCTGTTACACCGGCTCGTTTGCGTCATCTCATCAGTTGTGATTCTTAAATCTAATTTTCCATTGTTAGTGAAGTTTGGACGTGTTTAGAATTTATTTCGTGAAAAGAATGGAGTTGACAGGCAAGGATTAAGAATTTATACCAGGGACTCTTACTTAGCAAAATTGTTGTGAGTTCTAAACTCCGGTAAGGTGGAAAAAGGAATCAAGAGGTAACCGGAAATGTTCTCTGTAGCTGGTTTAAAAAAAACTGTTTTTCACATTGGGGACGGAGAACCCGGCTTTTGAAGCCTCCGATCGCAAACTTTCTCCCGAGCTTCCAAATTTCAAATATCAAACATCAAACGGGGTGTCTTGGAGCAGATTTGGAAATTGGAACTTGCCGAGCCTGTGTCTTTAAACCTCTCAGGTTGGTGAAGCATGTCACTAACATATACACACACACACCCCTTCCCAAATCTGAAAGCAGGCGCGCAACCAATCGCAGCTCTCGCCGTCTGAGCAGCCCGTTCCTACACACCGTCCAGTGAATAAAAACAGGCGGAAGTTTCCGTTCTATGTGCGAGCTGAATTGAACAGCTTTTAAGAAAAGGTCCGATTTATACTCACTGGCATAAAAAGAGCAAACGAGACTGGGCGTTCACTGGATTACAGATATGAGTGTATTCGAACAGGAGGCAGGTAAATCATTACAGCGTTATTTCGAATCTGGCAAAGAACCAGAACGGAGATGCGTCTGATTAACTTTGAAGGCGATTTGATGGGGGAGCGTGCTCAAGTAGCATTGCATTAATAATCAATAGCCAACACGGCGATAATCAGCGGGTCTATTGTTTAAAAATGTTAGTTTATTAGGTAGGGCTCGAGTAATCGCAGTGGTGTGAGAGGGAGGAGGGACGGCGAAAGGGGACGCAGTAAGAGGCAAGGAAATAGCGAGCCTTATAAATGACCAGTACATCAGACGATACACTTTTACGCAACCTTTGCTTTCTGTTGCATCTACAGATCAATAGAGTGTAGCTGCACTGTGTTCTTCAGACGCCACTGTTGGGTCCCTGGATCCATTGGATACCCTAGTGAGCCGGTTAAAGAGGAGAGAAACTCGCCGAAACCCTGGTCTGTAGACACGTCACTCCCCGTGTTACCTGCTTGGAGGACAGCGTCCAAAACCATCTTCACCTTGAAAGAGTAGCAAGGAATGTCCCATAGCACAGGACGATCAGGTATCTTCAACGCCCTCCTTTGAACACAATTTGTCCGCATGAGGTTCAGCAAAGGCCCACGCTCCTTGGCGACTCCCAGTTCACTTTTTCTACGTGGCCCTAATGTGCAGTGATTTACAGTTGGATATCCAGCAACGCAGTAGAGAAAGAACATTCCCTATGGCGTGTGAAAAGAATTGGTGATTTGAATTTACCAAATATCCATCTCAATCATAAAGTAACCAGCTGATGTTGATAGATTTATTTGTACATGATTTGCGGCCTTTGCCTAGATTTAGCTCTTCCGGGAGTCAGAGGGAGTAATATTTGGGCTGCTGGTTTTTAGTCATTGCAAGGGAGAATTGTTTTAAATAAGGTACGCTTATTTGGACGCCGGCTATAGTGAGATAGAGTGGATCTGACTGATAGATCTTACAGTGAGATCTTTTTTCTCCGAAAACCAGCACTTTAAGTGACGCCCACTGTGTTAGTTTGATTACAATCAGCCACAGAATGTGCTTACCTCTGGTATATTAGTGTAATATTGGCACATTCAGTGACAGAATTTGACTACTGTGACACAAAAGTGATTTGTTAAAATCTATAATCAGTTTAGTAAGAAAGACCGGCCCTAGCATACGTCTATATAACGTCAAATACTGGACGAGATTTGCCTTATTGTGTGCATTTTTTGTATTACAATCATGTACTTGCTACATGTACACTGCTACATGTGTGTAATTTTTATTACATTTAGTTATAGGATCTGATTGTGGTGTAATAATGTGTTTCATTACACTCAAGCACTCGGCGAGATTGGCTCAGGCACGTGTAATTTCCTTTATTTCAGTCAGATACAGGGCAAGATTGGCCGTGGCACATGTGCGTAATAATTTCATTACAATCAGGTCAAACTTGAGATTGCTCCAAGAGCATGTGTGGAACAATTTTATGGATCAGGCGTAAGGCTGGCGTTGGTGCTAGGGTGTAATGATTTTGAGCAGGTACAGGGTAAGATTCACGAGCTATCGGTGTGTAAAGATATATAAGCACCTGTAAGTGACTCGGTGTAATAATTTTAATTAGACAAACCTGGGATGAAATATATGTGATGGTGAATCGGGTTTAGTTTATTCGCACCTATATATTCAGTTTGTACTGTTTTGGAATCAGGTGATTGACTTCACATTGGCAAGGAAGTTTCCCTTGCCGAGCTGCTATCGGTGAGCTGTTCCTTCTTTTAAATGAAATCGAAATTCCCTAGATGAACGTGAACTTAAGTATAGATTTAAAACAACCATGGCCTGAATGCTGAATTATTGTGCGTGCGTGTGTGTGTGTGTGTGTGTGTGTGTGTGTGTGTGTGTGTGTGTGTGTGTGTGTGTGTGTGTGTGTGTGTGGAGTGTGTTTGTTGGAAGATCTGTTAAATGTAATCAGTCACACAGAATTAAATCGCAGTTGTTCGAAAGGTTGTTCCGTTCTATACCTTCCTCCTCAGTTGTTTCGATCTGTATCATATTCACGCTGTTTATCTCGGTAACACTACAAGCAGAATTACTGCTTGCTGTGGTTAGACTGAGTCCAGACTTCTGTTGAGACTGTCGAGATTGTAACTTTATCGAAGTTTTGGAAATGGCCGATCTTTAGGAATGGGCAAAACATAAACTCTACTCTTTTAATTTTCTGTTTCGAATCTCCATTTACTCTGTTTAATTATTGACCGATATACTAACAAATTAGATTCAACCGTTGCCTTTTGCACGGTAAACGGTGGTATGTCGTCGCCTGTACAATTCTAAAATTCTTGTAAATCTTTGATCACAAAGGTGTAAGTTTAGCTTCGTCGCTAAACTGAAACCCGGGTGTATTGGAAAGCACGTACCAAGCAGGGGTTCGAAGAAATTGTACAAAATTAACCTTCTTTTATCATTGATAATAATTTCATATAAATGGCGAATGAAATATTTATTATAAAACCACTTCACCGGCTCTAGAAAGAGTTCCCGTTGCCGTTAACATTAGCAGAGCATTTGATTACTTAAACCTGTCCTGACGCCAGGGTTATCTGCGAGTTTGCCCACCCCGAGAATGGATGTGCTTCTGTAGGGATTGTCTGTTTAAATTGGATTTAAAGTTGCATTAAAGGCAGATTGATGTTTCAGATGGCGTCCATGGGTTATGTTCTGTTCTCTCCAGGCACGATTTGTTTAAGTGATCTATAATGGTGTAAAAATAAGCGGAGCCGCAGGGGAGATGAGTCCTAGATCCCTTCTTCCAGCACATTAAACGGGGTTTCCTTTGTGCCCCCCCCCCCCCGCTATTCACATTCAGAACAAACGCTTGATAACACTGGCAATATAGTTATTACTACCCCTCAACTATCAGGCTCTTGAACCGGAGGGGACAACTTCACTAACCTCAACACTGTTCCCACAATTTGTGGACTTACTTTCAAGGACTCTTCATCTCATGTTCTCCATATTATTATTAAGGTTTTATTGTATTTGCACAATTTGTTGTCTTTTGCACATAGGACGTGTTGCTCGTCTGGTGTGCGGTTTTTCATAGACTCTTTTGTTATTTTCTTGCCCGCAAGAAAATGAATCTGAGTTGATATGATGACATATATGTAATTTAATAATAAATTTACTTTGAACTTTGAATACTGGCATACAGAGACGCTACGCAGGCAGAGCTGGGGCAGGTGATGCAGACACGGAATGAGATCTGATAGAGAATGGAGGAATAAATCTGGCTTCGGAATCTTTCAGATGTGATCGTATCAAACAAAACTGTGGAGAGCAGCCGATTTATGAAATACTGCCGCTCACACAGTCGGCGAATGATATTACACCGGACTGACTCGATGTTAAATTGAGTACGTGAAATTTAATTAATTATTTTATACTTCAATGTAATGTACTTAAATCTAGTTAAATTTTGATAGAATTGCCCGATTATCGACAGAATTACCAACCGAATCCGGCCCGCTTTCGATATTTTAAAAAAATCTACTTTGCTTTAAAGAGGCTTGTCAGGACTTTCGTGTTATATTAGGTCCAAAATCAAACTCAGTTGAAGGGGTTGATATGAGTCCCGGTCTACGAAGCTCAGCCGAGTTGAACCACTACAACACTGCATCTTATCCTAAAAATTAACGTGTCTCCATTCTCAGCGGCGGGAATACAGTGTTTCCGCGGCGAACGTTAACTGCCCACTCTCACTTGACGTTCTTCAGAGGGGCCTTCTTTATTTTTCGCCATTTGCTAGTTAATTTGTGGCAGGCTTGTAGAATTCGACGAGGAAAATCAGATGGTCGAAATATTCCAGTTTATCGGTAAATATCTCGTCAAGCGGTAAGTGATGTGAAATCTCCGCAGACAGACGGAGAAGGTTGCCCAGGTATGTGTATTGCATGTACCGCTCAGAACAGAAATTCCCAGCATCAATTCACAGCTGCTGATCCTGTTTTCCCTACAGGTTAATCCGACCGATTCAGGTTCCAAGAGGTGGAAATCTCTTCTGGACAGCAAGCTAGCTGTAAATAATGTGAATTTTAACGTACATTTTCGTATTTGCAAAATGGGTTGATTGAAATTATGCAGGTCTCTGCTGGCGGCTTGGGTGCGTGGGGAAGACTCTTGCAGCGGTTTGCTTGAACTTTGGGTAGGTGGAGGGACGCCGAGCGGAATTGCACCCCGCCGCTTTTATTGAAGGCCGCTGCAAACTCAGGCACAAGTTATATGTGTTCGTGTGCACACGTGTGTGTGTGTGTGTGTGTGTGCGTGTGCGTGTGCGTGTGCGTGTGCGTGTGCGTGTGCAGAGTTAATTGCAAATAGCAGTTGATTCAAGAAAGTGACAATGATTGATCTGCGGGTCAGGGCTTTATTTCCTAATTTCAACCAGACGCTCTATATTACATATATTTAAAAAAATCCCTTCGGTTGACAAAATCTAGTTCTACTGGCAATTATTATTCATCCAATTCACTCGCATTTAACCCCCAACTCAGGTGGGTTTATAACGAGGACACAGGCCTCATGGTCGTTTTCCGCGATATTTTTAAATTTACCGCTGTACTCTTCGAAGTCTGGAAGCGCGTTAAGTCACCGTCTCTAAAGAATGGGATCACAAATGATGGTTATTACTTATGAAGATCACTTAACTTTATTTGTCATATGTACACCGAAACTTACGGTGAAATGTGTTGTTTGCGCCAACTCAAGTTCATATTTATTGTCATGTACAATAACTTAAACATGAAATATCGTGATCAATGAGTGGCAGTGAAAGATCGAACAAGAACAAAGTTGTTACAGGATAGAGATGCCGAGACTGTTGAACATGTCACTCAACCCTCGCGGATGGGGGGGGGGGGGGAGAGTTTGTTTCCGACATCTCGGAAGGAGGAGTATTTCACCTTATGTTTGCACATCAATTTGTTTTATCTCCAGTCTTTGCTTCGACCAGAGCGGAAATTTGCCGCTAGGAAAGTTGATAATGGATCCAGGTGAGGCAACGAGCAACAAGTCCAGGGGCACCGCAGTTCCGGCAGGCTGCCGCAAGCACCCGGTTTCGGGAACACCACCACTTCCCGCAGTGGGGCAGAACTCTAATAATTTGTGTCCTTTGGAGTGAATATTCGGTTTTGTTCCCGACGATCCTGGCCACCGACAGATATATCAGACGGAAGTCTACCGGGGAGATCCTCTGTCCAGTTAGTCAGTCAGTTAACTGCTCGACAGAAACGTCGTCTCTTTATTCCTTTCCATAGATGTTGCTTGACCTGTTGAGTTCCCCCGACATTTTGTGTGTTAGTCCGAATTTCTAGCAACTGCCGAATCTCTTATCTTTATAGTTAGTTAACTTGCGTTTATGGCCCAGTTTATTCCGAAAATCAACAAGAAAACAACCATCGTCCACGAACATCAATATTAAACGACAGTTGGTGACAATGGTGACAATGTGCAAACATTGACCCGCCGTTAGTTCCCACATAAATGCAATTTAATTTATCGATATGGTTTTAATTTAATGACAAATTGAATCTAATATATGTAGCATTGCTGAAAGTCGTTTACAGCATCGAAACAGAATCCGGCAGTATAATTTATAAAATAACGCTGTACAACACTATGACCATAATTCATGGGGTAATCTCCAATTCTTGCGACTAGTCTGGGTAGGAAATGTTTCTTGCGACATTAAATGAAAACAGTGCACATATCAGAGATTTGAGGCGTGTGCAGCAGAAATCGATGGAACGGTTGTACGAAACGAAAGTGCAGGCTTGTGATCTTTCTCTCGCAATCTGTTCAGAGTTTAAAAAAATAATTTCGAGTCGAGCCTCATACACGCAGGGGTATCAAATGTGCACGGACATATGCAAACCTCACAATGTGACACATGCACGGAAAAGAAAGAATAAAGGATCAAAAAGGGCGGAGACAGAACGGCCTGGAGTTCACTGCTGCTTTGGATTTAAAGCAATTCCCCCCGTTACTGGTCCTACTCTCCCAGTATCAGCATATTCCTTCCTAGTTGTGCGGCTTTGCAATTGCCACCTGTTTCCCCTTGGGCATGAGTTCTCGGCCGATGCATTGTGCTCTTCGTGGAAACCGGCGACTTAAATGCCAATTAAAAAAAATATATATCTAAAACTAGTACACAGGGTTAGTGCTTGAAAGAGGAAATTCGGGTTATCTTTAGCTTCTAGTTCCACGCTTAACTATCTTAAATTCCTATCTTTTTAACCCGTGAAGGTTAAAATTAGAGTCACTGCCGCCTCTCTTCTGAACTTCACATTTTAAATGATTTCTTTTCGGAATAAAACAAATTCCCATTTGGAAAATTGTGCCCGCCTGTAACCGTCATATCAGATTTACAAAAAAAAACAGTAATCCCGACTAAGGAAAACGATTACACTACTGGTGGAAATCAGCAGATGTTGGATGGGAGTGGGGCGGGGGAATGGACAGTGGGCATTTCAGGCTGAGACCCTGCGTCAGGACCCGAAATACCAAGCCACTTAAGTTCTTCCAGTATCTTGTTTGTAACTTCCGATTCCAGCATTGCACTCTTTTTGTCTTTTTGGCTCACATTTGGACAGGATTAGCCACACAGACCGGACAGTCCTTTCGGTATCATGGTACCTACTACACCCGTTGGAGATCACTGAAATAACTTGGCCGAGCACCGCATATAGAGAAAAAAATACGGCTCCGATCCAATCCCACAGGATATTAGCAATGTCAGAATTAGGTGCAAGAATTAGTTGCCCGCGACCACCGCGTGGATTCATCAACAATGAGGTGACAGGCGATTCTTAATTTTAAGTAAATGGGAAGCAAGTTGGAAGGGAGGGGGTTGTGGGTTGACATCAAGCAGATGGAGCAGGTGTGTGGGGTTGGGTCAGAGGTCTGTCCAATGCTGGACACCGCCTTTGGCTTTTTATTCACACCGGCTCCTGTTGCGTTACCCCCGGGGCTCTTGCCGTTCCGCCAGCCCTCTGATTTCTCGAGTTTGCGAAGAGGCAGAAAGACAAGTATCAGGTCAAGGAAGCCTTTATTTTCGTTTAATTTCCGCACGGCAATTGAAATGGAAATTAGAGGCGAGCCGCTCTAGAATGGGTTAACGAGGGCCGCGGCGGTGGGGCAGTGAAGCAGAGAGGCAGCAGATCTATCAAAGAGAGGGTAATTAGAAACAAAAACCCCTGGCTGGGTTGGGGAAGGAGGTCGAGGAAAACCGGAAGGTGGACAGAAATAGCGACAGAGATGGAGTCAGTGGAACAGGGAACGAGCGACACAGGGTCAAACCCAAAAAGACAAGTATCAGATAAAGTGGGGATAAAATGCAACTTGGAAATGAGGCGTGGACGAACAGACAGGAAAACTAAACTCAAAAGAAGGGAAAAAGAAGCAAAATTTTTGAACTAAGATGCTCTTTTCCATGCTTTATAACTCTGTGACTCTAAGAATATATTAAATGAGCGGTAGACAGAAGTATAATTATGCAATGATAAAGAGTGCATTAGACTCGAAGTGAAACTGACGATGTTAGAAACAGTTATCCAAGCAGTCCCATTCTCTTAATCTTTCTGTATAATTCACACCCCTCTCTTGCAAGTAGTAATTAAACCCGCTTCCCCCGCCCTTACGGGAGATCGGAACTGTTTGGTGTGTACATCTAACCATTTCGTTTGCCACACATTTGTGTCGTCTGGTGATTCGCTCTATTCTACCGAAAACAAAATCTCATCACTTTCCCCACTTCCGCTAAATCTTTATTTAATCATCCCCACAACCATGACTGCTGTAGACAATTGGTTTCCAAGGGAATCTTCGTAAGCTTTGCATTCGATTCAGAATCACTGCAGGCTCATAGATATACGGGTCTTTGTATTTTAATTTCATTTGATTAGTCTTTATACAAAGTAGTAAAATATAAACTTCCTATGGCAACGATAGAACATTGAACCTAATAGCACAGGACCTTCTACAGGTCCTTCGGCCCACTCACTATACCTGTACCGACCACAATGCCATATTAAACGAAACCTATCTGTCTTTTCTTGATCCATATCAACACCCCTAACGCGTTTCCTCAGTATGTAGGGCATGGAAAACAGTTCTCATAGTTACTTGTATATTGTGTTTTGTAGGACTGCTTATGTATAATTTGTTTTTGAAATTATGTTCATTATGCTTATTGTGTTTTTTATGCTGCAACGGATCTGGAGTAACAATCACTTCGTTCTCCTTTACACTGATACTGAAGAATGACAAACAATTTTGAATCTTGAATTTTGAATCTGGAATAGAATCCAGATCCAAATCAAGGTGCAATAACTTTCTAATTTCATCAACTTTGTAATAATAATATTTTAATTTTCTTTTGACAATTATATTGAGGTAAAATGTCAGACCAGCATTTGTGTAAAATTTATAATTCTGTAATTCTGGATTTTGATCATTTTTAAATACTCTTGACAAATTGATATCTTCCAATGAGCTGCTTGCCTGAGAATGAGTCAGTGTTTGAGATAGCTTGCATTAGCACTGGGATAACACCATTTCATGGATCTTGTCCTGGTTATAACCATCAGGGAATCTTCTCACCTTGATGGATGAGTATCTTTTACTAATGCAACTAATACATTTTGTTTAAATTCTTCTTCTTTCCTTTCTCCTCCTAAAGTTCCTGACATTCTGGTTCTGCAGAAACAGACCTTTGGTAGCTTGTCAAGTGACCATTTACTCATGTGAATTAATTTTTGACAGCATCAGGGGCAAGTTCAATCATGTCTTGGACAAGTGATCAACATTCAGTCACATGGCTTGACTATTTCTGCACCTGCCCCCTCCTGACCCATGCACCACCCTCCCCTTTCAAGCCTGCAGATAAAGAAGACAATTGCAGTGGTCCTTTTGAGATCAGCTAATTCAAATTCCTCTTCCAGTCTTGTATCTTTTAGTTCCCCATGACTGCTACGTTTGATGTAGTTTATAGGTTGACCTTGGAGCAGACAGTAATTCTATTACTGGACCTACAGTGTTCTAGATTATAATGTAAAATGAATAAATAAAAGCCAGAATAGGCAGATGGAGTTGTAGCAAATACTTAAATAGACATATAATGAATAAATACTTTGTTGAGAAACAGAACTGCATTTCTATTCTACTGAAGTAATATGCTTGTTATGGTATTAAGAACAGTAGGCATCCTCAGCATTGAGAGAATTACAGAGCCTAGCAAAGAATGGCCAAAGACTGATACATAGAGCTACTTAAAAGGAAAATGTATTTTGCAAATTATTAGAGCTTTAGTGACAATATAACAGGATTGATAAATCAATGTACATTTTTAAAGGCATTCATTAAAGTAGCAAACAAGGGTTGCTACATAAAAACCCAGAAATTACTGGAAATATCCAGTAGGTCAGGCAGCATCCTTGAGGAAAAAAAGGCATTAATATTTCAGGCTGTGGTGAAAGTTTGTTGGTTGAGAACAGTAATTCTAGTTTTCTCTCTCCAAGGATAATGTGTGATGTCTTAAATATTCCCAGCATTTCATATTGCTATTTCAGATATCTGCAGTTTTTTTGTTTTCTGATTATTGCTGGCCCCTCAGCTAATTATGATCTATTCTGAGGCTCTTGTCGGTTGGGGTCAACCATGGATGTTGTGACCTTGCTGTCTACGTGATAAACAAAGCAGTATACAAGCCAAAGCAGTATGATATGGAGAGCAAGTTGTTGCCTATGCAGAAGTCTTTCCCTCTCCATGAAGCTGATTAATCCAAAGGAACACAGTGTCGCCAATTTGCCAGTCAGCATTGAACTCATCATAGGACACACTTGGGGACTCCAGCTCCAGATTTTTCCTTGGGGTTTACTTCTGAAGCCTTCCCCATGATTGGGTATAGCTGTAAGGCAGCAGCAGTTTGAAATCTGAGTTTGTGAAGGCCAGGAGCTGGACTTGGACTTGGTTGTCAGAGGCTATTGAAACACACACCATTGAGAACATTTAAAAGTTATAGGTATCTTATTCCCACTACGATCCCCAGTTATGTCAACCCTAAGAAACCTATGGTCTATGTTCATAATGCAAGTAAAAGGGCCAAGAAAACGACATCCTGCATGAATAGGATGCAAAGAGCTTGCCAAACTTGAGTGGGCAAGAAGATGGCAGATATGTTATAATGTAGGAAATACGGGAGAAATCATTTTGTTGGAACTGTAACACACAGATTTTTTAAATTGTGAAAAGCTAGTGAATAGGGACTTAGACTTTTTGTGAATGAAATACAGAAAATTAATCTGAAAATATGCAGGGATACCATGAACTTTGGAAGGTAAATCATTAAGTGGCAGAATGGACTCTGGAATACAAGAGGTAGAATACCCATTTTTTGCAAATACGAAGGGCATTGGAGTGCTGCACGTAGTTTTGATCTCAGTGTCGAAGGCACTATGTTCTTGTCTTCAACGCAGTACATAACAGATTCAGTCTTGCAATAAAGGATTATCCAAGCTGTGAATTAGTAGCATCAGCTCTTTGGTAGAGTTAAGGAGAATGAGATATGATTTCACTGAAGCATAACATTCTAAAGGGGTTCCAAGAATAGATGTGGAAAAAGTGTTTGCCCAGTTAAAAGAATCATAATCTGAACAAGGGGACTCAGATATTTAGGGCTGAGATGAAAAGAAGTTTCTTCATTCAGAAGGGCTGTGATTCTGTAGAATACTCTCTCCTAAGAAGGTTGAGGATGCTCAGTTATTCATGTAATCAAGAGTAAGAACAAAAGTACTTTGGACACTTAAGATAATCAAGAGGTATATTGATTGCTAAATTACAGCTAGAATGACAAGGAGACCTTGGGAGGACTCCTGGCTCATTGGCCCCTACTCCTGTCACAGAATACTACACCATGAAATAGTTCTAATCTGGGAAATCTATTTTTGTTGCTGATAGGAAGATAGGTCAAAAATAAAGTGGATCAGAGATTTGTTTGACTTTGGTACTGGACTGTAGCCTACACTAAAAATCAAATATTATTAAGGAATTTTGAATTAATTCTGAACAATGCAAATAAAGGTATGGATGCTGAGATTGGCACAGGAATACAAGATGGGAAGGAAACTCACACTGTTTTACAAAAAGTTAAAATACTGGTCAGTGCTTGGAGCAATGATGGAAGATTTGGCCTTGGTGCTATAGGTAGGGGAAAAACAAAGTTGCTTGTTGCAGACACAGGAGACAACACTAGATTTTCAATAATCTCTTTGGTTCTAATGCTAGGAATAAACTCAGATGCCTCCCTATCTGATCATGTAGCCTGCTGATACTGAGGTACCTAGGTTCAGATATGAAGAATAAACACTTGGAAATGAACCATAGACAGTGTAAACACCTTTGGGAGGGAACTATTGAAAGGGATCTTAAGGAATTTGCTCTAAAAGTTGCTTAAACTCATGTCAAAATCATGTAGTCTAAGAGCTTATGTTTTTACTGATATACTTGCTTGAGACCAGCAATGTTATGATCACTTGTTTCTGAAGGCTCAACAACTTCTGTACTCAAAATTATCCCTTTAATGTTACAGAATATGTAGAATATCTGAACCTCTGCTTCCTGTTCTGATGTATGTACTGACTAGCAAAAGTTTCTGTGAGCCCTGTCTAACATACATTCCCAGCTGAAAAATAGTTCTATTTTTTAATCTATTCTTTCCAAAGAAAGTAAAAGATGAAATTCCTGTGTTAATAAAAATTGATATCCTGCATATACTGTATAATTACCTCCTAACAAATTACTGCTTTGAACCACAGGACTTCTATGTAGTTTTGTTGCTTTCAGGCTGTCTTTTCTGTGACCCTCAAACAGGCGATCTGACCCTCAAAGCTCATAGTGCTCCTTTTGATTTCTCAGTTTCTGCTTGCACTTCTTTCTTCTTGGTTTATTGTGCCTTTCTTTGGCTCTTTGACTCATTGCTTTGTGGATAAATGAATTCTCAAAGCCAGATTAACACTGTTGAGGCTAATATTTAACTCAAATTACAGATGGCTTGAAAAACTATTTGAACAAATACCTATTCGTAATTCATAGACCAAGATTTGTTGGTAGTGACTTGAGATCACATTATTTTAAAAAAAGGGCATAGCATATGGCCATTCCAATGAATCAATCTAGAGCAGGGATTCCCAAACAGGGGTCCATGGACCCTTTGCTTGATGGCATTGGTCCATGGCATAAAAAAGGTTGGGAATCCCTGACTGAGAGAGATCTTCATATTATATCACTGTAATAATAAGTTGTTTCTTAAATGGTTTAAATTTCTTAAATTGTTTCTTAATAGTTGTTGCCTCCATAATATCCGGAACCTTACTCTACAAGCTGACAGTCCATTCTTTGATATTACTGATATTTTTAACTTGAATTAATTAATATTCTATTAGATTTTTGAAATAACATTAGCAACCCTATAATGAATAATATAATGCACCCTGAGAGAGAGAGAGAGAGAGAGAGAGAGAGAGCGCTTATCTTTCATGCACTCAGAGTGGTCATGATGGTAATGGGCCAGCAGAGCGTCTGAATTCCAGCTGCACTCTGCCACAAGGGTCCTGAATTCCACAATGTAATCCAACATTGTGTGAGGCAAAGTATTCAATCTGCTACCTTCCATTCACTTCCCACATGGTCAAAAACCCAACAAATACTAGGGGTAAAATCTTCATATTGGTTGCAAAGGGGGGTTTATTGTCCCAGTTAGAGATGGCTCATTTCAGAGCTCACTAAGGCAATTCTAGCTTGGCCCATAATATACAGAGACAGCTGGAGCTCAAAGTGTAAGATGCCCTAGAACAGGAAGTTTCTGGTCATCAAAGCATTCAGGCACCAGAATCTAGGTCTCAAAGGGAAGAGGTTGACTGTCACTGTGACCATCTTGTTGCTGTATCGAGATGGAAAATTAGTTGAGAGTCACAAAAGGATGGTCAATGGTTTTTCTGCTGCTTCAGGATCATGTGCTCTTGTCAACAGACAACTTCCTTTAGGCAAGCATATTCGTTTGGGTAAATCGTTAGTTCACTAATCCTGTCAGGAAATGCAGAGGAAGCTTGACCCAAACACGGAGCAGCAGAGAATATTAGCAGTGAGCAATCACTTTAATAATTAACTACGAAATAACAGGCCACAAGGGACCGCAAAACAAGAGAGAACAGATACTTAACATGACAAGGCAACAAGATAACTGAAGGCTAGGAGCAACTGGTTAAGGCTGGCTGGTTCATTGAGACAACAAGGGTTCCGGATAAAGGCTGGGTTTAAATAGTCTGCATGTGATAAGTTGGGAATGAGTGGTAGGTGATTCCTGTTAGCTGGGTGGAGACTGGGAGGTGCCAGTCTGTGTAGGCCAGACATAAATTCTGAAAAAAAAATACAAAATGCTGGAAATACTCAGCAGACCAGGCAGTTCTGATGTATGGTCAACCACCTGAAATGTTACCTCAGTGTTCCTTTCCACAGATGCTCACAATTTCCAGTATTTCACACTATTATTATGATTTTGCCCCAGGCCTTTCAGTTTGTTTCTTTCATGAACAGATATAGAAAGCTGATCAAGCAGGATCTACAGCTTCCATCATGATTCAGGGTGTATCCGCTGGTTTTTGATTGGGATGGGTGGTCTTGTGAATCCCCATAATAGACTCAAGGTACAATAATGTCACCAGCGGCACAGTAGCATAGCAGTTAGCTTAAAACTTTATGGTACTAGTGATCAGGGTTCAATTCCTACCACGGTCTGTAAGGAGTGAGGGAGGTTATCTTGGTAGGTCATATATAATGGCAGAATATAGTATTAACCCAGATAAGTATGAGGTGGTTCATTTTGGTAGGTCAAATATGATGGCAGAATATAGTATTAATGGTAAGACTCTTGGCAGTGTGGAGGATCAGAGGGATCTTTGGGTTCAAGTCCATAGGACACTCAAAGCTGCTGCGCAGCTTGACTTTGTGGTTAAGAAGGCATACAGTGCATTGGCCTTCATCAACCGTGGGATTGAGTTTAAGAGCCAAGAGGTAATATTACAGCTTTATAGGATTCTGGTCAGGCCCCACTTAGAGTACTATGCTCAGTTCTGGTCACCTCACTACCCGAAGGATGTGGAAACTATAGAAATGAGTGCAGAGGCGATTTACAAGGATGTTGCCTGGATTGGGAGCATGCCTTATGAGAATAGGTTGAGTGAACTTGGCTTTTTCTCTTGGAGTGATAGAGGATGAGAGGTATATAAAATGATGAAAGGCATTGATTGTGTGGATAGTCAGAGGTTTTTTTCCCAGGGCTGAAACGGCTAACACGAGCGGGCACATTTTTAAGGTGCTTGGACATAGGTACATAGGAGATGTCAGGGGCAAGTTTTTTTACGCAGAGGGTGGTAAAGGCATGGAATGGGCTGCTGGCAACATTGGTGGAGGTAGATGTGGTAGGGTCTTTTAAGAGACTCCTGGATAGGTAAATGGAGCTTAGAAAAATAAAGTGCTATGGGTAACCCCAGATAATTTCTAAAATAAGTACTGTTTAACACAGCATTGTGGACTGAAGGGCCTGTATTGTGCTGTAGGATTTCTATGTTTCTATGAGCCGGAAAGTTCTCCCCATGACTGTGTATGTTTCCTCCAAGTGCTCCATTTTTCTCCCACATTCTAAAGACATACAGTTTAGGATTAGTAAGAGTTTTTTTAGAGTGGTGAATCTGTGGAGTTCTTTGTCATTGGCAGCTGTGGAGGCCAAGTATTTAAGTATAATTGAGGCAGAGGTTGATAGATTCTTGATTTTAATCTGGTAAAGTTGTAACATAGAACTACACATATGCAAAAATACAGCAGACAGACCTAATCTAATGCACAATTGATAGATCAGATTGATAGTAGTCTTAGTACGTATATCCATTTGTGTATACTGGACATTTACATAGATAATGGGAAGAGGATGCTTTAAGAACATTCACATCCTCTGCATCATCAGAGGATGGCACAGGAGTACCAAAAACAAAACTCAATATCTTCATATCAGATTCCAACTGAGGTCATAAGCAACACAGAAATCAGACCGTCTAAAAGTGACTGAGAATCCTGGCTAAGACAATTAGAACCAGTAACATGAATCAGAATCAGATTCAGGCATGTGATGTGAAATTTGTCAACTTAGCAGCAGCAGTTCAATGCAATACATAATCTTGCAGAGAGATAAAAAATAATAAATAAAACATAATAAATAAACAAGTAAAAATTAAGTATTTTGAATAATTTTAAAAAAATGTGCAAAAACAGAAATACTGTGTATTTTAAAAAAGGCGAGGTAGTGTCCAAAGCTTCAATGTCCATTTAGGAATTGGATGGCAGAGGGGAAGAAGCTGTTCCTGAATGGCTGAGTGTGTGCCTTCAGGCTTCTGTATCTCCTACCTGATGGTAACAGTGAGAAAAGGGCATGCCCTGGGTCCTTAATAATGGACGCTGCCTTTCTGAGGCACTGCTCTCTAAAGATGTCCTGGGTACTTCGGAAGTGCTCAAGATTTGAACTCTAAAACTTACTGCATCTCTAGACAAGCTGTCCTAGTACAGTAACATCATGAGCATCCATCTAACAGTATGGAAAATTGCCAGGAATGAACTGTGCACAGAAGCCAAAACACAGCCAGATTCTATTCCAACTGCTTTTTCCTCAATCATCAGTTAAGTGATGGATAGTGCTGCTGGTGCTGGTTTCAAGCCACCCTTATTAATCTATTTCCTATGTTCTGAGTGGTGTGTGTGTGTGTGTGTACAAAGAGATTGTGAGAGAATGTGCTATGCATGAAAGTCCATGTGCCTCAAAAGATCTGTAGAATACATAATATTATATATATATATATATATATATATATTTCACATATCTATAACATATTCTATATTCATTAATGCTCAAATCTATGGTTACTTGATTGTCATTTTTGTTGCTTTCTCAAGTCACGAGAGTTTCAAGTACAGGAGGATCATTTAGGAAGCTCTACATTGAGACTCTCTACTGTATATCCAGCTCTTGCCTTAGCTCCAGTCTCAGAAGAGTGCATTTGATCTTCAGAGAGGCATTCTCTATTTTCTAACTAATTATCTTTCTAATTACTAATTATTATCAGAATCATGTAATTTTTTTCACTGAAATAGTGCTTTGAGCTGTACTTGGTTTGTATATGCACAAACAAGAGAAAACCTGTAGATGCTGGAAATCCAAGCATCACACACAAAATGCTGAAGGAACTCAACAGGCCAGGCAGCATCTGTGGAAAAGAGTAAACAGTTGGCATTTCAGGCCGAGACACTTAATCAAGACTGGAGGAAAAAGATGAGAAATTAGAGTAAGAAGGTGGGGGGGAAGGGAGGAAGAAACACAAGGTAGTAGATGATAGGTGAAACCAGGAGAAGGGAGGGGTGAAGTGAAGAGCTGGGAGGTTGATTGATGAAATAGTTAACTTAAGCTGTGGTAGTGGGTCTGGGTGAGCTCATGATTGAAGAGTCAGAGTGTAGCAGAGATCACAGAGGGAGCAATGAGAGATGGTTTCACTGAACACATTTTGAATCCCACCACCAAGCACTTCTTTCTCCTCCACTCCCCTGACTTTCTGCCTTCCACAGGGATTGCTTCCTACGCGACTCCAATCATTGTCCAATGATCCCTCCTCACTGAACTCCATCTTGGCGCCTATTCCTGCAAGCAGAACAAGACCTACACCTGCCCCTACACCACCTCCCTCACTACCAATCAGGGCCCCAAACAGTCCTTTCAGGTGAGACGACACGTCACCTGAGTCTGTTGGGGTCATCTACTGTATCTGATGCTCCCGGTGTGGCCTCCTGTATATCAGTGAGGCCTGATGTTGGTTGGGAGACTGCTTCACCGAGCACCTATCTGCCAGAAAAAGTGGGATTTCCCACTGGCCAACCCTTTTAATTCTACTTCCCATTTCCATTCTGACATGTCAGTTCATGGCTTCCTCTACTCCCATGATGAGGCCACACTCAGGTTGGAGGAGCAACACCTTATATTTCATCTGGGTAGCCTCCAACCTGATGGCATTAAACATCCATTTCTTGAACTTCCAGTAATGGCCTCACCCCTCTCCTTCACCATTCCCCATTCCCATTTCCCTCTCTCACCTTATCTGCCCGTCACCTTCCTCTGACCTTTGGTCCTCTCCTATCAGGTTCCCCCCTTCTCCAGCCCTTTATCTCTTTCACCATTCAATTTCCCAGCTCTTCACTTCATCATCCCCCTCTCCCAGTTTCACCCATCACCTACCACCTTGTACTTCTTCCCCCCTCCCCACCACCTTCTTACTCTGACTTGTCATTTTTTTTTCTCCAGTCCAGATAAATGGTCTTGGCTGAAAGGTTGACTGTTTACTCTTTTCCATTAATGTTGCCTGGCCTGCTGAGTTCCTCCAACATTTTGTGTGTGTTGCTTGGTTTGTACATGTATTGGTGTGAATGTGTAGACCTCATTTAATTGTATGGAAATGTTGGAAAAAGCATATTAGGAATCACTCAGCTTTGGCATAACAAACTTCCTAAGTAACACTTTAAGGTCTTGAAGCCTTAGGATTTCCCAAAAATGATTCACTTATTTCAAATCATCCTCATGTTTCTTAAAACTCACGGCAAATATGAGGAAAGTTTTAGATATGAGACTTTGTGTTCCTGGTTGGGAGAATGGATGCATGAAGCACACATTGCAAATTCATCCTCACTTAATTTCTTAAGTTATTTTGTAAAACTATGGGGCAAGTAGGTTTTTGACATCAGGATTATCTACAATCATTAACAAAACATCTTGTCAAGAGAGTTGGATATCTTCCAAATTGATGTCTGCCCATCACTCACAACTTGAGCTTTCAAGATGGTGTAGGAGAGACTGTGTGAACTGCTCTTAGTGGCAGAGCAGGGATGGCATAGTAATGTAGCATTCAGCATAATGTTTACAGCACTGGCTGTAAGATCAGCATTCAATTCTCACTGCTATCTGTAAAGAGCTTGTACATTCTTTCAGTGATTGTGTGGGTTTCCTCCTGGTGCTCCAGTTTCCCCCATATTCTAAAGATGTACGAGTTATCGTTAGTAAATTGTAGGCATGCTATGCTGGCATCAGAATCATGGCAACTGTTGCAGGCTACCCCTAGCAAATGTTGGATTATGTTGGTCATTGACGCAAAAGGTGCATTTCACTGTATATGTGACAAATAAAGCTAACCTCAAATCTCCAATTATGCCTGCAATGACTGGCACATTGACACCTTGCCAAATTCTTCCCAGGATTTCATTCAGCCACCAAGTAATCCCGTGGAGTTGCATCACTGAGTGTCAGGGTTCAGTGCTGAATTAAGTCTGAGATATTTTACTCCCAGTGAGGGACCAGCCTCACTGCCAGTGAACAGTCAGAAGGTTCACTGTTCATTTTTGGTAGAGGATTCTATTTAACTATTACAGTCAAAATAAAAATAATGCTACAGCTGTGGCTGTCTGTGAGTTGGAGGATCTGGCTCATCATTACTGAAAATGAAATTGCTGCACAGAGAACCAACAGGGAACAATTAATACTTTGAAATAAGTTGCATGGCTATGATCTGTTGACATCACAAATACAGAGATCAGATAATAACTTTTAGTTTTTGCCATGCTGCTATTTTTGTAATGTTTACTTTTTCAATTGTTAATGGGATTTGATTGATATTTATAAACCAAATTTCTTTCTCTCCTCTCTGCCTGGCAACAACAGATGTCAACAGTCACTGTAATGATCCTTAATGCCTCACCCCATCAGGTCATTTTAAACACATGAGCCCACAGAGGTCAAAAACACAAAAAATTATGCAAACATTGGAAATTGAGAGCAACACACTCATAATGCTGGACGAACTCAGCAGGTCATGCAGAATCTATGGAAATGAATAAACAGTCGTCATTTCGACCAGAGACCCTTTATCAGGACAGGTGAAGGGTCTCAGCCTGAAATATTGAATGTTTATACACTTCCATAAATGCTATGCTGCCTGTTCTGCAGAGTTCCTTCAGCATTTTGTGAGTGTTGCCACAGAGGCCAATGGCAGGTTACTCATTTATTCTGACAGTTGACCCCTATCTTATCTCCACCTGAAATAACTTTGAGGTTACATCTTTTGCTCTTGTCCTAGTATGATCTTTAATGGCATAGATTGGAATGGAGGCTAAGCATTACATGGTTCTATGACTAATCAACTGGGAGACTAATACAAACTCTTTATCTGAGCGATATAATGTGCTTACTGAAATAACACTGAGAAAATATTGTTTAGTTGATACCCAGACGGTATAGACATAATATGATTAATAACAGAATCAGAATCAATATGAGAAAGATCCTTTTAATGTTATGACAGGAGTGGATTTGAAATGCATTACCTGATTAGAAGATAAAGGTTCAGTAATGGCTATAATTAAATATATGGTTGAAATACTTGAAGGATAAAAATAGGGAGAAAAAATGGTTTGCTGGGGTAACTGGATTGTTTTTTGAAATAGCCTGTAGAAATGCCCAGTCACTGCCCAGTTTTGTTATGTATAAAATATAGTTTCATTTGTAGTTCATGTCTCAGTAAAATAGCTATGGGTTCAAGTAATACTTCAGAAACTTGAACATTAACAGCAGTCTGACAATAGAGTGTGGAATTGAATGAGTACCACATTGTTGGAGGTGGCATCCTTCAGATGTAATTGGAGGCTATCTGTAATCTAACAAGGATGTAAAACATCATTCGGCACTAATTTGGAGAAGGGTTGACCAGAAGAGATTCTGCATATGCTGGAAATCCAGAGCAACACACACAGAATGCTGGAGGAACTTAGCAGGTTGGGCAGCATCTATGGACAGGAATAAACAGTTAACGTTTTGGGACAAGACCATTCATCAAAATGTCGACTGTTTATTCCTCTCTATAGATGCTGCCTGACTTGCTGAGTTCCTCTGCACTTTGTGTGTATTGACCTGGATAATATCATTTAAAAAGATTGTTTCGTCATTATCAAAATACTTATTGTGGGACTTGGCTGCTAATAAATTCTTTGCTATGTTTTTGACATTTTCAGTGACCAGATTTTGAATGTACTTCATCAGTTGTAAAAAGCTTTGGGGCTTTGGGAGATAGGAAAGGTGTAAAATTCCTATTTTCAGTAATGATAAAATTCAGAGTACCAAGCAATAGACTATTTATTCAATCTAAGCACATATGTTGATCCATGCATTTTGATTGCAGCTTTAGCAAATCATCTTGGAGTATCTAACCATCCATAGCTGACAATTGTTGTATTAGAAATAGGGTTGGATACAAGAGATTCTGCAAATGCTGGAAATCTGTGCTACTCATCAAGGGGTTGGTTGTCCATCCAGGCCTGAGATGGAGAGAAATATCTTCACCCAAAGGAATTTTTGTATTTCTCAACCCTAGAAGATTGTGGAGGCTCTGTCATTCTGTGTGCTCAGGGCAGAAAGTGACAAAGTTTTAGATAGTTAGGAATTGACGAGTTAGCTCAGTAAAGTATCAATGAATAAAAGTTCAGCTATGAACTTATCATCAGTGCAGAAATACAAGGGCTATCTACAACAAAGTTTCTTCCCCCGGCAGTTAATCAGATCAACAATTCTAGTCAGTTCCCCCCTCTACCTAGTAGCCATGTCACTAAACTGCACTGTAGACATATTAAACCATTTTTTCATATAATGTTGTTCACAATCTAAATGCCTTGTGGCGTAGTGGC
Organism: Hypanus sabinus; assembly: GCF_030144855.1. Taxonomy (NCBI): domain Eukaryota; kingdom Metazoa; phylum Chordata; class Chondrichthyes; order Myliobatiformes; family Dasyatidae; genus Hypanus; species Hypanus sabinus. Next base: position 10,641,063 of record NC_082706.1, read on the forward strand.
ATCAGTGCCAGACTTCGGTGCAACGGCTCCCGAGTTCGAATCTAGCAAGCTCCCTTGCACACTGGATTGAGCATCGAGCTAGCAACTTGGCCTCGTAAAAACAAGAAAGCCTGCTAAAAAAAAAGGCCATCATGACGGCGTCCCGATGACTCCACTCGGAATTAAGGGCTTTCTTCTTATTACTATTATTAAAATAATTCTTTATTCTTTATAATTGCTGAATGTTGTTTTTTTATTGTATGTCATGCCTTGATGAACACAACATGGTAAATTCCTAATATATGTAAATATGTTAGGCAAATAAATTTCACCCTTGATCCTTGAACAACGTGTCCTTACTATTCCTTTGCTACCAGTGATTAAATCCTTTAACTTAACTGATTTTTATTCTGGAAGATTTCAATTGGATTAATTAACATAAAGGTGCTCCACATGTGGTTTAGCTGGTAAATCAACTACCCGCTGCATGCTCAACCAACTGATTTGAAGATCTTTATTTGCATTCCAGTGGCTGCTGAGGTAGTTGATCACAGCCAAAGCTGAATTTAAGCACTGTAATTACCCTAGTCTGGCAATGAGGTAGGAATGGGAAAGCCAGGCTTTCTGTTCTTGTTTACTATCTAACTGCTTGTCTTGGGATGGCATACACAATGGATAAAAGTTGTTTTGATCTTCTATGGTCCAAGAATAAACTAATCCTTCCTGCCTACGTTCACAAACAACTATTTCCAGCACTGTAGAACTTGCAGATCCATATTGACCAACTAATAAAATATGGATCAAATGAGTAACAGCTAAATGACAAGTGGTTCTCAGTTCTTCGCTAGCTCCCAACATATTGTGTGTTTTCCTTAGTTTACTTCCCTACCAAAGGTAACCTTAAAAGCTTTAGAACATAGGCCATACACTCAGTGATCACTTTATTAAGTAAACCTATCCACTGGCTTATTAATACTAATATCTAATCAGTCAATCATGTGGAAGTATCTCACTGCATAAAAACATGTAAACAAGGTCAAGAGGTTCAGTTTTTGTTCAGCTGAAACATGAGAATTGGTAAGAAATGTGAACTAAGTGACTTTGACTGTGGAATGATTGTTGGTGCCAGATGGGGTGGTTTGAGTATCATAGCAATTACTGAACCCAAGTCTCCGGTGCTGTAATAGTATTTTGGTAATGGTTAGACTACCAATATCTGCATAAATAAGTAGGTAGAAGCTTAACTTAACCTTATCTGACAATATAGCATCCCAGTAGAAATACACTGGGGGCACAATCCTGCTCACTTACGACATTCCAACAAATGAGTTACTAAGAGGCCAGTCGATTATTACCATGCCTTTTCTCAATCAGGAATCTTTTGTTTTCACAGTCCAGAGAAAAAAATTATGGGTTTTAGTACAGCATATTGAATGATCTCATGTTGAATCATTCGAAAGATCTTTGCTGCTTCACATAAAATCACATATGTACACAGTCTCCACTTTATTAGGTATACCTGTACACCTGGTCATTAATGCAAATATCTAATCAGCCAATCATGTGACAGCAACTCAGAGCATAAAACCTTTGAGACATAGTCAAGAAGTTCAGATATTGTTCAGAACAAACATCAGAATAGGGAAAAATGTGATCTAAGTGACTTTGACTGTGGAATGATTGTTGATGCCAGATAGAATATCTCAGATACTGCTGTTCTCCTGAGATTTTCATGCACAATAGTCTCTAGAGTTTACAAAGAATGTGTAAAAAACAAAAAAAATAAGCCAGTGAGCAGCTGTTCTGTGGGTGTAAATGCCTTATTAATGAGAGAGGTTAGAGGAGAATGGTTGGACTGGTTCATGCTGACAGGAAGGCGACAGTAATTCAAATAACCAAGCATTACAACAGTGGTGTACAGAAGAGAATCTTTGAATTTACAACACATCAAACCTTGAAGTGGATAGGCTACAGCAGCAGAGCTAAAAGTAGATCATACAAAAACAGAACATTACAGTACAGGCCTTCGGCCAATGATGTTGTGCCAACATTTTAACCTATTCTAAATTCAATATAACCCGTTCCTCCCACACATTCCACTATTTTTCTATCATCCATGTGCCTATTGAAGAGTTTCTTAAATGCACTTAATATATTTGAACCTACTACTACCCTGGCAAGGTGTTCCACACACTCACTTCTTTCTGTGTTAAAAAAAAGCTTACCTCTGACATACCCCCCATACTTTCCTCTAATCACCTTAAAATTATTCCCCATTGTATTAGCCATTTCCGTCCTGGGAACCAGTCTCTGGCTGTCTACTCAATCTTTTGTGCCATAACAGGCAACAAATTTACTATGTAAACCCGAATACATTCTCCAAAAAAAAACATGTTTTTGTCAATTTATCTTCCTTTATTTACTTGACAGTGTTGTAACTGACACATTGCTGGTGCATGTCAGGGTATTATGCTTCCATATACCATCTCTCAGAGAGAAATGCTGAACTTTCATGGAAACGGCTAATATAAAATTGGTCTATTCAGAATTCCTGCAGTAAGTACTGAATCAAGTAATTACCTTATCTTATGGGTATTGACAGATAAGATGTACCTTATATAGAAAGCTGTCATTGTAGATTGAATCCTTTCTCACTGTCAATGTTCAGATTATAATTGTATTTTTATTTGTTTATTCATAGGGAGGTCAGCATTTATTGAGTATCCACTATTGCCTTTGAAAAGCTGGAGATGAATCAGCTACTTGAACCATTGCAGTCCTGGTGAAGGTGCTCCCACAGTGCTGTTGGGAGGGAGTTCTACGATTTTGACCCAATGACAATAAAGACATGGCAATATATTTTCAAGTCAGGGTGGACCACAAATTTGGTAAAATAAATTTGGTATATAGCTTTAGTCCTTGTCATTCCTAGTGAGTTTGAGAGATGCTGTCAGAACAATTGCAGTGCATTTTGTAGATAATACTCCTTGCATGGGTAATGGGTAGTGGAAGGAGTTAGGGTGTAGATGGATGCTAATGAAGCAGATTGCTTTGACCTGGAGTGTCACTAGACTTCATTCATCCAGGCAAATGGACAGCATTCCATTGTACCCAAGACCAATGCTCTTTTGATGGTGGAAAAGCTTTGTGTTTAGGGGTGAGGCACTCACCACGAGACACACGGTCTTAGACTTGTCCTTGTAGCAACAATATTCATGTGTCTGATCCAGCTGAGTTTCTGCTCAATAGTGGTCTTCAGTTTGTTGATGGTAAGTCTCTGACTGAAGGTTGTGCCACTGAATATCAAGAGTAAGTAGTGAGAACCCCTCTCTCTTGTTGGATATGGCTATTGCCAGGCATATTTGTGGCAATAGTGTTACTTAGTCCATGTCTGAATGTTACCTATTAGTTGAAGCAGAAAAAAACCTCTTGGAACACTCAGTAAATCAGACAGCATCTGTGTAGGGGGAAACAGATTCAACATTTCAGGTTAGTTGCCCTTTATCAGAACTGGAAAAGTAAGATTGAGTTTTAAGTTACAAAGGATAGGCAGGGAGAGAAAGGAGGCATGGCTGTAATTGGTTGGAAACCAAGGCTGTCTAGGTAACAATTACTTCTGATGTGGCAGAGAAGAGAGAAGTAAAAAGCATGCTGAAACTGTAAGATTCAACTATGCAAGGAGTACCCAGGACATCATGCAGCATCTATGGAGAAAGAAAAATTGAATTAAAATTACAGATAGAGAATGTCGGGAAATGTAGAGGAGGATTGAACCAATTGCAGAGCAGTGGAGGCAATCAAGCCCTGAACAATAACTTTAATATTAAACTGCAAAATAACAATCCCCAAGAGGCCACAAAACAAGAGAGAACAGGTATTTAACACAAGGTGACTGAAGGCTAGAATCAGCAGGATGTGGCTAGTTGGTTCATATGAGTGAACAAAGACTGCGAATGAGAGCTTGGTTTAAATGGGCTACAGGTGATGATTTGGAAATTAATACAGGTGACTCCTGTTAACTGGGTGGATTCTGGGGGGTCCTGCCTGTGCAGGCCTAACAGATGAACTTACAACAGGAATGACCAGATCAAGATACAAATTGGAAAGGCTAGTTGCGTAAAATTTTTGAATTCAATATTGAGTTCAGTATTTGGGTCAAGACTCTCAATCAGGACTGGAGAAAAAAAGATGAGAGGTCAGAGTTAGAAGGTGGGGGGAGTAGAGGAAATCATCAGTGAACAGCTTTACCTTTGATCTTACAATAGAAGGATGGTCATTGATGAAATCGCTGAAGATGGCTGAGGATTCTATCCGAAAAATTATAAAATGTTAGGGCTGAGTTTATTGACCTCTAATACCATCCAACCATTTACCTCTGTGTGAGGTCTGTTTCCAAACATTGCTGTGTTTTCCTCTTGATGCCCATTGAATTTAGTCTTACCAGAACTCTGTAATACCATATTCAGTCAAAGGTGCCACAACGTCAAGGGCAGTTACTACTACTTTACCTTGTAAATTCAGCACTTTGGTCTATGTTCAGGTCAAAGCTGTGAAAAGGAGTGGAACTGAGTAGTTTCTGGTGAAATCCAAATTGGCCAACAATCAGTAGTTCATTTCTGATTGGTGCTGCTTTTGATGATAACATATCATTAGATGATGAAGAATAGATTCACTGGGCAGTAATTAGCCAAATTTCACGTCCTGCTTCTTGTGGATAGAACGGTTCTTGGATCCTTCCCTTCCTGTTACCTGTATGTCCACCACCTGTTATTAGGTGTAGCAGGACTGCACAGTTTTGATCTCATTCATTGGGTGAGCTTTGATTGTTTATTTTAGCTGTTTATCATGTGCTGCAGATTTTTCTGCCTGCATCTCAATTTTACATTTTAAATCTACAATTTTAGATATAAAATCTGTAAAAGAAAACTACAAATGCTAGAAATCTAAAATGAAATAGAAAACTCTGGAAGTACTCAGCAGGTCAGTTGACATCCATGTAAAGAGAAACAGAGCTAATGTTTCAGCTGAAAACACTGCTGAGTGTTTTAGGCATTTTCTGTTTTAGTTTCAATTTTAGCATGTGGCATATCTTTTTGCACTTCTTTTTGAACCAGGGTTGAGATCCTTTCTTGTTAGTAATGGTAGGGTGAAGTATATCAGAATCAGATTTATCATCTCTGAAATATGTTATCTAATTTGTTGTTTTGTTGCAGCAGTACAGTGCAAGACAAAATTAGTATTGATTAAAAATGTTAAGAAAATAGTGCAAAAGATGAGTAATAAGGTAGAGCTCATGAGTTCATAGACCATTCAGAGATCTGATGGTGGAGGGGGAGAAGCTGTGTCTAAAATATTGAGTAGGAGTTTTCAGGCTCCTGTACCTCTTCCCTGACAGTAGTAACACAAAACGGGCACATCCCGATGGTGAAGATACTTAATGATGGATGCTGCCTTCTTGAGGCACCCCTCTTAAAGATGTCCTCGATAGTGGAGAGGGTTGAGTCTACAACTTCTTTCAATCCTTCACATTTGAGCCTCCTTACAACACAGTGAAACAAACATGCTCTCTACCACATATATATTACAAGAGTCTTTGGTGACATTTCAAATCACCCTTAATTCCAAATGAAGTGGAGCTGCTGATATGCCTTGTTCATTATTGCATCAATGCTTTGGGCCAAAATAGATCTTCTGAGATGCTGATGCCAAGGAATTTGCTGAACAATAAGGATATAGACTGTGTTGGTGTGCATTTCCATTGCTGATGGCGCACATCACATTGTGAGTACTGCAGATATGTTATAAGTTCATCCAATTTAGCACAACTGTGATGCCATAAAACAAGATGGAGGATCTCCTCAATATGAAAACAACTTTGTCTCCTCAAAGGCCATGTGATGGTCATTCCTACCAATGATATTGTGACAAGTTAATCTGTCACAAGTGCATTGGTAAGGACAACTTCAAGTAAATATACCCTTTGTGTTGATTCATTATCTATCACAGACCCACAATAAGAAGTTACATCCTTGAGAATTCAGCCAACTTCGGTCAGTTGTAGCCTCCTGTGGCGAATGGATACTTAAATCCCCTATCCATAGTACATTCTGTGTTCTTGCTGTGGAACAACTGGCTTATCAGCTGATGGAGAATAGTAAATGAGAGACAGGGGAATCATATTTGACATAATGCTATAAGACTTCATGAGATCTGGACTCCCAAAGCAACATTACTATAGTTTTTAAAAACTTTATCTGTATGAAAGTGAATGTAGCTTCCAGGAAATGGCTGAACATGTTTGAAATTGACACTAAAATATGTAAATAGGTGCAATGCTTTTTGTACTATGAACTCACTACTGACTTCCAAAGGACTGGGAACTGGTAAAGGGAAGCTGACTACATTTAACCAGGGGACACCCTGGATGGAGGTAGAATATCATTACATGCGACGAAGATGCCAAGGGGATTCCTGCCCATTAAGCTACAAAAATAGCACCCTCCCTGGTACAGGCAACTGTCAAAAGAAGAAACACTCCAGATTCTGGAACTACTGAAACTGAATATGTTCTTAATATCTCTGAAACATGCAAAAACATTAAAATCCATTTAAACTATTAAAAGAATTAAAACCTAGTAATGTGTAAAATATACTAAAATGTGTATCAATCACGATAAGTGAGAAGATTTTCCTTAGGTGTAACCTTGCATTTGGTTCTTGGAGTAGATTCCTCCCCATTAGTTCTGAGGAACTGACACACCACTTGCATGATCTGTTCTGGACTCCATGAAGAGTGTATTATCAGAGCACAGTGATTAACATTACTATAAGTCCAGGCTAGTATCCATTTTCTAGAGGAAATGTACATTTATTGTCCATTTTATTTAGGCACACCTATAGACCTATTTGTTAATGGAAATATCTAATCGGCCAATCATGTGGTAGCAACTCAATGCATAAAAACTGGCAGACATGATCAAGAGGTTCAATTGTTGTTCAGATCAAACAACACTATGGGGAAGAAATGTGATCTAAGTGACTTTGACTGGAGAATGACTGTTGGTGTCAGATGGGGTGGTTTGAATATCTCAGACACTGCTGATCTCCTGGGATTTTCATGCAAAAGAGTCTCTAGAGTTTACGGAAGATTGTGCAAAAAAACAAATAAAAACATCCAGTGAGTAGCAGTTCTGTGGGCAAAAACAGCTTGTTAATGAGAGAAGTCAGAGGAGAATGGCCAGACTGATTCAAGGTAACAGGAACTCAATTAACAGTGATGTGCAGAACACATCGGACCTTGAAGTGGATGAGCTGGAGCAGCAGAAGTCTAAATCGGATTACACTCAATAGGCATCCGTTAGTCTCATGAGACCATGGATTTGTGCCTTGGAAGGTTTCCAGGGCTCAGGCCTGGGCAGGGTTGTATGGGAGACCGGCAATTGCCCAAGCTGCAAGCCTTCCCCTCTCCACGCCACCGATGTTGTCCAAGGGAAGGGCACTAGGACCCAAGCTGCTTGGCACTGGTGCCATCGCAGGGCAATGTGTCTTGCTCAAGGACACAACACGCTGCCTCAGCTGAGGCTTGAACCGGTGACCTTCAGATTGTTAGACCGATGCCTTATCCACTAGGCCATGCGCCACACACTCAGATTACACTCCCAAACCTAATTAAGTAGCCACTGAGTATATATGCCACAATTTAGCCCCCTTCCATTGAAGAGTAATGTATTTAACAGTAGGGAAACAAAAAAGGGAGAAAATATTTGGAAAATGAATACAGTGAAGAAGTCAGGGCTGAGTCTTTAAGGCAGAGCCACACAGAACAAAATTTTGCTTTAAATGTAGAAAAAAAGTATCATTATCTACTTCAAAACAGCACTGCCTTTCAAGAAGCTGGTACCCCAAAAAATACATCGGTGCCTTTACTTCCTTTACAGATTAAGGAAATTTGGCATTTTCTCACACCAATTTTTACAAACCAGAGAAAGCATAATCTGGATACATCACAACTTTACACAACAACTGGTTGCCTAAGACCACAAGAAGGTGCTGAGTGAGCACATCCCAGTGCATCACAAAAATGTGCTTTCCTCCTATTGATTCTATCTACACTTCCCACTTGCTTAGGAAAGACTCCTCCCAACCCAGTTGTTCCCTCTTCTCCCCTCTCCCATAGGCATTAGATACAAAAGCTTGAGAATATAGATCATTCAAGGACAGCTTACATTTCATTTTTATCAGACTCTTGAATGAACCTTTTATATGATAAAGCTGAATACTTGATCTTTCAGTCTATCTCTTCATGACCCTTGCATCTTATTTGTCTATATGTATAGCACTTGTATGTAACTGTATCAGGACATTCTGCATTCTGTTCATTTTTTTACCTTTGGTAGAACCTCATTGTACTTAAGTATGTAATGATTTGTCTGGATGGCATGTGAACAAAGCTTTTCACTATATCTCCATACATGACACAATATTCAACCAATTACCAATCACAAACTTTGACCAATCCAATTAAGTCAGATTTAAATGGCTCATGCTCTTCTTTTTCAGGACACGGTGGAATAAATCAACTAGGAGGCATGTTTGTGAATGGAAGACCACTTCCCGATGTGGTAAGGCAGCGCATCGTGGACCTTGCACATCAAGGAGTACGGCCTTGTGACATTTCTCGGCAGCTCAGGGTTAGTCACGGGTGTGTCAGCAAAATCCTCGGCAGGTAGGAAACAATGCTTATAGAAATCAACAACTTTCAGTGGAATTATCAAAATTCAGCAAACTGCAGATCCCAGATATCTGAAAGAAAAACATAAAAGTGTTGCATCTTGATAGTCAAATGTAATGAGACAGTACACTATTGATGAGAAAAGGAACCTTGGGATCCAAGGTCATAGATCCCTGAAAGTGGCTACACAGGTTGATAGGGTGGCTGAGAAGGCATATAACATGCTTGCCTTTATTAGCAGAGGCATTGAGTTCAAAAGTCAGGAAGTTATAAAACTATATTTAGGCCACATTTGGAGAACTGTATACATAGGAAAGATTTTGAGATTTTGAAGTGGGTGCAGAAGAGGTTTAGCAGGATATGGTCTGGATTAGAGGACATGTGCTGTAACGAGAGGTTGGGCAAACGGGTTGTTTTCTCAGAAATAGTGGAGGCTGAGGGGAGATTGGATAGAGATTTATAATATTATGCGTGGCATACATAGAGTAGATAGTGTCTTTTTCCCAGGGTTGAAATGTCTAATAACAGAGCGCATGCATTTAAGGTGAGAAAGTTAATTTTTTCCACAGAGTGGTGGGTGTCTGGACTGTCCTGCCTGAGATTATGGTAGAGACAGATACACTAGGGACTTTTAAGAGATACATAGGCACTTGACTGTGAGGGGGTAAAACAGAACGAAATGGGCATTGTGTAAGCAGAAGGGATTAGTTGAGTTGGCCATTTGAATACTAATTGTATTGGTTCAGCACAACACTGTGGGCTGAAGGGCCTATTCATGTGCTGTACTGTTCTATGTTCTAAAATGCAGAAAACACTCAGTAAATCAGGCAGCATCTATGGAGAGAGAAGCAGAGTTAATAGTTCAGATTGACCCTTCATCTGATGAAATGTTAACTTTGTTTTTCTTTCTAATCACATGTTGTCTGACCCATTGAGGGTTCAGGAAAATTAATATCCTTGTATGACAAATCCTGGTAATGTTCCAAAGTCTAGATAAATTGCTCAATGTAAATGCATTGCCAAGGTGAGAATGGCAATAAAACATGCACAAGAAGTTGATTCTGGGCTTGAATCCTGGGTGGAGCTCCATTGATCTCAGGGGATTAGTAGCAGAAATTTTACAATTCCCTCAGTGTTACTTAGCCAGGGAAGGAAGAAGCAGTTGTCCCCCAGCAGCTAGATGTAGTTCCTGCCAATAGGCTTTGCAGGAATGCATCACCAACATACAACTGTGTTCATAGGAGATTTTAATCTACAAATTGATTAAATCAGCAGAAATAATGTGGAGGAGGAATTCATGGAATGTTTTCTTAGACCAAGACACTGAAAAGCAGATTAGAGAAAAAACTGTCCTGGACTGTGATGGTGCAATAAGAAAAGAATAATGGTTGTGTGTGATTATTTAAAAAAGACCAATGATGGCATGATAGAATTGATTCTTAAAAAAAATGAAGCAGGATCAGAAACTGGGATCCTGAATCTGAGCAAAGGAAATTATGAAAGTATTAGCAAACATGAGGAAATCTGCAGAAGCTGGAAATTCAAACAACACACACAAAATGCTGGTGGAACACAGCAGGCCAGGCAGCGTCTATAGGGAGAAGTGCTGTCGACATTTCAGGCCAAGATGTCGACAACGCTTCTCCCTATAGATGCTGCCTGGTCTGTTATGAAAGTATTAGGCTTGGGTTAGCTATGAAGCATTGAGGAATTTTACTAAATAGACTGATGGTGGATAGGTAATGAATAATATTTAAAGGATATATACATTAATCATTTCTGTTCAGCACAATGTTATGAAATTGGATTAATCTGAGGGTAATATAGGAAGTTAAGGATAGGGGAGAAATATAAAATTGTCAAAGAAAAAAAAGCAGCTGGTCTGATGATTGGAAGCAGTTTCCCATACAACAAATAACAGGAAGATTGTAGGGAACATAAAGGCTGAGTCTAAAGGCTTTTTAATGACAGTGGAATGAAACATATCCACTGAACATAGCAAACACACTTTTAAAATTTTTTGTGACACAGTGAGTCTTAGCTAATATATGAAGTGAATGGAAATATAGGTTTTCTACATTCAAAAAGTAGGTAAATAATAACTGGAAACAAAGAGATGACAGTACAATTCAACATGTACATTGGTTCATCTTTCACAAAGTATGAACAAATAACCTCACAGACATGTTTAGGAAAATAAGGGTATAGAGAGAGGGAAGAAGTCAAGGAAATCAATACTGGTAAAAAAAAAGTGCTAAGCAACCATTGGGGTTAGAGGCCAACAAATCCCAAGACTTTAAAATCTATATCACAGAGGACTAAAATAAGTGGCCCTGGGAACAGTGAGTGTGCTTGTGGTCGTATTTCAAGATTCTCTACTCTGAAGCCGTTCCTACAAATTGGAGGTGTAAAACATAAGCCCACTATTTAAAAATGAAGGGGAGAAACGCGGTAGATGACAGACACGTACACCTAATGTTGGCAATGAAAAAAAAATGGAATCAGCTTGCAGCTGACACAAAGCTGGGGGCGAATGTGAACTGTGAGTAGGATTCAAAAAGGCTCCAATGTGATTTAAATGCTGGTTAAGTGGACAGATGCTTATGCAGTTAACATTGATTAAAGTTATTCACATTGCTTGTAAACTCAGGGAGCTGGATTTTATTTCTTACTTATATCTGAAAGATGATAAATTGAGAAAAGATAAGGTGCCAGGAGACCTCAGTTTCCTTGTGCAACTGTTGTTTTCAGGTACAGAGGGCAGTTAGAAAGGCAAAAGTATATTGCCCATCAGTGCAGTAGTAAGGTTTTCTTGCTACAGCTGTACAGGATGTTCTTGCCATGGAAGGAGAGCTACACTGATCCTGGGATGGTGGGACTGATGTATGAGATTGGATCAGTTAGGCCTACATTCACTGGAGAGTAGCAGAATGAGAGAGGAAATGCATCAAAACCCATTAGTGTCTAACAGGAATAGGCGCATCAAGAAAACCAAGACCAGGGACGTTTTCTTTACAAAGAGGAGAGTGGAGGCCAAGACAGCAAATATATTCAAGGAGATATACTGTAGTTCTTAATACCAAATGGATTATGAGATATGGAGAGGAAATGAAAACAATCAAAATCGTGCTGAATGTGGAACAGACCTAAAAGGTCGAATAGCCCACTCTTGCTCCTATTTTCTGCATTGTCTGTTTAACTTGCTGCCTGCAGTTACAGCTTCAGCCAGAATCACTAGAAGTGGACATTTAGGTGATTGGAACCTACTTGTGTTTATAGAACTCTACCCTATTTCTCTGTAACATTTTGCATCTGAAATAAAAGTGGAAAGTGCGGGAAACACTCAGCAGTTCAGGCAGCATCTGTTAAGAAACAAAGACTTCATGTTTAATTTGGAAAGAATTTCTTTCAGTTCCTCCTAGAACTGATCTCTAGTTAGATTAATTTGCCTAGTGTTGCGAACAAGAAAAAGAAGGAACTACACTGGATTGTTGCCCACAGAATACCACAAGGCACAATACTGTAAGTAAAGATACACTGAAACACAGAACAGGATGAGGGCCACATATGAAGGGGTAATGAGTTGCAAATGTCACCCCCCTGACTGCCAGGAGAACTGCTAAATAATAAGAGGAAAGATTTGTGAATCTTTTTCATTTCTGAGGACATCTTCAAAAGGCATCCATCATTAATTTTATTTTTATTTAGAGATACGGCATAATAACAGGACGCTCCAGCCCAATGAGCCCCCACCACCCAATTGCATTCATATGACCAATTAACCTACTAACTTGTATGTCTTTGGAATATGGGAGGAAACCCACACAGTTAAAGAAGGGAACATACAAGCTCTTTAAAGACAGCAGTGGGAATTGAACCTGGGTCATTGGCATTGTAATAGCGTTACACTACCCACTATGCTACCATACCCTGAGGACCCACACCATCTAGGACATGCCCTCTTCTCATTACTACCATCAGAGAAGAGTTACAGGAGTCTGAAACAGCTTCTTCTCCTCTGCCATCAGATTTCTGAACAGTCCATAAACCCATGAATGCTACCTCATTATTTTGCTCTCTTTTTACATTGTTTATTTATATTTTTATATTTCTTATTGTAACATAGTAATTTCTTTTGTGTATTGCTCTGTATTGCTGCTGCAAAAATAATCACAACGTATGTCAATGATAATAAACCAGATTCTGATAACTGAAGATTGGCATCTTTTTCCTAAATAAAGTATAGTCAATCAAAAAAAGGACGTGTTTGCTGCTTCATGATCCATGCACAGGCTGAAGTGTTTCATCCTTTATGCTCTGAAATGTGTCGCAGGTACTACGAAACAGGCAGCATTATGCCTGGAGTCATTGGTGGCTCAAAACCAAAGGTTGCGACGCCAACTGTGGTGGAGAAGATAGCAGAATACAAGCGGCAGAATCCTACAATGTTTGCATGGGAGATTCGGGACCGATTGCTTGCAGAAGGAATATGTAATAATGACACGGTACCCAGTGTCAGCTCCATTAATAGGTATGAATTGTAAGCTGTTATATTCAGGCTAAGCATATCTCTGTTTTTCAAAGAATTTTGTACTTAGGCAGATGAAGAATGTAAGAATATGGAATTTTCTGTTTATTATCAACCGATGTGTGAATATCAACCAATAAAGCAAGGCAGCTAATACTCCACACTGCACGGCACTCCCAGTCAGAGATAGATACAAAATAAAGTCTTCATTACACTAAATTCTCTTGCTTTTTCTCACTTATCCTATTGAAAAGTGTGTGCTTGAACTGAATTGTACTTGGTTGTGTTGAATATTTACTGATACTGTCTAGATTTGTGGTTACGGTACTATCTGTGGCCGTGGACCATAGCTCAGTGGGGATTTGAAGACTGTGGAGGAGTGAATTTGAAAATAATGATACCAGGGAGATTTATTCTGGCAAGTTTAATTGAAAATAAAATTAGAGAGTGGTCTTGACATGGAATCACTTTGACCTGGTTCCAAAAGGATTAGAAGTCGGGTTCTAATGGTCCTTGTTCATGCTGGTTGCAGTCCACATAGAGGTAAATAATCCACTCTACATAGCAGCAGTGCTTTTTGCTGCTAATGAAGCAGGTTTGATGATGAATGGGTAGATGGGATTGGCAAAAACTTAGAAAGAAGAAATAAACAGCAACAGAATAAGGAAAAGCAGCTTGTTAAGGAAAGAAAAAGGAGTGATGAGTTAAATGTTATGCTTTTCTGCTTTGTTTACAGAATTATAAGAACCAAAGTTCAACAACCATTTCATCTACCTCTTGAAGACCATTCTGGGACAAGACTCAGTCCTGGACACACTTTGGGTGAGTAAACACAAGTCAGAATATGCTCTGGGATGTTGTTTGTCTCATGACTTTGTTCAATTAATTTGTTCCAGTACATTCTATGAAGAATAGTGTTCTGTAAGATCCACATCTTCATATCTTAATTACATCACACAACAAGTTTCATGACATATAATAAAGACAATAAATTCACAAAGATGAGGCTAATTTTCATGCTCTGATTTTCTCTATATTATATTCACTAACAGCGGTATTTTAAATTGTGTGTGGGGGTGGATTGCTGAATATTTAACACTATCCTGCAGTGAGGCAAATTTAGCTACATTCTGTGGTTTGTAGGGCTGATTCTCAACTCACTAGCAGATTAAAGGACCTTTGCTTGTGAAGTTTGAAAGTATCATTGCACCCAGGGCTGCATCATAAAATCATTGACACAGCATAGAAACTTGCCTTTCAGCCCATTGTCTGCATCATCCATTAAACTCCAATTTTTACATTAATCCTACTGTAACCTATTCCATTCTCACCACATTTCCATCTACTTCCCCAGATTCTACCACTTCTCAATGTGCAGAACCCCAAATGATCATTTGTAAATATTTTTATGGTCACTTTTCTCAGTGCATCTATAACTGAACTGATTCTGTGTATTTCAGAGCCCCCACCACCACCACCACCCCCAGCTCTGCCTCTGAACATTCCCACATCTCTTCATTCCTTCCCTCCCTTCCATTTAGAAACAGAGCTCAGAAATCTCTTTTTGGAACTTCCTTCTGAACCCATCCACCCTTTGCCACTTCCACCTCACTCCATTAATAGCTGTGAAAAACCCTTTTCCTTTCAAGCATTCTTTCAGTAAAACTAGCCAATTTGGTTCATTGTTGCCTTTTTGAAACATCTGGCGTTGATGGAAACATCAGAGAGAAGAGCTTACAAGTGCTAGAATGGGACTGATGGGAATGTTCTGAGAAACAGCATAGACTTGATAAACAAAATAGTTTAATTCTCTGTTGTTATAGAGATGGTAGAAGTAGACATCCATAACTCTTTGCTAGATAAATGCATTATTTTTATGGATTGACATTATCGACGCCTAAAATTACGCAGGCTAGGTTACCAATAAACTCAGCAATCATGAAGGGATGTTGATGGCATTTTTCCTAATATAACCTTAATTATATTTTTGTGCCCTTACTGATTGACCAAGGACAGTAGGCATCACCAACTCATGCTTAGTTCTGGTGCTCCTTTCAGAATGGATGAATATGTTGGCAATATTGGCTCAATGGCATTATGAAGCACTGAGGTTTATGTATGTCATTTATAACTAGCACCCAGATTCAGAATCAGTTTTAATATCACTGGCATATGTCATGAAATCATATATATGTCCTGTAAAATATATGTATAAATAAAATTGAATAAGTAGTACAAAATAGAAATAAAAAGTAGTGAGGTAGCATTCATGGGTTCAATGTCCATTCAAAATCAGATGGCAGAGGAAAAGAAGTTGCTCCTGAATCGTTGAGTGTGTACCTTCAGGCTTCTGTACCTCCATCCTGATGGTAGCGATGAGAAAAAAGGCACGTCCTGGGTGATGGGAATCCTTATTTATGGACACCGCTTTTTTGAGACATTGGTCCTTAAAGATGTCCTGGATACTATGGAGGCTAGTGCCCATGATGGAGCAAACTAAGTTTACAAATCTCTGTGGCTATTTCAATCTTGTGCAGTAGCCGCTCCATACCAGAAATTTCAAACCAAATCTCCTCAAACTCTTAATGAAATATAGCTGCTGTTGTATGTAACTACATTGATATGTTGGGTCCAGGTTAGATCCTCAGAGATACTGACATCCTGGAACTTGAAATTGCTCACTCTTTTCACTTCTGATTCCTCTATGAGGACTGGTGTATGTTCCATCATCTTACCCTTTCTGAAGTCCACAATCAGTGGACTTCTTTGGTCTCACTGATGTTGAGTGCAAGGTTGTTGCTGTGACACCACTCAACTAGTTGATATATCTTGCTTCTGTACACCCTCTTGTCATCATCAGAAACTCTGCCAACAATAATTGTATTGTCAGCAAAGTTATAGATGGCACTTGAGTTGTACCTAGCCACATGGGTGTAGAGAGAGTAAAGCAGTAGGAAACCGTACGTCCCTGAGGTGCGCCAATCTTGATCGTCAGTGAGGTGGAGATGTTATTTGCAATCTGTCCAGATTTGGCCTTCCAGTTAGAAAGTTGAGAATTCAGTTGCAAAGAGAGATACAGAAGGCCAGGTTCTGGAGCTTTTTTAAAAATCAGAACTGTAGGAATGATTGTGATAAATGCTGAGTTTTTTTATTAAACAAAATATACTTTATTCAAAAATAAAATTATATACAACAACCATTCAATGACTTTCAATTCTTTACAATTATTACCATTACTATTTTAACATCTTCAAAATTCAAAATTTTGCCACCCACATGGCACTCTGTTCTTTCATATTTACATTCAGTGGGGTATACCCCCAACCCCCCTACCCCTCAACTCCCATGGGAGAAGAACCCTAGACTGTGGAAATGCTGAGTTGTAGACATTGGTACTGTCCAGGTGATCCAAGGCTGTATGACGAGCTAATGAGATTGTATCCACCGTCGACCTATTGTGGTGATAGGCAAATTGTAGTGGGTCCAGATCCTTCCTAAGATAGGAGTTAATGCTAGCCATAGCATTTCATCACCGTAAATGTGAGTGGTACTGGACAATAGTCATTGGGGCAACTCACCCAATCAACCATTATGCAAAACTGTCCAATGGAAAAATGCATTGCCTCAGGGGACTGAATGGCCTATTTTCAAGCTGTACAATTTTATGACACCTATAATAGTGAGTTTTACAAACTGATTCCATAATTATGCTGAATTCACTACAGTCAACTTGGTAGATAATAGGTTGCATACAGTTGTTGTCAGTATCCTGGAATAGGAAGACTAAGCAAGCTCTTATTTTGATTTCAATACAGTGAATCTTGGATAAAGTGAAAGTCTCCTGTGGTCAAGATTAGCTGCAGCCATAAAGTTTGCTATAAATTTACTACCCTTTAAAGAATCAGTATTTAGGCTCACTGATACTTGATTGATTGGGTAAATGAATAATCTTGATCTTTAATTTTGTTGTTTTTTCCTCCTCCAGTGCCCAACTCAACAGTTACACCCCCAGAATCTCCTCCACCCAGTGATTCCCTGGGTTCATCCTATTCCATTAATGGTCTTCTTGGGATTGTACAATCCAGTAATGAAACCAAAAGGAAACTGGCTGAAAGTAAGAAAACCAGACTGAGTCTCGATTGAAATGGTGCTGATTCTACGATAATTCTCAGCCTGATCACAAACTACTGCTGAGTTTTGTTTTGTTTTTTTTTAAAAGATTTTAGATGTTTGTAAACACCGCATTGCTAATGTGATTTTTTTCATGATGTGATGTAGTGCCATGAAATAATCATTAGTAAACCATAGCTGGACAAGATGGGGATTTAATATCTTAGCCAGGTTATTCTGACTAGGGTTGACATCATTTCTCTGAAGAGCTAAGCTTCAACTGAACAGGAACAGTGTTGGGATCACAGCCTGATATCCAATAAATTTTGAATCTTTATTATCTAATTTCTGTAGAAAATAGAAGATACTAGATAAATTAACATCTATCTTGTAAAAGTAAAAGATGCAACAGGTGCTAGAACTCTATAGGCTGCTCTGCTATTGGATACTGCATTTTCTGTTTTGAAAACTGGCCTTTTCAGTGCCCAGGTTTCACTTTAGAAATTCCTTTGCAGCTCCATCAAAATCTAAATTGGTTCATAGCAAAACATGTGGTAATTCCAGTTGCTGGTTAAAGTATAATTTTTGTCTTTGATTGGAAGTATTCATTCTTGTTCATTATTTATAATCAAAACATATATGTAACCCTCTGCTAAAAACTTTAGACAGGCTGATAAATTACTTGATTAATGCCTAGGACATTAGGAATAGAAGTTGACTATTTAACTCCTAGGATGTGATGAGCTATTCAATGAGATCACAGTTGTTTTGTTATACTTATGTCCTTATCTCATATACGCTAATGGTTTAAGTTAACACAATTCAATTTCATTGTTAAATGATCAGGTTACCCTGTACTGTTTATTTGTGGGAGAGACTTCCATGTCTACTGTCCTTTGCCAACTAACAATATACTTTATCAAAGCTCTCTAATTTATTTAATTTTACTTTTATTTCTTACTACTTCCCAATATGAATGATTCAGCAACTAGACAAATCTTCTTTATAAAGAGGTACAAAGAATGAAGACATTCTTGTCATCCTAGGTGCTGTCTTGTCATTTGGCCATTGATGCCAAGGGCCTTCATCTCATTTCACAACTTCCTTTCAGACCAATTCTCTGATGTAGTCAGAAGCTGAGAGATTGTGATAAAATGTAAAGCAGCATCAATGGACATTTGTTGATGAATAAATTACTTGTTAGTGCTTTCAACAAGCCCTTCCATTACTTCTCTGAGACTGAGAGTAGACCGATATGGCTGAATTTAGTTGGAATAAAAATAGAGCATGTTGGAAGTACACAAGTCACACAACAGCCATAGAGAGAAAATCACAATTAATGTTGATAGCTTGACGTGTGAGTATTTTCTTTATGCTCTTGTTCCATCTAGTTATAGTACCATCAACATAACCTCAATCTCACACGTGATGGAAGCTATGCCCTTCAGGATTCATCCATGTTGGTAGTGAACCATGAATTTCCCTGCTCAGAGTAATTAATGCGTACTCTATGCTGATTTATCAATGCATTTTATTGACCTACCAGCTCATAACCAGCAGGAGCTTTCCATCCTCACAATACTTTCATGAGGTCTGGTATTATTGTTGAGGACTCTTACGGCCTATTTATCAAATGCATACCAATGTGAGGCATCTTTAATACATCTGTGAAGCTGGTGGGCCAGGGTATTACAAGGGATGTAATGGAGGAGTCTGGCATATTGTCTTTAAAGCATAGTTCTGTGAATGGATGCATCAGACTGTTGCTTGATTAGTCCCACTACCTTAGTGAGACAACATTCTCTAGGATGCTTGTCACAAGGATTCTGCAAAGTCAGTAATGTCCCAGACCATGGCTGAAAGGAATGTTGGATGTTTTGTTTGGTTTTATTCTGCTTTAACATTCCGCTGCATGATATAACCAAGAGGCTCACTAGAGAACTTCATAGGATAGTTAAGAATTTTTTTCCAGAGTTGAACAAATCTAAATTGTATATACAACTGGATTGAAGGTGAATGCTTGTACATATTTGTGTGCTGAGCTCCAAATCATCATCAATTGCAAACAAAGGTCCCTTACTGACCTGTCCCTGCCATATAGGGATGCCTTCTAATAATAAAGATGCATGCAAAAGTCTGGAAAAAAGTGATCAAATCCCATATTTCAAGAATCATCTCAGCATCAATAGGCATGGATGATGAGATTTTCCAACATTTTTAATGCACAACATTTGACTGGCTAAGGAAAAGGGTCTTTGAAGATCAAGACCTCAAACCAACACAAAACTCATGGTCTGCAGAGCAGCAGTAATGCCCATACTTCAGATACCTGGACTATCTAAAACAGGCATCTCAAGACGGTGGAGAAATTGTCAATGATTCCTCCACAAATTTCTCCAAATTCACTGGAAGGATAAACAAACCAACATCGGAGCCCTTTTCCAGGCCAATATTCCAGGACATACATCCTAGTTACACTCAGTCAACCCTGTAGGGCAGGTGATATGATTTGTGTACATGATACCAAACTCCCAAGATAAACCCTATTCCAAGCTCCACTGTGGGAAGAGATTACAATATAGAAAGAGGAAAAGATTCAAGGATGTTCTTCAAGTGTTCTCAAATAATTGCAACATCCACACTTTTGGGAATCTCTGTCCTCCAGCTGCTCAAAGTAGACATGAAGCATTTAGCATGGTATCAAGAGCCTCAATGGCATGCCAACTTCAATAGCAAAAGGAGTGTACTAGCTTACAAACTAGATGAATAACTACCCTATCAGGGATCTCCTGAACCACTTGTGGAAAAATCAGTGATTTGCAGATTGATCTCATCAGTCACCTCTAAACCCACAAAATTAGAGTGGACACAAGTCATCCTTGATCCTAAGGACTGTCTAAAAAGACAGGACTATGGATTTGGAGTCACTGCTTACCCAAGCCAGGTAAGGAGAGCAAATTCCTCCCATGCCCCTCTCCAAAGAAATTAGTGAACCAAATGGCTTTTGACCATGCTGGCAATTTCATGATCCTTTTTACTGAAACTAGTATTTTTTTCAAAGAGCATAACAATTTATGATACTGAAGGTCATTTGGCATTTGAATCAGTGCTGGTCAACAAAGAGCCACCAAGCCTATTTTCACCTTTTCCAACTATGTGTGTAGCTCTGTTAGTTGCAGCTTTTCAGGGATTTCTTTCTTTACCTGCTTTCCAGGTAGTGAAATCCACAAGCAGGGTTAAAATTATTTTCCTTATTTTTCACATAATTACTTTAAATCAATGCTCCTTGGTTTTTGACCCCCAAGAAAAGAGGTAGGTCCTTCCTATTTACTTAGGACCCTCACAATTTGATACACTGGCTAAAATTAACCTCCAGTCCCAAATGGAATAATCTTAGCCTATCCAATATTTTATTATATGTAACATTTTCCAATTCTGAAATGGAGTAGCAAGAACTGTAAGCAATACTCAAGCTGCGGCCTAATGAATATTGTACTCATTTCATGCCTGGCTTTATATTCTATATTTTGGCTAATAAAGGAAATCATCCAATTTGCCTTTTTAAATTACCCGATCTACCTGTTCAGTTATTTTTAATTATTTGTGGATGTACACTTCAAGGTAACTCTACTCCTCTGCACCTCTACTCCATTTATTTGGAGTACAGTGAGCAGTTTTGAGCCTTTTATCTGAGAAAGGAATTGTTGGCATTGGAGATGGTCCAGAGGAGGTTCAGAAGAATGATCCCGGAAATGAAAGGGTTGATGCATAAGGAGCATTTGATGGCTCAGGCCCTGTACCCCCTGGAATTTTGAAGAATGAGGGGGATTTCATTGAAGCCTCATTAACCGGCCTAAGTAGAATGGATGTGGAGAGGATGTTTCCAATAGTGTGGGGGGGGGGGGAGGATCTAGGACTGGGGGTACAGCCTCAGAGTACAAGGATGTCCTTTTAGAACAGATGAGGAGGAATTTCTTTAGCCAGAGGTTAGTGAATCTGTGGAATTCATTGCCAAGGAAAGCCGTGGAGTCCAAGTCACTGTGGATAGTTACAGCAGAGGTTGATAGGTTCTTGATTAGTAAGGACATCAAAGGTTACAGGGAGATGACAGGAAAATGGGGTTCAGGAGGAAAATAAATTAGCCATGATGAAATGGTGGAGCAGACTTGATTTGCCACAACAAGTAATTCTACTCCATTGTCTTATGGTCTTACTGTATGTTCCTTTATCATGTTGCATCTTTCCAAATGCATTATCTGACACTATATTTTCTCCTAAAATCAAAAGCTTTCCTTTTCCTTGTTAACCACACTGCAACTTTCACCTTATTTAAGTCTAGATTAAATAGTCTACCAACTAATGGCAGTTTTGAACTTATTTTGTTAATGCGTGTCCCTGGATTTTTGCCCTCTGTGCACTATTCTGAAAACCTTAAGCATATAGACATTAAGAAAAAGGATGTGCTGGAGCTTTTGGAAAACATCAAGTTGGATAAGGCACCAGGAATGGATGAAATAAACCCCAGGCTACTATGGGAGGCGAGGGAGGAGAATGATGAGTCTCTGGAAATGACCTTTGCATCATCAATAGAGACAAGAGAGGTTCTGGAGGACTGGAGGGTTGCAGATATTGTTCCCTTATTTGAGAAAGGGAGTAGAGATAGCCCAGGAAATTATAGACCAGTGAGTCTTATTTCAGTGGTTGGTAAGTTGATGGAGAAGATCCTGAGAGGCAGGATTTATGAACATTTGGAGAGGGATAATATGATTAGGAATAGTCAGCATAGCTCTGTCTGATTAATTTTTTTGAGGATGTGATTAAACGCATTAATGAAGGTAGGGCAGTAGATGTAGTGTATATGGATTTCAACAAGGCATTTGATAAGGTACCCCATGAAAGGCTTATTGAGAAAGTAAGGAGGCATGGGACCCAAGGGGACCTTGCTTTGTGGATCCAGAATCGGCTTGCCCACAGAAAGCAAACAGCAGTTGTAGATGGGTCATATTCTGCATAGAGATCATTGACCAGTGGTGTGCCTCAGGAACCTGATTTGGGACCCCTTCTCTTCGTGATTTTTATAAATGACCTGGATGAGGAAATGGAAGAATGGATTAGTAAATTTGCTGAGGTTGGTGGTGTTGTGTATAGTGTGGAGGGCTGTCAGAAGTTACAGTGGGACATTGATAGGATGCAAAACTGGATTGAGAAGTGACAGATGAGTTTAACCCAGATAAGTGTAAGGTGGTTCATTTTGGTAGGTCAAATATGATGGCATAATATAGTATTAATGGTAAGAATCTTGGCAGTGTGGAGGATCAGAGGGATCTTGAGGTCCGTGTCCATAGGACACTCAAAGCTACTGCGCAGGTTGACTGTGTGGTTAAGAAGGCATATTGGTGCATTGGCCTTCATCAACTGTGGGATTGAGTTAATGAGCCGAGAGGTAAAGTTACAGTTATATTGGACCCTGGTCAGACCCCACTTGGAGTACTGTGTTCAGTTCTGGTTACCTCACTACAGGAATGGTGTGGAAAATATAGAAAGGGTGCAGAGGCGACTTACAAGGATGTTGCCTGGATTGGGGAGTATGCCTTATGAGAATAGGTTGAGTGAAGTTGGCCTTTTCTTCTTGGAGAGACGAAGGATGAGAGGTGACCTGATAGAGGTGTATAAGATGATGAGAGGCATTGATGATGTGGATAGTCAGAGGCTTTTTCCCAGGGCTGAAATGGATGACACCAGTGCACAGTTTTAAGATGTTTGGAAGTAGGTACAGAGGAGATGTCAGGGGTAAGCTTTATTTCGCAGAGCGGTGAGTGCATGGAATGGACTGCCAGTGATGGTGGTGGAGGCGCCTATTGGAGACAATAGGGTCTTTTTTTTAACTCTACAGCACAGTACATGTCCTTCAGCCCTCCATGTTGTGCCGACCCATATAATCCTTAAAAAAAAGTACTGAACCCACACTACCCCATAACCCTTAATTTTTCTTTCATCCATGTGCCTGTCCAAGAGGCTCTTAAATACCCCTAATGTCTTAGCCTCCATCACCATTCCTGGCAAGTCATTCCAGGCACTCACAGCCCTCTGTGTAAAAAAACTTACCCCTGATGTCTCCCCTAAACCTCCCTCCCTTAATTTTGTACATATGCCCTCTGGTGTTTGCTATTGGTGCCCTGGGAAACAGGTACTGACTATTCACCCTATCTATACCTCTCATAATCTTGTAGACCTCTATCATGTCCCCTTCTACGCTCCAAATAGAAAAGTCCCAGCTCTGCTAACCTTGCTTCATATGACTTGTTCTCCAAACCAGGCAACATCCTGGTAAATCTCCTCTGCACCCTCTCCATAGCTTCCACATCCTTCCTATAATGAGGTGACCAGAATTGAACACAATACTCTAAGTGCAGTCTCACCAGAGATTTGTAGAGTTGCAACATGACCTCTCTACTCTTGAACTCAATCCCCCTGTTAATGAAGCCTAGTATCCCATAGGCCTTCTTAACTACCCTATCAACCTGTGCAGCAACCTTGAGGGATGTATGGATTTGAACCCCAAGGACCATTAATCCTGTACTCAGTCTTCTGGTTTGTCCTTCCAAAATGCATCACCTCACACTTGTCCAGATTGAACTCCATCTGCCA
This sequence comes from Hypanus sabinus, assembly GCF_030144855.1. Classification (NCBI taxonomy): domain Eukaryota; kingdom Metazoa; phylum Chordata; class Chondrichthyes; order Myliobatiformes; family Dasyatidae; genus Hypanus; species Hypanus sabinus. The sequence continues at coordinate 10,665,059 of NC_082706.1, forward strand.
TTTTTCTGTCCAACTCTGCAGCCTGTCTATATCCTTTTGTAAACTTCGACAACCTACAGCTCCATCCACAACTCCTCCAATCTTAGTGTCATCCACAAACTTACTCACCCATCCTTCTGCCTCCACATCCAAGTCATTTAAAAAATCACAAATAGCAGGAGTCCCAGGACATTCCCTGCAGCACTCCACTAGTCACAAACCTCCAGGCAGAATACTTTCCTTCCACAACTACCCTCTGCTTTCTTCCTTTAAGCCAATTTTCTTTTATCCAAAAGACTCTTAAGAGACTCTTTGATAGGTACACGGAGCTTAGAAAAATAGAGGGCTATGGGTAACCCTAGGTAATTTCTAAACTCAGTACATGTTCGGCACAGCATGTATCGTGTTGTTGGTTTTCTATGTTTCTATTCTATGCAGTAAACCCCAGTACACCAACCCTCCTAAAAATACTGCTAGCTTGCAGTAATCTTTGGGTTCTCCACACCCCCTTGCCCGAAATAATTGATAGCTGGTGAGGTCAGCTGTAATATTTATGTGACCAGCCTTCCCAAAATCAGCTTAGTTAGCTTTCTGTAGCATCGATAATTGCATTTAACAACTGACCTAATGGGGCTATAATTAGGATGTCATTAGAAGAATGGAGCACAAAGCAATCACATTAGACAAATAAAGAACAGAGATGGTTTGTCTTCATTTTTTAGACAAGGTGGTGATGATTCATGGGGAATTAGCAGACTAATGATTATGCTATGCACCTATTGTCTTTATGAAACATGCTTGACCATCTTAAAATGCTGAGTTGGTGCTCCTGACTCTGTACCTGAGGAAGGACAGACTGGTTTTGGAGTCAGTGCAGCGTAGATGTAAAGTCATTTCCAGAGGGTTGCTCAATGAGAAACAATTGACGAAGCTGGGCACATACTTAATGGTGTTTCAGAAAGGGAAGATGGTGCTGGAGATATATGGCCATGTTTTGCGGGTAGCTTAAAGAACTACAAGATACTTTACTAGATATACTTCTGAATTATGATCATTGCCTGTAATTTCCCAATATTGTCCCCCACATGGGGCAGTGGGAGTTTCTAAGGGGCGATAGATATAAACAGTTGGTTGGGGGGGGGGTGCTCGGTAGCAAGAGGGGCAGCTGAGGGATCACAGGCCTAATTTAAGAAATGAATTACTTATAAGTATTTGAACCCCAGTGCCTCATTATTGATTACAATGATCATGCTCAACTATGCTCAACCGTTGTTCTCTTAGGCTTTGTTTGAAGCATCTTATAGTTGTTGAAAAGCTAAGTGACACTCCTGTATATGGCATATCATGAGAAATCTGGACTGAAGAAATTGTGTTATTTCTGGGCCTAGAACGCACATTATTGTCATTAACTACTGTAGTACAGTGTTAGCTAGCCGATTCCCATACTATAATCACACAGTTGAGCAGGTTGTCGAGTAATTTTTTCAAAGAGAAGGACATTCCACTCACCAACATTCAAACCTGACACAGAACTGCAAACTAATACAGAAGGCGATTTAATCAGCGTTTGCTCTCAAATACCCATGCTGGTTCTATGAATCTTTTTACTCTTTATTCTTTAATAACATAACTAATTTTTAAAAATGGTATTATTGAACTTGTTTCCCAATCTTTTCAGATGGTACATTCCACATCCAATGAACTCAATGTGGAAAATGTAAATAATAATTGCTTGTGCGACATCCTTTTGAATGTTATTTGAAATCCATATACACTGCATCTGGGGCTGTTTTACAGGGAACTGGCAAGAATTATCTCAGACCTTTAAGAAGAATTTCTTAAAGCTCAGAGGTAATGGTTTGAAGCAATGAATTAAGAGCATACATGTTAAACAAATAGACATAAAATTAAGGTGATTTAAGGAGTGTTAAAATTTCAAGTCAAGTTTATGGTCATGTGCACAAGTATGGTAAGGTAGAGGTACAATGAAAAACCTGCTTGCAGCGGCATCATAGGCACTTAGATTCAGACAACATACAAAACTTAAATTATACAAAGAGTGAAGAGAGAAAAAACTGCAAAACAAGACAATAGACACAAGAGGTTACAGTATATCAGGCGAATAACAGCACAGAAGCATGTATAATTCATGTCAATACAGACCACAGAGATGACAGATTTTAGTATTAATGTGAATCAAATTGAAAATTGGATCACTGAGCTTTATATAATATTGTTTAGGCACAATAAATGCACATTATTTACTTCCATTTGCAGGCGAGGAAGATATTTGTGTGATCAGTGCTGACTCCCAGAGTAGTAGTGGGGGCCCTCGGAAACAACTCCGCACCGAGGCTTTTGCCCAACATCTTGAAGCCCTGGATTGTGCCTTTGAACGGCAGCATTATGCAGAGGTCTTTGCAGCTGCCAGTCACACCAAGGGAGAGCAGGTGAGTGAAGAACAGCCAGCACTCTTGGCACTGTGTTTGAAGTCGTGGTTAACTACTGAAATTCAAAATATACCATTGTGCAGAAATTTATTACACCAGGATGCATGTCCTACGTGAACTCAGTTAAACTAGCTGCTCACCATTCCACTCACTTGATATGTGTGTTTTTGAGACAGCAGTTATCAGGATAAATTGGTGAAGTATATTTTTTCAGATTAAAGGTCATCTGTTCTTCTTCCTCATGGAGCACTGTTCCAAATTATTCAGCTAAATAGTTGCAATAAAGGTTCTGAGATCTCAGTATATACAGACATCAGAAAGAACTGGGGAAAGTGAGTAATCTTGTCTAAAGCTAGAACAGGATATGATTGAAATGGAAAGTTGGGTAGAATTTTGGCAGTGAAAACTTAACAAGTGTGGTAAATAGTGTACCAAGCAGCATTTACAGCTGAATGTGGCTGTAATTGCTTTAAACTGTCTTTGGCACATGAAGCAATTATTGAGGATCAGAGTTTTCTTGAAGCCTGTGAGTAGTAAATTTTTGAGAGGCATTTATACAGATACAGATGCATCGAAGAATATGGAGTTAATGCAGGCAAGTGCAATTATTATAGATGATGATTGGCATAGACGTGGTGAGCTGTAGGGCCTATTTCTATGTTGTAAAACATAAGCTGCAATCTTGTTGTGCTACTCATATTCCAGACTCCTCTGTATCCACTTTCAACCTTAAGTAATGGAATGGATGAAGGGAAGCCAAGTTTGTCCTCTTCCGCCACCCCAGTAGGCAGGAATATCTCTGGATCACAGGGCTACTCAGTAGTGACAGGTGAGTATGTTTGTAGAGGGCTCAATGTTATGTTCAAACAACTAAATGGGAAAATATGGAAATGATTGTAAGGCAGAGAACTAAACACTAAGTGCCTTATAAATTGCAATATACTGTATACTATATACCCTACATAGTATATATGGTCTTCATTTTAGATTCCCTTCAAACCTTCTTTGCACAGAGATTAAAGAATAGCTTATTTGTCACATGTACATTGAAACATACTGTACAGTGAAATTAACTGTTTGCATCAAAATCCAACACAGTCCAAAGATATGCTGGGGGCATCTCGCAAGTGTTGCCATGCTTCTGGCATCAATATAGCATGCTCACAACTTACTAACCCTAACCAGATCAACATAGCATGCTCACAACTTACTATCCATAACCAGTTTGGAATGTGGAAGGAAACCAGAGCACCCAAAGAAACCCACACAGTCATGGGGAGAATGTAAAAAACTCCTTACAGACACTATGGGAATTGAACCCCGATCGCTGGCACTGTAATAGTGTTACACTAACTGCTATGCTACTGTGTTGCCCAGAAGGCAGAGGATAGCAGATTGGTTGGTGCAATGCCAGGGGTGGTAAGTAAATAGATGGGAGCGTAGTGGAGGAAAATTTAACTGCGTTTAAAGTATATGAATGGGATTGAGTATTAAATCCAAACAAAAATTGCATTTAGATTCAGCAGAAGAACAAAAGACTTTAGATTTTGGCCCATTTGAAAAATAAAAAAATAAGTTTTCTGTATGTCATGTTACATTATGGAATTCTTCATTTTACTGATTTAGCTGTGACAGATTCTAAGTAAATATGTGGGGCTGAGAAAGGTGAGAAGGAAGAGTACCTGCCAATGTACCATAACATTCAGCATTGGCAATATTCTAGGGAAGTTACCCACTAGGCACCATACTTCACTCAGAAGCATGCTGGAATGTGTACCTAGAAATTCTAATTCATCCTAAAATTTTTGATAAAATGGCAATGATGAAGTGAGATAACATTTGTTATGGTCTACCCAGTTGGAAATTAGATGCTGGGAGGAGGGTAAAAATTGGTACTAACATTCTGGTAGTATGCTGGAGGAATGGTTAAGAGACAATACAACACATTGGTGAAGGTACAGGGAAAAGTGCTCTCAGAGTATGACACAAGGGAGAGGGTGGCAGGTAGGGGATGGTGGCTGGGTTGCTACAGTGACAGGAGTAGTAAGTGATGTGAGGAGAAAGTAGTGGAGGGAGACTTAACAGTGTATTAAGAGATTAGGAAAGGACCTTACATATCTTGCAAGAATTCCAGACTGCAAAATCATAATATGGTTTAGAATTGATATTGTAAGAATCATCATTATACTGAAGGAAATTGTGCCAAGTTTCCTATACTATCCCTACATGAAGTAAGGATATAAGAGCTTACAGTAGACCATTCAATCCCTTAAGATTGTTCAGAAAGTTCAAGTCAAATCTACTACCTCAAATAGCATTTCTTGCACTAATCCCATATGCTTTAATATCCAGAAATCCATTGGCCTCTGTTTAAAAAGCTGAGCATCAGGGTACAGAATTCCACAGATTCCTAAGCTTTTAGTAAGAAACTTCTCTTCATTTCAGCCATACATGGTGAGATCTCATGCATCCCTGCCACAAGAATCATGCCAGGCCATATGTATGGCCTGAGTAGATTCTTTGAGGGATACAAAACAACCTGGAAATGGTCATTATCATGCCTCATACCCAGAAAGACTGATTTTCAATTCCACAATCCTGCAATGAATAGTAATATGCCATTGAATCACCAGGCATGTATGGTGAACTACATATACCTGTCAGGACATGCCCCTCCTGCTGACTGCTCCTGTGGCTCCTCCCACAGACCCCGGTATAAAGGCGATTTGAGCCACAGACCGACCCTTCCTCAGTCTCCAGGATGTCGTGTGATAGTCACTTGCTGCTTGTGCTTTCTTCCAGCCAATAAAAGCCTACCGTAACCCACGTCTCAGAGTTATTGATGGTGCATCAGCATGAATTTAAAATTCATTAAATTATTACTTGAAAATTAAAAAAACCTGCAAATAGATGGGATTAATTGAGACACATCGGGACCTGTACATTTTAGCCCAATTAGCCAAAATTTCATGGAGATAGTTAAAAAGATATAAAAAAGACAAACTAATGTTTAACTGAGTAACAAGTTATGTATTTAAATAACTGATGGCCCTCTTAACTGGAATCCATTGTTTGGGAAATCTAACACAAAAATAGAAAATGCTGGAACATTTAGCATCCATGGAAAGAGATCCAAAGTTAACATTTTAGGTCAAAGACCTTTTGTTTAAACAGATAAAGAGTTTTTGACCTGAAATTCTAACTATTAAACTAATACATGTTGTTTGTATTTGAAACCACCCCTTGTCCTGTGCTGATATATGCATTGCATTACCATTATACAGTACTTTACTTCTTGATCACAAAACATAGTAGTCACTGCTGTTACAGTATTCTGAACCCATCATTAAAAAGTTTTGATAAGTGGCTGACGCTCAAAAATCTTGCCAATACTGAAAATTGTATATATTATTAAAGACGTATAAGAACATAAGAGATAGAAGCAGGAATAGGCCATTTGGTCACTTGCCTAAAAATTGTAAGGTGTCTGTAAGGAGTTGGTACTTTCTCCCTGTGAATGCGAGGGTTACCTCTAGGCATTCCATTTTCCTGCCACATTCCAAAGATATATCGGTTAGTAAACTGTGGGCATGCTATGTTAACGTGGAAGAATGGCAATACTTGCTGGCTGTCTCCAGCACATCCTTGGACTGTATTGGTTGTTGACACAAACAATCCATTTCACTGTATGCTTCAATATACATATGACAAATAGAGCTCATCTTTAATCTGGATGGTGCAGAGTTTGGGACCTAGTTACAAGGTGGGACAATAGGGATATCATTGAGGGTAGAGACCTAGGAGGATAACAATGGTGGAGCAGAAATTGAATCATGCACAAAGAGATGCTACATGATCTAATTTTTTACCAGTTATTTCTTTCGCCTCTGTTACCTGTGTATGGAAGCATGTACACATAAGCAAGCCATTGAATTTTGTTCCACAATATTTCAGCCAGTCCAGCACATGTTCAAGAATGTACTGGAATATCCAGTCCCAATAGTCAGAAATTTCCCAGCAACATTATTCCTCATTTAATATATACAAACCAATGAATTACACCATACTGAAATATTAATTTGCTGGAATTGAATAACAAATTCCATAGTATTTTTTGTAATTCATTTTGTTTTTTGTTCTCTAGCTCCATGAATGTTTGTTGGACTGGAGATTGAACCCAGTTATTTTTGTTGCTTTACTGTCTTTAAGTAGTTTTTTCCCACTGTTGTCAGTTCTGTATTGACAGACCACCATGGGTATAGTTCTAATACAGCCATTAACGGGTAACAGCATAATAACACCCACTAATCTATACAGGCTGAAATCTGTGGGATTTGTGTTTTATTTACAAATGCCATTTCTGTGGATGGCCAGTAGCCCCATTTCAATACCTTATCTCATGAACCATCTACATATGTTTAAGCTCCATTTTCAAGTAAGGTGCAATGATTAGTTTCAACTCTTCTTTCTGCCATTCCAAATTCATTTCAATATCAGATTCAGATTTATTTATCACATGCACATGAAAACATACAGTGAAATGCATTGTTTGTGTTAACAACAAACACAATCTAAGGATGTGCTGGGGACAGCCCACAAGTGTTGCCACACATTCTGGCACCAACATAGTATGTCCACAATGCTCCAAATATCCAAAGTATACTGCTTTTGATTTGGAAATTGAACAAGTAATATCTCCTTTTGCAAGTAGCCAATAAATTGTAGAAAACTATGCTTGTGACAATAAAGGGATGCTGTAACTGATTTCCACAGATTTTGTATAACTTCAAGTCCTTGACTATAACTTAGCTTTTCCTCTGAAGATACTGAGTTTTCAAGTGTATGATTTCATGAGCTCCAGCAGTTCCTGGGTCTGAGGTCTGTATCCCGGTCTATATTTAATTAACTGGTGCAGCCACAGTAACGGTAATCCACAGTGATTAGCTTCAGTGTTAAGGTCTTGAAAGGAAATCTTAATTAATATTTCTGCTGATCACAATAAAACAGCCATCTGTTGGTATCTTCAAATATACAGAAATTGGATAAAATAGATAAAATGGCTCAAACATTGGATAATTTGCATTTGATGCCTAGCAAGGGGTAATCATGGACAAGGTCCTCCTAAGTGTGGCTGGGACCAATGGAATACTACACAGTACTCTCAGGAGACAAAAGTGGGTTGAAGAGGAAATTTAATAAAGAAGTACTTGATTTGAATCTGTATCTCAGTTGAGTTGAAGAGATGACACCAATGGACCATAACTTTACAAATTATAATGTCTTCCAGGGCGTGAAATTATGAGCTCAACGCTGCCAGGGTACCCCCCTCACATTCCTGCAAATAGTCAAGCCAGTTACACATCATCTGCCATCGCTGGAATGGTGACTGGTAAGCACTCTTATTTGGCTCATTGCCAGTTATTATCAGAACATACACATGGTGTTAGGTATTACTTTCAGTGGCCCAAGACCTGGATCTTACACCCAGGTAAATGACTGCACGGAGAGATGCCTGCAGCAGGGCCAAAGAAGAAATGATCATGCATCAATACAGTACATTACATTTTACAACCAATATGTTTCTTATGATCTCTGCACTAGGGTCCTCATAATTTTATGTGCTGCAATTAATTCTCTCATTTTCCATCATTCCAAAGAAAACAACCTCAAACCATCCAGTCATTCCAAGTAGCTAAAATATTCCAGTCTTGGCAACATCCTTGAAATCCCCTCCTGACACTCTGCTACACAATCACAACTTTCCTGTAAAGCGGTGACCAGAAATGAACAGAGATTATGAAATGTAGTGTGTTGTATTGATAGTCTTTATGCTCTTTTGTAACTTTTAATTTCTCAACTTATCTGCTTCTATAGTTGTCTATTCCTCTAATAAAACCACAGAAAATCTAAAGCACAGAAGGAGGCATTAAAGCCACTGTGTCTGTGCAAAATACAAAGCAGCTACCCTTGCTGAGCAAGTCCACATAGCCTTGTAGGCCACAGCTCTTCAAGTACACATCCAAGAACAGTTTAAATGTGATGTGAGTTTTTGCCTCTACCACTCTTTAAGGAAGTGAGTTACAGAATACCCACCCTCTAATCCTCATACACCAGGTAAAAACACATTCCTCTTTATTAATATAAAGAGTTTTATATTAATAGCTCTTTCAGTTACTTAAGTCAATGCCCACCACCCTGGCCAGGCTCTTTTCTCACTACTACCACTGGGAAGGAGGTACAGGAACCTTAGGTTCTAAACCATCAAGTTCATGAACAGTTATTGCCCTTCAATTAACAAGCTCCTGAATCAGCGGTGGACAACTTCACTCACCACATCACTGAATTTATCTCTGAACACAACCTATGGACTCACTTTCAAGGACTCTATAATGCATGTCCTCAATATTATTTTTTGTCCAAATATTTATGTATTTTCTATCTGTATGTCTTTTTATTTATTTGACCATCTATCCAATCATTTATTTATCTATCTTTTATCTAACGACATGCTTGTTTATTTATTTATTTTTTGCATTTGTGCAGTTTGTCTTTTGCATATTGTGTCTGCTTGTCAATATTTGTGTATAGTTTTTCATTGATTCGATTGTATTTCTTTGTCTACTGTGAATGCCTGCAAGAAAACAAATCTCAAGGTAGCATATAGTGACACATATGTACTTTGATACTAAATTTACGTTGAACTTCAGAACTTTTTTAGGTTTTGGTCCCAAGGTAAGGAGTATAGTCTTTATCTATTTAAGTCCCTCATCATTTTATACCTTTCATTTAAATCACTCTTTATTCTCCTTTGTTTCAAATAAAATAACCCTAGTCTCTCAAATATTTTATTATAATTAAAATTTTCCTGTTCTGCTAACATCCTTGTAAATTCCCTCTGTGCTTCTCCAGTGCAGTAATAGCTTTCCAGTTATACAGATATCAGAACCTTTTATAATGCCCAAAATTTAGCCTACCTAGTGTAAATAGGAATGAAATAAAAGTATAAGAAATGTTGAGTTCCAGAAAAGCTTCCCTGCTCCTATACTGTATGCTTTATCTAATAAAGGAAAGCATCTTATTCCAATTTTTCACCACCTTATCACACTATCCTGTTCCAACAAACTCTATATTCATAAAGACAGGTACTAAAATGGCATGAATTGACCTGACGCTAGGGAGATATCCCAGCTCTGCTTCAGAGTCTATGGAGGTTTGGCATTGGATGAAATAGCTGGCTAATTGTTTACTTCCTTGTGAAATTCCAGCTTTGAGGTTGAGGCACATTTTGGCAGTCATATCGGGAATGTATACTTGGCTATCTGAGTTACTGCCATGTTTCTGTCTGCTTGAACCAGTCTGGCCTTTCTCCTTTGACATTTCTCATTAACAAGGTCACTTTGCCCGCAGAAAGGCCACTAACTCTATTTTTGTTTTCCGCGCCATTCTCTGTAAACTCTAGAGACTGTTGTGCATGAAAGTCCCAGATTAGCAGTTGCTGAGATATTGAAACCACCTTGTCTGACATCAACAATTACTCTACTGTCAAAGTTGCTTAGATCACATTCCTTCCCCATTCTGATGCTTGGTTTGAATAACAACTAAACCTCTTTAACATTTCTGCACTTTGTTTTGAATTGAGTTGCTGCCACATGATTGGCTGATCAGGGCAGGAATGGGGTACTGATTGCGTATGATCAGCCATGATCACAGTGAATGGCGGTGCTGGCTAGAAGGGCCGAATGGCCTACTTCTGCACCTACTGTCTATTGTCTATTGATTAGATATTTGCATTGAAGAGCACGTATATCACGATGTCAAAAGATTGTGAAAGGTCAAAATAAAAATACTTTTTCTAAGACTCATGGAGTTCTGGACTCACTTCAGTACAGAAACAAGCCCTTTGGCCAACCAACTCCAAGCTGACCATTTATATTGAAATATATGTCTGTAAGTCTGTCTCTGCTGGAAGCTGTAGGTCAAAGGAGGCCTGTCCTGATGTCGCAAGACTGGATATGCGTGGGTGGGAGGGAGGAACGGAGCTTCTTTTGCTATTGCTTTGTTGCTAATTGTGTTCTGTTTTGTTGTGGTCAGTGTAGTTCTACTGAATGTGTAGAACACTTGTCCCAGCACATCGTCAGGTGTGTTGGCTGTTAATACAAATGATGCATTTCACTGCATGTTTCAATACGTATGTGATAAATCAACCTGAATCTTGAATCAAGACTTTGAATCTTGAATTTAATCCTATTTTTATTCTGCCCATTTTATTATACCAACCCACATATCTGTGGGGTGTGAAAGGGAACCAGAGTACCTGTGGGAGAAACACACACAACCAAGGGAGAACATGCGAACACCACATAGTCAGCAGCCTAGGTCAGGACTGAACTCTGGTTTTCACAGCTACATCACTGCAACCCCCAGCACTTGATAATTACACTAAAACATAAAATCCAATACACTTGGTTGACATATTTTTCCTACAGTAATGTGCAAAAGTCTTGGGCACGTGTAAAAAAATCTGTAAAGCAAAGATGCTTTCAAAAATAATGAAACATTTTTAAATATCAAAATATTTACTATAAAGAGCAGTAAACAGTAAAAAAATCTAATCAAATCAATACTTGGTGTGACCACTCTTTGTCTTTAAAACTACATCAATTCTCTTTGGTACACTGTTGTGTAGTTTTATAAGAATATCAGCTTTAGGTAATACCAGACAGCCTCAATGATGTTGAGATCAGGGCTCTTGTGGAGACTATAGCATTTGAAACCATTTTAAAATACCTACAACACACACAAAATGCTGGTGGAACACAGCAGGCCAGCCAGCATCTATAAGGAGAAGCACCGTTGACGTTTCGGGCCAAGACTTCAGACTTTTGCACAGTACTGTAGATATGTACAAAATCTATTCAGAAGCAGATGTGTTTGTATCATCAAATGAATAAAATAATATGAGATAATGAGACAAAGCTTGGCCCAAAATGTCAGCCATTTATTCTTCTCCAGATACGCTGCTTAACTATCTGAATTCCTCCAGCATTTTGTGTGTGTTGCTCAAGATTTCCAGCATCTCTTGTGTGAATGAGATAATAGGTTGTCCCAAAACTGCTCAGTTTTCCTAAGTAGGAGTACAACAACTCTGTTCATCTAGTTGAAAAAAAGAAAACAAATATAAAACTTTCTTGCTGATTATTTTCTAGTTTCTGGCATAGCCAGAATATCAGCAATTCTTGGCTTCAATAAAGATCATAGTTAAGATCTAATTTTCATAAACTGTAGAAAATCTTGAAGTTCACAAACTTTTAACATAAATAATACAAGATGGCTGATACTCTGAGAATTAATGATTTTGGGGTTAAACAGCGACTATTTTTACAAAAATTACATTCTGTTTGTAAAATTAGCTGTGAAGAACTTAGAGATTTAGACTTGAACAGATTTACAGAAATTCTGTTAAAATTTATGCAAAAGAAAGTTTGCCCACATGCCCAGCAATAATTGTCATTAATTGGAAGTTCCACTCCATAACAGGCAGTTAATGATTGAACAGGCCTTTTGCTGACCTGTTGACTTTTGTTTTGATGCAATTAGTATTTTTGCAATGAGACAAGATGAAACATGCATGTATGGGGCAGAAGATGTTCTCCTTGTTCCTTCTGACCTAGATTGTTGATGCGTTACTTTGGTAACACAAAATGCTTCTCTCAGCCATGAAATTCGATGGTTGCTTTGAACATCAGAAAGAGACAAAAACACCCCCAGGCTGGGCTCTTCTATTAGTCACTAATTAATCAAAACTGAACATTTTATGCACAATGCTTGTGATAATTAAAAGAATTTTATTTATTATTCTGACTCCAGGAAATGAATATTCAGGAGGCCCTTACACTCACTCCCATTATACATCCTATAATGATGCCTGGCGTTTTACCAACTCTGGATTAATAAGTAAGCATCACTGGAATTTACCTGTTAAATTTTGACTTCTTTTTAACTAGTAATCTGTCTATGTTGCATTTGTTGTCACCCTGTCGTCTCTTGATTTTCTGACTTTACTTTTGCTTTTTTACTTCCAAGAGAATTTCTTTTTGTGATTTTGTACACTGACTTTATATAGACTGACATAATTGTTACAGCATTCTGAAAATCAAATGAAATAATGATATACTGTATATTGACATGGCTGTATCGACCAGGATAGTAATATAAGTCTTATGAGTAAAGTTTTTGTACTTGAGGAAATAGGAGGACAAAGGTAACCTGAATAGCCTACTACCTACTGGATTATACCAGTGGGTACATACAAGATCTGACTTTATCAACATAGCCTGTCATCAATTCACTGACCAGGTACATCAACAGCAAAATGGTTATTTTAGTGAGCACTTGAGAAGCGCTGAAACCTTTGGAAATACGCTGTAATGTAGAAAACTGGAGGGAATGAAATAGCTATTTATATATAAAAACAGTAATGCTGATAGAAAGTGCCCTGTGAGTACAAGCTTTTCAAACCATTTGAGGGGTGCTGAGCTTTTCAGTTTTCAATAATATTTAACCATAAAAAGGCTACTTAAAAGAGCTTCAGCAGTGCCATGTGATCTGAGTCATGACATTTTGTTAATGCATTGTTATGTTCTTCCAACCGTCTTTTCTTCTTGTCCGTTAACTTTCAGGTTCCCCTTATTATTATAGTTCCACTCCAAGGACCAGCGCACCTCCCGCTGCTGCGGCTGCCTATGACCACCTCTAGTTTCCACAGCAACCAGGGAATTGTGCAGAGAGATGCCCTGGGGAATCATGTGCTGTCAGTCTAATTGATTTGAACACAAAGCAATGTGAAAAACTCTATTTATGAATGAAATTTGAACGATGGGCAATCATTTCATCACTGGATGTTTTCGAAACACGCCAGAAAGGATCCCAAAATAAGTTCAGCAGTGAATTGCCTTCATATTCTGGATTTACAGTTAACTCACAGAACTAAAAGCCATAGACCATGGCTAGATAGAAATTGCTTCTGAGAACAGTAAGGGAAACAAATGCACTATTAGTATTGTAAATTATACATGGATTTTGCAAAGTCCACTCAAATGGGCCACAGACATTGTGTATACAAGGCTCTAATAGGCTCATTATGTGACTTTAATTATGAGTGTGATGAGTTGGAGTAACAATAATGCATTGGGAGATCTTACTCCGGTGAAACAGGGAGCTACATTTAATAGTAACTGAGTGTTACAGTGGATGGCTTCTACAGACAAAAGAAAAGAACTTTCAAAATTACACAGAGCTTTACAAAGAGAAAGTCTGGCAACTTTCATTACTGACTGATCAAGAAATTCATTGTACCAGCATCATTATTGACCCTGCAACTCAACAGAAGACCATGACAAGAAGATAAGAATTCAATGTCTCTTTACATAATGTCTTCACAGAGTCAAGGCAAATTCTCAGCACTTCCAACACTGTTTAAGACATGAAAGTAAAAATATGAATAGTTTAGAGACTGGTAACAACATAAAGGTTTTAAATTTCACCTTGAAGATTCAACTTGTATTTGAACCTCCCATTCTGCTCACATTTGATCTTTCAAAAAGCACCAAAATAGCAGGATTAATAAAATAGAAATCAATAACTGCATTGCAATTAATTTACCTTTGTGTGCCATGTTCAAGATAAACCTGTTTAATTCTTTAATGTTGAAATGGCCTGATATTCAGCTTATGTGAATTACATGCCAGAATTACATTTTTATTAAGCATACTAGTTTTAGACACATGAGGAAGTGTGCAATACATAACTCAGCTACCACAGACGTATGTCTTCAAGGACCGAAAACAACCTATGTCCAATGCCAGTTTTACAACCCATTCACTTTCGAACGACATGATTAAGCTGCACAGGCCTGGAATTTCTCATTTGCTATGTATGTATGTAAACTATGAAACTATCAAAAGAAAAATATTTTAATTCAGTGTAGCATGAACTCAAATCTTGGAAATAAAATTTGTTGACAGTAGAAATTATCTGAGAACTTATTTTGTTTTGTTCCCTATATGAGTGCATATGACTTTTATCAAGAAAAGATCAAACTGTGTGCTTCTTATATGAACTGGGGTTGGGAAGGTGGGAGGAAAGCACAATTAACATTTCATGTCATTGTCAAGTACCAGCTAACGCAAGGGTTATAAATGCACCAAAAATCACCTTTTCCAACATTTTTGTCTCTGTTTATTTTAACAGTTTGATTTCTAGCCTTGGAACACAAAATGAATCCAGATTGTTTCCAAGAAATGTTAAGAATTGAGCTCAGATAGAATTGAAAAATCCCCACAAAACTCGAGGTATTTCATGTATTTGATTTTATATGTACCAAACAATGTAAATATTGGCTGCACCACCTTCTCTTTTCCTTAAAAAATGAACCCTGTTAAATATATTTAGTAATAAGATACCACCTTATCATTCTTGTCCATTAAACCCATCTTCAGCAAGATGGTTAGACACTTCTAGAAACAGATTAAGAATATGACTCATTTAACATGCATTTCTGTAGTATGTTTAGTGGAGCAATAGGAATTTGAAAATGTTAATACTATAATATCTTGTTTCAAACTACTTTGCAAACCTTGTTAACTCAGTAAAACTAATACTTAAACACCTAGTGCGAAAAATGCCATCACACTAGTTTCAGTTTTTATCTTTACTGAATGCATCTGTGAGGTTAACACTGGAAATTTTAGAAATATTCAGCAGATCAGGCAGAATGTTTTGATGATTAAACTGTAAACACAAATAATTCTACAGATGCTAGAAATCTAGAGCAACACACACAAAATGCTGGAGAGACTCAGCAGGTCAGACACCATCTATGGAGAGGGAGAAACTGTGCTAGTTTTAGATTGTGAAGTTCATGAGTGATGTTTTCTTTCCACACATACTGCCTGTGAAATATTTCTAGTGTTTTCTGCAATCAGATTATAATACAAAGATAGCTACTCAAATGACAGCATTGGCAGTAGTACAAAACATATAGTAAATTACTCCCTATTATGAACCCTTTCTGAATTTCTATTACATTTACCTTAATGCAAAGGAAAGCGATGAGAATTATGAATGATCAATCACAGTAGAGTTTGGCTGCAACTACCAGTTTCTAGCCAGATAATTAATAATTAGCCTTGGAGAGCTTAAGGCAATTTCTTCCACCATTTTAAGATTTGCCAAGAATTTCAATGCAAAGATATTTAGTGTGTCACTTCATAATCTTTCTTGATGCTAATGTACCTTTATGCACTTTTAATTTTACATCTATACGGTGCAGTTCATCCCATTAAATTTTCCTCAAACTTATTAGGGAACCTTTCCGTGAGGTCTTTGATCCCAGTCCTGTTGAAGTGCAAGACTTTCTTTTTGAATGGATGTCTCCTGTCCGAGTTACCCAGGTTACAGATCGACTCTCCTTAAATGTTTATCTTTATTCTTGCTGGCAGCTGATACTAGGGATAATCTAGACATGAATGTTTTTAAGATTCTGCATACTTTTGGACATTTTTTCCCTAGTTCCAGAAAATCTGACAGTAGGGCCTCTATGCCTGCCTTCTCTATCTCTAGTCAACAAATGCAACTTCTGCTTCAGTCCTCTTCCCCTGCAAAATATTCTACACCCTCTCAGTGAAGTCTTTCATATAGCATCAAAGAGATTAGATACTACATGGGACTCACAATCTCAGTAACAAGATCCTATGCTTGTCCTATGCTATGGAATATCATGTAACAATTGTATTTTGATGCTTTGTTTTTCCTCTAATCCAAATCCAGAAGGATAAAAGCCCTCAGATGAACTCATAGTCCAGAAGACTGTGGACCTGTAAGGGGTTATCAGTTACATGAGATTTCAACAATGAGTAACCATTTTAGAGCAGTACGTCTCCAGAAGACATTCTCTTTATCTAGTGCAATATTGTGATAAAAGTTATCCTATGTAGCAATGTTTAAATCTATATTGTATAATCGTTTTTGTCCAGTTGGAGCAACATAATATATGTTTGGTAAGATGCTTGACTGCAAATAAGTAATATTTTAACTGTTTCCCTAGACAGCATGGACTTCAAAAGGGAAAATCTTCCTAACCAATTGAAGAGGTAACAGAAAAAAGTAGACAATGGTAATTTAACAGATATATTTTATTTTGACTTTCCTATAACAGATTAATACAGATCAAATAATGTGGAGTTAGGAGACGCATACCAGAAGTGCTATTGACAAGTTCAGTAACTTCTGGATAATAAACAGTGTGGGCATAAAGAACAGCTAGTCACAGTTGTAAAGTGACAGTATTCCACAAAGGTGCTGGAAGTACTGCTGTTAACAATTTATATTTTTGATTTAGATGTTACAATTAAGAAAATTTCTAAAGTTGTGGAAGTTTCAAATGCATGAATGATAGGTGGAGGAAGGGATAAGAGTGAAAGATTAATCTAACCTGGTAAGGGTGAAAGATTAATTTAACCTGAGGAAAACTGCAACAAATTACAGGAGGATATTAATTATCTTGAAGAATGGACAAATGTTTGCCAAATAAAGTTCAACATAGATAATTGCTTAGTGTTATGGTCGGGTTGGATGGATACGGAGAGTATTTATTAGTTGCAAGTTGCAGTGAGGTAGAAGAACAAAGGCATCTTGGAATCTAAGTATATTAATCATTAGAAGTTGTCCCACAGGTTGGCAAAACTGTAATAAAAAAGTAAAGCAAGCACTGGGTTTCATTTGCAGAGGGATAGATCTGAAAAGTAGGCAACATGCTAATCATTTATAAAACCACATTTAGACCATACAGCAGAAATCCTGGTCATCATATTATAAACAAAATTACAGGTACTCTGAAAAAAATGTTAAGATTTACACGGATGACAGCATTGCAAGGGTATATGTGTCAGGAAAGGCTGAACATAATGAATGCCTTTTCTCTTCAAAAAAAGGCCAGCCGAATCAAGATATTTAAAAATATTAAGGATAAATACTGACAGCCTTCACACAGGAAGGAGCAGATCTAGAAGTCGTTAATATAAAATAGTCACCAAGAAATCCAATTAGCAATTCAGAAGAACAACCCAAAAGGAGTGAAGATATGGAACTTACTTCCACAGGGAATGATTGAGGTAAATGGTATAGCTGTATTTAAAAGGAGACTGAAAATGTACATGAAGGCCAAAAATGAGATTTAAACTAAAAGATTTAGATGAAGAGCAAGAAGAGGTTCCTAAAAGATTTACTCTGTCATGCATAGTTTAGTTGAATGGTTTGTTTCTGTGCTGTTATCCCATTAAATTCTTGTGTGACATGTCCAACTGAATCTGGAAATGAGTGGCACAGCATCATAAGAACATGATAACACACAAAATAGGAGCAGGAGTAGGCCATCTGGCTCATCGAGCCTGCTCTGCCATTCAATAACATCATGGCTGATCTGACTATGGACTCAACTCCAGCTGCCTGCCTCTTCTCTTACCATGCAAAAATCTAACTGCATCTTACTTATATTTAATAAGGTGGTCTCTACTGCTTCCTGGGACAGAAGATTCCACAGATTCACTACTCTCTCAGAAAACAGTATCTCCTCAAGTCCATCCTAAATCTAGTCCCTTGAATCTTGAGGCTGTGTCCCCTAGTTCTGTTCTCACTTACTAATGGAAACAACTTTCTTGCCTCTTTCTTATTTATCCCCTTCCTAATTTAATATGTTTCTGCAAGATCCCTCTCATTCTTTTGAATTCCAGCAAATATAGTCCAAGTTAAATCATATGCTAACCACATTATCTCCAGAATCAATCTTGTGAACCTCCTCAGCACTACCTCCAAAGCCGGCATATCTTGCCTCAAGAAAGAAGAACAGTACTCCAGGTGTAGCCTAACCAGTACCCCGTACAATTACAGTATCTTCCCTGCTCTTAAATTCAGTTGTCTCTAGCAATGAAGGCCAATGTCTATTATCCCTTTCTTTTTTGCTTGCTTAGTGGTTCTTTGCTGCTTTTTAAAGTTTTCCCAATCTTTCAATTTCCCACAAATCTTGGCGACTTTATATGCATGAGATTTTAGTATGATGCCTTCTTTTATTTTCTTAGTTATTCTCCTGTTCCTCAACAGTACCACCATATATAGTGCCTATAAAAGTATTCACCCCACCCCACTGGAAATTTTCATGTTTTATTGTTTTACAACATTGAATCACAAAGGATTTAATTTGTCTTTTTTGACACTGATTAACAGAAAAAAATTCTTCATGTCAAAGTGAAGAAAGATCTCTACTAAGTGATCTAAATTAATTATAAATATAAAACATAAAATAATTGATTGCATAAGTATTCAATCCTTTTAACATAACACACCAAATCATCACTGATGCAGCCAATTGATTCTAGAAGTCACATAATTAGGTAAAGTGTCCTAGCTATATATAAACCTGTGTGCAGTCAAGGTGTTTCAATTGATTGTAGTAAAAATACACCTGTATCTGGAAGGTCCAATTGCTGAATAGTCAGTATCCGGGCAAAAACTACACCATGAACACTCCAAGCAGCTCCGCAAAAAGGTAATTGAAAAGCACAAGTCAGGAGATGGATACTAGAAAATTTCCAGTCATTGAATATCCCTTGGAGTACAGACAAGTCAATCATTAAGAAAAGGAAAGAATATGACACAGCTGTAAATCTGTTTAGAGCAGGCCATCCTCAAAAACTGCAAGAAGAGGACTAGTAAGCAAGGCCACTAAGAGACCAATGACAACTCTGGAGGAGTTACAAGCTTTACTGTCTGAGATGGGAGAGACTGCACATTCAACAACTATTGCCCGGGTGCTTCACCAGTTACAACTGTATGTGAGAGTGGCAAAGAAAAAGCCACTGTTAAGAAAAGCTCACATGAAAGGTTCTATAGTCTGATGAAACCAAAACTGAGCTTTTTGGCCATCAGACTAAATGCTACGTTTGGCATAAGCCAAACATGGCACATCATCAAAAACACATCATCCCTACCACGAAGCATGGTGGTGGCTACATCATGCTGTGGGGATGCTTCACCACAGCAGATCCTGAAAGGTTTATGAATGTAGAGGGTAAAATGAATGCAGCAAAATACAGGGAAATCCTGGAGGAAAATCTGATGCAGTCTGCAAGAGAACTGCAACTTGGGAGAAAATTTGTTTTCCAGCAAGACAATGACCCCAAGCACAAAGCCAAAGCTACACAGGCATGGCTTAAAAACAACAAAGTTGATGGCCTGGAGTGGCCAAGTCAGGGTCCAAACCTCAATCCAAATGAGAATATGTGGCTGGACATGAAAAGGACTGTTCACTCATGATCTCCATACAATCTGACAAAGCCTGTAAAGAAGAATGGGGAAAAATTGCAGTGTCCAGATGTGCAAAGCTGATAGAGACCTATCCACACAGACTCAAGGCTGTAATTGCAATCAAAGGTGCATCTACTGAATACTGACTTGAAGGGGTGAATACTTATGCAATCAATTATTTTGTGTTTTATATTTGTAATTAATTTATATCTCTTTGTAGAGATCTATTTTCACTTTGACACAAAAGCATCTTTTTCTGTTGATCAGTGTCAAAAAAGCCAAATGAAATCCATTGCGATTCAATGTTGTAAAGCAATAAAACATGAACCCTTCCAGGGTGGGTGAATACATTTTATAGGCTCTGTAGACCGTGCTTCTAGTCTATGCTAGCCAGCTACTTCTTCATCCTGTTGTAGTCTCCCTTGTTTAGGCATAAAACACTGGTTTTAGATCGAATCATTGCACCCTCCATTTGTATGAGAAATTCAATCATACTGTGATCACTCTTTCAAAGAGGATCCCTATTTACAAGATCATTAATTTTACCTGTCTCATTGCACAGGGCCAGGCCTCAAATTGCATTATCTTTTGTAGGTTCACTAACATGGTTTTTCATTTAAAACATCTTTTATTTGAGTTACAGAAATACAATTCTATGCTGAATGCAGTACCCTGATGTAATTTTCCAGCATCAATAGCTACAATGCAGGCAAGCATCAATTCTGTTCGTTGGCACTAAGTGCACAATATCTTAAAGAAAGTGCTAAATGAAATAGCTGCAAGCTGCTTCTGAAAACAGTGGACACAAAGATGTGTCATCATAAAGGTAGCTGAAAGTGTTCATACATGTTAAGTGGTTTTCCATTCCCAAGTTTTAGAATTTGCATAATAAACAGGTCTTAGTTATTTGTTAGAAGTTGGAGAAATGTCTAATGTTTCTTTCAAGAATATTGACTGATGTGTGCTAATTACATTTCACATGGTTTTCCATTGATTGTAGAAGTAAACCAATGTCAGTACCTCCAGCTGAACTCTGTCTTTTTGTTTGTTTTCCCCTAGCTAAAGTCTGTGGTTTTGTATTGCCATGTGATCCTGTCCCCACTCCTGCTCTACTCTGGCCCCTGTATTACTGAGTACTCTATTTCTTGTCTGCTTCTCATTATTACTTGTATTACTGCCATCTGTGTCTCATTGTGCTCTACTTATCATCTGCCTCTCTGTTTATTGCTCAGTGTATTTCAGTCCTGTGTTTTCACCTATTTGTTGCCAGATCGTGCCAGTAAGTTTTCCCAAGGCTTTTCAGCATTGGTATCTGAACTCTGTCTGAATATTGACTCTGCCTGTCAACAACACCCTGGCGAAGCTACTGACCCAGGAACAGCTTCTTTCCAACTGTGATAAGACTGCTGAATAGATCCTGACTGGGATCTGGGCTGTACTTTCCAAATATCCGGAACTGACTCGCAATACCTTACTCACCCTTTTCTATTTTCTAATTATGATTTATAATTAAAATTTTTATTATATTTAATTTTATTTGTATTTCAGGGAGAGCGGAGTGCAGAATCAAATATCGCTGTGATGATTGTATGTTCTAGTATCAATTGTTCGGTGACAATAAAGTAAAGTAAATTCCTGGTTCTGATTTTTGGATTTCTCTGGATGTTTTGATCTCTATCTGAACTTTGATGTCAACTTTGTTTGCACCTTGGGATTTGTTACTCAATTCATTTCACTGGGTCTGTGATTGGGTTCCTGCTCCAATGTCTGTGATCATGGCTGATCATCCACAATCAGTACCCCGTTCCTGCCCTCTCCCCATATCCCTTGACCCCGCTATCTATAAGAGCTCTATCTAACTCTCTCTTGAATGCATCCAGAGACTTGGCCTCCACTGCCTTCTGGGGCAGAGCATTCCACATATCCACCACTCTCTGGGTGAAAAAGTTTTTCCGCATCTCTGTTCTAAATGGCCTACCCCTTATTCTTAAACTGTGGCCTCTAGTTCTAGACTCACCCATCAGCGGGAACATGCCTCCTGCCTCCAGTGTGTCCAATCCCTTAATAATCTTACATGTTTCAATCAATTTCCTTTCAAGGTTATTCACTGATTCCCTTCAAATATAATCGGTGGTATTGATCATTGTTCAATATTCTGTCATTCACTTTACTATTCAAATACACAAACGCAGGAATGGGAAACTATTTCCAACAATATCAAATGGCACTGTATGGCTAAGTGGTCCTGCAGGGAATGCAAATCTACCACACATCACATGACCCATTGCTTGTAAGATAACATGGACCTGAATACATGTAGCCCTGACAACCAATGGCTACATGTAAACAAATCACTGACCATTTTCTAAACCTGATCATCTACCTTATCTGCCTAGACCCCAAATCTATCTTCCAACTCTTGCCTTTAAAGTGTCTCTCTTTGTCTAAGATTTTATTTCCACCTTTGCACCCCACAATAGTTTAGTTCTAATTATTCTTCTCCATTAAAGGAACTGTATAACTTCAATTCGATATTGCTGATTTTAAATTTTAATTTAATGGATATGGCTTGAAATAAAGGCTTAATGCCAAACTTCAGAATATCCAGCTTGCTGAACAAAAGGTTGCTGGGTGCCTGGTTTGAACATTAAAATCTTTTGCATGGGATTTAATTCATCACTCATTTTCAAGTAAACATGTTTTCTTTCACAAAGAG
The DNA here is from genome assembly GCF_030144855.1 of Hypanus sabinus. Taxonomy (NCBI): domain Eukaryota; kingdom Metazoa; phylum Chordata; class Chondrichthyes; order Myliobatiformes; family Dasyatidae; genus Hypanus; species Hypanus sabinus. The sequence continues at coordinate 10,687,562 of NC_082706.1, forward strand.
TCCTGTAAAATTGTAACTGGATCATTAACAATATAGGTGAGAGTACAGGAGGTTGTACTTGGCAAAATGCTTTCACTGGGTCCATGTTATCTTACAAGCAATGGGTCATGTGATGTGTGGTAGATTTGCATTCCCTGCAGGACCACCTAGCCATACAGTGCCATTTGATATTGTTGGAAATAGTTTCCCATTCCTGTGTTTGTGTATTTGAATAGTAAAGTGAATGACAGAATATTGAACAATGATCAATACCACCGATTATATTTGAAGGGAATCAGTGAATAACCTTGAAAGGAAATTGATTGAAACATGTAAGATTATTAAGGAATTGGACACACTGGAGGCAGGAAGCATGTTCCCGCTGATGGGTGAGTCCAGAACTAGAGGCCACAGTTTAAGAATAAGGGGTAGGCCATTTAGAACAGAGATGCGGAAAAACTTTTTCACCCAGAGAGTGGTGGATATGTGGAATGCTCTGCCCCAGAAGGCAGTGGAGGCCAAGTCTCTGGATGCATTCAAGAGAGAGTCAGATAGAGCTCTTATAGATAGCGGGGTCAAAGGATGTGGAGAGAGGGCAGGAACGGGGTACTGATTGTGGATGATCAGCCATGATCACAGTGAATGGCAGTGCTGGCTAGAAAGGCCGAATGACCTACTCCTGCACCTACTGTCTATTATCTATTGTCTATTGAAATGAACTCTAGATGAGTGGTACATTAGTGATAATCATACCTGAAGTTGTACTCTTAACTAGAATGGCTAATTCAGGTTTATCAGGAAACCTGAACGATCCAACAGCAGGAGGGCTAACTGGTTGTAAAGCAGTCATGGTATCACATTAACAAGTTACCTTGCTTTGGTATCTGACCAGAACTCTAATCTGGTCAGTTTGTAGAGTAGCAATTAGCATAACATTTAACAGCGCTTAAATTCCTGCCATTGTCAGTAAGGAATTTGAACATTTTCTCCATGACTCTGAGTTTCCTCAGGATACGTGGGTTTCCTCTTACATACGGGTTTGGGTTAGTAAGTTGTAAGCATGTTATGTTGGCACCAGTAGCACAGTAACAATTGTGGGCTGCCCCCAAGCACATTCTTGGACTGTACTAGTTGTTAACACAATAGTGACTTTGATGTACATGTGAAAATAAAGTTAATCTTTAATTGTTAAAACTCATAGTGCCCTAAGTCTGCGAGTTACATATTACCTACAACTATCAATAGGTGTATTCCAAGTGTGAAGAATGGCTGAAGTGAATTCCACTTTTTCTCAGTTTTTTTACAGTTGCAGGAATGCAAGAAATAGAGGCAATTGGAACCATTTAGCTGCTCATGCTACTTTACCTTTCAGTAATATCACTGCTGGTATTTTATTTCAATGTCCTCTCCTGGACCAAACTATATCCTTTGATTCCTTTAATATCCAAAAATCCATCATTCTCAGTCTTAGATATACTCAGAAACTGGATATTCACAACCCTTTGTGGTACAGAACTCCAACAAATCATGATGCTTTCTTGGGTGAAGAAATTTCTTCTCCCTTCAATCCTGAATAGAAAAACACTTATTTTAATATTGAGATGCTTGATCAGCTTCACCAGGGAAAATATTATCCATAACATTTGTCCCATGTGGATCCAAAATAGGAGATGAGAAATCTCCTGCTTTATGTTCTTCTATCCATTCTATCCATTTTCTAGTAAAAAAAATAAATATTTGATGCTTGAGGAAAAAGGTTTTTAACTAAGTTATTGAGAAGAATATAAAAGAAGGAAAGCTGGAATTACCAAGAGTAGATAACTGGAACAATTTCAGCTGAAATAGTTTCAAGTTTGAAATGTAAAAATTAATTCAAATGTTAAAGGTTTGTTGGATATTGTAAGCACAATATAATGAAGTGGAAAGTACAAAAGGAATGACTCAATTAAGAGTGTCAGGAAATGAATATCTCTGAGTGAGAATCTAACCACCTGCCCTGGACATTCAATAGCATAATTGCTGAGTCTCAACATGAATCTGCTGAGGCTCACCAGTAGGCACATAGATCCAGTGGCGACTAAGAGCAGGTCAGAGGCCATACATCTTATGGTGATTACCGCACCCATTGATACCCCAATGCCTTCCCATTATCTACAAGGCACAAGTCAGGAGCATGACAGAATACTCTCCACTAGCTTGTATGAGGACAGAACCAACAAAGCTCAAAAAGCTCAATGCCATCCAGGACAAAAACCTGCCTTACTTATCTAAACATTCATTTCCTCCACCACCAGTCATAGTGATCGCTTTGTCCATAATCCACAAAATGAATTTCAATTACTTACGCAAAATAATTAAGAACATAAGAACCAGGAGGAGGAGTAGGCCACCTGGTCTGTCCAGCCTACTCTGCCATCCAATAAGACTATGGCCGATCTGGCTTGGTCTCAGCTCCACCTACTTTCCTTTGCCCCATAACATTTAATTCCCCTGCTATATAATTATATAGTATATAAGTATAAGTATATAAGTATACAAAAATCTAACTGTGACTTAAACATATTTAATGAGGTTGCCTGTATTGGGCAGAAAATTTCACAGATTCATTATTATCTGGGACAAGTAGTTCTTCATTTCTGTACCAAGTCTACTCCCTGAATCTTGAGACTATGTGATCTAGGTCTAATCTCACCTTCTTGCCTCTATCTTATCTCTCGATTTCATTATTTTATATGTTTATGTAAGATAGTCTGTCATTCTTCTAAATTTCAGCAAATGTAAATTTAGGTAAATCAATAGGCTAACCCTTCATCTCCACAATCAACTTGGTGAACCTCCCCTGCACTGCCTCCAAAGCCAGTAAAACTTACTTCAAGTAAGGAGACCAAAACTGCCAGCAGTACACCAGGTGCAGCTCACTAGTACCCTGTACTGTTCCTGCTCTTAATTCATTCCCTCAAGCATTGAAGGCCAACATTCTATTTGCCTTCTTGATAAGCTGTTGCATCTACAAACCAATCTTTAGTGATTCATGCACAAGCACTCCCACATCTCCAAAAGCACCCTGCAATCTTTCACCATTTAAATAAAAATCTAATCTTCTATTATTTCGTTCAAAGTAGATGACTTTGCATTTCACAGCATGGTAATCCATCAACCAACCCATGCCCACTCACTTAATCTATCTGTATCTCTCTGCATCCTCTGCACAATTTACTTTCCCATTTAATTTACTCTTCAGCAAACCTAGATATGCGAGTTAGTCCCCTCTTCCAAGTTATTAAAGTATAGAGTGAACAGTTGCAAGACCAGTACTGACATTTGCGGCACTCCACTCACTACTGATTGCCAATCAGAGAAATACCCATTTATTCCAACTCTTTGGATCATATTGATTAACCAATACTCTATTCAGGCTAATACATTACCCTCATTTCCATGCATCCCATCATATGGATAAGTCTTTTATGTGACACATTATCAAATGCCTTCAAGAAATCCAATTATAAGCATCTACCTATTCCCTCCTATCCACTGCATTCAAACAAATCTGTCTTTCACGAATCCATGTCTGCCTGATAAAACATTTATATAACCATATAACAATTACAGCACAGAAACGGGCCATCACGGCCCTTCTAGTCCGTGCCGACGCTTACACTCACCTGGTCCCACTGGCTCACACTTAGCCCATAACCCTCCATTCCTTTCCTGTCCATAAACCTATCCAATTTTACTTTAAATGACAATACTGAACCTGCCTCTACCACTTCTACTGGAAGCTCTATTCCACACAGCTACCACTCTCTGAGTAAAGAAATTCCCCCTCATGTTACCCTTAAACTTTTGCCCCCTAACTCTTGTTTGAATCTCCCCTACTCTCAATGGAAAAAGCCTATCCATATCAACTCGATCTATCCCCCTCATTATTTTAAATACCTCTATCAAGTCCCCCCTCAACTTTCTATGCTCCAAAGAATAAAGACCTAACTTGTTCAGCCTTTCCCTGTAAATTAGGTGTTGAAACCCAGGTAACATTCTCTATTTTGTTGATATATTTCCTATAATTCGGTGACCAGAACTGTGCACAATACTCCAAATTCGGCCTTACCAATGCCTTGTACAATTTTAACATTACATCCCAACTCCTATACTCAATGCTCTGATTTATAAAGGTCAGCATACCAAAAGCTTTCTTCACCACCCTATCCACATGAGATTCCACCTTCAGGGAACTATGCACCATTATTCCTAGATCGCTCTGTTCTACTGCATTCTTCAATGCCCTATCATTTACGATGTATGTCCTATTTGGATTATTCCTACCAAAATGAAGCACCTCACACTTATCAGCATTAAACTCCATCTGCCATCATTCAGCCCATTCTTCCAACTGGCCTAAATCTCTCTGCAAACTTTGAAAACCTACTTCATTATCCACAATGCCACCTACCTTAGTATCATCTGCATACTTACTAATCCAATTTACCACCCCATCATCCAGATCATTAATGTATATGACAAACAACATTGGACCCAATACAGATCCCTGAGGCACACCACTAGTCACTGGCCTCCAACCTGACAAACAGTTATCCACCACTACTCTCTGGCATCTCCCATCTAGCCCCTGTTGAATCCATTTTACTACTTCAATATTAATACCTAATGATTGAACCTTCCTAACTAACCTTCCATGCGGAACCTTGTCAAAGGCCTTACTGAAGTCCATATAGACAACATCCACTGCCTTACCCTCAACTTTCCTCTTCAAAAAATTCAATAAGATTTGTCAAACATGACCTTCCATGCACAAATCCATGTTGACTATTCCTAATCAGACCCTGTCTATCCAGATAATTATATATACCATCTCTAAGAATACTTTCCATTAATTTACCCACCACTGACATCAAACACTTCTATCTTATTTCACTATGCTCACTATTTCGAAGTTCATAGGACACTTATTATCAAAGTACATAAACTATATATACAGCCTTGAGATTTGTCTCCTCACAGGCAGCAACTAAACAAAGAAACCCAATAGAACCCAGTAAAAAAGATCGTCAAACACCCAATGTGCAGGAAAAAAAATCATACAAAATAATCAAAGTCAATAACGTTCAGAACTAAATTTCACAAAAATAAATCCACAGCCATAAAACCAGTCACTGTTGCAGCTAATCCAGGAGCATGTTAGTTGCAGGCCACTGACTCAATTTTGTGCAGAGGCAAGTAAATCTCTTTTCTTTCTTTCTTTCTTTCTTTCTTTCTTTCTTTCTTTCTTTCTTTCTTTCTTTCTTTCTTTCTTTCTTTCTTTCTTTCTTTCTTTCTTTCTTTCTTTCTTTCTTTCTTTCTTTCTTTCTTTCTTTCTTTCTTTTCTTTTTAAATCTTATTATTATTATTAATAATATGGACAGAATACAAATTATATATTAATAAAGAAATTACAAACATACAAATTCCATTACAGATGAAAAAGACATAAACACTAGTTACAATATAAATGAGTTTACCAAGACATAAACCATACAGTATATGTATGAACATGGTAAGTCTAAATATTTCATAATATATGATATAAAAAACAGAAAAAATAAAAAAAATAAAAAAATGCAAAATTAGCTAATCTACTAATCTAATAACTAATAAAGAAGAAAAAAGAAGCAAAAAAAAGAAAAAAAAGAAACATTGGAAAAAGAAAGAAAAAAAGGGGCTGTTTATAATATCTCACAAGAATAAATATTCATCAATGCCGTCACTTCCGGTCCTCTCAACATACATAAGCTAAAAGCTGGGAAATCAAATGAACTTGGAACAGGGTTGTATTACATCATATGAAAATGTTGAATAAATGGTCTCCATAACTTTTCAAATTTAATAGAAGTCTCAAAAACACCACTTCTAATTTTTTCTAAATTTAAACATAACATAGTTTGAGAGAACCAATTAAAAACAGTGGGAGGATTAATTTCCTTCCAATTCAACAATATAGATCTTCTAGCCATCAGAGTTAGAAATGCAATCATTCGACGGGCAGAAGAAGATAAATGCAGTGAGTCTAACATTAGTATACCAAAAATTGCGGTAATAGGATGAGGTTGTAAATCAATATTCAAAACCGCAGAAATAATATCAAAAATATCTTTCCAATATTTTTTCAAAAGTGAACAAGACCAAAACATATGAGTTAAAGACGCGATTTCAGATTGACATCTATCACAGATAGGATTAATATAAGAGTAAAAATGAGCTAATTTATCCTTGGACATATGGGCCCTATGTACGACCTTAAATTGTATTAATGAATGTTTGGCACGTATCGATGATGTATTAACTAATTGAAGAATTCTATCCCAATTCTCACTAGAAATAATAAGTTTAAGCTCTCTTTCCCAATCCTTTTTGGTCTTATAAAGGGGTTCTGAACATATCTTCATAATTATATTATAAAGTTTTGAAATAAGCCCTTTTTGAAAAGGGTCTAATTCAAACAAACTCTCCAAAATATCTGAAGGCACAAAATTTGGAAACGTAGGGAGTACAGAACTTAAAAAATGTCTAATCTGTAAATATCTAAAAAAATGAAATCTAGGCAAGTTATATTTGTTGGATAATTGCTCAAAAGACATAAAACAATTGTCCAAAAATAAATCAGAAAATCTTAGTAATCCCTTAGTTTTCCAAGCCGAATAAGCTTGATCTATAATGGAAGGGTGGAAAAAACAATTAGATACAATAGGACTATTTAAAACGAACCGAAAAATTTCCGAAATTGAAACCATATACATAAAGTATGTTTAACTATCGGGTTGACAATTCGTTTCGGCAATTTAGAAAGAGCAAAAGGGAGAGAAGTCCCTAAAATAGAACCCAGAGCATAAGCTGATACAGATTTAATTTCTAAGCTCACCCAACGAGGGCCGAAAGATCCACCCCAATCTTTCAACCAACATAACAAGTATCTAATATTAACTGCTCAATAATAAAATCTGAAATTAGGTAATGCTAACCCGCCTTCCTTCTTTGTCTTCTGTAAATATATTTTACCTAACCTGGGATTTTTATTCTGCCATATATATGAGGAAATTTTTGAATCAACATTAGTAAAAAAAGATTTCGGAATAAAAATTGGTATCGCTTGAAAAATATATAAAAACTTAGGTAAAATAACCATCTTAATAGCATTAATCCTACCTATTAGAGATAAAGATAATGGTGACCACTTAGTAAACAAACCTTTAATCTGATCAATTAAGGGTAAAAAATTAAATCTAAACAAATCTTTATGGTTTTTTGTGATTTTGATCCCTAAATAAATAAAAGAATCATTAACTAATTTAAAAGGTAAATTTCCATAAATTGGGACCTGTCTATTCAAAGGAAACAATTCATTTTTATTAAGATTTAACTTATACCCAGAAAACTCACTAAATTAAGCCAATAATGATAAAACTGCTGGGATAGATTTCTCAGGGTTAGAAATGAATAGTAATAAATCATCTGCATACAAAGATAACTTATGAATGTCTGTCCTGGATGCCAGTAACTCGGAAAAAATCTTGGAGTCTACATTCAATAAAGATATTGGTCTATAGGATGCACAGTTAGTAGGGTCTTTATCTTTCTTCAATATTAGAGAAATGGAAGCTCTATAAAAAGATTGTGGCAAATTCCCCAATCTAATTGCTTCCTCAAAAACCTTACATAACCAAGGGGAAAGAGTAGCGGAAAAATTTTTTAAAAATTCAACTGTATAACCATCTGGACCCGGTGCTTTCCAGAATTCATTGAGGAAATAGCCCCTTTAATTTCTACATCCGTAATAGGAGTATCCAATATTGAAATATCATCAGATGATAATCTTGGAAAACTTAATTTCCCAAAAAAATCACACATGGTATTACGATCCTGAGGAAATTCAGATTGATACAGGGAGGTATAGAAGTCTTGAAATGCCTTATTTATCTCATCATGATTAACTGTCAAATTCCCATTCTGCTGACAAATCTTAGTGATTTGACGTTTAACCAAAGCATTCTTCAATTGACTAGCTAACAGTTTACCAGATTTATCACTATGTATATAAAAATCAGATCTAGTTTTCATTAATTGATTTTCAATTGAGGATGTAAGTAATAAACTATGTTCCATTTGAAGTTCAACCCTTTGTTTGTAAAGCTCCTTACTAGGAGCAATCGAATATTTCTTATCAATCTCTTTAATTTTATCGACCAATAAAAGAGTTTCCATCTTAGTACATTTTCTCAAACCGACAGAGTAAGAGATAATCTGTCCACGTATATACGCTTTAAGCAAGTAAATCTCATGGGGCAGCAAGCCAAAACTTGCTTTCCTGATCTGTCACCTCCAGCCCCAACACCTTGACTTTTTCAACCTGGTCTGGTGGTTAAATAGGCAACCTTGGGTTATTCCTTGCTCTTGGACCTGAGACTAGGTCCCGCTGCCTCGATTCAGCCTGTACCCACCATGCCGCAACTGTCCTGCACCTTTGAGACTTCAGTTAACACCATATAAATGCCAGGTCATACAAGAGGTTCTAAAGCTAAACTCCTGAAGGGAAGATACAGGCTACTTACTATAGTGATTGTATCTGAGAAAAAATGTGTTTAATAGAGTAATTTATAATTTTGTTTTGTTTGCTATCAGCAAGTTGCTACTGTGCTTCACTAGCACCATTTTAAACTATTTCTTCCTTAATGATAACAAAGCATTTATCCAACCACAGACTTGAATCTAACTGGCCTATGGTTTTCCAATGCCTTTAAATATTTAGTTGAAGGGGCCAGGAGATTATTATGGGTTATGACTTGAGGAAAACCAGTAGGTGGTGTATTTGCTATGTATTTGCTATTTTTGTCCTGGTACTGAACAGAGGTGCTCTGAAAAGCCCAAGTTCAATTACTTGGCCAATATTTTCAGGAAAATAAAGAAAGCTTCTCTGGACTTTGAAACTTGGAAAAAAGTTGAAAACAGATGATGTTACTAATGATGCCACAATTGATGATCAACTCTGCTTGCATCAAGTGCATTGGATGGAAATGAGTAAGAGGTTTGAAAACCAGCAAATGGATTACTTTTCAAAAAATATTGAGACGAATGTAATTTCATTGAGAAACCATTTGCACAACAGCACATTCTGTAGTTCCTAACCTCACCCTGATTGTTATTTCTGTGTTTCCTTGTATCATGTGCCTTTAACTAGAGTCAATTTAGTTGAAAAAGAACCAGTGACAGATATTCCAAAAGTTTTTTTCAATTTTCCGTTGAGTTTGATCAACCCCACATAATCTTTTTGGACTGATTCCAAAATTTAAAACATTTAATACATATTTTTAATGAGCTTCCCTGAAAAGGAGAGTCACATTCACTTCACTTTCCCTTGACAGGGCCAGAGCATATTCCTATATTAACAAGGCAGCTTATCAAAGCTGGATATGTCAAGAGATGTCACCCTGGGATCAATTAGTGTCATAATAACAAAAGCAAGGGGAAACATTAACAGAGAATTAGCAGAATAAGAGTCTGTGTCAAAATACATTCCAGAATTGGTTTTCTAACACAATTCTGGCACTCTAAAGTAAATACCAAACTATTATTCAGATTTTATGGATCAACTCTGATGCCACAATGGAATATTGAAGCCACAATCATTCAGCCATTGAATCAGCATTAAGTGCCAGACTTCCTCTCAAAATCTGAAACTTCCTAATATACTGTGTGTGGAAGACCAAACAGAAGCACAATCTATTCTTATTAGGAATCCCCAGCATTAAATAAGAATAAAGAAATTTATGATTTTAATGGGGCTGGTTTGATAAAGATATAAGATGTATTATTTTTAATTCCTTACATGTTTTAATTAACTGAAAATGTTTAAATATATATATATTAATATCAGCACTACTTACAGGGTATTGAAACCCTGGACAGCTCTTACAGTTGGCAAAGCCTTCCCCTCAGCTTTGTCTGCTGTCAAAGGCCACCTGAAGGTGGGCCTTCCTCATTGTTCTACCCACAGCCTTGTCACCATGTAGAGTGAGCTGAATTAAGAAATACACAGGGCAGGCAAGGTAGTCTCTCTACATCTAGCCCAGACATGTGCATTGACAGAATGGATCATCAAAATCCACTGTATTTGTAAAAAGCAAACATGGGCAGCTGGGGCATGTGTATCACTCTGACTATTTTCCAAGTCAAAAGCTGAGGAAACTTCACTGTCTCACTCCTTTACCCCTACAGTGGTCTGTCCATTACTTAATTCATTGCCAAAATGTGTGTGTTGCTCATTGGCTTGAAGAGATTATGCTGGCTACCCTCTTTAAACATTGCTATTTTTGTATTAAAGGTAATCCCAAACAACTCTGTAAGGAAGGAAACTCCATATTTCTAGACCAGGAACAAAATAGAGAAAGAAATGTAGATTTGAGTTGCAATAAAAACAGATCAATGCACAGATCAAACAACGCCTGTGGAAAGAGAAATGATGAGAGTTCGAGGTCTGAGACCTTTGTTCAGAAATGGGAAAGACTTCTGATTTCAGATTTTCAGCCTGTGTAGTCTTTTGCTTTTAAGTTATGCTAACATATGTCTCAGCTAGAAAATTGTAAGTGACAGTATTACTAAGCACTTTCTGGCCTTGCATAACCAATACATAAAAAGGCCAAGGGCCAAGACTGGAAAATGGAATTGTTATAAATATGTTTTTGATGGATAACTTGGACAAAGTGTGCTGTAGGCCCACTTTCTTTCTTTTATAGCGCCACGATCCAATCTTTTATATCTCTGAGATTTTAAAGAGGACACTCTGGTTGTCATTTTTTAAAGCTATAAACATCCTGAATTCTTCTCCACTTTTTAAGGAAGAGAGAAAATTGAAAACTACCAACCTGTTAGTCTAACTTGAATGAAAGGCATAATATAGGAATCTATAGAAGAAGAAACAGCATGAATCTTTCAGGCTGAAGACCCTTTATCAGAATTGGAAAAAGAAGAAGTTACTTAGTTTTCATTTGCAGAGAAGACAATAAAGGGATGGGTAGAGCAAAGGGAATACTTTTGATAGGGTGAAGCCAAGGGTGCAATGGGGATAAACTGTAGATGGAGACATCCAGTAATAGTTAATGAATAGATTAGACAAAGAGTGCATGAACAAAGCAACATAAACAGTATGAAATGAGGACAGTTGGAGAGAACACAAATAAACGAACATAATTGATTCTTCACCTCACAATCTACCATGTTATGCTCTTGAATCTTATTGTTTACCTGCACTGCAATTTCTCTGAGGCTTTATTCTCCATTCTTTTACCCTGTACTACCTTGATACACTGTGTAAAGAATTGATCTGTGTGACCAGTATGCAAAACAAGGTTTTCACTGTAGTGCTGTATGACTCTATTACACATGACAATAATGAACTAATTCCAGTTCCAAATGCTCCACTACTTGGTGGTGCCTGATGGTAGAAGAGAGGAAAACTGAATGAATATTAACTAATCGATGACCTGCAGCAAAGCTGACTAGTTCTGATGCAGATGGAGAAAACAAGTTACTTGAAGTTGTAGAATTTGACACTGAGTATGCAAGGCTGCAACATGTTCAGGTAGAAGGCTAGACGCTTTTCCTCAAGTTTCCATGGGAACTTTTCAAAACAGTTCAGGAGGCTATAGACAGACAGGTCAGAATGAGAGCGAATGGAGAATATGATGAGAAAGTAATGGGAAGTTACTTTCCATTACCCATTTGCAATGGGTGCAGTGAACACCCAGATACACTGCAGTGTTCTCCAAGCTATTTTTGGTTTATCCATGTTTTTTTGGAAGCCTCATCAATAACAGCAAGTGCAGTAGATTAGACTCGAAGAAGTGCAAATAAATTACTTGTTTCACTTGCACTTGAGTCTTCACACAGTGAAAAGAAAAGGTATGTCCATTCATAGAAGGTACTGCAAATACTTAGAAGGTAGCGAGCATCTGTAACAAGAGGAACAGAATTAACGTTTCATGTCAAAGACTCTTTGCTAGAGCCAGGACTCCCACCCTACATGGTTATGATTATCTGTAAAATAATGAACAATACTTTGACATGTTTCATTAGATACTCAGGGGAACTTGAAAATCATAATGACAATATTGCAAAAGTCATAGAATTAAAAAAAAATTTCTGCAGGAAATTAACAAGTGTTGCATTTGATGTACTGTTTATTTGAAATTTACAGCATTTAAAGATCAAGGATTAATAACTAAATCTAGCTGAATAATTTCATTTTAAAAATTACATCTTACAAATTTCTATTCCTATTCAAGGATCATTTTCCCCAAACCATACTGACTTTTGTTTGGATAGGCAGGAAATTTAGATCATCTGTGACCTCCAGTAGTTTTTCACTGATTGTTGTTTTGCTGTGGAGCAGATTTAACTGTATCAGCTTGAACATGTTGCAGAACCAGTACAGAACCAAAACTGCATACACTGAATGCACAATGTCTGCTCATCTACAGTTATAGCTGATACCCAATATACTGGAAGCCACAGAATGTGTCCTTACAGTTGACTGTATGCCTTATGAGAATTTACGCATCCTGTGCAGCAAAGTTGTTATGGATAATTATTAATTATTCTACCATTAATGGCTGCCAATTCAGATAGGCTGGCAGTTTCCCCATGGAGAACTGACTGATGCGTGATTGCTAGGTAACACATTGAACTATAGTGGTTCTTGATTACGTCAAAGACTTAGAAGTCATACACCAAAGCTTGAATTGATAAAATGCCAGAAGAATTTTCATAAATCCTGTTTTATGGAAGCCCATCCAGTGAAAAGTAGGTCATATGAAACCTTTAAGCTTCAGGGTCACATTTCTACTAAATATGAATACTTCACAGTCAGTTCAGTGAAGACTGGGCAGATCTCTCTGCAGGCAAAAGAAAGCCTTCTTTAGATAATAAGATTTAGTTTTATACTGATTTTCTAAATGTTGGTCTAGGTTCCACGAATGCTCTTCTAACTTTTACAAATGATTGCTCTTCTAACTTTTACAAATGATTGCTTTTCCTAAAGCAAATTTGGACTTCCTTACACCATTTGTTAATTTTTTTAATGAATATGTATATAGATGTTACAGAGCTTCTCCTTCCTAGATAGGAGTACAGATTGGAAAAGAAATATTAAGTAGCCTTGTAACCTGTTCCTAGATTTGTGAGTCTGTTTAAAAAATGCATGGCCTACTACTTTGTGGTGAGTCATTACGATCGTCATAATTGCATGTCTCAATTTTCTGCTGCACTCCTACCTTCCATCAGTTTCACCATGCTTTAAAGATAAACAAGTAACCTGGAAATACCTGATGCATATGGGATCTTTAAGATCTTTAAACCAGCTCCACTCTGCCACATTATTGTGGTTATAATCTGAAATATACTGTCTGAAAAAGTGGCCAAAGCAGGTACTCTCACAACACTTAAGAAACATCTACATGAACACTTGGACTGTCATGGTGTAATAGGCTACAGACAAAATGTTGTAAGATTCTATGATTCTCTAAGAATCCAGTAAATCAAAATGCTGAAAATCTTTTCCATATCCAGTCATTGACTAACAATCTTTATGCATTTCTTAAGCGCTCTCTTGCATGTTTACCTATCAAGTCAAGTCAAGTAGGCAGTTATTAAGTTGCAGTGGATAATTTTGCAAATAGTTGTGAAGGTCATCTATACTGTTTTTGACAAGAGTGGCAGCAGTTTGGTCCAGCTGGCTGCTTGATAAGACCAGAAGAATTTGTGGAATGACAATGGTGGATTGTGGATGTTATCATGATCTGTGATTCATGCTCACTCCTTTGAAGTGAGAAATCATCAGTCCTGAAAATCTGCTAGAGGATAGATTGCTGTAATACTTTGAAACCCTGTCTAATACTGGAAGCCAGCACCACGAGAGCAGCAGTAGATCAGTACTTCTATTATATGCACTGTTAGCTAGGTAGCTTATGCCTGGGTTGGAATAAGCAAAAGTATTGATATTCAGCTGCTTCCTATCTTTATCCAGGAAGGGAGAGTTCTAGGTACTGCACAAGCCCCTGTCCAAGGCTAGAATTGGACTTCTTCATGCTTTTAGAAATCGCACACAGAAATGTCCCAACAATCTCTATATCAATACCATTTGTTATTGTTTCAAAATGCCTGCTGCATTTTGAAATGATAATAGAGAAGCACAAATCTGGGAAAGAGTACAAGACCATCTCAAAAGCACTGAACATTCCTCAAAGCTCAGTCATACATCATGAAAAAGTGGAAAAAAGTATCAAAGCATGACTAGGTCAGTCTCCCCTTATAAACGAAGTCTCCAGAAAAGAAAGCACTTGTAAGATAGGCTACTGTGACTCCAACAGTCACTCTGAGTGAACTGCAAAAATCAGTGGAGATCAAGTTCATGGTTCCACAGCCTCTAAAGCCTTGCACAAAAAGGGTATTTATGGAAGAGTGGTAAGGAAGAAGTCCTGACAAAAGGAAGCATGACTTTGCAAAACATCACTTAGAAGATACTGTAAAGCTGTGGAAGAAGGTTTTGTGGACAGATGAGACTGAAGTGGCACTTCTGGCCTCAACATTAGTCTTAGAGAAGTACAGCAAAGAAACAGGCACTTCAACCCATCTTGTTCATAATGAAACCAGTTATACTGCCTACTCCTGTTCACCTACACCAGGTCCATAGCCCTCCATTCCAAACTTCTCTTAAACATTGAAATCGAGTTTGCATGCACCACTTGTGCTGGCAGCTCATTACCCACTCTCACTACCCTCTGAGTGAAGAGGTTTCCCTTCATAGTCCCCTTAAATTTCTTACCTTTCACCTTTAACCCATGACCTCTGGTTGTAGCCACACCCAACTTCAGTGCAAAAAGCCTGCTTGCATTTACCCTGTCTATACCCCTCATAATTTTGTATCCCTCTATCAACTCTCCTCTCATTCTTGGATACAGTCCTAACCTATTCACACTTCCTTTATAACTCAGGTCTTCCAGGTCTTGCAACATTCTTGTACATTTTCTTTGTACTCTTTCAACCTTTTTCAATCAACTCTTTCAACCTCTTTCAATCTTTCCTGTAGGTAGGTGACCAAAACTGCACACAATACTCTAAATTAGGTATCACCAATGTCTTTGGTGTCAGAGGAATGGAAAATTGCAAATACTACTCCATTCTTTAAGAAAGAAGGAAGACAGCAGAAGGGAAATTATATACCAGTTAGCCTGACCTCAGTGGTTGGGAAGATGTTGGAGTCAATTGTTAAGGATGAGGTTATGGAGTACTTGGTGACACAAGACAAGATTGGACAAAGGCAGAATGGTTTCCTTAAGAGAAATCTTGCCTGATGAACCTGTTGGAATTCTTTTGAGGAGATTTCAAGTAGGACCGATAAAAGGGATACAGTGGTTGTTGTATATTTGGGCTTTCAGAATGCCATTGACAAGGTGCCACACATGAGGCTGCTTACCAAGTTAAGGCATTACAGGAAAGTTACAGGCATGGTTAGAGCATCAGCTGATTGGTAGGAGGCAGCAAATGGGAATAAAAAGGATCCTTTTTTGGTTGGCTGCCAGTGACTAGTGGTGTTCTGCAGGGGTTGTGTTGGAACCGCTTCTTTTTATGCTGTATATCAATGATTTAGATGATGGAGTAGATGGTTTTGTTGCCAAGTTTGCAGATGATACAAAGATTAGTGGAGGAGCAGGTAGTGTTGAGGAAACAGGTAGGCTGCAGAAGGACTTAGACAGATTAGGAGAATGGACAAGTGGCAAATGTAATACAATGTTGAAAAATGCATGGTCATGCACTTTGGTAGAAGAAATAAATGTGTGGACTATTTTCTAAATGGGGAGAAAATCCAGAAATCTGGGATGCAAAGGGACTTGGGAGTCCTTGTGCAAAACACCATAAAGGTTAACTTGCAGGCTGAGTTGTGGTGAGAAAGGCAAATGCAATATTAGCATTCATTTCTAGATGTCTAGAATACAAGAGCAGGGATGTGATGCTGAGGCTTTATAAGGTTCTGGTGAGGCCTTACCTTGAGTATTGTGAACAGTTTCGGGCTTCTCATCTAAGAAAATATGTGCTGCCTTTGGAGAGAGTTCAGAGGAGGTTCACAAGGATGATTCCTGGAATGAAACGGTTATTCCTCTTCACAACAGTATCCAAAGTGATATACAGTACCTGTTGTTGAGGGGAATGGCCACAGGGATACTCTGCACTGGCTCCTTAACCCCTCTCCCCTTGCTGACTGTCATCCAGTTTTCTGTGTCCTGCACCTTGGGTGTAACTACCTCTCTATACATCCTATCTATCACCCCTTCAACCTCCCGAATGATCCAGAGTTCATCTAGTTACAGCTCCAACTCCTTAACATGGATTGTTAGAAGCTTCAGCTGGATGCATTTCTTGCAGTTGTAGTAATCAGGGACACTGGAGGTCTCCTTGCCTTCTCACATCCTACAAGAGGAGCATTCAACTCTACTGCCTGGCACCTCTGCAGTCCTAATTGAGCAGATATAAAAATGGGAAGGTGGGTAAAAAAACATTACCTGGAGCTTTTCTTTCTCTGACTGAAGTCTCTCTTCGCTGAAGCCTTGAAGAGCTAAAGCCTTAAGATCACCACTCTAACGATGGCTGCAATGCTTCTCCTGTCTTCCTTTAACTTGCTCTTGTTAATCAATCCCAAATACAGATTGGTTGCTGGTCAGTGCTCAATTCCACTGCCATGATCCACCACTGCTTTACCTACTTGGGCAGTGGAGGTGAGTGAGATCCCCTTCTCTCAAACTGCTGATGTTTGGATTGGTCAGTGGTCAGAACTCAATTACTAAGTGGAATGTATGGCATAAATCTATTACTGCGCATCAGCCAAGTAACTGTAAAGAATGGTGGAGTTAGCATCATACGATGGGGTTGCTTTTTAGCAGCAGGGCTGGGAATCCAGTTAGGATTAATGGGAAGCTGAATGCTGCTAAATGGATGTACAAAGGGATCCTGGATAAGAATTTGCTAGCCTTTGCTAGAAAGCTTAAACAGGAGAGGACATTAGTTCCTCAACAGGACAAGACTGAAAGCACCCTGCCAGAGCAACAATACAGAAGCTTCAAATGAAGAAAATTGTTGACTTTGAGTGACCCTGTCAGAGCTCTAACCAAAACTCAATTGAACATCTCTGTCAAGTCCTTGAGATTGCTGTCCACCACTGCTCCCCAACTAACTTTGCACAGCTTGAACAATTTTGCAAGAAGGAATGGGCAAATCTTGCTTCATCAGATTGTGCAAAGCTAATAAAGATTTATCCCAAAAGACTACAGCTCTCAATTGCTATGAGAGGTGGTTCATCTAAGTACTGAGAAAAAGGGAATGAATACTTGTGAATTGCTGACATTACAGTTTTTGAAGTTTTAGTTTTTCACACTTTACAATTGTCCCTGCTTTGTGGGCTCTGCTGTGAAAAAAAGGAGCATATGATTCACAAATTAAAATTCTCAGTCAAGTTGATCAAAATCCCTAGTTGTAATACTCATTTATGTGAATAAAGGGTTGGGGCTGAATTATTTTACAAGACATTGTATACTGAGCTTTGGTGATATTACATGTAGAATATATGGCTAAGACAAAAGAAGCTGAGTTTGGCTGCTACCTTGGATATAACAATTGACTGCAGAGAAACTGTGAAGGGACAAATGGCCTACATTGATTCTTCCTGTTATTTCTTATGATCTTCTTCGGGGCATCCATTGACTCAGAATAAAGATTCAGCAGTTTGGAACTGAGATGAGGAGAAGTTCCTTCATTCAAAAGGTAATGTGGTCAGTGAATATCTAGTCAGTAAACTCAAAATATAGATTGACAAAATCTTGGATATTTAGGGAAAAATGAGATTTTTTTAAAAACTTACTAAATAATTTATAGAATTATAGGAGGAAAGCCATAAATTTCGAAAGGATTTCAATGGGTAGAAATACAGTATAACACATAATCTAGAGAAATACAAAAATTATTTGGTCAGAGCAAACAAAGGAAACACACTAATTGTTGGTGTACTGGGACAAAGGAATCTCAGAGTGCCAACACACAGATTCCCGAAGGCAGCAGGACAGTTAAAAAGGGTTATGAAAACATTTATTCTATTACCCAACACAGAATATAAGTTGTGATAGACTTGTATAAATCACATAGGGTAGGGCTTGAATACTGTATACAGTTCTGATCAACACATTGAAATAATAGAGGATACAGAGGAAGATATTGCCAGGACTGGGGATGTCTAGTCATGAGGAAACACTGAACACAATGGGATAGTTTTCTATCAAATGAAGGAAGCTTTATTGTGACATGCACATAATTACGACAAACCTATAGCAGAAAAACGTGTAGCCTACAGCCCTCATTGCTGGGGGAAAAGCTCTGTTCAATGCAGGTTGGCATGTCCTTTGTATCCTGGATAATGGATTACCTGGCTGGCAGACCACAATGTGTGCAGCTTCAGAATTGTGTGTTAGACATGACTATAAACAGCACTGGGGTCTGTATTGGCTCCCTTCCTGTTTACTCTGTATACCTTAGACTTTATATACAACACAGAGTCATGTCAACTGCCGAAATTCTCTGATGACTCAGCAATACAGTAGTTGGGTGTATAAAAGGGAGGACAAGAGGATGAGTACAGGGCCCTGGTAAAGGACTTTGTCAAATGTTGGAGCTCAACATCAGTAAGACAAAGGAGATGGTGATGGACTTTAGGAAAACTAAGCCTGCACTGCTCCCTGTTACTATTGATGGTGAAGATGTGGATGTGGTGAGGACCTACAAGTACCTGGTGGTGCACCTGGTGCAGCACCAACACAGAGGCTGTGTACAAGAAGGGCCAGAGTTGCCTTTATTTCCTGAGGAGACTGAGGTCCTTTGAAGCATGCAGGCCTCTCCTTCATATGTTCTACCAGTCTGTTCTCACGAGTACAATCAATGGCATCAACACAGGTAATGCCAACAGGCTCAATAAACTGATTAGAAAGGCTGGCTCTGTTATAGGAGTCAAACTGGTCACACTGGAGGCTATGGTAGAACAAAGGACCATATGGAAAATCCTGGCAATTCTGGATAATGTTTCTCATCCTCTGCATGCCACCTTGGCTGAACAGACAAATGCAATGCTCCATTGAGCGTTATATGAGGTCATTCTTACACTTGGCCACTAGGCTTTGTAATGAGTCAACCTATAATCAGGGAGGTGATGACCTCCTCCTGTAAGACTGTTTGAGGTAACTTATTTTTTTATTCTTTCTTACTTCTCTTCTAATATTTGTCTTTATGTGCATTTGTAATGTTACTGTGACACTGTAACATTCTTTTGGGATCAATGAATTATCTATCTATCTAGTAGAAACAGAAAACTATGATAAAGATAACATGTTTTTGGTTATGCACCTTGCAATAATTTCTAAAGATGAGGACAAAGAATTGGAAATTAAATTAATCTCAATAATTCTCTCTTTGGCTGGCCCAGGAACAAGGAAGTGAATGGCCTTCTAATCTGTACATTTCTATGATTCCACATGTTGATGTTGCAAGCACATGGAATTACAAGATCAGCATGAGCTTATTGAATAGTACAGCAGGCTGAATGAGCCCAGTAGCTTATTCCTGATCCTTTTTCCCTTTTGCTTATACATTTTAATCCTGCAAGTAGAGCAGAATTACAGGTATATGGTCTGTAGAATGAGAAAAACAAGATGGGGAAGAATTGAATAAATCTACCATCAAACAATCAAGTCGATGATCTAAAACAGACTAATTAGAGCATTATTTTTCTTTTATAAGTTGTTTTCAGGAAGAAGCATTAACAGAATAATATTTTCCACACATAAAGAGAAAGCAAAGGTGCTGAGTATTTATTCTTTCCTGCAGCCTTGTTAAGGATTACAAATATGGAGCTCAAAAAGGGGATGCATTATTGTTAAAATTAAAGACATTAGCATTTACCATTAGCTCCCCTTAAATGACCATCTTTTTCACTTTCTTCTTAAAGGGTTTGCCATATACGGCAAATTTAATCCCATAATGGTTCTGTGATCACTGAAGTGATGCAGTTTCATTAGACGTAAATCAATTGTGTAACAAAACCTGAACGGAAACAAATACACTCTGAAGTCAACCTGCTTGAACCATCCATTAACATATGACAGGCTATTATTTGCATATTAGAATAGGCCTGGACTCTCCAGGGACAGGTTAACCCTAGTGATAGCGGCACTGCTAATGAGATTTAATTCCTTAATCCAATAAATAAATTGGCATGGCTGTATATAGTGCCTGTTTGAAAAAACCTGCCAAGAAATGGCAAAAAGGGCCATGATTATACACCAGGTTTATATTCTACTACATTCAACTGAGGAGACGTAGCTGTTTTTACGTACAGTTCATCAATGTTGTCCAAGCATTTTAACAGTCAATAATTTGTTGTTCAAGATTCCCCAAAAATAGGAGCAGCATGTTAGTGGTTTGATTCTGTACCCTCCTCAAAATCCAAAGTGATTGTACAGTATTTTGTAAATCAGTGCTTCCAACCGAACCTCCACAATCAAAGATCTACAATGTAAACTACATAAAAGCTAGAGCAAGGAAAACCAACAAATCTTGTTGTTGTCTTAGATATAATAAATTGGATGCTCTTAAAATTAATTTCACATTTACAAGCCCCAAAATCAAATATCTTTCCAAAACCACATTTTGCCTCATCCACATGTATAATATTTGAATGTTTTTGTTTTAATATATATTTAATAACTGAAAACACATTCCCAAAGATATAATTTAAAATTTTGATTTTTTTTTCAAGCACATCATTAGAACTGGGTTGGCTATTGACTTTGTTATGCCAACCATGCATTTTGTTTTAAGAATGAAGCTTTCAAAATCATATTACGGATGAACATTTAACATAAACACTGCAATGTCATGACTAAGTAATACACAGGAAAAGAGCTCAGATTAATACAAAATACGTATGACAAATAATGACTTTGAATGTGTTGGTATTATTTATGGCAACTTATTACAGTTGTTTTGTTTATCTAATTTTTTTTGAAATAAGTAAAAGAATTGCCTGATAATGATTTCTCCAAACTGAACCGAAAATAAAAACTCAAAGTCTCATGTATGTGGATGCACTTTGGTTTTGATTTTATTCTTAAGTCTTTGCTGACATGAAAATCATTATTCTCCCAGTAACAACACACTTCACGAATATCATAATATGAAGGGCGGCAATTCAAACCATAGACACATAACTCAAAGAAAATGTAGACCAAGATTCAAAATCTGTGGTCGATGATAAAATTAACAAATAACCTTGATTCCTACCCTTCACCCAGGCAATTTCCTAAATTGTCTTCAGCTGGGTACACAGCAGGAAAGGATGTGAAGATTTGGGTATATTTGATAACCTTACATTTGTTTGATCTCTGTTAATCAGAATTGGAAGTGGATTCACAAGAGAAACTGCAAATGCTAAAATCTGGAACAAAAAGCAAGAAAAAAGCTACTGGAGTAGAAGCACTCTCCTCAAAGTCCTCAAGGAGAGCTTGGCTATTTAAAGTTAAATATTGCTTTGGCAAGACTGTTTACTTCTATCCATAGATGCTGCCTGACTTTGTAAGTTCCTCCAGCACTTTTGTTTTTTTTCCTCTGGATTTCCAGCATCTGCAGAATCTCTAATATTTAAATATTCTGGAAAATCTCATAATTAGCAGTCCTTGGGATATCTCCAACATCAGCATAACACCACCGATCCTTGATAAAATTCAATCACTCTCTCCACTTCTGACTACTAGGACCCTTTTTCATAAGCAGCCAGATTTATGCCTACTCTTTTGACTATTTAGATGAATGTTTTCTGGCCTTATGAAAGTACTTACTTAAATGAGGAAATACATGAAGACCATCAGGTAGTTTATATCTCTGACAGTGCTTGATTCATCATCTACATCTGGGTTCCTACGATTTCTTTCATCGTTCTGTTCAAAAGACACCGAGATGCTGATATCTGTGGAATTCAGTACTGTTAAGGGTCAGCATCATTAGCAGGATCAGGACCAACAGCTTGATTAAAGAAGATGTGCTCACGAGCACAGGTGTGGGAAATCTATGGCATGCATGCCCACAATGGCTCATACAAAAATTTTGTTGACATGCAGTATCCCATGCTTTACCTTGATTCTTTAACATTCCCATCCATAATAAAAAGATACATAATGATTATTTTTACTGACAAATAAAATTGTGAATGATTTTTATAACCCGAGAGCAGGGAGATATTTTCACAGGGAACGCCTCATGCCAGCTAGACGGTTACAAGAACACATAATATTGGATGATACATTTTGAAATCCTCACAGATACAGTATATACACCAGTATTTGGATAGTAAATAATTATAATAACAGTATTATTTAGAAGTGATGTTATTTTTCAAAAAAGATTAATTTTAATAATTTTTGAACAGATTTTCTAAAATGTTTCATTTCTTTCAATCTGTCACTGTTATACTTCTATTAATTGTAAAACAAGGAATACAAATAAATAAGGACTCATCCTTTTATCTTAAAAAAGTCCATAATCAATGTTACTAATTGATTAATTGATGATAATCTCTGCTCAAAATTACCAAGGCATGCGAGAAAATTTTTTAGAAAATTATCACCAATTTGGGTACATGTGCTTGAAAAGGTTCGCCACCCCTGGATGAGAACATTAATTGACAATTCACAGTTCTTTCCTTAATGTATTGAGTTAATTTAAACAATAGCATTCATATAGAATTTTTTAAAAATAATGAAATAGTGAAAATAATTATTTAATTGGAGATACTGGACTATTGCCACATGTCATGAAGTACAGTTATTCATTGACTCGATCTCAGCTGTGCTTTTACAAATCCACCTGGCTCAGTCAAATTTTGATGAGCCTCTATATCTCTCATGAGTACTCTTAATCAAAGAATAGAGGGCTGCTACAAAGGCTTTTCACTTAAAGGAATCAACTGTATCTAAGCAGTGGTGAGGCCTCCTCGATGGAATGTAGTAGGAAACAATTTGTTGATAAGTAGTCTTCTTAGCCTGTCATTAGACCAGCAGAGAGGACAGATGGTTCCCCACAGAGAGGGTAGGCCCCTTCCAGAGTACGCTCACACTAAACTTTCAGTAACACTTTCTAATCAGCTACACTTTAAGTCCTGGGAACAGGTTGTTTCTTTACCCATTCTAACTGTGTTGGCATGTGGTGGAAGCACACATTCAAAATAAAA
The DNA here is from genome assembly GCF_030144855.1 of Hypanus sabinus. NCBI lineage: Eukaryota > Metazoa > Chordata > Chondrichthyes > Myliobatiformes > Dasyatidae > Hypanus > Hypanus sabinus. The sequence continues at coordinate 10,710,903 of NC_082706.1, forward strand.
TTAATACAGAAAAAAGTACGGACAAGATTCAGGGTGGACAATTTCCTTAGTGACCCCAGAATTTAAAAAAAAAATCCTCGGCTGGGGTTAACATCTGCTTAACTCATTCCAATCTGAAGTATATTACTGCCTCTTCCTCCTTTGACAGGGAAGAACCATGGAACTCTACGTTTTAATTAGTCCTGCATTAGTAACAGAAAATAATTTTTCCTAAACCTATTGATGTACAGCAGAAATCATGATTATATCTCGCTTATACTATTTTAGTGAATTTGTTTCAAGGAATATTTTAAGCAGCATATTTTTTCATATTTAAAGCAAACTATTGAAACACACTTATCATTATATTTTTCTTCACCAGTCCTAAGTAGCAGGGTATTTGAATCTCTAATTTTCTGATTTGTTAAATTCCACAAGAAAACTAGAGATAAGAAAGAAATGCTCCATGGGTACTACTTGAAATTATAACCTCATAATTAGGAAAAACATTACATTCCAACTATTTTTACTCATATATTTTTTCATTATTTATTTCTGTGTTCACTGTCACTTATCATTTAATAGTAGATCACACGACCATTACCAGGCAATTCAACGGCTTGACAGGGACAGAATGAGGTGATTCAAGTGCTTTTGGTCAATAATCTGTGTGTTAGCTATGATTCAATTCCTACAGATTATTTCTAAACTTGATAACCTAGTTACTAACACATAGGTTAGCTTACTTGGAACTAAAGCAGTATAAAATGTGAAGCGCACAATTAGAAAATATATCAAGATTAAACCCAAAATCTGTTCTAGGGTGTATGTAAACTAGTTATTTTTAAATATGGGTTTATTTAACCAACTTGTAGGAAGAATTTTGACTAGTGAATGTGAAATGATTCTCAGTGTTTTATGGGTTTGCAGTGGATGGGGTTAAAGTCCAAATGAAGCAAGTTGCACAAGATCTAACAATCAACATAAAGATCACCGTTCAAGACATAATGTACAGTAAAAAATCCATGCTGCCTTTTTATTTAAATATTTGGCTGAATATTATGTTGGAGAATATATCATATACTTAATTAATGTTTTCATTGTGTATTCCATATCTGGTTTACAATAAATGGCAACAGTAAGATTGCTTTTAAATTAACAGTACTAGAATCAGAACTCGTAATGTTTACTGATATTGCACTCCTATGGTTGCTTGTGTGTCAACGTCCATTGTATTTCTTTTGTCTTGTTGCCATGGCTTCATGCACCGGTTGGATTTTAGCTACTTTTCTTTTGTCAGAGAGGCCAATCAGCAATAGTTAAAGGTTGATGTTTACATTGTATGTTTACATGCATGGAGGGGAGGGGGTTAATTTTAGTATTTTTATATATTGTTCCTCTGAAGGAGCTACTTTGACAGACAAACACTAAAAATTCATGAAGAACCCCCAGTGCATTAATATCATAATACAATGCTAATGTCAACCTCTAGCCATTATTAAGCATCCTAATATACAAAAAAAAATGGGTGCACAAGAATATGTATTTCTGAAAAAAGGCCAAGACCTAACATACACAATACCTCAAGTTAAACAGTGTGTGACAGAAGTCAGGAAATGTTGACTTCTGTGACCAAAACTGTTATTAGAATGATTCTTACATTATGAAGTCAAAAATTAAAAGTACAAACATTTACAAATGATATATATGCATATACAAATACTATGAAACAATATTCATTTATGCATTATGCATTTTAAATTCACAAATACCTTTTTATCTCTTTTAACTAGAAAGCACTGGTTGAAGGCTAGAATTATAAGTCGTTCACTTATAATAACTATGCAAATAGCAATTCTTTGAGAATTAACCCTGATGGTAATTGTTGGAAAATGACTTCAACAAAACATTGGCAGATATCCATTTCCTAACTGAGAGCCACTGAACTCTTTTATTGTCCACAGAACTCATTGATCTGAGATACCATTTTAAACTAGTTATCCTACCATAGATGGAACATTTGTCTATTTATTTTGATCACTGATCACCACTCTACTTACCCCTTTTGTCCGATAAAGGAACTTAGTGTATCATTATTACAATCAGCAGAGGCTGATAGTTATCATACAAAAATCACAACACAACAAACTTTTTGTCCCCTTTCTCTTGAGTTTCTTGGTCCTACAAATCAAAATGGTTAGCATTACAAGAATACTACTGACTCACGCAGAATGCTTGGTTCTTTCATGCAGCTCCTTCTACTTGTTTTTCCTAACCTTTAGCCCTGAAGTACTGGTTTTCTCAGTAACCTATTAATACTACTTCGAAGAAATATTTGTGAGGATACTGTTTTTTTAAATAAAACTGCAATTTATATGCTTTCATTTAAAAAAAAGTGTCAGTTGTAGAGAGGATAATTTATCACCTTGCTGTTGGCAGGTGCAGTGGAATTCTGCAGAGTGGAAACTGTTTTATTCTGTAATAACCAGAGCCCTGAGTGGAGGCGGAGATGAAGGAATAATTGGAAATAAAACTTCATGATGCAGAAAATAAAAAGGAGATTAAACAGATGTGCATGTTTTAAGGATCATTGGTTTTGTCCTTTTGCAAATCACAGTATTTTAAGCCAAGCCTCCTGTTCATTTACATTAACTTAAAGCTGTACCATTTCAGAGAAGCAATAACCACTAATACAGTGATTATACAGTGCTCATGTGGACGTTAAACATGGGATACCTGAAAATACACTTATTTTAATTTTGTGCAACATGCAAACATCTTTTTCCACGAGGAATAAGTAACAGCTTTCCAATCTAATACTAAACAAATCAAATCTGTGTCACACACAAACCAGATAGCTGTACTATGTAAAGCAAGTGAAAATAGAAATGTAAGGCTTAACTTGCCTTCTGAGGTATTGGGTCTGAAACTGTAATAGTCATGCTGACTTACATGAGATGGAGGAAAAAAAAACTGAATTCATCTTGAATGATACATTTTGATTGCAACTTAAGATGCTGGCCATGGTGATATGTGGCAGAATCCCTAACTTCTCACACATCACCGAAGTTATACAATTCTTAAAGACTAGAATATAAAAGCAAGGATGTAATGCTGAAATTTCATAAAGCACAGGTGAGGCCTCACTTAAGTATTGTGAACAGGTTTGGGTGCCTTATGTTAGAAAGGATGAGCTGAAACTGGAGAGGGTTCAAAGGAGGTTCGTGAAAATGATTCCAGGATTCAATGGCTTGTCATATGAAGAGTGTCTGATGGCTCTGGGCTTGTATTGACAAGAATTTCAGAAGAATGAGGGGTGACATCATTGAAACCCATCATATAGTGAAAGGTCGATGGAGTGAAAAGGATGTTTCCTATGGTGAGAGAGTCTAAGATCAGAGGACACAGCCTCAGAATAAAGGGAGATAAGGAGGAATCTCTTTAGCCAGAGAGTGGTGATTCTGTAGAATTCTTTGCCACAGGCAGCTGTGGAGGCTAAGCCTTTATGTATATTCAAGGCAGAGGCTGATGGATTCTTGATTGGTCAGGGCAAGAATGGATACGGGGAGAAGGCAGGAGATTGGGGCTAAGAGTAAAATTGGATCAGCCATGATGAAATGGCAGAGCAGATTCGATGGGCCAAATGGTCTGATTCTGCTCCTATATCTTATGGTCTTAAAAATTCAAAAGCAGTAATTCACCTGTTCTTACAACTGAACTAGGATATCTGGCAGGGTTCAGCCAAACAAGAGTGGAAATTTTAAAATAGGATAACAAAATTTAATGATATTTGGTGATTAAGTGGGCTAAGAGAAAGATAATAGGATTGCTTCCACATATATGGTTGACAAATAGTCTTTATTATGTAGAGAGATAAACTGTAGCAAAAAAAGGTAATTCGAGTTTGCAATTGCTAACTTTGATTCTTCTCAACTTTTAAATTATATTAGTAATGCTTCACTAAACTTGAAAACCTCTAGCTGTATGTGACTTGTTTCTTGAAATGTTGATGGCTGAATATCCAAAGAGCATTGCCAAATTTACAATAAATATTGCTGCAATAACCAAACTCAATAACAACCAACCAAATGGAAGGTAAGTAAATTTCCAGAACAAGAAAATACAGCCTTTTATCTTTTCCTTTGTACCAATTTTCATCCATTTTGTTGCACGTCAAGGTGCTGAATCCTTTTGGAGAATGGTTCAAATATTGGACTCAGCCAAGAGATCTTGTGTGTGATGTTTGACAACAAACATAGGATGGTTCTTCGTCATCGAAATATCAAAAAAATCCTGTATCATCTGATGTACAGCTGCTCACTTTTAGCAGTGATACTGGAATGAGAGGTCCAAATAATTTCCCCCTCTTACTTGATCCAGGGGAAAAGTCTACTTGTTCTGTGATACTTCTACATTAAATCAACCAATTAAGCATTGCTATGTATCTTTCAAAAAATTTCCTTGTTATTTTTTCATCAGTTTTACCTTCACATTGACCCTCACCCTGTGTCACAGGTTATGCATGAGGAAAAGGCTGGTACTTCCTGGATCCAAGGCCAAATGAAATAAAAAAATGAAATCATCAACTACTGAATTGATGTATAATCCATGAAGAGAGCATGACAGTTTATTTTCAATGTTTTCTACTTTCTAATGTCATGCAGTTGACTACGCTTATTAAGATGCTGCAGAACTATTTTTGGTTGGTTTTGGTCGTCATCTGAAGGAAACATTGATTATTTCAGGATTATGCTGGAGAGTACAGATCAGCTATCTTGACACTGGAGGCCTGTCCTGGAAGACTGTCTGCGTGTATGTGTGGGTGGGTGGGAGGAAAGGGGCTCACTTTCCTGTTATTGTTTTGTTGCTTACAATGTCATGTTTTGTTGTATTCTGTGTTGCTTAGCCAAGCATTGCTGGCATGCTATGTTGGCGCCAGAATGCATGGTGATACTTCCAAGTTGTCCCCGGTACTTCATTAGCTGCATTGGTTGTTAATTTAAATGAAGCAGTTCACTGTATGCATCTATGTACATGTGATAAATAAATCTGAATCAGTTTTTATCCCTACTCATAATCATCTTTTAATTCCTGATCCCTCCACTCTCATAACAATTTGAGGGAGCTCATGGACACCTTTTCAATAAAATTAGAACACTTAGCTGTTTGTTTTCTAAGAATAATCTCTCTCTATTACCTTAACTGTGTTCCTGCACCCTTGACCTCACTCCCACTAAAATGCTTATCGTCTTACTTTACTTCATAGCATCTTTGTTTGCAGACACTGTAAATGGCCTTCTATTTTCAGATATTGCCCTACACTATCCAAATTGCTCATTACTTGCTAGTCTATGACTCACTATCCTTTAGTGCTACCACCTAATGTTGAATTCCCCAAATGGTACCCATCTTCCCTGCAACTCTACATTTGAATGACACGATGCAAAGTTTAAGTCGCTGATACAGCAGCTCTCAATATCATAAGCACTGCATTCTGTGAGTCAACAACACTTACAACACCATTCCTACATTATCTTGCAAAGTGGAATTGTCTTCCTGTGATTTCATTCTGATTGATCTTGTTAAAGCAACAACAAGGTCTCCCCTTCCTTCCATTATTACTTGGCTCACTACCGTTCCTCTCCTCATCAAGCTAATCTGCAAACATAGAACCACTCTGCATCTATATACTAATGATATAGAATTCCAGTTGACAGCTCCACTGTCTCAATGTTGTCATACCCCTCGCTTATTATCCAATCTTAGATGAAATACAGTTCCCTCCAATTTAACTCTGGGAACTCTGGCTTCATCATCGATCCTGTGAATTAAAACTCTTCTGATGGACTTGGGCTTACTGCTGGCAAACCTGTGTTAATCAACACTGATCTGATCTGATCTTCAAATACTGTGAGCTTGCAAATGTATTCATATATCTTCACAAATTGTGCTGTGCTGTTGAAAATCTGGACTGGAGCAATTTTTCGTAGAGCAGTAAATTTGAACATTTTTTGACAAGAGCTTCAATTGCCCATACGCTTATTATCCAGCATACAACTCCTCTAAATGTCATCATGCAAAATTCAGCAGCAGTCACACATTCAAACTCAATGGCCTGAAAAACAATAGTTTTATTTACTCACAGAACAACCAAGTTTTACTGACACACTTTCCCCTGAAACTCTGTGATTGTGAGACCAACATTCAAACAACATCCTTTTACCTTACGGCAATATCATAAGTATACCTTGACAGCTTTGTGGAGATCAGGATCACTGTAACTTTCCCATTCTCCCAACATATCCCAACATATCGATGTAGTTATGTAGTTATAAAGAAGGCAAGACAGTGGCTATTGGGAGTTTGAGGAGATTTGGCATGTCAATAAATGCACTCAAAAACTTCTATAGTTGTACTGTGGAGAGTATTCTGACAGGTTGCATCACTGTCTGGTAGGGAAGGGCTACTGCACAGGACTGAAAGAAGCTGCAGAAGGTTGTGAATCTAGTCAGCCCCATCTTGGGAACTAGCCTACAATGTACCCAGGATATCTTTAGGGAGTGGTGTCTCAGAAAGGCAAGGTCCATTACTAAGGACCTCCAGCACCCACGGCATGCCCTTTTCTCACTGTTACCATCAGACAGGAGGTACAGAAGCCTGAAGGCACATACTCAGCGTTTCAGAAACAGCTTCTTCCCCTCTGCCATCCGATTCCTAAATGGACATTGAATCTTTGGACACTACCTCACTTTTTAAAAAAAAATATACAGTATTTCTGTTTTTGCACATTTTAAAAAATCTATTCAATATACATAATTGAGTTACTTGTTTGCTTATTATTATTGTATAAATTTTATTTATTTTTTTTCTTTCTGCTAGATAACCATATAACAATCACAGCACGGAAACAGGATATGTATTATATTGAACTGCTGCTGCTAAGTTAACAAATTTCACGGCACATGTTGGTGATAATAAACCTGATTCTGATTCTGTTCTCTGCCAGATCTTAGTTTTTTTTGCTTACTCCCACATGAGAAAGATCACCCAAGTTACTTACTTGAGAGAAGACATCATCTCTTCACAAGAACAGATGCAGAGGGGAAAGAAAACTGCATTGCAGGATTCCCCTCAATGCTCAGGAACCCAAAGAATATTTTTATATCCATACTACAATTTTCCTATTAATCGTACACCTTGGAAGGGCCAAGGTGTACCTGAGATGTAGCCCTAGATAGTCTCTATGCCTTACTGTACATGTTACAATGAACAAATTTTGTACAGGCACTGTTCACCATCATTATCCAGATTTCTCTAAAAGTCTGAGCAATACTGCCCTGCAAATGTTGTTAATATTGTAGCATGTTTCTTTAAGTGCTAGCTGCAGTGATTGCACTTGCTGGGTTACATGCTGACAAATGCAAGACTTGTAACTTATCATGGTGAAATTGACAAAGCTAGTTCTGGTACAGTAGGTCCAAGGAAATATGACAATATTATCCTATAACTCTTACATCTGAAATTCCTGATCTTCAGGCCACTTTCACAGTGTCAGAGTGACCCATAATACTGTTTCAATGGCTAAAAAAAAGTTACTGAGGAACAATTTCCAAGCCAATATCTTTTCTAGTATGCAAGTTGATTAATTTCAGCTTGTTTACATCACCTATCTTGGTGTAATTCTGGTTTGTGATGTGATAATTAATTATTCTATATGAACAAATTAATTGGCTAACAGTCAGAATACAGAAAATTCTGGCTTTGGCTCTTAGTTACCAGATTTTAAAATTCAAGATGGGAACAGGAAATCCATAAATTAACTAACCATTCAATTACTGGGAAAGGTGTGGAGGATGACTTTCCTTTCAATTAATGTTCAGTGAATCCTGCTGGAAATGCAGCCATGTTTTATCTTTGTTTAGCATACATTCCCAGCAACACAAATAATGTTAGTTGAATATTTCCACCTACTGTCCTGTCCTCCCACCCACCCATTCACCCCCACATGGATGCGCGCGCACACACACACACACACACACACACACACACACACACACACACACACACACACACACACACACACACACACACACACACACACACACACACACACACACACACACACACTTCTGAAGTACACTTTTTTTTCACCAGCTGGAACTCCTGGTGTGAAGAGACTTTTGAGAAAAAAAAACAAGGAAGCTGAAGTGGGCAGCTGACAGCTTTAGCATGTAAGAAGCAAATCATTTGTTCTTGAGCAACGAACCACAAGATGAATGAGAGTCAGTAGGATCCCCCTTTCTCCCAGCATTGTCAAATCTGTGAAAGTAAATCCATAAACTGTGCCACACATTGGAGAAAGTTACTTTGCAAAGAATAATCCTCTCTTCTGAACTCTTTCAGCTCTGTGTTCCCTGGAGAGTACATTTATGTACTAATACTCATTAAATGACATGCCATTTATGTTTCTTGTAATTGTATTCAAAAAGTAAATGTCTTTTTCTTTCCATACCTTTAATCTTTAATTTGCTTACTTTCCAAGTGGAAGTATTTTCCCTCATTCAATGGTGACTCTCACATTCTGGAAACATCTACAAACGGCTGTTTCTTGACAAAATATTATGCAGAGCAGATTTTTATTTTCACAAGCAGGGTAATTTAAAATTCAGGCTTTTCCATGAACAATGTTCTTTTATGTACTAATGTAAACTTTTCCATTACCTCCTGTGGTCATTTCTCCTATCTTTGTTCAGAGATTGACAGTTTTATTTCTGAGACGCATCATAGTGGATTCAGGAGAACTTTAAATACATCAGAACATAATCCATCATGATAATCATATCCTATGAGGGTGCTGCATGGCCAAAAATATTACCTTTACAAGTTAGAGGTTAAACCAAGTCTCTATTTGCCTGTTTAAATGTTCAGTTGATTTAATAATCTGTGGCTCTAATTGAAGAAGACAACTTTTTCTATCCAACTGTCTTTAATCAACAAGATCACAAAAGACAGATTAAGCAGTCATTCATCTCATTGTAGCTTGTGGAAAAGTAGTGTGGAATGTGACTCATGTTTAGATACTTCAAGATAATTGAATTAAGCATGTGAGCATAGGGATGCAGCATTTACGTGCACTTCCCAGGAGAGCAGGAATGAAAAATGTCACTTTAGCCAAGGGCCATTCTAGACCTGATCCAGGCAAATGTTGAAGCATAGGAGCCAGCTTTTAACATTCTGGAGTACAATGAAAACATAGTGTGGCAATATGTCATAAGATATGGGTAAAAACAGATATTTATGATTTGCCTAAATAGTTATTTTTAGTCTTTTATTTTCTCCTATTTGAATATCCTATCAATCAATAGTGGATGATATTGTACTGTATACAATACCATCCTCCTTTTTCACTAACTAATTAATCTTCATCCATGAACTTGGGCAATTGGTACACATACAGGGTCTCACAATCAAATGCCCATAAGATTCTTAAACCAAAATCTATAAATGTACCTCCAATAGGTTTCAAGCGACCTGAAGTGGAAACACTAGCCATTTTCCCATCTTCCATAGCAAAAGGTGGTACACAAATGGAATTCTTGAACTGATGTCTTTTTTGAGAAATCTTATTTTCCTAAACAGTATTGGGGAGGAATTCCACAGAGTAATAGCTGGCAATGACGTTCTTAAGGAAGAGCTACTACGTTAGCACAGACAGTAAATAGCTAAACATACAGCCATTCATGCGTAGGATATAACAGAGCACCTTGGTGCTTCTCAGCTTCAGTGCCTTTCAGTTTTTACAGCCTACCTCTTTCAGCACACTTATTTTCAGACAATAGGCATACATTGAGGTAAATTGTCTATTTTAACAATAAAGCAAAAATACATCATTTCAACATTAGCCAAATAAACAGGTCAATTCTGCTCCACTCATTTTCCATAACACACCTCAATCTATGGTTTACCATAAAGATCAGCTGAAAATAAATGCAACACACTCACTGCCACTGTTAATTTGTGTGAAGCAATATGTCAGTCACACTGAGTAATATTCCATACTAGTGGCAATATTCAACATAAATCTTAGAGAAGTGTGTATATAAATATCTGTTGCCTATGTCATTGACTGATAATAATAATGTAAACCTTCATTGCATTTGTCCAGTGAAAGAATATATTGTGTATATTGTGGTACCTCTCTGAAATGTTAATGGAAGGAGCAGTAGACAAAGATTAGAAGGAAAGAAAGATTAGCTTTATTTGTCACATGTACAATAAAACTTCGAAATATACAGTGAAAGGCATTGTTTGCATCAACCCCAATCATTGGCACTGTAAACTGTTACACTAACCATTTATCAAAAGTTCATTGAAACACACAGTGAAATTTGTTGTTTTCATTAACAACCAACACAACCTAAGGATGAGCTGCGGCAGCCCACAAATGTCACTACACATTCCAGCACCAACATAGCATGCCCACCACGTTCACAGAAGAACACAAGTAGCAACAGAATAAACAACAGTTGGGGATCAACAGTAAAACTTCTCTTGTTGAATTCACACCTGGCCGATGGGAATGATTGTAGTTGTCCAATTCCAATCATTATTGTCAGCAAATACCAATGAAGAAGTTTGCAATGAGAATAGATTCATTTAATGCCTTTGATTTAATCAAAGATATGAAGCTGCTTCACAGAAGTGTTAATTAACAAAATGTGTTTGAGTTACATAATATGAAGATAAATCATCAAGGTGACAACACACATTTTATAGGGAATAATACATAAGAAGGTGGAGACACTTAGTGACAAAAATAGAATTTATAGAATTTAGTACCAAGATAGAAGACACAGCCTCGAAGAATGGAACAAAATGGCAGAAATGAAAGTGCAAGTATCTTAGAGGATTAGAGAGATTTGTTTGGGTAAAGCTGTGAGGGCATTTAAAAAAGTTGAAAATCTCAAAATGGAGACAGTGCTGATCTGGAAACAACATACAATTGTGATTGATGAACAGTACAGTCAAATTGTGCATTTGACATTTGACTTGGAATCACAATTAAAAATTTTAGCTCAAATATGTGAACTAAGGAAGTGAATGGAGGACATTGGGGGATAGCTTCATCTTCTGTTCTTGGTCCATGCTGAGATATCATCTCACTTGAAGTGAATATAGAATGCTAGTTGGGTTAAGGCTGGCATAGGGATAAATTAGTCAGGACTCTTTATTTTGACTAAAGCTCATTTATTGCTGTTAGAATTACTAATTTATTTGGACTGCAGCAAAACTTAATATGGTAAAGTTGTAAAAGAAGTAAATGGAGAGCAAACCATGGCAATGGAATTACACCCCTGTAAGAATTAACTTTTACTCAACTAGTGAGGGATGAAATATTTGGTAGACAAAGGTCAAAGTTAAAGAATTTGGTTAATTACTTGCTAGTGATAAATCAAATGATGATTATATTACTTACCTTGATTGTATAGTGTAAATTTTTCTCAAAAGATTATTTCAAACAACCAAAAATCTAGCTGAGAAGCCAACAAAATTGCAATATTGTTTACTTTTAATACTTTATCTGACACATTATACTGTCATCCTATAATATGGTGATAGTATGCCAATTTGAGAAATAAATTGTGTGAAGGGACTGTATCCTTGAAGCTAATATTGATTACAAAAAAACAAAGAAAAATAAGACAAATATGTGAAAACATTAAAACACCCACAGAAGTTCATTAGCTCCATATTTTGTGTGGTAAGTAATTATTGTTTGATATTTTGTTAGCAAATTGACCAATATTCATTGTGATAAGTAGAGGTAGTCTTTTTTTTCATATACCTGTATGGATAGTAGCATAAGTCAGCATGCTTGCTCTGTGAATTTCAAGCAGGTACCAGAAGTTAGGCACACAACAGTGGCAGGACTTCACTTCTCTAAGTGATAATCTCCATGGCAGCACAAAACCAGCAACAGATGCAACAGAGAGGGAGGGGTGTTAGACTCTGGTTCAATAGTTGCAATTTGAATATCATGCAAATAGCTTATTTGTGTCCTTGTTATTTATCATTGCGAACTGCTTGCAAAGACTTCTGCACTCCTCCCTCACTCCCAGCTCCAACTAATGGCACAGGAGGAAGAGAAATAGAAATAACGGAAAGGGGATTTTGATGAAGAAGTGCGAATGGTAACAATGGCACCTGACCTATTAAGTAATGCCTCGACTTAATGGTACCATGAAAGTGGAGCAAAAAGTAGGTGTAAGGAATTCATGATGTGGTACTACTGAGCTACAGTGAGGCAAAAGGCAAAGGAAGACAGGCAGCTAGCCTGAGGGATAACCATGCGCTGCTAAGAGATAAACCACTGGAAGATATTTCTGAGAAAATCCAAAAAAATACAAATGTTATTAACCTAAAATGAAAACAGACAATCTTACAAGTACCTAGAAAACCAAACAGCAACAGTCCGGGAGAAGCAGTTAACATTTCAGATCAATAATAGTTCATGTGGAAGCTGATGCAGATGCACAGATTGAGTTGCTGACTTGTTAGGTCTGATCAAATGCAAAGGAAGTGGGGAAAGGAAGAACGCAATATAGGAGCTAACTGTCACTGCTCAGAGAGTGTGCAGGATTGGGAGAGAACAACTCCACTCTAGGGATACAAGCACCTATGGAAAAGAGTACAGTTGACGTTTCAGGTCAAGACCCAGTCCATAGATGCTGCCTGGCCTGCTGAGTTACTCCAGTATTTTGTGTGTGTTGCTTGGATTTCCAGCATCTGCATATTTTCTCTTGTTTGTGATTGAAATCATTGCCTATGCTTTCAGTTGCCATTAAAAGGAATGGACCATCTCATCACTCACCTTACACTGAAAATCCTGAGAGATCTGTAAGACCTCAAGATCTGTAAGACTTTCAAGGAAAGTGATCTTCTTGCGAATTCATATACTACATGTACAGGAGAACTCATACACTACAGGTGAATTCATATACTCCTTTTTCCAAGACAACATGTTTAGTGACCTAGTGATCACAGCTGATGTACTGTAGATCAGCAATGATGTGCAAGACATGGATCTTTTTTTCTCCCTGAGAACTCATTCATGCAAATTATTTCCATTATCATTCACAATGTGCTAAACATGAAAGATCTATTGGGCTGTCAGCAATGTCAAGTTTCTGTAAAAATACTTTGTTAACAATGACCCTGCAGATATCTTGATCCTTGGAGAGGTCAAAGCAAGAATTTCTGTTCTAGTCGACTCTATGTGGATTAAGGATTTGAATATAAGCATTTGTTCTCCTTTTCCCTGACTTTGCTCATTATGTCAGCAAAATCTGACTTGTTGCTCCCATTCTAAAAGCACAACAGGGAAGTGGACATGGAAACATATAGTGCACATTTTCTCCAAGTGCAAATTTGGCTGTTCAGCCCAATACAAGTGCCCAGGGAGACTTTTTTTTATTCATAGAAACAGCCTTCAGGAAGTTCTGTAACTGTCTGCAGAAGTTTGACATTTCAGTGTGTGGCCTTTTCACTGACTTTGCCTGAGAACCAGCAGTGCCTTGACTTGTGACTGCCAAATAACAGTGATTCCTCGGATCAATGTCATCTAATTTAAATTGTAAATGCTCAGAAAGAAGTGTTTCAAGAGGATTGATGTTATTACATATATATCTGACACAAAAAACTTGTCAAAACCATAAAGCATATCCCAACTGATATTGCTTGAACAATTTCCAGAGTACTGAGATGCAAGGAGGAAATAGCAACAATGGCATTCTACTCTTGGTTAAATCTATTTTCAGTCATAAAGTAATGCATGCAGTCCAATTTCTATTCCACCATGGATAAATTGCAGCATAATTAATTAAGGGAAAAATGAAAAACCCATGAAGAAAATCTAGATATTTTAAGTAAGCCACCTAGCTAATATTATTCTAGTTGGGCTCTAAAAGTAATTTCAAACTGCCTCCAATGTTAGTTGACTCCTGAATTCCTCATTGTTAATTAAGTTAAAAAATCATTGTCACTTCTCATTAGCTAAGCCGTGCAGAGCAATATGGCAGACCTCCCATGCCTTGTTTTATTTGAAACCTGATTTCTTAAATGACTTTTGATGCAACATATTGTTCCTCATACCTAATTAGTCTGAAAATACAAAGGACAAACACAGTAATATCAGCAGTGTGTAACATGGCTCAGAGAAATTGCTTACTGGTCCTTAGAAAGGTAACTATTAAAAGGACAGAAAAAAAACTGTTGTGGTTTAGAATCCTGACTGCCTGTGTGTAGGAGCTGGACAAAGAAATCAATGTGGCATCACCAACTTGTCTAAGTGTTTATGGCATTTGTATAAAACACTATCTCTGCATCAGCAGAATGTGCCCAAACTGCTCCTAATTAGGAATGGGAGGATACTCGCCAAGTCTAATGGGCATCTTACTGAATGTGTTTGTACACATCATTATTGGTATAAGGTCTTACCAATTATAAACTTAAAATAACCAATAAAATAATTATTTCTGGGATATAATAATTTAGTAAATTCTACTCATCTTCCATAAAGTATAACCACACATTTGATAATTGAATTGCATTTTTGAAGACTCCTACACCTACTTTTAAAATGACTTCCCTCATTTTGTTAAGCCCCTCATAACAATTCAACAAAGAGATTGGACAGATGAGTTTTCAAGTAATGGTACTTATAATCCAAGAATAAATTGTGCTCCCCACTTGGATTGCACTGCCTGACAACTTTTTTTTTTCTCTCGCCCTAAAGGTAAGTACCCTGAGCTTTCTCTTACTGCCACACCACAATACATCAACCAAAGGGATCTCAGCTTTAAGAAATCACATGCATGATGTTGTTAACTGTTCATTTTCTTCATGTGAAAATATAATACTGGTTGTCCCTTATACTACCAAGCACATCAAAATCATGCCTAATTCCATTTCTATTGGGAATACCCCCCCAACATAATCTCAGAAATGGGTTTCTTGTTTGATTTCAACTCTGCAAACCATGTATGATTTCAACTCTGCAAACTCTCCAGCCAATTGAGATGCCATTACCACCAACCTGGATGAGACCAGCACTTCCAGTAAGATGGGGGTGTGCTTGGATTCAGTGGGCACTCAGGGGCCAACCAAAGGTGTGTTCTTCTGTTTTAAATATTTTTTTTTTTATGATTGCAAGACAGTGCTGGGTGTTAAGAACTTCAGATACTGCAGGTCTACTCCATTAGTGAGCTGTTCATTAGTAGAGGAGCTGGAGTTGATGTGGACCATGTTGCTGCCTGCTACAGGAAAACTTCAGAATTGGTGCATGAAGGTGGCCTGCAGTGTAACGGCAGGTGATTAGAACTATAGAACACTACAACACAGAAAACAGGTCATTCGGCCCTTCTAGTCTGTGCCAAAACTTTATTCTGTTAGTCCCATTGGCCTGCACCCAGTCCATAGTCCTCCAGACCTCTCCCATCCATGTATCTATTCAATTTATTCTTAAAACTTAAGAATGAGCCCGCATTTATGTCAGATGGCAGCTCGTTCCACACTCCCACCACTCTCTGAGTGAAGAAGTTCCCCCTAATCCTTTCCCCTTTCACCCTAAAGTCATATCATCTCTTATTTATCTCTCCTAGTCTAAGTGGAAAGAGCCTACTTGCATTTACTCTGTCTATACTCCTCATAATTTTGTAAACCTCTATTAAATCCCCCCTCATTCTTCTATGCTCCAAGGAATAAAGTCCTAACCTGTTCAATCTTTCCCTGTAACTCAACTCTTGAAGACCCGGCAACATCCTAGTAAATCTTCTCTGCGCTCTTTCAATCTTACTGATATCCTTCCTATAGTTAGGTGACCAGAACTGCATGCAATACTCCAAATTTGGCCTCACCAATGTCTTATACAACCTCATCATAACATCCCAACTCCTACACTCAATACTTTGATTTATGAATGCCAGGATGCCAAAAGCCTTCTTTACAACCCTGTCTACCTGTGATGCCACTTTCATGGAATTATGTATCTGAACTCCCAAATCCCTTTGTTCCTCTGTATGCCTCAGTGCCCTACCATTTACTGTGTATGTCCTACCTTGATTTGTCCCTCCAAAATGCAACACCTCACACTTGTTTGCCTTAAATTCCATCTGCCATTTACTGGCCCATCTTCCCAGTTGATCCAGATCCCTCTGCAAGCTTTGAAAGCCTTCCTCACTGTCCACAATGCCTCCAATCTTAGTGTCATCAGCAAACTTGCTGATCCAATTTACCACATTATTATCTAGATCATTGATATAGACAACAAACAACAACGGTCCCAGCACAGATCCCTGACACACACCACTAGTCACAGGCCTCCAGTCTGAGAAGCAATCATTCACTACCACTCTGTCTTCTCCCACACAGCCAATTTCGAATCCAGCTTACAGTCTCTCCATGGATACCTAGTGTCTGAACCTTCTGAACTAACCTCCCATGTAGGACCTTGTCAAAGGCCTTACTAAAGTCCATGTAGAAAACATCCACAGCCTTTCCTTCATCTACTTTCTTGGTAACCTCCTCGAAAAACTTTACAAGGTTCATTAAACATGATCTACCATGCATAAAGTCATGCTGACGATCCTTAATCAGCCCTTGGCTGTCCAAATACTTGTATATACAATTTCTCAGAACACCTTCCAATAATTTACCTACTTCTGATGTCAGGCTCACCGGCCTGTAATTACCTGGTTTACTTTTGGAGCTTTTTTTAAAACAACAGAACAACATGAGCTACCCTCCAATCCTTCGGCACCACATCTCTGACTAAGGACATTTTAAATATTTCTGCCAGGGCCCCTGCAATTTCTACACTAGTCTCTCTCAAGGTCCGAGGAAATACTATGTCAGGCCCGGGGGATTTATCTACCTTTATTTGTTGTAAGGCAGCAAGCACCTCCTCCTCTTTAATCTCTATATGTTCCATGACACTACTGCTTGTTTCCCTTCCTTCCATATATGCTATACTGGTTTCCTGAGTAAATACTGATGCAAAAAAAACTGTTTAAGATCTCCCCCATCTCGTGAGGTTCCACACATAGATGACCACTCTGCTTTTCCAGGGGACGAATTTTGTCCCTTACTATCCTTTTACTCTTAACGTACTTATAGAAACCCTTCGGGTTTACCTTCATATTATCTGCCAAAGCAACCTCATGTCTTCTTTTTGCCTTCCTGATTTCCTTCTTTCGTACTTTCTTATATTTTCTATACTCTTCAAGTACAGTACCTCATTTGTCCCTTGTTGCCTTTACCTGCTATACACCTCTCTCTTCTTCTTAATCAAATCGCCAATATCCCTTGAAAACCAAGGTTCCCTATGCCTGTTAACTTTGCCTTTAATCCTGGCAGGAACATACAAACTCTGCATTCTCAAAATTTTGCCTTTGAAGGCCTTCCACTTACTGAACACGTACTTGCTAGAAAACAACTTATCCCAATCCACTCTTCCTAGATCCTTTCTCATTTCCACAAAATTGGCCCTTCTCCAATTTAGAACCTCAACTCAAGGACCAGACCTACTCTTATCCATAATTAACTTGAAACTAATGACATTATGGTCACTGGACCCAAAATGTTTGCCTACACATACTTCTGTCACTTGACCTGTCTGGTTCCTTAATAGGAGATCAAGTATTGCATCCTTTCTCGTAGGTACCTCTATATATTGATTTAGAAAACTTTCCTGAACACATTTGACAATCTCCAAGCCATCTAGCCCTTTCACAGTGTGGGAGTCCCAGTCAATATGTGGAAAGTTAAAATCCCCTACTATTACAACTTTCTGTTTCTTACATTGGTCTGCTATCTCTCTACAGATTTGCTCCTCCAATTCTCTCTGACAATTGGGCGGTTTATTCCTCCCCATAGATGCTCCTGACCTTCTGAGTTCCTGCAACATTTTGTATGTGCTACTCTGGATTTCCAGCATCTGCAGAATCTCTGGCATTTACATCTTTTCTATAGCATGGAATCCAGAATGGCACATAATGCTCCAAATAAATACAGCATAGCCAACATTTTGTACAACTGTAACATAACATTCCAACTCTTCTACTCTTGAGTCTTCTTCATCATCCTGCTTATCAAAGTTATCAATTTCAGGAAGCTATGTACTTGTATGTTAAGATCTCTTTGTTCAACACACTCCCCAGGGCCTTGCCATTCATTATATATGTCCCACCCTAGTTTCTCAATGTCAATAAAACTGAGGATCTGATGATAGACTTTAGGAGAGGGAAACCAGAGGTCCATGAACCAGTAATCATCAGAGAAACATAGAAACATAGAAAATAGGTGCAGGAGTAGGCCATTCAGCCCTTTGAGCCTGCACCGCCATTCAGTATGATCATGGCCGATCATCCAACTCAGAACCCTGTACCTGCTTTCTCTCCATACCCCCTGATCCCTTTAGCCACAAGGGCCATATCTAACTTCCTCTTAAATATTGCCAATGAACCAGCCTCAACTGTTTCCAGTGGCAGAGAATTCCATAGATTCACCACTCTCTGTGTGAAGAAGTTTTTCCTCATCTCTGTCCTAAAAGGCTTCCTCTTTATCCTTAAACTGTGACCCCTCATTCTAGAATGGTTGAGAGGGTCAGTAACTTTAAATTCTTGGGTGTCACTATCTCAGAGGACCTGTCCTGGACCCATCATATAAATATTATTGCAAAGAAAGCACAACAGGGCCTCTACTTCCTTAGGAGTCTGTGGAGGTTTGGCAAGTCATCGAAAAGCTTGGCAATCTTCTATAGATGTGTGGTGGAACGTGTGCTGACTGGCTATATTATGGCCTGGTATAGGAACACAAATGCCTTTGAACGGTAAAATCCTACAAATGGAAGTGGATTCACTCCAGTACATCATGGGTAAAACCCTCCCAACCATTGAGCGCATCTGCATGAAACATTGCTGTAGAAAAGCAGCATCCATCATCAAAGATCCTCACCACCCAGGCCATGCTGCCATCAGATAGAAGGTACAGGTGCCTCAGGACCTGTACCACCAGGTTCAAGAAGAGTTCCTACCCCTCAACCATCAGGCTCTTGAACAAAAGGAAATAGCTACACTCATTTAAGGACTCTCTTATATTGCTATTTCATGCTTGTTCTTTATTGCTATTTATTTATATCTGCATTTGCAGTTTGTTTACAATTCCTGATGTTTGCAGTTAGTGTTCTATAGATTTGCTAAGTATGCCTGCAGTAAAAGAAACTCAGGGTCCTAACGAAGGGTCTCAGCCCGAAACGTTGACTGCTCGTTTCAACGGATGCTGCCTGACCTGCTGAGTTCATCCAGCTTGTTTGTATGTCTTGTTTTGACCACAGCATCTGCATTATACTTTGTGTTAAGAATCTCAACTACAACTATCGCTACAACTACTTGGCTCCAGACCTTAACATAGCTAAATTCCAGAGATGAGCAAAAAATGATTGCCGTTGCTATCAAGAAAGCATTTGAAGTCATAAAATTAAGAATATTGTAAATTGTAAAGAAGTTAGTGATAAATTGCATCAACCTATAGACAGGGTGATAGAATGGGCAGATGTGTGGAAGATGAAGTTTAATATGCATAAGTATAAGGTAATACATTTGTAAGGAAGAATGAGAATAGACAGTATGGAAAGTACACTGCAGCATGGCAGCGTAACATTAGCATAATGCTTTACAGCACCAGTAAGTGCAAACAGGGCTCAATTCCTGCTGCTGTCTGTAAAGAATTGTACGTTCTCCCCTTGACCTTGTGGTTTTCCTCCAGGTCCTTATGTTTCCTGACATATTTCAAAGATGTAAGGGTTAGGGTTAGTAAGTTAGGGTATGCGATGCTGGTGCTGGAAGCACAGCAACACATATGGGCCACCCCCAGCACAATCCTTGGGTGGTGTTGGTTGTCGATGCAAACACATTTCACTGTATCAATCTTGATTAATATTAAGATAATTTTTAAACTCCTTCATCTTTAATGCTGTCATAAAAAACATGCAGGAGCAGAATGACTTGGTCCATGGGTACACAAGTCACTGAGAGTATCAGGGCAGGTTGAAAAATCATTGAATAAGCTAAGCACAATTCTTCCCATTTCTGATGAGGGATTATATATTTCAAGTGTTGACTGTTTCTCTTTCCACAGATACTGTTGATCTGCTGGGTTCTTCTAGCATTTTCTGCTTTCTTTTCAGATTTCCAGCATCTGAATTTTTTTGATCTTCACAATGCAGCCCAGTCAAACTCTCCGATACTGACTCCCATCTATACCTCCTACTGCCTTGGAAAGACAGCGAACATAATCAATGGCCCTCCCTACATCAGTCATTTCTCTCTCATTGGACAGAAGATATAAAAGCTTGAGAGCATGACCCACCAGGCTCAAGGACAGGTTTAATCCCACTATTATCAGACTCCCGAACAGACCTCTTACATGCTAAATTTGAACTCTTCATCTCTCAGTCTACCCCATTGTGGCCCTTGCACTACCTGAACTGCATTTCCTCTGTAAAAGCAACATTCTGTTTTCTTTTTACTACCTCTAAGTAATTATGCACAGGATGATCTGGCCAGATAGCATGCAAAACAGAAGTTTTTTTACTGTATTTCAGTATGTGCAACAATAATAATCCAATATCAATGTTACAGAGGTATATAGTATAAAAGCAGGGAAGTTATGCTGGAGCTTTATAAAACACATTGATAGGTCAGATTATTGTGCTTAATGATTGCCTCATTATGTGAAAATATTAAAGAGGGACCAGAATTAACTTATGGGAAGAAATTTCTGGGTGGAACTGATGAGTTGCTCTGGTTGAGAGCCTGGGCAGAGATGTTGGGCTGAATGGCCTCTTTCTGTGTCGGAGTCAATGTATGATTCCAGGATCATGTGTAGCATTCAACACCCTGGGAAAATTGAATTCAATGGAAATCAAAAAAAGACTTACCAATGGTTGTGAGTCTTACCTTGCACAAAATTGGCAGAGATCAATTGTCCCAGACTCAGAGTATCACTATAAGCCTTCTTCATGGCAGTATCCTTGCATAAAACCATCTTCAGTTCATCATCAATGACTTCCCCTTATGATAACATCATGCAGCAAGACCTGGAAAACATGTATGAACTGTAAATAGTACAGTAAGGCTTATTACAAAAGTATCAAGCAACAACAATCACTAACAACAGAAAATTTAATCAACTAGCTTGGATACTGAACGGTATTACTGTCATCAATCCACATCCTGGAAGTCAACTTTGAACATAAACCCAACTAGACCAGTTACCAGTTACCACTGCTGATACAAGAGCAAGCAGATCCTGGGTATCCTGCAGTAAGTGTGGTAAGGGGCAGCACAGCAGCATAGTAGTTAGCACGCTTTACAGAGCCAGTTGTAAGATCAGGGTTTGACTCCCACCACTGTCTATAAGGAGTTTGTTTGTTCTGCCTGAGATAACATGGGTTTCTTTCAGGTGCACCGGTTTCCTTCTATGTTCCAAAGACATGGTTAGGAATAGTGAGTTGTGGCCATGCTGTATTGGCACTGGAAGCTTGGTGACACTTGTGTGCTGCTCAGCATAATTGTCGCCAATTTGAATTGACACAAATGACACATTTCACTGGATGTTTTGATATACATGTGACAAACATAGCTAATCTCTAATCTCTTATGTTTCGAAACCCCAAAGAGATCCCACAGCATGATTGTGATACGATACACCATATTCATCTTGATGGCTGTTATGCCATTCAAGAGGCTTGACATTATCCAGGACAATAGACCCACTTAACTGGTACCCCTCTGCTACCTTAAACATTAATTCCATATACCATTATCACACAATGGAAGAAGTGTACATCAACTCCCAAATGTACTGTAGTTACTTGCCCAGCCTGCTCTGACAGTTCTCCAAAACCATGACTTCTACCATCAAGAAGTGCAAGGTCAGCAGGCACGATGTAACACTACTTCTGCAAGTTCCCTTCCAAGTCAAACAACTTTCTGACTTAAAAATATATTGTTGTTCCTTTAGTATTTCTGAATCTAAATTCTGGAACTCCCCTCACCTCACCAGAAGGACTGCAGTAGTTCAAGATGGGTACTTTCTCAAGAGCAGGAAGGAATGGGCAATAAAAATTGGCCTTTTTATTGATGCCTAGAACAGTAGTGTCATTATGGAAAAGGAGAATTCAGCCCATTGAGTCTACACCAACCAACAACCATCCATTTACACAAATCCTACATTAACTGTATTTTTCAAAATTCTCAACGCACCCCAGACTCTGCCACATACCCACATACTAGGGGCAATCTATAGTACTAACCCACACACGGCTTTGGGATGTGCAAAAAATCCAAAGCAACCAGAGTAAACCCATGCAGTGATGAGGAGAATGAACAGTCACCATGCAGACAGTGGTCAAGCTAAGAATTAAATCCAGCTTTCTTGCTTTGCGATGCAGCACCTCTACTAGCTGCTGCTCCTGAATCCCCAAAGATGAATTTTAAAAAAATTCTCATCATAACTCTGTCTACCATACATAATTCTCCATTTTTGTTCACACCATTTTCTTAGTACTTGTTTCCTATTATTACTGTGTACGTATTTATTTATTTATTGGGACACGTCGTGGAATAAGCCCTTCCAGCCCTTCAGTCTGCACTGCCCAGCATTCCCCCGATTTAATCCTAGCCTAATCAGGGGACAATTTACAATGACCAATTAACCTACTAACTCGTATGTCTTAGGACTGTGGGACAAAACTGGCACCAGATAAACCCACACAGTCACCCGGAGGTCATACAAACCCCTTACAGACAGTGGTGGGAAATGAATCTGAGTTTCTGTACTGTAAACTGTTGTGTTAACCACTATGCTACTGTGCTACCCCTACTTGTAATAGACTCTTGGATTTCCTTTTGTTAGCAGTCAGTCTACTCCCATATAGTCTCTTAGTTTTTCACTTCCTCTCTAATGTCTTTATACAGTAAGTTCTATTGTAAAGTTACAAGAAACATCATATTATAGAAAACTGCATTATATAAACAATAAACAATTGTGCCAATGGGTAAAATAAGTTTGGGGCTAGAGTTTTAGACTTGAAATAAGGAAGTTATTTTTCCCATGTGATTTTCAAAAATAAAGATGCTAAGCATACTAAAGACTGGACGTGGCATTATTCAATGAAGCATCCTTGTACAAGCGTCAATAGAAGCGATTTCTTGTTAATTTTCAATGTCCTTTGGCAATGCAATTAACAACCTGTGTTCTTAAGAAATAATTGTGTCTGATTACTATACGGAGTTGAGACATGAAGAGCCTTTTATTCCAAAACTGTGTTTTTCAAAACTAGTTTTCTTTACCTGCTGGTCAACTTCTCAAGTAAACTCTTAAGTCTTTCTCTCATTCCAGGTCAATGTCATGTTATAATAAATTTGATGGCGTGATACAAATACTATAGTGTATTTGTATTACATGGATCATCTGTATACAACTAGTGTTCACTGATTCAATAAAATTATATCCAACCCACATTCTAGAAAGATATGAATGAACTGTCTATATTCAGTTTGGCTTTTTCTTATGGCTATCTACATTTGATTTGTCATATTTTAACATGTCTTAAACAGTTACATGTTTGGACTGTGGGAGTATACCAGAACACCCAGAGAAAACCTATGCAGTCATGGGGAGAATGTACAAACTCCTTACAGGCAGCGGTGGGAATTGAACCCGGGTCGCCTGTACTTTAAAGTGTTGTG
Source organism: Hypanus sabinus (assembly GCF_030144855.1). Classification (NCBI taxonomy): domain Eukaryota; kingdom Metazoa; phylum Chordata; class Chondrichthyes; order Myliobatiformes; family Dasyatidae; genus Hypanus; species Hypanus sabinus. The sequence continues at coordinate 10,734,692 of NC_082706.1, forward strand.
TTAACCACTATGCTACTGTGCCACCCAAGAACATATATATGTCACCATATACAACCCTGAGATTCATTTCCTGCAGGGATCATCAGCAAATTACAGAACCAATGAAAGATCAATCAGAGTGCAGAAGACAACAAAGTGTGCAAATGCAAATATAACTAAATAGCAACAAATAACAACAACATGAGATAATGAGATAAAGAGTCCTTAAAGTGAGATCTTTGATTGTGGGAACTTTTCAATGATGGGGCAAGTGAGTGTAGTTATTCCCTTTAGTTCAAGATCCTGATGGTTGTGGTGTGAGTCCTGGAGCTTTTGTACCTTCTACCTGACAGCAGCAGAGAGAAAAGAGCATGGCCTGGGTGTTGCTTTCCTACAACAGCATTTCACGTATTGATGTACAGGGCCGAATCCACTACCTTTTGTACGATTTTCTGTTCAAAGGCATTGGCATTTCATTATTTCTTCGGGATGTGAGTTTCATAAGGAAGGCTCAAATTTATTGCCTGTCGCTAATTGCCTTGAGGGAGTAACACAGGGCCATCTTGCACTCCAGCAATATTTTAGAGAAATTTTCAGGATTTTGACTCAGCAACAATGAAAGAACAGTGATTTACTTCCATGACAGTGTGCTAAATGATGATGAATAGCTTTATTTGTCACATGTACATCAAACATACAGTTAAACATGTCATTGGCATCAATCAAATCAGCAAGGATTGCGCTGGGGCACCACACTTCCCAGCAACATGTACAGGGGACCTAAAGGTGGTGGTGTATCCACATGGCTGCAGCCTTGTTTCCTTGGTAGAGGGTGTGTTTTGAAAATGTCAGAATAACCCAAACAAGTAATTACTGTTTATTTTGCAGATTTGTAACTTGTTCTGAAATTAAGTGGTTAAAGGTGAAAAGCATGAAGTAAAATTGGATGGAAACATGAGAAATGATGGAGACGAATCATTGGAAATACTTGTGTGGAATTGGGGTCCTAAATATTGACACAGACTACTTGGACTCAATAGTTTGCTCTATCACAATAGACCTAAATACAGTAAACTCTGACAATTCATCATATTTGGGAGTTTGTTGGTGTCAGACTGGCAAATTTTCTCTACTACTGTATGTTATTTATATTGATACCTCAGCAGAACAATTTTCCAAACGAACAGGAATGTCTCCAGGGGACATGGGAACTTGCATGGATGGATGGAAGGATCTGGAGCTTCAACGACCGGCGAGGGAGCCCGGGAAATAGGGCTTCGTTAAGTACGCAGAATCAGTCCCCGAGTATCGAGGAAAGTGTGTGGAACCAGAATCTCGGTGAACTTCAGGAGACTGTTTATTATTTTTCTCGTTATTTTTTCCGCACTATACAATACATTTGAATCCTCTAGGATGAAAAAAGCGTTGTTGAACGTTTTGAAATCAACGTCCCCTTTACCTATCCGGCAAATATCTTCCGTTCAGGTTTTGGCGCGTTCTAGCATTAGCGCATGCGCTGAAAGCGCAGCTGCTCCGGCCGAAGCGAGCGAACAGGAGCGAGCGCGGGCTGGAGCGCATGCGCTGAAAACGCTGCCGTCCTCGGCGCTCCACGGGAGAGGAGGGAGCGCATGCGCAGTTTGAACAGGTAAATGTGCTACCTGAGCAATGGGAGTGGTGACTGGAATGGAAAGGTAGAAGCAGGGTGAAATTAACCAGAAAAAAAATACAAAGATGGATGTAATGGAAAATGAAAGGGTAAGCTGTTGAACAACGGAATTGGATTAGTTGGAAATAAATCAAGAGAATAACAAGCTGGGTAAAGAAGTGTCAGGTTGCTGGAGCAGGGATCCAATCGCAGACCCAGTACTCACACAGTGATAGTAATTGAGTAACAAATCCCAAGGTGCAAACAAAGTTGGCATCAAAGTTCAGGCAGAGATCAAAACATCCAGATAAATCCAGTGACCAGAATTGGGAAACAGGCAGAGTCAATATTCAGGCAGCCAGAGTACAGATAAGAAAACTGGAAAGGCTTGGGAAAACTCACTGGCACAATCTGGCAATAAACAGGTGAAGACACAGGACTGAAATACACTGAGCAATAAACAGAGAGGCAGATGACAGGTGGAGCACAACGAGACAGAAGTTTCATTGAGATAGAAGTGGCAGCAAAACAGGTAATAATGAGAGGCAGAATACTCGATAATACAGGGGCCGGAGTAGAGCAGGAGCACATGGGACATGAAAACATACAAGAGCACGTGGCAATGCAAAACCACAGGCTGATGGCTAGGGGGAAAAATACACAAAAATACAAAGTTCAACTGGAGGTACAAGAAGACTCAAGTAAGTAAACAAATGTTAAAATTGCAGTTGAGTCTTCAGTCATATAGTGATGTGGGATAATGATACAGTAACAATCATCTGAAATAATGATGGCTTTTTTATTTATATTCAAAGTTCAAAGTAAAATTTATTTTCAGAGTAAATACATGTCACCATATACAATCCTGATTTGCAGAGAACTACTTCAAAAGCTAAGAGACAATTTTAAATGAGGTTGGAGGCAACATCGGATGCACAGCAACTCTGGCAGGGTCTGCAAGACATTACTTTCTATAAAGCGAAGCACAATATGAATGGCAGCGATGCTTCACTGCCAGATGAACGCGACGCTTTCTATGCACGCTTTGAAAGGGAGAACACAACTACAGCTGTGAAGATCCATGCTGCACCTGATGACCTTGTGAGCTCCATTTCAGAGGCTAATGTTAGGCTGTCTTTAAAGAGAGTGAACCCTCGCAAGGCGGAAGGTCCTGATGGAGTACCTGGTAAGGCTCTGAAAACCTGTGCCTACCAACTAGCCGGAGTATTCATGGATATTTTCAACCTCTCACTGCTATGGGTGGAAGTTCTCACCTGTTTCAAAAAGGCAACAATTGTACCAGTGCCTAAGAAGAATAATGTGGTCTGCCTTAATGACTATCACCCAGTAGCACTCACATTGACAGCGATGAAATGCTTTGAGGGGTTGCTCATGACTAGTCTGAACTCCTGCTTCAGCAAGGACCTGGACCCATTGCAATTTGCCTATCGCCACAATAGGTCAATGGCAGATGCAATCTCAATGGCTCTTCACATGGCTTTAGACAACCTGGACAACACAAACACCTACGTCAGGATGCTGTTCATCGACTATAGCTCAGTATTTAATACCATCATTCCCACAATACTGATTGAGAAGTTACAGAACCTAGGCCTCTGTACCTCCCTCTGCAATTGGATCCTCAACTTTCTAACTGGAAGACCACAGTTTGTGCAGATCGGTGATAACATATTCTCCTTGCTGATGATCAACACTGGTGCACCTCGGGTGTGTGCTTAGCCCACTGATCTACTCTCTATATACACATGCCTGTGTGGCTAGGTATAGCTCAAATATCATTTATGAATTTGCTGATGATGCAACCATTGTTGGTAGAATTTCATGTGGTGATGAGAGGGCATACAGGAGTGAGATATGCCAACTATTGGAGTGATGTCTCAGCAACAACCTGGCATTCAACGTCAGCAAGTCAAAAGAGCTGATTGTGGACTTCAGGAAGGATAAGTCAAAGGAACACATATCAATCTTCATAGAGGGATCAGAAGTGGAGAGTGTGAGCAGCTTCAAGTTCCTGGGTGTCAAGATCTCTGAGGATCTAACCTGGTTGCAACATATCGATGCAGTTATAAAGAAGACAAGACAGCGGCTATACTTCATTAGGAGTTTGAAGAGATTTGGCATGTCAACAAATACACTCAAAAACTTCTAAAGATGTACCGTGGAGAGCATTCTGACAGGCTGTCTGGTATGGGGTGGGGGAGGCAGCTACTGCACAGGACCTTAAGATGCTGCAGAGGGTTGTAAATTTAGTCAGCTCCATCTTGGTACTAGCCTACAAAGTACCCAGGACATCTTCAGGGAGTGATGCCTCAGAAAGGCAGCGTCCATTATTAAGGACCTCCAGCACCCAGGGCATGCCTTTTCTCACTGTTACTATCAGGTAGGAGATACCTGAAAGCACACACTCAGTGATTCAGGAGCTGCTTCTTCCCCTCTGCTATCTGATTTCTAAATGGACATTGAACCCTTAGACACTATCTCACTTTTTTTAATCTTCACTATTACTGTTTATTGCACATTTTTAAATCTATTGAATATACATATACTGTAAATGATTTACTTATTATTACTTTTCTGTTATGTATTGCATTGAAGCATCGCTGCTAAGTTAACAAATTTCATGTCACATGCCAGTGATAATAAACCTGATCCTGATTCTGAGGTTTTTTTGCAGGCATGCTTAGCAAATCTGTAGAACAATAACTGTAAACATCAGGAACTACAAACTGTAAACAAACTGTGCAAATGCAGATGATAAATAAATAGCAATTAAATAGTGAGCATGAAATAACAAGATAAAAGAGTCCTTAAATGAGTGTAGTTATCCTCCTTTGTTCAAGAGCCCGATGGTTGAGGGGTAGTAACTGTACTTGAAGCTGGTGGTGAGAGTCCTGAGGCTCTTGTACCTTTATCAAAGTATATTTTTATATTACCATATTCAACCCTGAGATTCATTTTCTTGTGGAATTCAAGAACTATAACAGAATCAATGAAAGACTACATCCAACAGGACAGTAGCCAATGTGCAAAAGACAACAAACTGTAAAAATACAAAAAAAATAAGCAATACACATCAAGAACATGAGATAAAGAGTTCTTGAATTTGAGTCCATAGGTTGTAGGAATAGTTCAGTGATGGGGCGAGTGAAACTGAGTGGTTATCCCCTCTAGTTCAGGAGCCTGATGGTTAAGGGGTAGTAACTGGTGGTGTGGGTCCTGCGACTCCTGTACCTTCTTCCTGATGGCAGCCACGAGAAGAGAGCATGACCTGGGTTTTGGGGTTTCCTGTTGATCAATGCTGTTGTCTTGCAACAGCACTGCACTGTCTTGTGATCAGGCTAGGGTTAAAATGGGTAGGTTGCTGGGTGGCACAGGTCATTGGGCAGGAAGAGCCCATTCTGAGCCACATCTCTAATTAAATAAAATAAATAAATGAAAAACAAAATGCTATGTTTGGGGAAAGAGAAACAGTTGACCTTTTGGGTCAAAGAGCTTCATTAGATGAGTTCTGAGATGTTAACTTGTCTCTAAAATGAAATCGTTAAGAACTGGTCAACATGGAGTTACATATAAGCCAAAGTAGATATGGATGGCAGATTGTCATTCCAGAAGGAAGTAAGAGAACCAGATGGATTTTTACAATGATCTGCTAGTCTTGTGAGTTTAGTTACTGACACTTGTAGTTTTATTTTAATTCATAGTTGACAGGAATTTAAATTCTCAGCTGCTGTGATGGGATTCAAACTTGTACCTCCCGATCCAGTGGTCCAGAACTGAGGCTACAAGTCTTGAAAGTTAACTACTAAGCCAGTATGTGCTATGTCTTCACTCTGGCTGCCTGTCATTTCTGCTCTCCCTCCATTCTTTCCTGGCAGCGCCAATAAAGTAAACATTTATCAAGGTCCAGAGGTTGTAATGATTACAGGTATCATTATTGTGTTGATACTTTTCAGAATATAATTTGATTGTTGGCTGGAGGTTAAAACACATTGACGAAAATACATTTTTTCCTTTTCGGAACAAAATAGTCCTTAAACTTAATTCCTTGGTAAAATTCCTCCACTTCCATTTGTCAAAGTTCAGAGTAAATTTATTATCAAAGTATGTATGTGCTACCATATACTACCTTGAGATTCATTTTCTTGCAGGCATTCAGAGTTGAACAAAGAAGTACAATAGAATCAATGAAAAATTACACACAAGGGACTAAGAAATTGTGCAAATATATAAAGAAACACAAAGTAAATAAACAATACTGAGACTACGAGTTGTAGAATCCTTGAAAGTGAGTCCATAGGTTATGTTCAATAATTAGTTTAGTGTTGTGGTGAATGAAGTTATCCATACTGGTTCAGGAGCCTCATGGTTGAAGAATATCATCCTGAACCTGATGGTGTGGGTCCTAAGGCTTAGCAAGTCAGGCAGCATCTATAGAGGAAATAAACAGTCAATTTCAATTCTCTCCTACTTTAAGTGTCCAACCTGGTATTTAACTGTTGGTTTAACATGGCTTCAGTTATTTGAAATCAAGCTTACTGTAACTCTGGTATAACATGATCTCTGCATGACAGTTGAAAGTTTTTGTTATCCTGAAATGCCCCAATGAGATCTACTTCTCTGATAAATGTCCTTAACAACAGAATATCCAAAGTTGTTTTTTTTTTGTAAGATCATGTTTCCACTTAAAAAAATTCATTGAAAGTAGTTAGATGAATTAAGCTACAAGTTGACCTTGAGAGAAGACCTTGAACACAGCCTAGATATTCTGGAATTGTATTTGCATATAATTAAGTCAAGGATAAATGCAAGTTCTGCCTTGTAGATTATTATGATTCAAACCTACTCATGGATAAAATCCAAATAAAAATTCTAGGAATTCTAGGAATTTTTATTTAGGAGGAGTGAAGATGAGGAGTTAAGTTTAGCAATGGGAGGAGCTAAGATGGTGCCAGAGAGCAATTTCTTCAAGTTCATCTGAGAAACAGCTTAAATTCCCCTCTTCAATGTCTCTTCTTTCCTTTTTAAGGTGGCTGGGTCCTGTTGGGGTCTGTGACCTACAGCTTCACTCAAACTATGGTTCTTCATGGGGGTGGGTTCCCACTCTCGGAGCTTGCCAACTGGCCATTTTCAATGTCTCTAGGAGTGGCCTGGAAGATGTGCAGCTTTGGGTTGCGGCCTTGGACGGCATTGTGGATGACTCTATTCCATGTTGGTGTTGCCAACTGCAGCAACATAGGAGATTGGAATATAAAGACAGCAGCTGCAGCACTCAAGCGATCTCTCTGTCTCTTATTGGTGAAGAGTCTGCTGGCTCTTCAGTCGGGTGAACTCGAATAAGTGATGCTGCAGACTGTAACATCGAAACAGCAAATTATTGGTTTCACCCTTACCATGGCAAGAGTGAATCATCTCTGTCTCTTGCTGCTGAGAGAGAAGGAGAGCCTATGGCATGTGCTGGGTTATGGTCTACAGTTTTTGATGGACCCGGATCATGCTCTCTTTGGGATCTTTGCTATTGCTTGCATGGTGGGTGGTAGGGGGGTGTCTGATGACAAGTAGGGGGGAGAGTTGATGTTTTGATGCTACTTGTGTGTGGGAGGAGGAAGGTTTGATAATGCTGCACAATGGAGTGTAAACTAGAATTGCAGGGTGATGGGAGCCAGAGTGCAGAACACTCTGGAGAGGTCATGGAGGCAGATGTTGGTAAGACCTCAGACAAAGTAAGGAATCAAATGTTTGAGTATGATGCGACAAATTTGAAAAGCATAAATACAGGACTGAAGGTGTTGTATCTGAAAGCACATAGTATACAGAATAACTTGCAGAACAGTTGAAGGTTGGCAGATATGATGTTGTAGGCATCACGGAATCACGGCTGAAAGATTATAGCTTGGAGCTTAATGTCCAAGGATACGCATTGTATCGAAAGGATAGGCAGGAAGACAAAGGGGGCAGCGTTGCTCTGTTGGTAAACAATGAAATTAAATCACTAGAAAGAAGTGACATAGGGTTGGAAGGCGTTCAGTCATTGTGAATAGAGCTGAATTGCAAGAGTAAAAAGACCCACATGGGAGTTGTATACAGATCCCCAAACAGTAGTAAGGATGCTGCCTACAAATTACAATGCACTGTTGGAATTTCTGGAAGTAATTTGGAAGGCACAGGATATATACTTCCCTAAGAGGAAAAAGTAAAGGAAAGATGACACAACCATGGCTAAACAAGAAGTCAAAGCCAACATAAACGCCAAGTGCATATAATAGAGCAAAGCTTAGTGGGACGTTAGAGGGTTGAAAAGCTGTTACAAACCAACAGAAGGCAACTAAAAAAGCCATTAAGAAGGTGAAGTAGAAACGTAAGGTAGCCAATTAATATTAAAGAGGATACCAAAAGTTTCTTTAGATATATAAAGTGTAAAAGAGTGGATATTGGACCATTGGAAAATTATGTTGGAGAGGTAGCAATGGGAGTCAACAAAATGATGGATGAACTGATTAAGTATTTTGCATCAGTCTTCATCATGGAAGACACTAGCAGTATGACGGAAGTTCCAGGTGTTGGGCCATGAAGTGTGTGAAGTTACTATAACTAAAGAGAAGGTTCTTGGGAAACTGAGAGGTCTGAATTAGATAAGTCACCTGGACCAGGTAGTATACACCCCAGAGTTCTGAAAGAGGTGACTGAAGAAATTGAGGAGTCCTTAGTCATGATCTTTCAAGAATCACTAGATTCCAAAATGGTTCCAGAAGACTGGAAAAATGTAAATGTCATTCCATTCCTCTAAAACAGAGAAAGGCAGCTGAACGGAAACTATAGGCCAGTTAGTCTGACCCCAGTGTTTGGGAAGATGTTGGAGTCGATTATTAAGGATGAGGTCTCGATACTTGGAGGCACATGATAAAATAGGCTGTAGTCAGCATGGTTTCCTCAAGGGAAAATCTTGCCTGACAAATCTGTTGGAATTCTTTGAAGAAGTAACAAGCAGGATAGACAAAGGAGAATCGATTGCTGTTGTGTACTTGGATCTTCTGGATGATAGAATTGATGGCTGTGTTCAAAATTTGCAGACTGTTTGAAGATAGGTAGGGGGGGAAGGTAGTTTTTAGGAAATAGAGAATAGGAAATAGAGAAGCCAGAAATAGAGAAGGTGAATGGGCAGAGAAATGACAGATGGAATACAGTGTCAAGAAGTGTATGGTCATGCAGTTCTGTAGAAGAAGTGAAAAGGTTGACTATTTTCTAAAGGGAGAGAAAATACAAAACAAACAAATGCAAAGTGACTTGGGACTCCTTGTGCAGGATTCCCTAAAGGTTAATTTGCAGGTTGAGTCTGTGGTGAGGGAGGAAAATGCGATGTTAGCATTCATTTCAGGAGGACTAGAATATAAAAACAAGGATGTAATGTTGGGACTTTATAAAACACTGGTGAGGCCTCACTTGGAGGTTTGAGCCCTTTATCTTAAAATTAATGTGCTAAAACTGGAGAGGGTACAAAAGAGATTCACAGAAATGATTCTAGGATTGAATGGCTTATTATATGAAGAGCATCTGATGGCTCTGGGGTCTCTGCTCTCTGGAATTCAGAATGATGGGTGATCTCATTGAAACCTGTTGAATGGTGAAAGGCTTTGACAGAGTGGATGTGGAGAGGATGTTTCCTATGGTGGGAGAATCCAAGTTCAGAGGACACAGCCTCAAAATAGAAGGTTGTTCTTTCAGAACGGAGATTAGGAGGAATTTCTTTAGCTGGAGGGTAGTGAATCTGTGGAAGTCTTTGCCACAGGCAGCCTTGGAAGCCAAATATTCACGTATATTTAGGGCAGAATTTGATAGATTCATGATTGGTCAGGGCATAAAGGGATATGGAGAGAAGGCAGGAGATTGGGGCTGAGATGAAAATTGGATCAGCCATGATGAAATGATAGAGCTGACTCAATGGGCCAAAAGGCCTAATTCTGCTCCATTTCTTGTGGTCTTATGGGCATTTCGAATAATAATCAGTTAGTTAGGGGAGGGTTGAGGACTGATTAGATAACTTATATATTGAGGTGAAGATCAAGGCTATGATATGTGATGCATATTTTATATTAAAGTTCAAAGTAAATGTGTTATCAAAGTAGATAAATGTCATCATATTCAACCCTTAGATTCATTTTCTTGCAGGCATTCACAGTAAATAAAAGAAACACAATAGGGTCAATGAAAGACTGGCCCCGGCAGGATGGACAAGCAATCAATGTGCAAAAGGCAACAAATTGGGCAAATACAAAAATAAATAAAAACAAAGATACTATTACTGCTAATAATAAACAAACAAACAAGTAAGTAATAAATATCAAGACATGAGATAATGAGTAATTGAAAGTGAGTCCCTAGATTGTGGGGACAGTACAATGAAGGAGTGAGTGAAGTTATCCCCTCTGGCTCACGAGTCTGGTGGTTGAAGGGTAATAACTATTCCTGAATTGTTACTGACCATTTTAGAAACAATAATCAGTAATAAAAATATAAAGAGAAACTTGAAGATGTTTGAGTTAAAGGAAAGCCAGTGCATACTTGTTTAAGCAAATATTTGTCTAACCTGATTAACTTTTTTGATCAGGAATGTGATAAATGCTGTATATGATTTTTCAAAGAAAATTTGACAAGGTCCCATTTAGTAAGATAGTTATCAAGGATGAAACCCTTGGAATAAAAGTGACAGAGCCGGCATAGACAAAATATTACCTCAAGGACAGAGAGAAGAAAGTCATAGCAAGGAATAAAAATGAATGATAGTAATGTTCCCAAGGATCAGTGATTGAACACTGCTCTTCTGACATGAATTGAAGATTTGGATATGGTCTGTGAGTTTAAAGTTTGTAGATGCCCTCAAACCGAGAAACAGGAGATTAGTAAAGGTTTGTAGGGACATTTCTACAACATTTCAGAGGATCTATCTTTGGCTCAACACATTATTGCAATGATGAAAAAGGCTACTTCATTAGCAGTTTGAAGAGATTTGGTATATCACTATAGACTCTTACAAAATTCTATACATGTATGGTGGAGACCATTCTGATTGGATGCTTCACAGCCTGTATGGAGCCCCCAATGCACAGGACTAAAAGAAGCTGCAAAGGGCTATTGACTCGGCCAGCTCCATCACCGGCACAACTATCCCACTACCAACGGCATCTTCAAGAGATGGTGCCTCAAGAAGTTAGCATCCATCATTAAGGACCCTCACCATTGGGCACATGCCCCCTTCTCATTACAACCATCAGCAAGGAGGTACAGGAGCATGAAGACCCACACTCAATGATTTGGGACCAGCTTCTTCCCTTCTGAACAGTGCTTGAACACTACTGTTAATCCTTTTTTTCTCCCCCACTGTTACTGTGTAATTCACAGATTTTTATGTTTTTGAACTGTACTGCCACAAAACAACTATTTTCATATCATATCTCACAAATAATAAACCTGATTACAGCCTGATATGGAAACACCAATGCCCTTGAATGGAAATTCCTACAAAGAGTAGAACTTATGGCCCAATCCATCTCAAGTAAAGCCCTCCTCATCACTGAACACATCTACACAGAGTGCTGTCACAGGAAAGCAGCATCCATTATCAGGGACGCCCACCACTAAGTTCAGGAACAGTTATTATACCTCTACCATCACGTTCTTGAGCTAGTCTGGATAACTTCATTCAACTTCATTCACCCCTTCTCTGATCTGTTCTCACAACCTATGGACTCGCTAGAGGCAGGAAACATGTTGCCAATGTTGGGGGAGTCCAGAACCAAAGGCCACAGTTTAAGAATAAGGGGTAGGCCATTTAGAACAGAGCTGAGGAAAAACTTTTTCATCCAGAGAGTTGTGAATCTGTGGAATGCTCTGCCTCAGAAGGTAGTGGAAGCCAATTCTCTGGACACTTTGAGTTAGATAGACCTCTTAAAGATAGCAGAGTCAAGGGATATGGGGAGAAGGCAGGAACGGGGTACTGATTATGGATGATCAGCCACGATCACAGTGAATGGCGGTGCTGGCTTGAAGGGCCAAAAGGCCTACTCCTGTACCTATTGTCTATTGCCTCACTTTCAAGGACTCTCCATCTCCTGTTCTTGACTTTTATTGTTTATTTACTTATTATTTCTTCCTTTCATTTTTGCACAGTGTGTTGTCTTTTGTACATTTGTTTGTCCTGTTTGGTGCAGTCTTTTGTTGTCTCTATTATGTTTCTTGGATTTACTGTGAATGCCCATAAGAAAACGAAACTCAAGGTTGTGCATCATGACATATACTGTAGTTACTTTGATAATAAATTTACTTTGACCTTTGAACTTCTAGGGAATTATAGAAATATTTGGCATGATGGTTAGTAATGTTACTTATTTTACTGAGAAGTTGAACTTTTTTTTCCTTCAGATGGTTTGTGCTCTTATTCTAGAGCAGGGATTCCCAACCTTTTTAATGCTATGGAGTCCTATCATTAACTGAAGAGTTCATGGACCCCAGGTTGGAACCTCTACTCTAAAGTGTGACATTAGTTTCTGGATTCTCTTACTGAGAAAAGTTTGAACACCAAATAAGCGTGGCTTTTCCGTCAATGGCTGTTCATAGTTCTTACTTAACTTGAAGGGTATAAGTGCAGAACTTTCCATAAGAGAATATAGCTGCTCTTAAATATAAATAGAATTGTCTTAAACACTTACTTGGTCAGACAGCATCTGTAAAGATAATAAAAAAAATAGAAGGACCTGATTATAGCCTCTGTATTAGCTACTGCCATAATAGAGTGTGAGTCTCTGTGAACTGAGAGTACCAGGAGGTAATTATTATAGTTGTACTTAAATGGCTTGTATGATGGGATCTCACAACAGTTTTCAGGAGTAAGTAGCTTCCTCCCTTCTGCCATCAGATTTCTGAATGGTAAATGAACATTACCTCAGTACTTTTCCTCACTTCTTCGCTACTTTTTAAATTTATTTATATACAGTATTGTGCAAATGTTTTAGGCACATATATATAGGTAGGGTTCCTAAGACTTCTGCACGGTACTGTATTATCAACTTGGAGCAGAGAGCAGGTCTGTAAATCTTGCAAGGGCAAAGGATGTTGGAAATGACGAGGGTGGAGCGCTGCAGAGGGATAGGTGGCAAAGAAGAAGTGCCAATGGTGGGGAGTGACACAGGAGCAGACACATCCAACCCTGAGACACCAGGCAGAGTCATTTGCTTCCAAACAATTGATTTATTGATCATTACAGGATGTCTCTCTGGTGCTTCCTGCTCTCTCCACTCTCCCTTCCCCTTTTCCCACCCTCAGTCCACAGTAGAGACCCATATCAAATCAGTCTGATCATCACACACATATGATCCAAGATCTTTGCACAGTACTGTTTATAAAGTTACTTTGAACTTTGGGCCTTGGCATAAAATGTCAGCTCTTTATTCCTTTCCATAGATGCTGCCTGACCTGCTGAGTTCCTCCAGCATTTTGTGTGCATTACTGTTATTTCTATTGTCAGTTCCAGAATGTTTAGTGTTGATGTTATATTGCAGGTTTGGCAGACTTGGTTGTTTGTACTCATATTTAAGAATGCTCCTTTAAAAAGAAATCTTGGGTTACAAGAAAGCATACTGATGGATGGCAAGCAGTCTCTATTGACTCCTCCACTTCGTAACTATCCAATCAAAAGTGACAGAAAACAAATGGGCCATGACCCACACACACACCAGGAGGTAGGGTATCCTCCGGGCATTGCTGTATGTGAAATGACAGGAGTTATTTTGACACTGTTTCTGAGGGCTGTCATATGATCCTGCAAACACACAGCACAGTGTTATGCAGATTTTGAACAAACCAGCAACCCTGTCTTTCAGAGTCTGTATCAAATGTTTTCTACCAGCTCCTAAGCTTCTCACTGAACTCTGTCTGCTGCAGCTAAATTTCCTTTTGCGTGCAAATTTTGTTTTAGATATGTCTATTAAATGTTAAATACGAGTTCATTTCTTTGCTTTAATACTGCAACAACACTCCTTGTAAGGAATACTTGTGTGTGAAATATATTATAAAATAAATCCTTGCAGCAAAGGCTGGAGCCTTAATTAGTTGAAATACTTTTATTTTATTAAATATTGAAAGTCATTTTGAGTTATTTTTATTGATGCTCAAATTTATCCTGACATTTCCATTACTGTTTTTATTGTGTATATGCAATATTTCACTAAATTAGGAATGTGAATGTTGTATTGAATTGTACAGAAGATCCCAGTTGCATTTCTTGTCCACAATATAGTTACTTGATAATATGTGGGACTATAGCTAGGTTCTCTGGTTGGAGGCAGTGCTCTTATATTCCCAAAGAATGGGGAGATTTGGTATGTCTCCAAGGACTCTAGTAAATCTCTACAGATGTACTGAGGAGAGCATTCTAGCTGGTTGCATCACCATCTGGTATGGAGAGGCCGCTGCACAAAAAGCTGCATAGAGTTGCAAACTCAGCCATCTCCATCATAGGAACTACCCTTTCCAATATTGAGCATATCCTCAAATGGTGATGCTTCAAAAAATTTGGCATCCATCATTATGGACCCCCACTGCCCAGAACATCCCCTCCTCTCATTGCTACCATCAGGGAGGATGTACAAGAGCTGAAAACACACACTCGACATTTTAGGAACTGCTTCTCCCCCTCCACCATTAGATTTCTGGACAATAAACCAACCCATGAATGCTACCTCATTATTTTTGCTCTACACATTTAATACATTTTTAAAATATATATTTCTTATTGTAATTTATGGAATTTTTTAATGGATTGCACTGCTGCCACAAAACAACAAATTTCACGACATATATCAGTGATATTAAACCTGATTCTGATATCTAACCGGGCAATACTCTTGACTTTCCATCTTCACTATAAGAGTGAAAACCTGGGAATTTGCTGTCATGTAGAATGATAAAGACAGTTGGCAGAGAAATATTGAGGGTCAGCTGGATAAGCACATCTAATACTAAAAATAATAACTTATTTATAGAGCATTTTTCATACAAACGATGTAGTTCAAAGCACAAGCATAAATATAAAAGACAAAATGATGTTAGTTAAAAGTGAGTTTAAATATATCAGTTTTGAGCTGACGTTTAAAAGTGTCGACTGAGTCTGCATCCCTTATAGTTTTAGGTATTGAATTGCACAATTTAGAAGTACAGTTCAAAAAAAAAACTAACCTGCCAATTTTCTTTTGAGGGAGACTGTTTAGATTTATAAGATTGGTGGAGGAAGACCAGGGAGCTCGAGCAGGATTCCACAAGCATCCAATCCCTCCACCATCGACAGACAGTTGCAGCAGTGTGTACTACCTACAAGATGCACTGCAACAACTCACCGAAGTTCCTAAGGCAGTACCTTCCAGACCCATAACCAGTACCATCTAGAAGGATGAGAACAGCAGAACACCACCTCTTGGAAGTCCCCCTCCATCCTGACCTGGAAATGTATCACCGTTCCTTCATCGTCACTGGGTCAAAATCATAGAATTCCCTCCCTAACAGCACTGCGGGTGCACCTACACCTCAAGGACTACAGCGGTTCAAAAGGCAGCTCATCACCACCCTCTCAAGGGCAACTAGGGATGGGCAATAAATGCTGGTGATGCCCACATCCCATAAATAAATAAATAAATAAATAAACAAAAGAATAAATAAATTATAAAAACAAAAGCGATTCTGTGATGTACTCCATTCCCAGAGCATTAAGAGCTTTAATAAAAAGTGAGAACACTTTAAAATCAATTCCAAAAGATACGGGAAGTCAGCGCAGTGAAGTTTGGATGGTAGTGATATGCTCCTTTATCCTCATTTTAGTTCAAAGTCTAGCAGCAACATTCTGATCGAGTTGAAGTTTATCAATAAATTGCTTCGGAAGGCCGGTGAAAAGTGCATTTCACTAATCTAGTCCATTTTATATAAGGGTGTAAGTTTGCTTTTCAGCATGATTATGTAACAGAAATGAATGTACCTTTGCAGTATTTCTTAAGTGAAAGTGCCCTGGCCACTTTCTTTAAGTGGGATTTAAAATTCAAACCTGAATCAAAGATAATGTCCAAGCTTGTTACCTCTGATTTTGAGTCAAAGATATCAGAATCAGATTTAATATCACTGGCATATGTCGTGAAATGTTTTAACTTTATGGCATCAGTACAACGAAATACATGAATTAAGTTAAAACAAGTAGTGCAAAATAACAGAAATAAAGAAGTAGTGAGGTATTTTCATGGGGTCAGCGTCCATTTAGGAATTGGATGGCAGAGGTGAAATTATTGTTTCTGAATCACTTAGTGTGTGCCTTCAGGCTTCTGTACCTCCTTCCCAATGGTAATAGTGTGAAGAGGGCATGTCCTGGGCAGTGGGGATCCTTAGCGATGGACACAACCTTTTTCCTAAGGCACTGCTCCTGAAAATATCTTGGATACCACAAAGGCTGTTACCCATGGTAGAGCTGACTAATTTTACAAGTTTCTGCAATCCGCAACTTCTTTTAATCTTGTGCCATTGCTCACCCCGCCCTCACCCTGTACCAGACGGTGATGCAGCCAGTCAGAATGCTTTCCATGGTACATTTGTAGAAGTTTGAGTGTTTTATTTGACAAACCAAATCTCCTCAAACTCCTGATGCCACTGTCTTGCCTTCTTTATAGCTGCATCAGTCTGCTGAGTCCAGCTTAGATCTTCAGATATATTGACTCCCAGGAACTTGAAACTGCTCAACCTCTCCACTTCTGATCCCTCTTTGAGGATTGGTTTGTGTTCCCTCATCTTACCCTTCCTGAAGTCCAGAATCAGCTCTTCAATGTTTCTGATGCTGAGTGCAAGATTGTTGCTGTGTTAACTGGTGTATCTTGCTCCTGTACGCCCTTTCATCACCATCTGAAATTCTACCAACAATGGCTGTATCATCAGCAAATTTATAGACAACATTTGAATTATGCCTAGGCACACAGTCATGGGTGTAGAGAGAATAGAACAGTAGGCTAAGCATATATCCTTGCGGAGCGTCAGTGTTAATTATCAGCAAGGTGGAGGTGTTATTTACTACCCACACAGATTGTGGTCTTCCAGTTAGGAAGTCAAGGATCCAGTTGCTTTGGGAGGTACAGAGGCCAAGGTTCTGGAGTTTTTCCAATTAGCACTGTAGAATGATTGTGTTAAATACTAAACTATAGTCAATAGACAGCATCCTGGCAGAGGTATTTGCATTGTCCAGGCAATCCAAGGTTGCATGGAGAGCCGTTGATATTGCATCTACTGTAGACCTATAGTGGTGATATGGAGATAATGTTAGATTATTTCAGATGAAATGAACTGTGTTGAGATCATGGCTTGAATGTTGAGATACTGTTTCAGTACTCACAATTAAACTTGAACACAGAGTGTTGGTAAATAATTCAGGCCATGACTTATACTGGAGGCCAACATAAGAAAATCCTTCAGGAGGTGAACAGAACGCATCCAATTCATTTGGGGAACCTGACCAAGCACTGAAGGCCTGCGCTGATCAACTGGCTGAAGTGTACACTGACATCCTTAACCTCTTTGGCAAAGATTGCTTTGGCAATCTGAGGTACCCACCTGCTTCAAGGATGCTTCAGTTATACCGGTGCCTCAGAAGAACATGGTAACCTGCCTTAAAGACTGTCGTCCTGTAGCAATTACATCTACTGCGATGAAGTGTTTTGAGAGGTTAGTATAATGCCCTGGTTAAGATTTTCTACTGCTATGCTGTAGGTATTTCATTTTAACAGTTCTGTAAAAACAGTCTGTTCTGCTTTCAGTATGTTTGGGTTTGAGCTAAAGATAAGGATTTGTGATGTTCATGCTTAGGAACGTAGTGTCATCCAATCAGGGTGGTAGAATTGGGAGATGGGTCTAGAGAATGCTGGGCAGACAGATTTTTGTGTAAGATTTAAGGTCTTTTTGGCAGGAGCTGGGAAAAGACGGGAGGAGAGATGGCTGAGGATGCCATCCCTGTTGCACAAGGTGTTTTGTGCAAATGAATGGCTTCAAGGAGGAAGGAGCAATACTTCCATGGGGAATCTCGTTTGTTTGAGATGGATTTTGAGGAATATTCGGAGGTGGTGTGCGGTTTCTAGAGACAGCTGCTAAAAAGGGGTTTCATTAGTGATGCAACATATCAACTCCAGGCTGAGAAGCTACTTAGAACCTCACCAATTTGCCTGTTGACACAACAGGTTCACAGCAGATGTCATTTCATTGTCTCTTCACTCAACTCTGGAACACCTCTACAGCAAAGAGGCATACATCAAGATGCTCTTTGTTGACTACAGCTCGGCATTCAATACTTTTATCCCCTCAAAACTAAATGAACTCCAAGACCTTGGCCTCAGTATGACCTTGTGTAACTGGATCCTTAATTTCCTTACTTGCCTACCCCAGTCAGTTTGGATTGGCAATAACATCTCCTCCACAATCTCCATCAAGGCTATATACATAGCCTCCTGCTCTTCTCACTTTACTTTAATGATTGTGTGGCTAAGCACAGCTCCAATGCCATATTTAATTTTGCTGATGAAACACTGTCAGGCTGGATCAAAGGTGGTGATGAATCAGCATATAGGAGGGGGATTGAAAATCTGGCTGAGTGGTGCCACAACAACAACCTCTCACCCAATGTCAGCAAGACCAAGGAGATTGTTATTGACTTAAGGAGGAGGAGACCAGAGGTCTATGCGGCAGTCCACATTGGGGATCTGAGGTGAGAAGGTCAGTAACTCTAAATTCCTCAGTCTTATCATTTCAGAGGATCTGTCCAGGGCCCAGCACATAAGTGCAATTACAAAGAAAGCATAGCAGTACCTCGACTTCCTTAAAAGTTGCAAAGATTCAGGAAGACAACTAAAACTTTGGCAAACTTTATAGATATGTGGTAGAGTGTATATTGATTGGTTGCATCATAGCCTGGTATAGAAACACCAATGCCCTTGACCAGAAAATCTAACAAAAAGTAGTGAATATAGCTCAATCCATCATGGGTAAAGCCCTCCCCAGTATTGAGCACATCTACATGGAGTGCTGTCTCAGGAAAGCAGCATCCATTATCAAGGATTACCCTCCCACCACCACCCACAACTACCCAGGCCTTACTCTCTACTCAATACTGGCATCAGCAAGAAGGTTCGGGAGCCCCAGGACCTACCCCACCAGGTTCAGGAACAGTTATAACAGTTATTACCCCTCAGCCATCAGGCTCTTGAACCAAACGGGATACTTCACCCGCCCCATCACTGAACTGTTCCCACAAACTATGGAATCACATACAAGGACTCTTCATCTCATGTTCTTGATATTTATTGTTTATTTATTTATTATTATCTTTTCTTCTCTTCTGCATCTACACAGTTTGTTGACTTTTGCACATTAGATGTTTATCCGTCCTGTTGGGTGCAGTCATTCATTGATTCTATCGTGTTTCTTGGATTTACTGTGAATGCCCACAAGAAAATGAATCTCAGGGCTGTGTTTCATGACATACATCAACTTCAATAATAAATTAACTTTGAACTTGCAGGAAATCCTGGAAATATTCAAAATAATGGATAGCAGCAGTGGAAAGGAAGAGAGAGAGTTATAATTTAAGGTCAGTGACTCTTCATCAAGATTGAATTTTGGTTTTTCTCTATCTCCCTTTGTAAGCTGGGTATGTTCTCCTTCTTTACAACCTGACCAGAGTTTTCATGTTTGCTGGAATGCTATCTGAATTTACAAAGTAAATATGAATAAGCTTCCATTGATTCCATAGCCAGGATCCCATCCGTTAGGGCTCCGGCTTGCATTGCTGTTAACTAATGAGTCCGTGAAGTGCCCTGAAGTACTGCAGACCCACCCGGCTCAACCATTACATACTCATCTGCTAAGCAGAATGTTTCCTTAGTGAGCAGCATAAATCTCCTTGATCTGGTTGTCCACATAACTCCAGCGCACTGATTGTTTCATTTTCTGCTCTTTTGCTTCCTTAAGGAGGCCCTAAGTGTCATTTCCCTTGTGAGTCAGGAGTAGGGACTTGTGAACTCAGGTAGCATCTGAAATGAAAGCAATGCTTCCACTGTTCAGACCAGCTCAGCCTTATAAAAACTACTTTTAAAAGCATATTTTCTCTGCAGGTTGATCCATCAGGCATGAAAAGGAGAGTGTAGCAACTTCTCTCAACTCAAAAGTTTTGGGCGCCTTATCTAAGAAATGTTGTGCTGACATTGGAGAGGTTTCAAAAGAGGTTCACAGAAATGATTCTGGGATGGAAAGCACAAAGATGAGTAAATCTGCCGACGTTGGAAATCCAAGCAACTCACACGAAAGCTGGTCGATCTCAGCAGGCCATGCATCATCTATGGAAAAGAGTATAGTCGACGTTTTGGGCTGAGACCCTTCAGCTGGAGTCCTGCTGAGGGGTCTTGGCCTGGAACATCGACTGTACTCTTTTCCATAGATGCTGCTCTGGGATTGATTGTCATATGAGGAATGTTTGATGGCTTTGGCAACCTCATTGAAACCTATTGAATGGTGAAAGGCTTTGATAGAGTGGATGTAGAGAGGACATTTCCTATGGTGGGGGAGTCTAAAACCAGAGGTCCCATCTTCAGTATAGAGGGGTGTCCTATTTAGAATGGAGATAAGGAGGAATTTCTTTAGCCAGGGAGTGGTAAATCTGTGGAATTCATTGCCACAGGCAGCTGAGGAGGTGAAGTCATTGGGTGTATTTAAGGCAGAGGTTGATAAATTCTTGATTAGTCAGGGCATGGAGGGATATGGGGAGAAGGCAGGAAATTGGGGCTGAGAGGAATGCATTGATGAAATGGCAGAGCAGACACGATGGGCCAAATGGCATAATTCTGCTCTTATATCTTATAGACTTGCGTTCTTAAAAGTGAAGGGAGAAATGTTTGTTAAAACAGCAAGTACTTTGTGAAATAATGTCAGGACACTGGAGCAGGGATCCATTCGCAGACCTGGTACTGTGCACACAGTGATATTAATTGAGTAACAAGTCACGAGGTGCAAACAAAGTCAGCGTCAAAGTTCAGGCAGAGATCAAAACATCCAGAGAAATCCAGTGACCAGAATCAGGAAACAGGTAGAGTCAATATTTGGATGGCCAGAGTACAGATACGAATGCTAAAAAGGCTCAGGAAAATTCACTGACACAATCTGGCAACAAACAGGTGGAAACACAGGACTGAAATACACAGCAATAAACAAAGAGGCAGATGACAGGTGGAGCACAATGAGACAGAAGTGGCAGCAAAACAGGTAATAATGAGAAACAGGTGAGAGGCGGAGTACTCAGAAATACAGGGGCCAGAGTAGAGCAGGAGTGGGGACAGGAGCACATGGGGCATGAAAACAAACAATAGTACATGGCAATACAAAACCACAGACTGACGGCTAGGGGGTAAACACAGAAAAAGACAAAGTTCAACTGGAGGTACTGGCAAATAAACACAAATCTTTAAACGAAATCCATGTCAGGATGAGTTGCGTCAGTAAAACCATAGTAATCTGCACTGCCATTCAATCATGGCTGATTTATTTCCCCTCTCAACTCCATTCTCCTGCGTTCTCTCCGTAATATTTGACGCCCGTACTAATCAGTCTCTGCTTTAAGCATACCTAGTGACTTGGCCTCCACAGTCGTCTGTGGCAATGGAGTTTCTCCTGCATTTTATGTGTTGTTCTGGAATCCAGCATCTGCAGATTCTCTTATGTTACTGAATGAGGGTGGAGTGAGTGATCAGCATCTTTAGATACTATAAAATATCTGAGCTGCATATTCAGTATTTAGAAAGGGCAATACATATATTGATACAGTTTGAGGTAGCAGCATTCTACAATAATCCAAGTGAGCAGTGTGTAGCTCACATAACGATAGATTCAGTTAATAACCGTTAAGTGGGGGAGTGCCATTGCAGGATAAATATATTTGTTACACATTTATGCTACTTAACATTAAATGCACAAGTGTAAAATTATTTTTTAAATCTGTTTTGCATGTTTATCCAGCAGTATAATTTTCTCATCAGTGAACCCCATTTGCTTGGCAAGTTGCTGGTGTAAACACTCCCTCTAAATTAATAGAGAGAGTCATGAAACAAGGCATGAATGTGCCCATTACTCAGAATGCTACTTGCATTTCTGATATTTAACATTTTACCAGTCCACATTGTCCTTCAGTTTCAGAAGTTGGTTCCAATACACGTTTTTTAAAGCACTAATTGCACTTACTTTCCGTTTCATTTGGATGATGTCCCATTTCTCTCCTTCCCCACCTGCAGGGAATGAACTGACAGTACAACCTGTTCGGGGTGAAGGAGCAGCTTCACAGAACATTACCTTGGTGTGTCTCCATTTACCCGGACAGAGATCAGATTATTGGAAATCTTCTCATATGTGATACCTTTCAAAACTGGCCTTGAGTTAGCAATGTGTAGCTGATTTGTTCTGGTAACAGACCTGTAGCGTGTGATGTGGAAAGAGGCAGCTTTCTTTTCTGTAATCAAAATGGCCTAGAAATTCTGGTGCATCCAAATGCACCAATGATGTTCATTGTCATAGATTAGGCTGGGCAGAGTAAGTGATGGTAAACACAAGAAAGTCTGTGGATGCTGGAAATCCAGAGCAACACACACAAAATGCTGGAGGAACTCTGTAGGTCAGGCAGCATCTATGGAAATGAATGGATAGTTGTTTCAGGCCAAGACCCTTCTGTATTCATCTCCGTAGATGTTGTGTGACTGACCTGCTGAGTTCCTCCAGCATTTTGTGTGTGTTGCTGCTGAGTAAGCGATGGCTTGTTAATGGTTCAGAGGAGGTTTGAAGCCAGATCTGAGTTGGGGGTGGATGGGGTGTCTCTTGGTTTAATAATTGAGCATAATGGGGTTGAGAGGGAAAATAAATCTGCCATGATTGAATGGCGGAGCAGACCCAATGGATTGAATGGCAGAGCACACTCAAAGGGCCAAATGGCCTAATTTTGCTCCTATAACTTGTAGCATTGTGATTTGAGGTGATGGTGGTTTATGAGGAAGGATGTGTTGGAAATCAGGCCTCATGAGGGCAAGCCACTGGTTTGAGGACCATGCCAGTGGGAAAGAAAATGCAATGTAGCATAGTGGCTAGCGTGACACTATTACACGTCAGTGCATTCTGGAGCTTGGAGTTTAATTCTGGTGCCGTTCTGTAAGGAGTCTCTCTACGTCCTCCCCGTGAAAGGCAAAAGGGTTTTCTTTGTGTCTTCCGGTTTCTCCTGCAGTCCAAAGATGTACTGGGTAGGTTAATTGATCATTGTAAATTGTCCCAGAAGGGCGTACTTTGAGCTGTATCACTAAAGTAGTAAAATAAATTAATAATCTACGGTCCTTGGACAACTCAATCAGTATGAATATTCTGGTGGGTTGAATGGCAAACGCTGTCAGACTTATATGTGTCCAGGACAAAGAAGTAGGCAGGGAAAATCATTGCAGACACTATTCACCCTGCAAACTGCCTTTTCCAAAAGCTCCCTTCTGAAGAGCACCAGAGGGATATTAAAACAAAAACTTCACATCATCTTAAAAGTTTCTTCCTTCAGGCTGTTAATCTGATCAACCATTCCAGTTAGTCCCCCACAACTTCCTATATCTATTACCCTTATTACTGTACTGCAATGTAGACAGCTTAAATGACATTTTATAATGCTGTTTACATTGTAAGTATATTTTGGCATTTATGCAAAGTTTATTCCATATCTGTACTTTAACCTCTATATTTTTACTTCGCTCATTGTTTTTGTTCATTGTTTTGAACTGGTTCCATGGCTCATCTTTGTTTCGTGGCTGTCTGTGAAGAAGATGAACCTCATGGGTGTATACTGTATGCATACTTTGATAATAAATGTATTTTGAATTGAATTCTTAAAATTATTTATAATTGTTGAATGATGTTGCTTTTTGTTGCATGTCAAGCCCTTCCCAACACACCACTGCAAATTCTTTGTTCATGAAAATATATATGGCAAATAAAGTTGATCCTAATGCTTGCTTGCTATGACAAGCCTAATTTGGTCAAATCCTCCAGCCTTTTTCTAATTACTGTATCTTTTACAGAGCACTTGTGATTAATAACACTGATGATAAAGGTTTTACTTTCTGAATACATTCTGGTATATTTTATGGATTTTGAGCTGCTGATCAAGAAAATCATGATACTTCCTTATCATGCACCTTTTTTTTAATCACCTATATTTGTTACAGTTTTTCAATTCATAATTCATATCAGAATAATTGATACCAAGAGTAAGGAAGGCATTTTTGTTGGCCCACAAATCAAACAGGTCATCAATGACAGGTAATTTGAAGAACTTCAAATGGGACTGGAGAAAATCACATGGAAGGCATTCAAGGGTGTTATTGAAAGTTTTCTTGGCAACTACAGAGCACCAAACTACGTGCAGCTCGTTGACAGCATGCTTCAGGCACACACAACCATGAAGTGCAACATGTCACTGAAGATTCATTTTCTGCATTCCCACTTAGACTTCTCCCCTGAAGATCTTGGAGCTGTCAGTGACAAGCACAGTGAAAGGTTCCACTAGGACATTGCCATCATGGAGAAACAGTATCAGGGCAACTGGAATCCATCAATGCTGGCTGATTATTGTTGGACACAGAAGCAAGAAGCCTCAGACACTGAGTACAAATTAAAATCATCAACAAAACATTTTTAGCTTAGTTGAACTATTGCAAAGTGTCAGCACCATTATGCAATTAAATGCATTATTTTCAATAAAGGTTGATTTCTTGTTTCTCAAAATTCCTACATGATACAAGTAGTTGAAATTATATTTGTTTTCAGTTCAAGTAGTCTATCATAAACAAAAAAAAGTTCAGAGGAAAGCAACACCTTTGAAAATAAATTGTTGGCCAGTGCAGTAGAGCCTCTCCAATTGACAGCATTACAAAATAAGTGTATTACATAGTATTTACAAAATGATTTGACAGGGGTGATATACATGTGAGAAATAAAGCTAATCTTTAAAATCTTGTCTGTTGCTTTGGGTCAGGGGTTCCCAACCTGAGGTCCATGGACCACTTGGTTAACTATAAGGCTCCATGGCATGAAAAAGGTTGGGAACTCCTGCTCTGGATTCTAGTACCTGCAATCACTTGTGTCTTCTTCTATGCAGTGATGGCTTTATGATCAGCCAACTTTCAGCTGTTTGTAGGTGTGAAATTATTAATAATTTATAATAATAATAAAGGGTTAATAAGATTATTAAGGGATTGGACTCACTGGAGGCAGGAAGCATGTTCCCGCTGTTGGGTGAGTCCAGAACTGGAGGCCACAGTTTAAGAATAAGGGGTAGGCCATTTAGAACAGAGATGCAGAAAAACTTTTTCACCCAGAGAGTGGTGGAATATGTGGAATGCTCTGCCCCAGAAGGCAGTGGAGGCTAAGTCTCTGGATGCATTCAAGAGAGAGTTAGATAGAGCTCTTATAGATAGCGGGGTCAAGTGATATGGGGAGAGGGCAGGAACAGGGTACTGATTGTGTATACCGTGATCACAGTGAATGGCAGTGCTGGCTAGAAGGACTGAATGGCCTACTCCTGCACCTACTGTCTATTGTCTATTGAAATGCGTGTGTATTGTACATCTTAGAATTGCAGCATGGAAGGAGACATTTGGCCCATCATATCTACTGAACACTTTTCTTTTTATCCTTTAAGTAATTAAAATCATCTTTGAGTGTTATACTGAATCACTTCCCAGTACTGTACTTAAATCTTCCATTTGCTATTTTCCCTATTTGCACATGTCAGATTGTAGCCATTAAAAAATTATTTTCACCATACTGCCTCTGATTCTTCTGACAATCTCTTACTTCTGTGACCTTTGGTCCTTGGTTCTTCCTCCAATAGGAACAGTACCCCTTTCGTTCCTTTGTCCCTACCCTTCTTGATTTTAAATATACTCAGTGGCCACTTTGTTATGTACCTCCTGTACCTAATAAACTGGTCACTGAGTGTATGTTTGTGGCCTTCTACAGCTGTAGGCCATCCACTTCAAAGTTCAACATGTGCATTCAGAGATTCTTCACACCGCTGTTGTAACGTAAGTTATTTGACTTGAACCAGTCTGGCCATTCTCCTTTGACCTCCTCTCCCGGTGTTTTGCCCACAGAACTGCTGCTCACTGGATCTTTTTTTCTTGATTTTCCTTCATTCTTTGTAAACTCAAGTGTGAAAATGCCAGGAGATCAGCAGTTTCTGAGATTCCCAAACAAGCCTGTCTGGCACCAACAATTATTCCAC
The DNA here is from genome assembly GCF_030144855.1 of Hypanus sabinus. Taxonomy (NCBI): domain Eukaryota; kingdom Metazoa; phylum Chordata; class Chondrichthyes; order Myliobatiformes; family Dasyatidae; genus Hypanus; species Hypanus sabinus. Next base: position 10,760,692 of record NC_082706.1, read on the forward strand.
AGTCAAAGTCACTTAGATCACATTTCTTCCCCAGTCTGATCATTGGTCTGAACAATAATTGAACCCCTTGACCATGTCTGCATGCTCTTATGCATTGAGTTGCTGCCATACTATTGGCTGATTAGGTATTTGTGTTAACAAGCAAGTATATAGGTGTACCTAATGAAGTGACTACTGACAGATGTCCTTGCATACTCTTCTGCTCTAAGAAGAACAAACCCAGGTTCCCCATTCTATCCACATCACTAAATTGCAGTGCCTATAACAAGCTAGTGTTTCATAAATATTCATCATGGCTTCCTTAGTGAAAGTGGCATCCATCTTTAAGGACTCCCATTAAAGACCTAGTCTGGTCTCATTACTCCCATCAGGGAAGAGATACAGGAGCCTGAAGGCACACACTCAATGTTTTAAGAACAGCTTCTTCCCCTCCATCATCAGATTTCTGAATGAACAAAGAACCAACCCATGAATACTACCTCAATATTTTTGCTCTTTTATTTAGGGCAGTAATGAAGGTCCTCCATCTCTGTCTGTCCTTGACCATCTTCTCTATTGTGCCCTAGGTTCCTCATTTATGCCTCTATGGTACAGCACCAAGTTGTCTTTGGTCTCTCGTGTTTCTTCCGCCCTTCAATAAAGTGCTGCCTTGTCATCTTCTCATCAGGTTCCCACTCCATCTCCAATGTTTCCTCATGATGATTGTGCATGTCGTCTTGATGACACTGAAGGGGTGGGAAGTGGTTGGACATTTTTCTTGGCCAGAAAATACAGAGGATCTTCTAGAGGCGTATGGTGTGGAATGCCGATAGCTTGGCAAGGTCTCTCTCTGTACTATGCCAGCATTCTGACCCGTACAAGAGAGTGGACAGAACACAGCTTTACTTGGTTGATCCCCGTGTCTTGCTCATGGATCTGAAGAAGTTACTTGCTTTGCTGAGTCTGCGTGACGAGCAGTAAGTATTTTTGCTCTCTTTTTTTATACTGTGTATATATTTCTTAATGTAATTTATAGTACTTTTTATGTATTGTACTGTACCGCTGCCACAAAACAACAAATTTCACAACATATGTCAATAAACTGGATTCTGATTCTGTCATACTATAGATTCTTACCTTCTATCTTATCTTTCACTTATAATTTTGTATACTTCCAATAATATTTGGTCCATTGAATGTTCCTGTGTACTGCAGGTGGTTAAGGCCTGAAGTTCTGATTCTAACCTTGTTTATAAAGTGTGGAATTCCATACACTAATTTTAGCTGACTTATTTTAGGAATTTTTAAATGAAAGAATAGCTTGCAATGGCATAGACTAGTTGCTTCGAATGGCATAATTCCATATTACATAATTTATTGAGGCAAGTAACTTAGCTACAATCATCCCTGATGCTGAATTTCTAAAGGTGATGCAGCCTTGGACTGAGCTGGAGTCAGTCTCAAGCTCTTCTTATAAAAGATCTGCTTTGTAGAATCACTTCATTAATAGTTTTTACAGTGCGACCAGCCAGCGTGACATAAAAACCCTGCAAAAAGTAAGTGCCGCTGTGCATACTGGATGGCTTTTCGGTGATTGTTCACTTCATTCGCCTAATCATTACTTTGTGCAGTGAGGAAGAACATGCAAACTGCTGACCAAAGTTTTAAATCCCTTTTTTAAGAGTTTCTTGCTGTCTCCTTTTGAGTGTCTCTAAGCTAATCTTTGAATAAGAGAGAGCCAAGTGGAGCCTGAAGTGGCACTCCTGCCGGGTTAATAGGGGGCTAATGAAGTTTGGGTTGCTCTGTTTGTTTTCTTAATGAGTCTAACACAGAAACAAAAGTTACAATGAAGCATATTTTAAGAAGCAGCGTTGGAGAGCTGGTCCCCTGTTGTGATTGCAGTTGCCAGTTTTACATCACTAACTATAAAAGATGTTTTGAATTCTTTTATCAGTGAAATGATCTTTAACGTTCAAGATGCTATATTCAAGATTGTTTTTCATGTCATTTCCAGTAAATGAGTGTAAAGGAGAATGAAATAATTGTTACTCCAGATGTGAAGCAGCACATACAAAAACAAACTAAGATAAATAACACAATAATTAAAAACGACAATAAATGCAAATACATAAGATAGCTTCTGTACATAGATGATTATATGTCTATAAAGTGACGCTAAGCATATGAGTGTCTGTACGTAGGTGACTCTGACAAGAAATGATAAAGTAGTGGTCGTGGCGTGGTTTAGCAGGAGGAGGTGTTGATCATACTTACTGTTTGGGGAAAGTAACTGATTGAATATCATCTGTTCCCTATCAAAAATCTGCTATCTATATGACTGTAATAATGTGTAGGATTTTAAAACCCAAATAATTACTGAAAGCTTTGATATTTTTTCATCCAACGATGAGCTTGTAAATTAAAATGTGTTGTGCAACAAAGAGAATGAAAGAATAGTGTGTCTTGTATTCTGAAGCTTTGTACATTAAATGAATTATATTGCCCAACTGAATGGCACATATAAGCACAGCAGCAGTTTTACACGCAGTCAGTTACCAGTTAATTAGTATTTCCAAATTGTTGATTTAGGGAAGAATGGTGGCTAAGGTCCCAGGAGAATTTTTTTTTTAACCAAACATAGAGTATTTAATGTGAATAGAAACCTAAAAACATAGAAGATAGGTGCAGGAAATTTTGGCCATAGAAAATTTGGCCCTTCGAGGCTGTACCACCATTCAGTATGATCATGGCTGATCATCCAATTCAAAACCCTGTACCCGCTTTCTCTCCATACCCACTGATCCCTTTGGCCACAAGGGCCATATCTAACTTCCTCTTAAATATAGCCAATGAACCGGCCTCAACTGTTTCCTATGGCAGAGAATTCCACAGATTCACCACTCTCTGTGTGAAGAAGTTTTTCCTCATCTCGGTCCTAAAAGGCTTCCCCATTATCCTTAAACTGTGACCCCTCGTTCTTGACTTCCCCAACATCAGAAACAATCTTCCTGCATCTAGCCTGTCCAATCCCTTTAGAATTTTATACGTTTCAATAAGATCCCCCCCTCAATCTTCTAAATCCAGTGAGTATCAGCCTAGTCGATCCAGTCTTTGTTCATATGAAAGTCCTGCCATCCCAGGAATCAATCTGGTGAACCTTCTTTGTACTCCCTCTATGGCAAGAATGTCTTTCCTCAGATTAGGGGACCAAAACTGCACACAATACTCTAGGTGCGGTCTCACCAAGGCCTTGTACAACTGCAGTTGAACCTCCCTGCTCCTGTACTCAAATCCTTTTGCTATGAATAAATATGTAATGTGGGAAAAGGAGGTGGGATAGCCTTGAAAATAAAGGATGAAGTAAAGAAAGTAGGGGGAGGGGGGAAGGAGCTTAGTCGGGTGATAGTATTGGTGTACAAAATGTGAAAGGGCTGACATTGTATAATTCCCTCGGGGAAATAAAGATAAGTTTAAATGGTTTGGCATGGACTGGGTGGGGCTTGTGTGCCTCAATGATCCAGAGTGTTACGTTAGCTGCAGTCAGGACCTTGTGCTTTGACTCTTAGTAGGGTCATTCATGCCAAACAGGTCAAAGGGTAGAGGCTAGACTAAGAATGGTCCACTGGTCCTCCAGCTTCAGCTCAGGGCTAACAACCCTGACAGGTAAAACAAAATTTCATTTCATTGCTGTCCTAAATGCCAATGGTTTAACAGGCATTAGATGATGATATGACTCTAAAACAGTGGTCATGTGGGGGCTAACTACAGCAATCAGAGATGGAACTATAGAAAGATGAAATCATAGGAATCTTAAAAGAGAAACTATTAGATCCTTAGCTACATATACAATCTACATTCATAATTGTGTTGAGAGGACTGTTGAATTAATCCATTCTGATATTGATCCAAAGTTGAGCAGGAAGTTAAGCTGTGAAGAGAACATAAATGGCTGCTTGGTCAAGGAAGCGTTGTGAGAAAAGTAATGTGGGAAGATGTGAAGCTCTGCTTTGACATGGAGAATTGGAATCAGGTTCATTATCACTGACACTTGTTGTGAAATTAGTTGCAGCAGCAGTACAGTGCAAGATGTGAGAATTGCTATAGATCACAAAAAAGAATAAGTAGTATATAAGAGGAATAATGAGATAGTGCTCATGGACTGTTGAGAATTCTGAGGGAACAGCTGAATAATTTTAGCCGATAATCTCAGAATTGGGCAGGTCATAAGTATCAGCAAAGTGTGACCAAGAAATAAATAAGGAGGGAAAAAAGTGCATGAAAAGAAACAATCAAAATATATATAACCGGATTACGAGAGATTGTACATGTGGAAAGGAAGAGATTTCTAAAAGTAAACTGGGGTTCCATAGAATCAAAGTCAGAAGAAATCACAGAAGCAATTTGGGAAAAGGTAAATATTTTAAACAAATGCCTACTTTCAGAATAGAGGTTACAACACACAATTGAGGTGGACTGAAGAGTACATCGACAGAGGAAGTAGTGATTATTAGTTTAAAAATTAGTCACTGGTAAACTGGATTTGATGACAAACTCACTTGGGTTTTAAGAGAGGCAGCTGCAGACACAGCGTCCGGGCATTGGATTTTATCTTCTTGATTTTATTAAATTCTAGATGAAATGCAACTTTGTACTTCCATCACAGGCAAAGTCACTGAGCTCATCTATGAAGAGTGCTGCCACTAGAAAGCAGCATCCACCATTCAAAGACTCTCACCATCCAGGTCATGCTCTCTTCTCACTGCTGCCATTGGGCAGATGGTACAAGGACCTTAGGTCCCACACCACCAGGTTCAGGCACAGTTATTACCCTACAACCAGCAGACTCCTGAACCAGCGTGGTCAACTGCACTCATCTCAACACTGAACTAATTCCACAACTGATAGACTCACCTTCAAGGACTCTACAACTCATGCTTTTGATATAATTAATTAATTAATTGCTATAAAAATTTGTTTATTTTTTATATTTGCAGTGTTTGTCTTCTTTTGCACATTAGTTATTTGTCAGGTTTGTGTATAATTTTTCATTGATTCTATTGTATTTCTTTGTTCTACTGTAAACACCTGCAAGAAAATGAATCTCAGGTTAGTATATGGTGACGCATACATAATTTGATAATAAATTTACGTTGAACTTGGAATAAGAAAGAAGAGAGTGACAGAATATAAGGAAAATACACATTTTTGCAAAAAGCAAAAAAGCAAAAGAAAAGCTAAAATGTATCACTAAAGTTGTTGTATCAGACCCTTTGGAAAACTACAGAAGGTTAGCCTGGGCAATAAAAAGAAAATCATCTCGGAAAAAATCTACAGAAGGGTTTTTAGAATGCAGCTAGTGGAGTAGATAAGGGCTCGATAAAAAGGAACCAGTGAGTGCAGATCATTTTAGATTTTTAGGAAGAATTTGATAAGTTGTCATAGCAAAAACACTTTATTGTATTTTTGTCAATATATTAGCATGTCTTTAGGATTAACTAATGAAAGGACTCAGAAGCATGAAATCATTTACATTATTGTGAAGAGTGGAGATGCGGAATAAATTTTTAGATGAGATAAGTGCTGGTATTCAGAAGGATTTGCGTGTCCGTGTTGCTTTGCAAACACAGGAAATAATTAAGAAGGTAAATGTTGTGTAAGCCATCATTTAGGGAGTTAGGGAGTTGGAATACTAGTCTGAGGAGATTTTGCTGCGGTTATGTAAGACTTTGGTGAGATCATACCTTAATGCTTTGTATGTGTTTGTTATTCCTGTCTGAAAAGGGATAGAATTACCCTTCGAAGTGATGAAGACAATTTACTGGATTGAATGCTGGGGTGTGAAGGCTATTTATGAGGAGAGGTTGGAAGGATTATCTTGTATTTTCTTGAGTCTAAAAAAATGACTACCGAACTAACGAATTGAATTATATCTTGTCTTCTTGGGTTGAAAAATTGGCGGGGGAGTCCAGGAGTAGGAGTAATGGTGTCATAATAAAGGGTTGACCATATATAATTGAGATTGAGATATAAACAAGGGGTCACAGTTTAAGGATAAAGGGGAAGCCTTTTAGGACCAAGATAAGGAAAAACTTCTTCACACAGAGAGTGGTGAATCTGTGGAATTCTCTGCCACAGGAAACAGTTGAGGCCGGTTCATTGGCTATATTTAAGAGGAAGTTAGATATGACCCTTGTGTCTAAAGGGATCAGAGGGTATTTAGAGAAAGCAGGTACAGGGTTCTGAGTTGGATGATCAGCCATGATCATACTGAATGGCGGTGCAGGCTCGAAGGGCCGAAGGGCCTACTCCTGCACCTATTTTCTATGTTTCTATGAGATTAGAAAGTCATCACTTGGAACAATGTTATTCTTCAGTTTCCTACTCTGAAGTGTTAGATGTATATATTAAAAACTAGTTGCATGATCGAATGATACAGGTAGGATGGGAAAGTGGGTTTGCTGAAGAAATTCTCCCATTATTGAACAGTGGAGTTGGATGAGAAGAAATCTGGTCCTTTCCTATTCCATTTTGTTCTCAGACCCAGGAGAGAACCTTTGATAATGTAGTGTCCTTCAGTACTGCACTGGAACAGAATCCTACACTTAATATTAGAACATACAACACCACAGAGCTGTGCAGGTCCTTTGGCCCACGATGTTGTGATGAACTTGTAACTCTAAGATCAATCTAACTTTCCCTATTTTTATATCATCCTTGAGCCTTTTTTAAGATATTCCTAGTGAATCTATTGGCACCTCTGACAGGACATTCCACGCACCCACCACTCAAAGTGTACAAAACTTACCACAACACTTTCCACCAATTACCTTAAAATTATGCCCCCTCATATTAGCCATTCCTGTCCTGAGAAAAAATCAATGGCTGTCCACTCGATCTATCTTCTTACCGTCTTGTACTCTTCTATCTAGTCACCTCTCATTCTCCTTTGCTCCAAAGAGAAACACCCGAGCTCTGTCAATCTGTCCTCATAAGACATACTCTCCAATCCAGGCAGCATCCTCGGCACCCTCTCTAAAGCTACTACATCCTTCCTATAATGAGGCGACCAGACTGAACACAATATTCCAAGTGTGGTCTAATGTTAACAATGTTGTAAAGTGTTTTCGTAGAGTAAGGGATCATTTGGCCCAGCAGATCCACAGCAATGTTTATACTCTATATGAACTCTCTCCAATTGTTCTTCACTAGCATTTTGTATGATCCTCCGCAAAACTGAAAAGGGCAATTTAGAATCACCCTTGGCATCACCTCAACCAATTAACCTGTGCATTCATTATGTGCTGTGTCCTATGATGTGGGTTATCATGGTCTTTCCATGACCATGATTGTTCTTGGCAAAGTGGTTTGCCATTGACTTCTTCTGGGTAGTGTCTTTACAAGATGTGTGAACCCAGTCATTATCAATACTCTTCAGAGATTGTCTGGCAGGTGTCAGTAGTCGCATAACCAGGACTTGTGATATGTACCAGCAGCTCATATGATCATCTGCCCCCATGGCTTCACATTGCCCTGATTGTGGGCTAAGCAGGTGCTACACCTTGCCAAGTCTAGCCTGCAGGCTAGTGGAGGGAAAGAGTGCCTTACACTTCTTTGGAAGAGACATATCTCCACCCCATTACCCAAACAGTTAATCCCACAGTTTAAATAACACAGAGAGTATTTTATGACTGCAACAGTGAACCTTAAGTTGTACCAACTGTCAATGTAGAAAGCTTTTAAGTAAGATCAATTATGCCGGGTATACCTAAAACTAAAGATGGTCTGAAGCAGAAATTTGGCAGTCTATTTTAATCTTTAAATCAGCAAATTGTCACAATACCACCTTCCACCAACTTCTCTCCAGATGTAGTACATCTGCTTGTGTCATCAATCACATCATTGCAGAAAGAAGAACAGTGAGATCTTGCAAGAAGTGTTATTAGTTGGCCTATCTTTTATGTGGAGAAATTAACTTGTGCTACACATGAATTACATTTTAAAACTCAGTCACAAAACAGGATTTGATCTTTTGCTGACATGTATGTAACACACTTAACTAAATTAGCTCTGAGTCATAGATATATATGACATGCAGATTCATGGAGGCAACACTTGACGATAAACAACATTTTGAGGTTGGGTACAAAATTCCTGAGTGCATTGAAAGTCTGTGAATGATTGCAGCATTCTTGCCAATCCAAGTCTCAACAAGAGAATCAAGGCCGAATTTGGCAGGATGCCACAAAATGCTGGAGGAACTCAGCAGGTCAGGAATAAGAAAGGAATATGGAAAGGAATAAGAAGATGACATTTCGGGGCTGAGACCCTTCAAGAGGACCTGAGTTCTTCCAGCACTTGCTGAATGTTTCTCCGGATTTCCAGGATTGCAGAATCTCTTGTGTTTGGATTTGACAGAAGTTAAAAGAGGCCAACTTTTCCTTTTATGTTTCCGTGGAGTGTGAGGCATCCATGGACTCGCAGGTGTGTTTTACTTCAACTATGTATCGAGGTGTTCCCTCCCACCTTGTTCCAACACCGTTGCCCTCTCGATATAGAGCGTTGTAATTGGAACTTTTTTTATGTGTAGATATGATGTTTGCCAAAAGGATGCAATACCCTACTGATGGCCAGAAATTAGAGTATAGAAATAATACAACAGTCTTTCATGAAAATGTGCAAATGTAGAAATCATTATTTATTTAACAGCTTTTAGCTACTAAAAAGGAATTTTAAAACAATTATTATATAGACATTTTGTTAAAGAACTCTTATTAAAATAACACTATATGGCACAAATTTTTTTTGACTAAAATAGCGCACAATTATTTTCCATTCAACTGAAAAAATAGACATTTGATATTGCTGCTCTATTTTTGTCTGTATATTACACATAGTATCCTTTGACCTGAGATGCATTTATGCACAGATAAACAAGAAAGTGCTGGAAATACAGTGATTATTGAGTTAGCAATCCACATCAGTATTTTTTTCTAGCAATGAGAAATCAGTTTCCAATTCCGATGAAGACTGTGAAAATAAATATTCATTTTAACAGTACATTTCTTTAAAATTTCTTTCTAACAGCACAATTCCAGCATTTTCAGATTTCCAGTTTTCCCCCGTAATTTGCATTTGAAGTTGGCACCTTCTGAACAGACTGAAAGGGAGAGACTGCCATCTGGTGGCTCCATCAAGCAAGAGCAACACACACAAAATGCGGGAGGAACTCAGCAGGTCAGGCAGCATCTATGGAAAAGAGTACAGTCAACGTTTCAAGACGAAACTGGGTAGGACACTGCTGAAGGGTTTCGGCCAAAATGTCGATGGTACTCTCATCCTGGGTGCTACCTGGCCTGTTGAGTTCCTCCAGCATTTTTTGCGTGTTGCTCGAATTTCCAGCATCTGCAGATTTTCTCTTGTCCATCAATCAAGACCATTTTGAGAACACTAGGTAATACCCTCTGCATTTTCAATTGTACATCTTTTTAAGCATTTCACCAGTTTTAACCCTTTAATCTGCAGTTCTCACACTGCCATTCTATAGCCAAACTGTACCCTTACAACACGCAAATGAATGTTATCCGAATCGTAACTACAAAACAAAACTTGGTCCGTTATTTTCACCTCTAGCTATCAGGTAGCTAATGGCCCGAGACTTCAATGTTAACTTGAAAGGCCTTTGATCAAAAAGACCTCATTAATTGCATTTAAGCCAGTGAAAATAAACTGTTGGAGTCCTGCAAAAACAACTGGTCAATGAAACGAAAACTGATAACCACTTGTTCACTGTTGTACCCATCAGTAAGCCTGGCTACTGAACAACATGTGATATTATCCCATTAGGTGAAATCATTGTAATAATTTTAGGGACTGCTTGGGATCATTTGTCAGTATTAGGTTCTGGGCATTGTTTGGATTCTAAAAGGGAAATCAGGGAAATAAAACTTAAAACTAATAATCATGGGGTAGATCAATAAGCTTTAACTGTTTTATTCTCAGACAGACAAGCTAAGTGATGAGAGCTGAAACATGGTGCTTTTGTCCAATTAAATCATTGGCCTTTATTGCATGAGAATTTGAGTTCAAGAACAGAGGTACCTTTCTCCAAGAGTCCGGGTGAGGCTAAATCTTGTGTTCAAGTCTGGGTTCCCTCCCTTGAGAAATATAAACTTGCCAGATTGATTCCTTGGTGGGGGGGTGGCGGTGGCTTTGTTGCATAAGGAGAGATGAAGCAGACTGTAATAGGTCCTAAGTAAGATGCACGGAACTCCAGCAGGGAATGACAGTGTAGATACGGGGAGGCTTCCTGTGGTTGGGATATCCCATGAAATTTGTCCACACAGAGGGTAATGAATCTGTATCTTTATGTGTCACCTGTACATCGAAACATATAGTGAAATGTGTTGTTTGCGGCAAATCAAATCAGCAAGGATTGGACTGGGCAGCCTGCAAGTATCGCCATGCTTCCAGTGCCAACACAGCATGCCCACAACTCACTAACCCAAACCAGAATGTCTTTGGACTGTGGGAGGAAAGCTGAGCAGCTGGAGGAAACCCACATGGTCCTGGGGAGAATGTATAAACATCTTACAGGCAGCGGTGGGAATTGAAGGGCGATCAGCGATCGTTGGCACTGTAAGGTGATAGGCTAACCGCCAAACTACCATACTGTGAATCTTTGGAATCCTCTACTTATTGAATAGAAGAGGCTTAATTATTAGGTACATTTGAAGCAGATTCTTACAAAGGGATTGAAGGGATATGGGGTTAATGAAGAGGGAGCACAAAAGACAGATCCAGTTTCTTATAATCCAGCAGACATGCACATTCAGTTGTAGATCACATGGTGACGATTTAGCAATCATTTGTAAAGCAGTGACTAAACCTGAGCTCTGAATAGATTGAATAGATGGAGAACATATTGAAGATAATAGAAAATACAGGCGTGGAGAGATGCAATTTGCTCGATCTATTCTGCAATTATGTTATTTTGTTTTCTGTCTGCCTTACTCCCCGGCAGTAAAGACAGCTGAAGGGCTGCCAGGATTAAACTGTTGTTGCTCCGATCAGTAGACAGAATGCAAAGGAAGCTCCGTCCCGGCATGACCAATGCTTGTGGAAAATACCTGAACTTTCCCAGAATGGTTTATAGAGTCATAGAGAAATACAGCACAGAAACAGGCTCTTCAGCCCATCTAGTCCATGCTGAAACCATTTAAACTGCCCACTCCCATCGACCTGCACTGAGCCATCGTCCTCCAGACCCCTCTCATCCACGTATCTCGGTAAACTTCTCTTAAATGTTGAAATTGAGCTTGCATACAGCACTTGTACTGGCAGCTCATTCCACACTCTCACAACCCTCTGAGTGAAGAAGTTTCCCCTCATGTTCCCCTTAAACTTTTCACCTTTCGCCCTTAACCCATGACCTCTGGTTGTCGTCCCACCCAGCCTCAGTGGAAAAAGCCTGCTTGCATTTACCCTATCTATACTCCTCATAATTTTATATACCTCTATCAAATCTCCTCTCTATCTTCTACATTCCGAGGAATAAAATCCAAACCTTTCCTTATAACTCAGGTCCTCCAGAGCTGGCAACTTCCTTGTAAATTTTCTCTTGTTTACATCTTTCCTGTAGGTAGGTGACCAAAACTGCACACAATACTCTAAATTAGACCTCACTAGCGTCTTATACAACTTCAACATAGTATCCCATTTCCTGTACACAACACAACATGCCAAAAACTTTCTTTTTGACCTCATTTACCAGTGATGCCACTAACAATAAATTATGGACCTGTATTCCCACATCCCTTAGTTGTACCACAATCCTCAGTGCCCTACCATTCACTGTGTTGGATGGCTGGTCCTACTGAAGTACAAATCTTTGCACTTGTCTGCATTAAATTCCATCTGCCATTTTACAGCCCATTCTCAGCTGATGCAGATTCCTCTGCAAGCCATGATAGCTTTCTTCACTGTCCATTACATCCCACGATCTTGGTGTCACCCACAAATTTGCTGATCCAGTTAACCACATTATTGTCCAGATCACAGATATAAACGACAATCTTATCTATAGTTTTCGTATCATCTGATTGCAGTTCTCTCTATTCTTTTCCTGTACCACCCTGTACCACGAACACATAGAGGGTCCTTGAACAAGTGAGAACGGATAGACACAGCAACATTTCAGATGATCCCCTTCACTGAATCTGTGCTAATATGTTTGTACAGGAAGCCTCCATCTGGAATGTCTGTCTGTTTAACTTCCCCTCTTTTAGGTGGTGAGCACTTTAAGTACTCCTTTGGTCTTTGCAATGTTTTTGCTAGAAATGTAAATCTGGCTCCTGTTCTCCTCTGAAATGGCATTTGGGTTTGATTTTGAGTTTGTTAAATGCTAATTCTGTGCCCAAGTATTAAAAGCTTGAGCTTTAAACCAGCTGGTTTTCCCATTTAAAGAAAACATCTGATCAAAAATAACAAAAAAGCAGATCTTAATGTCGATAGGAGAGAGTGGGCTTGTTCTGCAGAACAGATATATAACAGACGCCTACCTTATGTTAAATCTTCTTGAAGGGACTTTAAACCACAGAAATAATTACAGCTTTGAAATAAAATACCCCCAGTGCAGTGAAATCTTGAGATAATTCAAACTTGGATATTCACTTTATATTTTCCTTCACCTCGTTAAGAGTTCGTAGGCCAATGTGCGATACCAAACCCATTAATTGCTGCTGGATCCTTTATAGCAACAACTGTACTATTGCAGTTACTGAGAAAATCTGAAATATATTTCAGCACTGCTAATTGTGGACATTTCATTTTAAAAAAGATTTAAAAAAAGAAGCTTGGCTTTATTTGTCACATGTACATCAGAAAATACAGTGAAATGTGTTGTTTGCGTCAATGGCCAACGCGGTCTAAGCATATGCTGGGAATCAGTGCGTAAGTGTCACCGTACTTGTGGCACCAGCATAACTTACTAACCCTAACCCGTATGTCTTTGGAATTTGGGAAGGAACTAGAGCACCTGGAGGAAATACACATGGTCATGGGGATCATGTGCAAACTCCTTACAGATGGCAGTAGGAATTGACCCCTAATTGTTGGTGCTGTAAAGAATTGTGCTAACAGCTACACTACAGTGCCACCCCCCACACCCCCCAGTTAATAATAGGGTTTGGCTCCAGTGCAAAAGCTTCTGTGTTCCATCAAGAAAGTGAGAACTCACTGTAATTAGATTAACACCCAGACACAAAGCTATACTACAATCAGCCCACCTGAAGAGTTTAAAAGATTGATCTAATAGGTTGGGAACCTATTTTCATTTCCACTTCCATTATGAGTGAGCTAACAAGGCAGAATTACTAACAAGGTGCCTTTTTTAAAAAATAATTATCCACACAGTTTCTTTCTCCATGTACATTATTAGCTCCAAACGACAGACTAGCTTTAGACCCACTAGGGTTGTCCACTGAGTAGTCATTTGGTATATTTGATAATTATATGGTTTCTGTCTTAAGCAAGGAGAAAAGCATACAAAGTGCGCAGTGTGCAGGAATTGTTTTGATTTGATGCAGTAGTATAAAACTGGTAATGTTGAATTTGCAAACCATTTTCCATTGCTTCCCAATTTAATTTCCACTGAAGCCGCTGAGCATAAACTAGACAATTGTGCAAAGTTGAGGTATCTCTGCAGCCCTGCCTCTGATAAAATTCAAGCATCACAAAACAGAACCATACAATTAAGGAAAGCTAGACCTAAATCAAAAGCAAGCACAATACGCAATTTGTATCGGTAACCTGCAGGCATTTCTTTGTTTCTTTTCTATTCTATTAATGATATGTAAATCTAGAGAGATGGCTGAAAAGAGCAAATAATATTTTTGCTTTGGTATATTCTGACTGCAGTCCTGAGACACTTTGCACAGCAGCCATCTGTTTGGCTTTTCTTAACTATTCAATGTTTTTTTTAATTTTTGGTTTTTCTTCCGCTTTATACATGCAAATATTAACTCTTTACCAGAGTAGAGATCACTGGCTGACAACAATTGCTTTCATCAATGAGTGAATCACTGAAGATGGAGGGCAATATCATCAAATACCGTGGAGATTTTGCCTCAAGCCTGCAGATAGGTAGCCCTTACAGCACAGAAACAGGCCCTTTGGTTCTATTTATCTGTAATATTTATGGCTAACAGGATTCTTCACCCTGCTTTTATCTTACCTATCACAATCATGACAAAGGATGACTGTTGGCCCAGAGCCTTGCAAGGGCATAAGGGCAGAATGCTAGAGAAAAAAAAATCCAGTGAAATTAGTGACCAGCAGTCACTGGCTGTAAACCTGCCTTGATTATGGTTAGTCACTCCACACAGACCATGAAATAATGCCCGTTCATTCCTCTCCATAGATGCTGCCTGACCTGCTGATTTTACAGCAGTTTGTGTGTGTTACTCTGGATATCTGCAGAATCTCTCGAGTACGTGAACGCAAACTCTGTATCACTTTAGGCAGCGTTTCGGCCCACTAAGCCTTTGCCAAAACTGTGAAGCAGATCTTTTCAGTTAGTGAATAGGTTCCTCAGTGTGACTGAGCCAAGAGGTCACATTTTCAAAATGCAGGATGTGCTTACATAAACATTATAAAACAACTTTAAAATACAAAAATAAAATACCCCCCCAACTCCTGTGTTGGTCACTACCATTTTGTATAATATTTTCTTGACTTTCTTCATATATTTGATTACCAGAGTCTGATTTCAACAGCCTCACTCAATGCGCTTTAAACAAAGTTCTGCTCTACAATTATTTTTAAATTAATTTTCTATGCCTGCTTGGAATAATTTTCCTGTAGGTCCTCCGCTCTGACACATTTCTCTTCACCTTGACAATCGGTACCTCTTCCTGGTTGAGGGACGGGCTAGAATGTGATTTTTTAAGGTTGCCTCCTTCTTCTTCCAAGGTGCTAAACAACTGAGCATCCAGTTTGTCAAAGTCATCGGTGCGTTCTTTCAGCTTGATCTTTAGAAGCTTCACGTAGGTTTCAATCCGGCATTTCTGCAAATAGTAAATGCATTTGAAAGCTGTTCTCCAGCAGTTTGGTGAGTGAAACTTCCAAAAGAATAACGGCAAATTGTAAAACACAGAAAATGCTGGAGGAACTCACCAGGTCAGGCAGCATCTGTGGAAAGGAATAAAGAGGTGACAAATCGGACCAAGACCCTTCATCAGGACTTGGAATGCTTTCTTCCTTTCCATAGATGCTGCTGGAAGGGGGGGGGGGTGGCGTAGTGTGTGTGTGTGTGTGTGTCTTTATTGATTGATTGAGATATAGCATGGAGTAGCCCTTCCCTTCCTGCTTTTTGAGTCATACCATCCAGCTATTCTCCTGATTTAACCCTAGCCTAACCCTGCCATGTAGCGAATTGAGTTTTACTCTGGATTTCCAGCATCTGCAGAACCTCTTGTGTGTGTTATAGATTGCAGATAGTGCATCGCACAAGAGTATCTATGTACAGCTTTGATTTCCACACTGGAGGAAGGGTTTGATAATGCTGGAGCAGGTGCAGAGATGATCTGAGGATTCAAAGTCTATCAAATGCAAACCAAACTCCCCCCCCCCCACCACCATCCAGTCTTCCCTATCCTGGTTTCCCCAATTCTCCAGTTTCTCCCCCATTCTCCATGCTAAACACAAAGCAAACAGTTGCTACCCCTTGGAAGATTAACTACTTCATGTGGTTCTGATATGAGGTCATCTGTAAAATAATTCAGATTTTATTTCTATACTGATGCTACCTGATCAGCTGAGTATTTCTAGCATCCTCGTTTACATAACTATCTTTGGCATCTGCCAATTTATTTTCCCCCAGCACATTTTTTTACCTGTCTACAATTCTCATTCATCTCCCTGAATCCTCCAGCAATGATTAAATTAACATTCATCACCCTTTCTTAAATGATCAAGGATTAGCTTTCATTGTCACATATATACTGAAACATACAGTGAAACTTGTAGCTTGTGTCAATGACCAATGCAGAACGGGGAACGTGCTGGGCAGCTCACACTGCCGGCACCAACATAGCGCACCCATAACCTACTAACCTTAACCTGTACATCTTTGGAACGTGGGAGGAAATCAGAGCACTCAGAGGAAACCCACGCAGTCACAGGGAGAGAGTACAAACTCCTTACAGACAGTGTGGAGGCCAACTCATCAGGTGTATTAAAAGCAGAGGTTAATATGTTCTTGATTAGTAAGAGTATCAAAGGTTATGGAGCGAAGGCAGGAGAATGAGGTTGAGAGGGAAAATAAATCAACCATGATCAAATGGCACAGTAGAATTGATGGGTAAATGGCCTAATTTCTGCTCTTGTGTCTTATGGTCTTATTTAAGATAATAATTAGGAGGAATAGAGTCATAGAGAAGTACAACATAGAAACAGACCCTTCGGCCCATCTAATCCTTGCTGAAACCATTTAAGCTGCCTACACCAGGCCCATAGCCCTCCATACCACTACTATCCATGTACCTATCCAAACCTGTCAACTGTTGAAATCAAGCTCACGTGCACCACTTACAATAGCAGCTCATTCTATATTCTCACGACCCTCTGAGTGAAAAAGTCTCCTCTTGTGTTCCCCTTAAACTTCCCACCTTTCACTCTTAATCTATGATTTCAGTTTGAATGGAATGAAGTTGAGGAAAGAAAATACTCCCAAACTGTGGTTGGGACTAAAGCTTCTTTCTTAAAAGTGCACCGAAGACTGAAGCTCTTAGTGCATTTAGTAAGTAGTTGATGTTCTGTAAATACAAGTTTCAGGACTGACACCTGGAGAAGTGGGTTTAGTCTTAATCCTGTACTTCCCTCGTAGAATTTTATATGATACTTCAAATTTAGACGTCTCTAATACAATAGTCTGCTATTTCTCTAACAACAGACTTCTCTGCACCCCTTTCCTTAAATACTTTTTTGACACTCAGCTTCCATCAGTCTCTTACATTTTTCAGTCTCCATCGCTAGATTTAGCTTCACTTTCACTTCCACTTTCTCTATTAAATTGTACCTGAATGTTTTTTCCCTTCTACTTTGCTGCTGATGTTTCGGATACAAAGTTATGCCAACTGTGAACCCTAAGCTAGTTTCACTAACAAGGCCATTTCCCTGCTATCAAAAAACACCTCACAAGTCTTCATTTTAGTTACTTTCCATACTAGTGTCTCAATTTCTTTGGACTTTCTCTTCTCTCAGTAGTAAACAATCAAATAGTTTTCCTGAAATCATTGTTATTATTGTGAAAATTGCTACTTTAGTTAGTTAATAGCTTTCATAAGTAATGTAATCACTCGCATTGAGTATGTTGTCTATGAATGGGTTCTCAGGTGACTGTACAGGCCAATCTGGGATCCACATATTCTGGAGTATTATGGACAACAGTAAGTGCTGGCTGTGGTTAGTGGATGGGTCTTTTGGTTGTTTAGTCTCTCCTTTCACAGCTCTAATAATATCAAAGCCAAGCATCATTCTTGAAACCTAGAATTTGCTGATGATAAGATGGGTTCTCTTCCTGAGAATCTTCATAACTTTTCAGAATTATTGCTTCCTATTCAATTGTGTCCCACTTTATGAGTTCTAAATTTATTACTGTAATTACTTAAAAAAAAAGCTCATTTTCTATTTTTATATACTCTGGCCAAATTATAATAATCTTTAAAAAATTATAAAGTGACAACGTGGACTGTTTGGTGCAGTGAATGAAATACTCTCTCCTCTCAATTCATCTTCACCCAACTCTGCTGGCACTTAATGTGCTACCGAAGTTTGTGCATCTTTATTTCAGAACATCGGCATGCCAGCATTCAAGTCTGACGGATATAGCTACTGAACCCAGTGTTTCCTGTACGATCTCCACTACATCTACTCATTGTAGATTGGAGAACCATTTTAATTCCACTCTCCAACCCCATTCCGACATGTCGGTCCATGGCCTCCTCTACTGCCACAATGAGGGCAGCCTCAGGTTGGAGAAGCAACACATATTCCGGATGTCATGAACATAGATTTCTCTGGCTTCCAGTAATTAGTCCCTTTCTCCATTCCCCATTCTGGCTCCTCTCTTACCCTTTCTCTTCTCTTCACTTCCCTCTGGTCCCCCTCATTCGCTTTCTCGCAAGGCCACTCTCCTCTTCTTTCAGCTTCCATATTCTAAAGCCTTTTACATTTTCCACCTAGCGCCTTCCGGCTTCTCACTTTATCCTCCCCCTCCCCACCATCTTCTTATCCTGGCTTCTTCCCTCTTTCTTTCCAATCCGGAAGAAGGGTCTCAGTCAAAAATGTCGACCGTTTATTCCTCTCCATAGATTCTGCCTTACCTGCTGAGCTCCCCCAGCATTTTGTACGTGTTGCTCTAGCTTTCAGCTACAGTGCTTGCATTTAAAGGGGTCAAGTCCTGGAGCACATTAAGTTTCAAAAAAAAAGGAGCTTTAAATTTGGAAAATCAGTATGCAACTGCTCAGAACCTGGAACACTGGCACTAAATGCATGACCTTCCTCTGTGAGATCACACAATCCTACACAATCTGGGTTGTCGCTCTAGAAGGCGTGAAGATTATGGCAGTTTTAGCAAGTCACCTTCATTAGTGTAAACATATTCGGCAAATCAAAGATCTGCTATGTATACAGTATTTTTAAATCAAAGCGGCAGAGTCGGAGCTTCAGAGCAAGGAATGAGCTGAGATTTGGTTGATTTAAGTGAAAAGGTCAGGGTGTCAGGGCTACAGGAGAGGGACAGGCTGGTGTTCAGTTTACTCATCTCTGTGCTGACCTGACGGTGTGGCCTGCAACTATCAGGCTCCGAAATCGGCTTCATGGCTGCAAACTCACTTTTGTGATCTTCTCTTCTGAAATCTATTTGTTTACCTTTATTGTTTGCACCACTTGTTTTTCCCCTGTACATTACGTGTTTGACGGTTTTCTTTATTTAATGCGTTCTACTGGGTTTCTTTGTTTTGTGGCTGCCTGTAAGGAGACACATCTGAAGGTTGTATATAGTATAAATTGTTGTTGTTTCTTTCCATGCCCTGTGGCATATTGGGCGGCAACCTTGCCGTTTCTTTAGCAGTTTTGTCTGTTTTTTTTTTATGAGCCTGAGTTGCTAGCTAGTTGTTCAATCCAGCATGGATGAAAAGCGTGCAAGGAGCCAGATGGATTTGAACCTCTTGCCTTGAAGTCCAGTGCGGATGCCACTGCACCGGTATATAGTATACATTCTTTGATAATAAATGTACTTTGAACTTTGTACCTCGTATTCAAAATACTCCTGCTTCAACTTGTACTCCTCAAACTCCTTTGCTTTGCTCTTCTTGTCAGGAACATTCAGTTGATGATCATCAAGATCGTCTAAAATCGACTGCAACATGGAATCATGGGATTCAAGCTGTGCCTCCTGAAACAAAGCATGAAGTTTATTGTAGAGATGTCAAGAGATTGGAGCATCAGGTTAATTGAAGCCCACTAGCAGGTGTCTTATTTAGAAGGTAGCCTTCTGTCCAATCGTGCTCCCCTGTTATTTGTAGCCAATCTAAAATACGCATCCTTATTCAACTCAGTAACTGTAAGTCCCTTTGGTTATTAAAATATTATTGTCACAGGTACCAAGAAACAGTTTGCAGGTCATCTAGATAGATCATACCATACATAAGTACATTGAGGCAGTACAAAAGGACAAATAAACAAAATGCAGAAGATAGAGTAGCAGGCACAGAGAAGTACAATGCAGTTTGACTTGCCTTTACTTCTCTGTCTTAGAAATTAGCCTTTCTATATCTTCAAAGGAGCGATGCCTCAAAAAGGCAACATCTATCACTAAGAGCCCCCATCATCCAGGATGTGCCCTCTTCTCATTGCTACCATCAGGAAGGAGGTACAGGAGCCTGAAGGCACACACTCAATGATTCAGGAACAGCTTCTTCCCCTCTGCCATCCGATTTCTGAATGGACATTGAACCCATGAACACTACCTTGCTACTTTTTTTATTTCTTTATTCCTTTTTTTGCACTACTTATTTAATTGAACTATTTATTTAATTAAACAAATTTCATGACATAGGCTGGTGAGATGATTACACAGAACAGTACAGCACAATAACAGGCCCCTCAACCCACAATATCTGTGCTAACAATGATGCCAATTTCAACTGATGTAATTTGTCTGAGCAATGTATCAGTTACTGCACCCTGGTCTGTATCCCTCCCTCCCCTGCCCATTTAAAATCCTCTTAATCATTGTTGTTGTACCTGATAACACAGACTATTTAGTCATAATCACAGAGCATTACAGCACAGAATCAGGCCCTTTGGCCCATCTAGTCCATGCCAAACTGTTACTCTGCCTTGTCTCATCAACCTGCACTTATACCACAGACATCCCACCTCTCCCAGAAGTTCCGGGAGTCTCCCACATATTGATAACAGCTCCCTGACACTCGCAAATTATATACAATACCCCGGAAATTGATGTTTTTGAGAGCAAGCGAGTGGGGGGGAGGAGAGAAGAGAAGGAGAAAGAGGGGGGGGAGAGAGAGAGAGGGGGGAGGGAAGAGAGAGGGGGGAGGGGGAGAGAGAGGGAAAGGGGGAGAGAAAGAATATATCCTGATTGGTCTCTCTTTGTGCTAAGTACACCTATCACCTTGCCCAAGGGTGAGCTGCAGGCTAGCGGAGGAAAGGAGTGCCTTACACCTCCTTTGGTAGAGATGTATCTTCAACCTCACCACTAGCTTTTACAAGATCTCAGAGAACTATTAGGCTTTTGATATTTTGTTATTTTCTTAGGAAAGAAATACTTTGGTAATAATAATACACTAAAACTAAATTATATCAATGCACATAGGACTGTACCTCTGACTGTTTAGAGGCAGTGGCTGGATAAATTGGACGACTGAACTTCCTCTTTGATCCAATAGCTGCTGGGAATGGCGGTGAGGAAAACATAGCGGCCACAAGATTGATGCGGGTTATCCAGGAATACATCTGTTCGGCACTTCTATTGGGATGACAGAAAGGCAGTGTAATTATTGAAGTACTTTGAGTAATTGAAATATAATCACTTTCAAAGTAAATTTCAGGCCTGAAGGAAACTGTAAAACTGGTGGTACGACTTACTCAGCAGGTCCACAATTTGCTGCAAGCATGTTTTGAAATATTGTGCTTATGCATTATGCTAGAGTTCATAATGAACAACACCCTGGCTTGTGTTTTCCAGAGATGGGAAATGCTCGTTGATATCATCCCTGGAAATCAATACTCATAGTTTCCATAATTCTTCTCTTACCAGGCACTTAACTCCTGTTGTAAACTCTGGGTGATGGAATTACTAATTTTATAGAAAGCATTCAAGATCATCTCCTAAAATGTGTTTGAATCAACCAGTGAAGTTTTTATTTCAGATATTTTGTAATAAAATGTGATTAATGAATAATTTCACAGTAAATGCTCACAGTAAGATAGAATTTTACCTTGAACTTAAGAGTTAACACACCCATGCCTAAAACTACACTTTAACATTTATAGTTGTGAAAAGCCAAGTTTCATAGTTATGAGGATAGATAGCTAAGGTTAATTGGAAAATAAAATCAATAGTTTTGGTGGTTTATAAACAGTGATAAATATTTAAAGAAATACTCATTTATTCTTAGTGATTATTAATTTCACTGAGAAATAAAACTGCTTCTGAAAACTGATTCATTATGACTAACCAAGGAATTTACTAGTTTGAAAGAACAGAACAGTACATCACATGAAGAGGCCTTTCGGCCCACAATATCTATGTTGTCCTTGACGCTAATTTAAGCCAATCCTTTGGGTCTACACATACCCAAATGACAATTAAGTGCTTCGATCATACCTGATTCCACCACTTCCATTGGCAGTATGTTCCAGACACCCATCACTCTTTATATGAAATATTTCAGTGCAAATATCCTTAAACTTTTCCCCTCTCACCTTAAATGAATGGCCTTCTGTATCTGGCACTTCCACCCAGGGAAAAGACTCTTACTCTCTACCCAATTTATGCTTCCCATAATTTTAAACATTTATAACCCCTCCTTCTCCTATACTCTAGAGAAAGCAATCCAAGTTTGTCTAACTTCTTCTTATAGCTAATACTCTCTAATCCATGAACATCCTGGTGTGCCTCTCTTAAACCTTCCACATCCCTCCTACAATTTATTTATTGAGATAGTTTCGAACTGCGCTGCCCAGCAATGCTAGCCTAATCACAGGACAATCTACAATGACCAATTAATCTGCCAACCAGTACATCCTTGGAGTGTGGGAGGAAAACCACACAAGCACGGGGAGAACATACAAACTCCTTACAGGCAGCAGCAGGAATTGAACCTGCGTCGCTGGTAACCATAAACCTGAGCTATACACAATACAGGCAGTCCCCGGGTTATGTACGAGTTCCGTTCCTGAGTCCGTCTTTAAGTCGGGTTTGTACGTAAGTCGGAAGAAGTACATCTGGTATTATTTAGCATCAGTTAGTCAAATGTTTGTCTTAGTATATAGTATATATTTTACCTTTCTATGCATATAAAACACAAGAAACATATGTATTCCAATAAAATAATTAAACCACTGCATTGCTTAGTAATAATTGTAGCTTTCATCGGGGCAGGGCCTTTCACATGCTCCATTATTCTCACTTTATCCGTTATCCTTTAAAATTGTTCCGATCATTGACTGACTGTAGCCTAACGCTTTTCCAATGACGGATGGCATTTCACCTCTTTCCAAACGCTTTATTATTTCCACTTTATTTTCAATCACGATCGCTTCCCATCAATGGAACAGAAACACTGCGGGCGGTGGGTCCCGAGCACCGCTGGGTCCTAATGACCACGGCACTGAATTCCCTGGCTCCTAAACTCCACCGCACTGAGACAGGCTAAATGGGACAAGTGGGGGCTGTGCTGGATTTGGGTATTTGATCCTCCACAATATTCCACGTAGGAATTTAAAATGGAGGTGGCAGTGTTTTTTTTTTACGAGGTCGAGTTTCGAGCTCGACATCAACCCGGCACGGGAGCGGTCTGTCACTGGATCGAACTCGAGCCCGGCGTTCTCACTGTGCCACCAGCTGACCGGAATGGGGGGGGGGGGGGGGCAAGGTCAGAGTGAATCTTACTAAGAAGAATTTAAGCCAAATACAAAGTTAAACACTCAACACAGTGTCAATGGCAACGACTTAAAATGGCGGACGGTGTTCTCCTTCCTCAGTTCGAAAGTACGAGTTAAGTCGGACATTCGTAACTCGGGGACTACCTGTACTACAAAAATTTTACCTAGATGCAACATATTTTGCCAACTTATATACTTAATATCCTGGCAAATAAAGGTAACTATACAGTATGCTATATCCACTTGTGTTGCCATTTCCGGGGAACTATGGATTTTACCCCATGAATCCTGTGTACATCAATGCTCCTAAGGATCTAGCAATTTACTGTATTCTTTCAGTTTGCATTTGACTTACAAAAGTGCAACACCATGTATTTGTCCAGAAGATGCTTATAATGTTTTATTTTTAAAAAAATTAGAGATACAGCACAGTAACAGGCTGTTCTGGCCCAATGCATCTGTGCTGCCCAGTTACACCTATGTAACCGATTAACCTACCAACTGGTTGGAATGTGGGTGGAAACCTAATTACAGTACATCTTACGTAGGGCACTGTACTGCTACAAATTTCACGACACATGCCGGTGATAATAAACCTGACTCTGACAATCCGGGAGTAGATGAAGGGAACGTGGAGAGAATAGGTTACGGGACAAAATAAGTTGTGGAACAGTATCACTCGATGGGTCAAAATGATCTCCTTCTTGGTCATAAGGATTCATAAAAGTGGGGTTACGGCAGTAACTAGTGTAACGCTTTACAGTGCCAGAGAGTTGTTCAATTCCCGCCACTGTTTATAAGGAGTTTGTACGTTCTCCCTGTGACTCTGTGGGTTTCCTCCAGATGCTCCAATTTACTCCCACTTTGTTTTAGAGATACAGTATGGTAACTGAGCCCGTACCACCCATGTGACCAATTAACAAACTAACCTGTATGTAATGCTACCACTGGGTTCAGGAGCTGTTATTACCCTTTAGCCATCAGGCTCTTGAATCAGAGGGGATAACTTCACTCACCCCATCATTGAACTGTTCCCACAACTTATGGACCCACTTTCAAAGATTCTTCATCTCATATTCTCAACATTTATTGCTTGCTTATTTACTTAGTTACTTATCTATATATCTATCATTTTATCTGTCTTTTGTATTTGCACAGTTTATTGTCTTTTGCACATCCATCCATCTGTTGGGTGCAATCATTGACTTCATTTATTGTGTATGTCCACAAGAAAATGAATCTCAGGGTTGTATCTTTTAAATTGATTTTTATTGCGATACAGCATGGAATAGCCCCTTCTGGCCCTTCGAGTTGTGTCACTCAGCAATCCCTCAATTTAATCATCACCTAATCACAGGATAATTTTCAATGACCAATTAACCAGTAAGTCCTTGGACTGTGGGAGGAAACCAGAGTACCTGGAGGAAACCCACGTTGTCACAGGGAAAATGTACCAACAGACAGTGGCGGGAATTGAACCCGGGTCGCCTGTACTGTAAAGCGTTGTGGTAACCATTACGCTACCGTGTCACCCAACATAACGTATGTGTAAATACATATATGTACTTTGATAATAAATTTACTTTGAACTTTGAACCACTTTAAAGGGTTAGTAAAGATTAGTTAATTGTGGGTATGCTATGTTGGCGCTATGTTGCCCCCCAGCACATATTCAGAACGTGTTGGCCATTGAGGAAAACAACACATTTCACTGTATACATTTCATCATATACGCCGGGAAAGCATTAGATCCTTTTTCATTTCACTGTATGCTTCGATATTTTGATGTCATATGTAACAAATAAAGCTAATATTTAAGCATAGAAACCAAAATTATTCAACTATTAAGCTGCACATTTGAACTCACTTTGGACATTTAGACTTATTGGAGTTTATTTCCACAATAATTAATAATAACTAAGAGGACATTAGGGTGCTCTGGGAGAGGAGTGTCGAAGGTACTGGGATTCACCCAGCGTTTTTGTCACAGCAAAACTTATATGATACTTACTGAGCCTGGAATAGGAAGATTCGCCAGTCAGCTGTCTGCAGACGGAAAACATGAGGGCGCTTGTTATATTCAGCAGCTTTGATCGCCAGTGAGTGGTGAATGCTGATCGCCTCCTCTGATGACTGCTTATCAGGCCTGTACTCATCCTGGCAAGAGTAATGTAATAATGCATTTCATGATGTTACTAGAACTGAGAGTAGATGAGAACACCTTGACAGCAGAACCAAGATAGATGCAACTTTAGATTCTATCAACTCACACTTAATGACAAAGTATTGCAATGTGGATGTGATGGAGTTTTAAGGATTAGCTTTTAAACCCAGAATCTCCTTTACTGGTTTAATTTTACAGCTTTTCTAGAGTTAGCTGGCATTCCTCAACATACTTTCAGAGTGGTCAGATCCTACCTGATCCCTGTTTGCCCCACTGGATCAGTGAGATTTATTGTTACTCTAGAGCAGGGATTCACAACTAGGGGCCCAAAAAGGGTTGGGAACCCCTGTTAACACATGCAGATTGCTGGAGGAACTCAGTAGATCAGGCAACATCTATGGAGAGGAGCAAAGAGTCGAAGTTTCAGACTGAGAAGGGTCTGCCCTATGTGAAGTACATAGCCTTCAGTACTGGGACATTCTGTTAGCTCCACATAGTGTCCTTGAGAAAGCTACAGTAATAAACTGTAACTTAGGAGCTTTTTAATAAGTTTGAAACCCAGGAATGGAAAGGTCGATAGATTGGTGTATACAGACTACCTTATCACAGGCCAAGCCCACCCCACCATTGAACACATTTAAATGGAGTGCTGCCACAAGAAAACAGCATCCATCATTAAGGACCCCCACCATCCAGGCCATGCTCTCTTCTCACTACTACTATTGGGTAGGAGGTGCAGAAGCCATAGGTCTCACAGAACCAGGTTCAAGAACAGTTATTACCCTACAACCATCAGATTCCTGAACCAATAACTTCAGTCACCCCTACTCTATCTGATTCTATGACCTAGACTCACTTTCAAGGACATTTTATACCTCATGCTTCCAGTAATACCTCTATTTGCACAGTTTATCTTCTTTTGCATGTTGGTTGTTTGCCAGTCTTTGACTATTCATCTATAGTTTATTGTTTTGTAAAATTCTATGGTATTTCTTTTTTACTTTAAATGCTTGCAATAAAATGAATCCCAAGGTAGTAAATGGTAACATATATGTACTTTGATAATAAGTTTACTTTGAACTTTATTATTATCCCATTGACCATGCCTTTAAGTTTTGTGTTTCAGTTTTTTAGAATTATTTAGTGCTTAAATTCCCTTATGAAAAGGAAGTATATTAAAACTGTTGGAGAAAATATGGTTCAAAACAGTACTATTTTGTTCTACTATTTTGTAATGCTCATGGTAAATTAGTTTAAGTGGACTACAAATTTGTGTTAGTAACATGGGAAAGACAGGTATAAGATCTATAGTATGTATCTCCTGACGGTCTTCTGGTTCAGTTTAAAAGATCCACACATATTACTACTGATTCAGCTTCATTTCTGAAATATGATATTAAAATATATTGAACTTACTGTTAAATTAAAAATAATGATGGAAGGGTAGAGGTCTGTCAGCACCTCTCAATGATCCAACACTGTGTGAAGTTTAGTACAATCAAAATTAACGTCAAAATAAATAATGATCAATATATGTATATGTGATCAAATACTACCTTGAGATTCATTTTCTTGCGGGCACTCACAGTAAAATAAAGAAATAAAAAACAAAGACTGACAAACAAGCAATGTGCAAAAGAAGACAAAATGTGCAAATCAAAAATAAATAATACTGAGAACATGAGTTGTCGAGTCCTCGACAGTGAGTCTGTAGGTTGTGAAATCAGTTCAGAATGAGGTGAGTGAAGTTATCCACGCTGGTTCTGAAGGTTGATGGTTGTAGGGTAACAATTGTTCCTGAACCTAGTGGTGTGGGACCTAAAACACTTGTACCTCCTGCCTGATGGTAATAGCGTGACGAGGGCATGAGCTGGATGGCTGAGGTTCTTGATGAGGGATGTTGCTTTCTTGTGGCAGCACTCCATGAGAATGTGCTCAGTGGTGGGGAGGACTTTGCTCGTGATGGACTGGGCTACATTGACACTTTCTGTCGGCTTTTCCATTCCTGGGCTTCAAATTTGTTGAAAAGCTTCTGAGTTCCAATATATTCCTAAATTTTTCTTCACTCTTTATCTGTAGCTCAATGAAAGGACACTAGGTGGTGCTAACAGAATGCTCCAGTACTGAAGGCTCCTTATTTCACATAGGGCAGCAAAAACAGGAAATGTCCAACTTTGACCACTAGAGACGAACACGTTCAGTTTGATCGGGCTCATGACTGGCCAGATATTTCAATGTTCTCATTCCCTAAGTTCATTAAAGGTTTTAGAATTGCTAAAATGGCACCCATTGGGTTAAAAGCAGATGCAAACCTACCCCTGCCGCATTGTAGCATCACACAAAATGCTGGAGGAACCCAGTGGGTCAGTCTATAGAGGAAAATGAACAGTTGATGTTTTGGGTTGAGACCATCAGCACCTGCAGCCTTTCTGAGTCTGCCATGTTGAAATTAGGCCTCAGTTAAAATCTGATCAAAGCCCCATTGACATAATAGTGTATGTGAGGGAATGATTAATATCCTTGTAGATTCATAGAAAGAAAAGCTTGCATAGAGGGACAGTGTTCCCATTTTGTTATTTTTACCATGACTTTAAAGACACAGGGGTAAAATTAGGCCATTTGGCCGATCAATTCTGCTCTGTCATTTGACCCGAGGCTGGTTTCTTTTCCCGTAGGAGGTTTGCAAATCAGAACTGGCCAGGTCGCCTCAGAAGTGATCTAGTACTAAATCTGAAAACTTGGGTATGCTTGGTATAATTCATATCTAACAATTCAGAAATGTTAACAACTTGCAACTGAATTCTGTGTTTCATGTTTTTTCAATAGAATAAAAGAGACTTCTCTTTTCCAACCATCACATTTTGAATGCAGTTTTACTCCTCCTTTTGGAATTTGTTTACCATGAGAATGTGGTGAGAGAAGATGAAGAATTCCATACATGAAACTCTGAGAAGAAATGAGTTATGAGTAAGTGGTGAATTGAACTTAGATTCAGCGGCAACTTTATTAGATGCCTCCTGTACGTAATAAAGTGGCCACTGGGTGCATGTTTATGGTATTTTGGTACTGTAGCCAATCCACTTCATTACTTGATGTGTTATGTATTCAGAGATGCTCTTCTGCACACCACTGATGGTTATTTGAGATATTATCCCCATTCTGTCAGCTTGAACCAGTTTGGCCATTCTCCTCTGACCTCTCTTATTAACAAAGCATTTTTTTGCCCACAGAACTGCTGCTCACTGGATTTTTTTTTGTTTTTTTGCACCATTCTCTGTAAACACTAAAGGCTGTTTTCCTTGAAATTCCCAGCAGATCAGCGGTTTCCGAGACTCTCAACAATCATTTCACAATCAAAGTCATTTAGATCACATTTCTTCCCCATTCTCATGCCTGGTCTGAATAACAACTGAGCCTCTTGACCATGTCTGCATGCTTTGAGTTGCTGCCACATGATTGGCTGATTAGATATTTGCATTAAGGGCCAGGTGTACAGGTCTCCGAGTGTGTGTACCGATGAAGAGTCTTGGCTCGAAATTTCAACTGTTTATTCATTTCTATAGATGCTGCCAGACCTGCTGAGTTCCTCCAGCATTTTGTATGTGTTGCTGTGGATTTCCAGCATCTGTGGGACATCTTGAGTTTATGAATTGAACTTAGAATATTAATAACAGAAATATCAATGCCACAGGCTGAAAAGCAGTTTGTGAGCTGTTCAAGGCCAGATTCGAGAGATTACCTTCAGCAGGTAGATGATTGTTCCCTTTAGTACAGCATAAAAGGTTTTCCAGCTTCTCTTTCCCCAGGGTGCTGTGGATCACAGGAAAGCAAGAATTAGAAATAGGCTGCATCACTGAGGCCAAATTTACTGAAATAGAGAACATGAAATTGAGGCCTTCATCGATCGTGGATTTGAGTTTAGGAGCCAAGAGGTAATGTTGCAGCTGTATAGGACCCTGGTCAGACCCCACTTGGAGTACTGTGCTCAGTTCTGGTCGCCTCACTACAGGAAGGATGTGGAAACCATAGAAAGGGTGCAGAGGAAATTTACAAGGATGTTGCCTTGATTGGGTGGGCATGCCTTATGAGAATAGGTTGAGTGAACTTGGCCTTTTCTCCTTGGAGCGAAGGAGGATGAGAGGTGACCTGATAGAGGTGTACAAGATGATGAGAGGCATTGATCATGTGGATAGTCAGAGGCTTTTTCCCAGGGATGAAATGACTAGCACAAGAGGGCATGGTTTTAAGGTGCTTGGAAGTAGGTACAGAGGAGATGCCAGGGGTAAGTTTTTTACTCAGAATGGTGAGTGCATGGAATGGGCTGCCGGCGACAGTGGTGGAGCCGAATACGATTGGGTCTTTTAAGAGACTCCTGGATAGGTACATGAAGCTTAGAAAAACAGACGGCTGTGGGTAACCCTAGCATGTTCGGCACAGCATTGTGAGCCGAAGGGCCTGTATTGTGCTGTAGGTTTTCTATGTTCTATGTTTCTATGTTAAAACTGTGCTTCTCTTTAGCTCTCTGTTGTGTTTGGTATTGTCCTGCCGAGTACTATGGGCATGCTATGTCAGCACTGGAATGTGTGGTGGCACTTGTCCTTAGGTTGTGTTAGTTGTTGACGCAAATGATGTACGTTTGTATTTCACTGTATGTTTTTACATACATACAATAAATAATGAACATGAAATCTGAATCTGAATCTGGAATCAGAGCTCACACAGTTTTATATAGATCCTGTGGTTTCACAATTCTTTCACAAATGAGAGCTGAGGCTCAGTGTTGAGCACAGAGATGTCCTCCCTCTGCTACCTTGGCTATGGTAGCATGAATGAAAGAATTCAGTTGGCCTCTGAGGAAGGGTGATTGAAAGCTTAAGGACATTGTGATGAGGATGGGTGAGGCAGAAGTGGGAGTGACAGGAGAAAACCACAAGAGATGTGATTTGGGGAGATGCAGTACGGAAGTTAATGGATAAAAGATTACGGTAGCTTTATTTGTCACATGTGCATTGAAACACAGTGAAATGTCGTTTGTGTGCTTGGTTGCCAGCAAATGCTGCCGCACTTCTGGCACTAACGTAGCATGCCCAGAACTCACTGACCCATATCTGGAACGTGGGAGGAATCCCATGTGGCCACACAGAGAACATACAAACTGCTTACAGATGATGGCAGAAATGGGTGATCACTGGTGCTGCAGTACCATTACGCCAACCACTACTCTATAGTGCCATCTCATGAGATGGACATCTCAGATTCTCCTACACAGGCACATGTAAGGTGAAGATCCTTGAAAGTAACATTGATGTACAGAGCATTCACCCAACCAGTCATAATCTGCTTGACTTTGATAGGTCTTATGCTGTTTGTGGATCTCACCTGCAAGGAAGAATTCTGTAGATGACATTTTGTTTGATGACACTATACCTGCCCAATGACCCTTACATGTTCTCACATTATTGTACATGGAGATCCCCAAGCAAATTTTCAGATGAACCAATGCAGTGAAAAATGCTATTTTTTTGGATAAGATCAGGCATGTTTTATGCAAATATGCAATATGTATTAGATATCCCAAGTCACTGATGATTGCCCAGGGCTTTCCTCTGTCCGATAGGATTGCCCTGGATTCTGGGGGCATTTACTATGCTGGACACTGTTATAAGTAACCCAAGTGATAAGAACAAGGTGGATTGCAGGATAACTGGGGACCCTTCATTGCTGCAGCCTTCCTCTGCCTTCACTGCCGTTGTGTTGAGTCATCATCTGCCACCAGCTCCATCACTGAGGTCTTGGTTATATCAGTCTCTGTCTGGATCCTCCCCCTTGATCTTACCGCCATTACTGACCATAAGTGCCAGATGGTGTTGCTCTTGGGATATCAGGAACTCAAAAGCCTCTCCACCTAGAAGGTGATGCTGCAGTTCCTATTTTTGAAAGGCATGTCTTCTCATTGATTGATAGATCACAATGTAACCCTTTTCAATAAGTGTTAAGCTACCCCAGAAATGAGAGTGTTGTATGACAGATTTCAACTCATTGTTTATCATGGCGATTGAAGTTGAAACAATTGGAGAATAATGGAACACTAAAGGATGTTGGCAAAGATCTGTTAAGTAGATGTATCATGAGACCATAAGACATAGGAGTAGAATTAAGCCATTCAGCCCATCAAGTCAGCTCTGCCATTCTAGCATTGCTGATCCCCTCAACTCCATACACCTTCCTTCTCACCATATTCTTTGGTGCCCTGACCAATCAGGAAACTATCAACTTCTGCATTAAATATACCCATGGACTTGGCCTCCACTTCAGTCTGTGGCAGAGCATTCCACAGATTCACCACTTTCTGGCTAACAAAATTCCTCCTTTCATCTGTTCTAAAAGACCACCCCTTAATTTTAAGGCTGTGCCATCTAGTTCTGGATAGCCCTACCATAAGAAATATCCTCTCCACAGCCACCTTATTTAGCCCTTTCAACATTTGGTAGGTTTCAATGAGATCCACCTGCATTCTTCTAAGTTCTAGTAAATATAGACCCAAAGCTCGCAAATACTCCTCATATGCTAACCCCTTCATTCCCAGAATCATCCTTATGAACCTCCTCTGGACTTTCTCCAATGACAACAGATCTTTTCTGAGATATGGGGCCCAAAACTGTTGACAATACTCCAAGTGCAGCCTGATCAGTGTCTTATAAAACCTCAGCATCATCTATTTGCTTTTATATTCTATTCCCCTTGAAATAAATGGCAACATTGCATTTGCCTTCTTTACCGCAGACTCAACCTGTAAATTAACCTTCTGGGAGTCTTGCAGGAAGACTCCTAAGTCCCTTTGCATCACTGATGTTTGAATTTTCTCCCCACTTAGATAATATTCTGCACTATTCCTTTTACCAAAATGCATTATCATACATTTCCCAAAGCTGCTTTCTATCTGCCACTTCATTGCCCATTCTTCCAATTTGACTAAGTCCGGCTGCAATCGCATTGATTCCTCAGCACTACCTACCCCTCCACCTACCTTTGTATCATCCACAAACTTTGCCACAAAGCCATCAATTCCATTATCTGAATCATTGACAATGTGAAGAGTAGTGGTCCCAATACTGACCCCTAGTCATATGGGAAGATGGAGCAAATTTAAAGGGCTGAGAGATTTCTGTGCTTCTATTTAATGAAATCATCTGAATCTAAAAGTTAAAGTCATAAGTTAGTGGCATGATTTGATTACTTTTACAGATTCCACTCCTTTCTTTTAATTCCTACAAGGAATTCTAAATGTATATCAATTAAAGTACATTTAGCACTTTCTCCAGATCATCATCTTAAAAATAGAGTCATAGAGCACACAGACAGGCCCTTTGGCCCATCTAGTCCACACCAAACTGCTATTCTGCCTGGTGCATCAACCCACACCCAGACCATAGCGCTTCATACTCCTCCCCATCCATGCACCTATCTGAACTTCTCTTAAAGATTGAAATCGAACTCGCATGCACCGCTTCCACTGGCAACTCGTCCCACACTCTCACCACCTTCTGAGTGAAGAAGTTCCCCCTCATGTCCTCCTTAAACATTTTGGCTTGCACCCTTAAAAGTTTTACAACCTTTCTCATACAGTGCTGTGTCACATTCGTCTCTAAGTTCGTGCAAGGAATTATTTTCTGACTGCACTCTCCCTGAGCAGAACAAGCTATCACTGTGCATACAACCACCGGTGAACCCACATCCTTCCACTGTAACTTGTAGGCCATTGCTATGTGCTAGTTGCCTTGGCAGCAGCTTTGAGGCCTCAGAGGTGAATTTGTTTGGCCATCTGCAGTGACAGTTTTCAAATTGGGAAAAGCAGCTTTCAAATTGTTGCTGATAACAAATGTTTCTGCAGAAGACCTGGGGCAGATAATTATATAGGAATAGAGGTGGCATTCTTGCATGAGGTAAATCTATCATGTGATGTTTAAATTTCTATCGTAATTTGATCCAACCCTATAGTACATTATACCTCACCTATACTATGTAAACTACACTGTACTTTGGTGCTATTTATAGCAACATGTTTATAACTGTTACCTCTCTGCCTCTTGTCCCATTTTGGTCTCTGAAAGCAGCTTACCCATAAGGCATAGTTGTTGAATTAGGCCATTTAGCCTTTTGAGTATGTGCTGCCATTCCATCACGGGTGATTTATTAACCCTCTCAACTCCGTTCTCCTGCCTTCACCCCGTAACTTTTGATGCCCTTACTAATCAAGAACCTATCAATCCCTAATTTAAATATACCCAATGACTTAGACTCCACAACTATCTTTGACAATGAGTTCCAAAGATTCAGCACCCCCTGGCTGAATTATTTATTATTTAACCCAACTCAATAGTATGTTATACCTCATCGACACTATGACAAATTCAGTGTACCTTGGTGCTAACTATAGCAAAATTATTGTTCTTACTCTCTGACCCTTGCCTCATTTTGGTTTCTGACAGCTGCTTACAATTTCCTCCATTATGTAGAATGTTTGTGCAAATTTTCTTAACCTCCACCAAGCTTGAGATCTCTGTTGTTTCCATCGCCTTTTTTCACAGCCATGAAGTGTTACACATTGACTGAAGTGGTGAGTTCAATTCTAACCTTCGGACATGAGCAGAACATAAGGACTATCACTTCAGTGCACTATAGTTACAACATTAACTCAAGGTCCTTCCTTACTTCTCCCTCACTGTTTCTCTTTCTATAGTAGTGGACAGTGCTGGGATTCTTCCAAATAGAACAGTGATAGGGAAAAATCACTAACTTTTTTTGCCATCAGTGTCCGCGTGGAACTTGCGGCTGAGAAATCCTTGCTTGTAGGTTGGAGCTTTGTGATCTTGTGGGACTTCCAGGAAGGGGCTGCTTTTGTCTGCCGCACCTGTTATACTGGTAGTATCTTCTGACATTGGCATGATGGATTTCTGCAGCTCTTCTTCATCTCTTGAATAATTAACGAAAAAGAAGACGGATTTTAATCTGATCTGGTTCTGTATGGTGAATATTTTAATAATAGCGAATGCAATCTGTTACTTCTTGATCCATCAGGATCATCATAATCAATTGCTCTGAGAATATATTACAGGCAATCCCCAGATTAAGAATGCCAGATTATAGACACCCCTACATTAAATTCAAAAGTTTGATTTACCATTCATTACTATGTACAGCACCATTAGTTCCCCGCTCTCCACTTTTAGTAATTGTTCTTTCTTATCAATCTTATGTGCTTTGGTGCCATTCTTTACCATACTGTGAGGTACAGTTACCATACTGAGTGATTCTTATGTATTTTCCAATTTATGGACAAAGTCTACTTACGGACGTGCAAAAATGGAAGTCATTTGTTACCGCATTCAATCATGCATTAATTAAATGCATAATTACAGTATTTGCTGGATTGTACTAATCTGCCTGTCCCTATCTAGATTGGTTCTGTATAAGCCTGATATCCTCTCCTAATCACCTTATGGCTTTCACTGGATTAAGGCTTGAACACCTTTTATATCAACTTGATTTCTCTTATGAGATTCGCTGTAGGTTAAAGACTCATGCCTGAGTTCTGCATAAATCTGATGTCTGGCACCATCTACACCTGACGTTCCTTACTGAACTGAGTGGAGATCTGACGTTCCAATCTGGGCTCTACAGGTACATGGACCTGATACCCATCACTACGTTCTCTATGAAACTGAGGTTCCTTGCTAGCTCCTGTATGGATCACTTCTGTAGTGATCTGATGTCTTTTGCCAGTGGAGTGACTGTCTACTATGATGATCTTCATCGGTGGCTGTATAAACCTAATTTCTTTCAACAGTTTCTGTATAGACATGATGTCCCTCTTTTGACTTTCTCCATGTATCCAATTGGACAAGGTAACTTGCTTTATGAAATAAATAGCTCCAGTTCCTGGGGCTTTTTGTTAGGTACTTACACAGCCCATTCGAGCTTCTTGCTTTTTATTGAATGGTACAGACCCTGGAAACCAGAAACAGGAGATTATTTGGAAGTTCAGCAGAGATAGCCAGTGAGCAAGCAGTTTACAACACAGGAGACTAGTTGCTGAAATCTGGAGCAAGCAGCAAACTGCTGGAGGAACTCAGCAGGTCAGGAAGAAAAAAGTAATCTAAATCATTACCTTAAGAAAATCTTTTGGAAAATCCTTCCCATCATTCATCCCTTCCAAGTTAGTTATGAAATCTTGACTGGACATACTTTTGCCAAGATTCTAAAGAACAAAAGATACCAACAGTGAGGAAATATAGAACATAGTACTTTTAATTTACTGTAAGATCAATCTAACCCTTCCCTCCCACATAGCTCTCCATTTTTCTTTTTCCCATGTGCCTGTCTAAGAGTAACAGGGAGAATATATAAATTCCTTACAAACAGCGTCAGAGTTGAACCTGTCACTGGTGCTGTAGTAGTGTTACACTAACTACTATGTAACCATGCCACCCCCAACCCCCAATCCTCTATTCTGTAAATCTTCATTTCTAAATGGAGACAAAAGAGGCAGCAGATGCTGAAACCTGGAGCAACAGAGAGAAAATTTAAAAAAGGGAGGGGGAATAATAAATAAATCAGGGATGGGGTAAGAAGGGGAAGAGGGGCATTAATGGAAGTTAGAGAAATCAGTGTTCATGCCATCAGGTTGGAAGCTACCCAGACGGAATATAAGGTGTTGTTCAAAATGAGGCCATACTCAGGTTGGAGGAACACCACCTTATATTCCGTCTGGGTAGCCTCTGACCTGATGGCATGAACATTGATTTTTCTAACTTCCTTTAATGCCCCCTCCCCTTCTTACCCCATCACTTATTTATTTATTACCTCCCCCCCCCCCCCCTTTTTCTTTTCTCTGTCACTGCGTGGGCTTCCTCTGGATGCTCCAAATTCCTCTCACTTTCCTCCAAAGACGTACCGGTTGGCAGGTTAAATGGTTATTGCCACTTGGCCCATGATTAGGCGAGGGTTAAATCAGGGGGATTGCTGGGCGGTGTAGCTTGAAGGACTAAAGATGAGTATTCTGTGCTGTATCTCAAAAAGTCAATAATAATATACACACATTGCAATTATATATATATACACATATACACACACATACATGCATATGTATACATATATCTACAGCCTGAGTGCTGGGAAACTTACTTTGCCATGAAGATCTGAATTTAAAAGCATAAGTGCACAGGTTATGGTGTGAACGGCATCTACAAAAGAAAACAAGAAATAAAATCAGTCAAGCTCTTTTTTACTGTCATTGTTCTGTTTAATTCCATGTTCAAATGTGACATGGTAGGAAGAATGAACACCAATTGACAACTGAATAATTTTTTTGGTTTTGCTTTTTCACATCTACAATGCATAAAGATAGAAAGGAAGTAATTGGAACAATGATCTTTTAGTGCTGAGTGAACTTGGAGATAGCGATTGTTTTCCATCATGTACTCAGTCAAATCTCATCTTCGAAAGCGTTACGTATAGGTGATTCATCGTTCAGTTAATATTGGGAGATACATTCCCAAATTTTGAGTTAGCTCCATAAATTGGGCCTGATTACCATCATGGTTAAATGCCAATTTTACTCTCAGTTTCTCTTTGACCGATCGACTGCCATTTCTGTCAATTCACAAATAAAAAGCTGGGTACATTAGCCTGCTTGTTTTTAATCAGATGAAAATAAGGTGGCAAAAAGTACTGGAAATGTTACTAGTCAGGCAGCCATGTTATATCGGTCTGTAAGCATGTGGAAACCATGTAGTGAGGCTGTCCCACCGAGTCTCTGATACCTTTGCTATGAATAATGTCCGGATTACAGTGCTGGTATTGGTTCGAGAAGTGTTGTAAAACTCGCTCCCGTTCCTGAGTCTCTCCAGTCAAAGCAAATGCCATTAGGAATTTTCTGTGGACAACATCGTGATTAAAAATAATTGACATTAAAAGCTTATTAACATTTTCAAAAATCTTTTCACGTACAACATAAAATTTCAGTGAATCCAATTTGGGAGAAGCAAAACACACAAGATGCTGGAGGAACTCTGCAGTTCAGGCAGCATCCATAAAATGAATAAACAGTTTATTTCAGGCCGAGACCCTTCTTCAGGACTGAGAAGGAAGGGGGAAGATGCAGAATTAAAAGCAGTGTTGGGAGAGGGGAAAGAGGTTAGCTAGAAGGTGATAGGTGAAAGGTCAATAGCTGGAGAAGAAGGAATCTGACAAGAGAGATGGACCATATGGGAAAGGGAAGGAGGAGAGGACCCGGGAAAAGTGATAGGCAGATGAGAAGAGGTGAAAGGTATGAGTGGGGAATAGAGGAAGGGGGTGGAATTTGTGTACTGGAAGGTCAATATTCATACCATCAGGTTGGAGGGTACCCAGACAGAATATAAGGTGTTGCTCCTCCACCCTGAGGGTGGCTTCATCTTGACACAACAGAGGTCCTTGGACCGCTACATCTGCATGGGAATGGGAGTCAGAATTAAGATGTTTGGTGACCAGGAAGTCTCGCTTGTGGCGGATGGATGGAGGCACTTGATGAAGCAGTCCCCGAATGTACGGGAGGCCGCATCAGGAGCACCGGACACGATAGACGACCCCAGAGGATCTTGTAAGATATCCAAGACCCACCCTACCTTAGTGCCTGATCGAGGCCCATCTCCCTGAAGTCAAATAATTGCAGGTATTCCTCAGCTATCATCTGACTGAATTCATTACTAAAGAATAAAAAAGAGAATAAAAGAAAAAAGACTTTCAGTTTATTGCAGGTATTGGAGGTTTGCAATTAATCTAATAAAGTTTGTTAATTTAGCTAAAACACATACATGCTCACCAGCCTTGGGAATGATGGTGTGTAACTGTAGTGAATTTATTTATGTAATTCTGCCTGATGTATTACTTCTCTTGAGGATTGGGTTATTTCTTTTAAAAGTTAACAATACAATGAAACGAGCAGATGGGAAAAGTAAACGTGAAAATATTAATACCATAAGACCATAAAATATGGGAGCAGAATTAGGCCATTTAAGTCTGCTCCACCATTTGATCATGGCTGATCCATTTCCCTCTCAGTACTGTCCTCCTGCCTTCTCCCCAATTCCCTTCACGCCCTGACTAATGAAGAATCTATCAACTGTCGGTTAAGAATCTAACTTATTGACAAAAATGGGCTTCTAAATAACCTTTAGTTTAAATTGTCATTAGGAATTATCTCCTGTAGGTTGTCAGTCATAAAGTCATTGAGCAGAAAAATGGGCTGTTTGACCCACCATATCCATACCAGCTTTCTTCCCTATTTACATTTAATCTCATTGCCCACATTACTACCATATTCTTCTATGCCTTGCCTGTTTAACTGTCTTTCTAAATGCCTCTTAATAGTAATTTAATAGTAATTAAATCTGAATCCACCACTTCCTCTGGTAGCATGTTCCAGATATCAATGACTCTCCCTAGAAACCCACCCCTTTAGATTTCCAACGTCTCAAGTTAAATCTATGCCACGATTATCCCTACCATGTGGAAGTGTTTGATTACCTACCCTATCAGTGCATCTTTTAATCACCTGTCAGCCTCTTTCACTCCAAGCGAAATGAGCCTAGCCTATCCGATGTTTCTCTATAATTAAAGTCCACCAATCCAAGTTCAAAGTTCGAGGTTCAAAAAAAAAATCGAAGTACATAAATGTCACCATATACAACCCTGAGATTTATTTTCTTGCGAGCATACTCAATAAATCCATAATAGAATCAATGAAGGACCTCACCAGCTAATGGGTTCAACCAGTGTGCAAAAGACAAGATGTGCAAATACAAAAAAAGAAAGAAATAATAATAATAAATAAATAAGCATTAAATATTGAGAACATGAGATGAAGAGTCCTTGAAAGTTTGAGGCTGGTTGTTCAAAGTTCAAAATCCAGGCCAGATCCTGGTGAATCTCCTCTGCCCTCAATCCAGAACACATCTTTCCTATAATGTGATGACTAGTCACAACTTTTCTATGCTGTGATATCCATTTCTGATGATATTGTACTTCACAGGACCTTGCTGCTTAAGGCAGGGGCCCTGCATTGCAACATTTGTGAGCACATTGCCAGGAATTCCCAAGAATTTGGGGCCCTGAGGGCCACCCTTGACAGGTCTTCAGCATCCATTTCAAGTAAGTGCCGGTATGGGTAGCAATGCTAGCTAGATTTTTTTTAAAAGATTAGTTTTATTTGTCACATGTACATTGAAATATATGGTAAAATGTGTTGTTTACGTCAAATCAAATCAGCAAGGGTTGTGCTGCCACAAGTGTCACCATGCTTCCAGCATCAACATAGCATACCCACAACCTACTAACCATAATTGTATGTCATTAGAATGTGGGAGGAAACCAGAACACCCAGAGAAAACCCACACAGTCACAGGAAAGGTGTACAAACTCCTTACCGACAGTGGTGTGAATGGAACCCCCATCAGTGATCACCGACACTATAAAACGACTGCACTAATTGCTAGATCACCATGCTAACCCACATGTGCACAAACTGACTCATTATTTATAGGACCATCTGTCTTTACTGATATAAAATTTCCCAAACTACAACTGCTATGAGACATTGCTAGATATGTAGTAAAATTTCACTATCAAAGACCCACGTGGTATTTTAAAATCTTGGTGGAACTAAAACACTTGATTTGGCTAAATTCATGCTGGAATTATTTTAAAAATTCTAATGTTTTAGAGACACAAGAGAGACTGATAGAATGGAACTTAACATCAATTCCTCCTTCCTTGGCAGTGTAATCACAAAATTTTAAACAAAATGTACCCTTACTCAAATAATTTCTCATTTTTAATAAATCTTGGAATGACTTTTACAGCTGAATTCTCTAGTACTTGAACAAGTGCAATGTTAGTTTTATGTAGATATGTTTTTACCAATGTTAAGCTTATTTCATATGCATTTAAATGAGCTAATTTTAGCCTAATAAGTAATAATTACACACATTCATATTCCCTTCTCACTTCAGATGTCTGAAACCTAAATGGGATTAAAACTTGTAATTGTAGCAATCAGAGAACTCTTTATTAGCATGTAATTTTTTTCTAATATTAGTAACTGACAAAAATGAGGGGCGGAACCAAATACAATGCTGCCAAAACGCCAATTAGATTTGCTCCCCTTTGGAGCCAAGTCCTAATCAAATTCTGCATACTCAATCTTCAAATGGACAGCAATCAAAAACTGCAATCAGTAAACATGTGGAAGTTAAAATTGTAATGCTGTTACTTTACAAAATCCAGTCTTGCTGGGTTCTTTTGCCAAAGCAATATAAAATCTTAGTGTTAAGATTAAACCTTCAGACTTTCTCTCCAGATCACTATAATTATTAGTAAGTACCCACTTTTAATGTAAAATTTACTTGAATTATGTTATTTTAGATAATTAGTTTCATAAAGAGGGGTCACTTGTATTGTAATTGATAATGTAGTATTAACTCCCTGTTTCTGATCTCAATATTTTAATTGGAAACAATCCTACTTTTTCAAAAGGTGATGGTGAAACTGAGGCCATGAGGACAAATGTAATTAGATAACTGAATGTTTGTTTGAACTGTTCAGCCCTTTTGTAACATTATAAATACAAAAGTATGGAATAGAGATGTGGTTTCCAGTAAATTGGGACGCATTGGGACCAGAACATTTTGGCCCAAGTAAGTGGCTCCCAAATAAGCCAAAGTTCCATGGAATTAGTTAAAAAGATATAAAAAAGA
The DNA here is from genome assembly GCF_030144855.1 of Hypanus sabinus. Lineage (NCBI taxonomy): Eukaryota > Metazoa > Chordata > Chondrichthyes > Myliobatiformes > Dasyatidae > Hypanus > Hypanus sabinus. The sequence continues at coordinate 10,801,819 of NC_082706.1, forward strand.
CAAATTACCCCTTCACTGAGTAACAAATAATGTATTTAAATGAAATACAGAACAAATTGGTACACTACCAATTCTACTATGATACTGTAAATCTATGCATTGGTTCCTAATAGTTGTTGATGGACGATTTCATCCAGAGTACACTGCTATGTTGTTTTGATTGACTGTAAATGAACAAAATCAGCAAAGACACCTAGTGCAGATAACGGACTGCCTTCATACAAGCAACCTCGGAATCTTCATTTTCATTGTAACATTAAAGATGATTGCTGATAACTTCAAATTCTTCATGGTTCCTAACTTGCTGAAGTAGTGAAATTCTTTCATTTTCACGCACAGCCATTTCTGCATCTCCAAGCCTGAATGCTTGAAACTGCACCGAGCAAAATGGTTCTGAATTGTCTTACCGCTTATTTCTCACCAACTGTTAGTGTCAAAAATAAATGCTTTTTGAACACAAACACACGCAAGTGTTGCTATTTAAAAACTGCTCACTATAAGCATGGGGAAGTGTCTAATGACTGGTACTAGTTAGAAACTGTTCAGCAACAGTCTTCTGTCCCGATTAAGCACCGTCGTGTCCCAAATAAATGAACAGAATCCCAGCTATTTTCTTGATTAGTTTTTGTTCAAGAGTTACCTCAAATAAGTGGCTGCCCTGATGAACCAATGGACCAATTAACCAGAATCCACTGTAATTGATACTTACTAGCTGTATGATTGGTTACTTAATCAGAAGATTCTTTAATCCTATTTGTGTCCTAGAGCTATATAGCATTGTGGGCCTTTCAGCCCAACTCATCCATGTTGATGAAGGTGTCTTCTGAACTTGTCCCATTCATATCTGCTTTGACCACTCTATGACAGCTCATTCCATAAGCTCACTACCTTCTGCATTCAGAAGTTGCCCCTCAGGTCCCTTTTAAATTCTTCCCCTCTCATCTCAAATTTATGCCCCTTAGTTTTTGTTTTATTTTTCTATGGAAGAAAATGTGTGCGTTCTATCTATGATGTTGATGATGATGATGGCTGGTTCTTCGCTTGGGAAGAACAGTCTTCAGGAGCGACAGCATGATTGTTGGTGACTGTAGGGGGCAACTTCCTGCCTGCACTGCCTAGGTTTATAGTGAGGATTGGTGCGTGCGGACCAATTCCAGTCTTTATGCCAGGGGACATTTCCAGAAAGGCACAGTGAGCTGCAATGACTGCAGTGATCACAAGGCTCTAGGTTAAGTATCGGAGTTTTCCTTCTCATAGACAGACTGCCTAGCAGGGCTAATGAGTCCCATCTACCCGGGTTTGGAATCAGAGTTGTCCTTCTCCTCGAATGGTTGCCAACCAAGGCTGATGAGTGCAGCCTGCCTGCCCAGTTATACCACTGGACATTCAGTCACACCATGACACAGCAAATTCAGTAAGAACAGGGCCACCATGTGAAGGTGTTGCAATGGGTATGGTAGTGAAGGAGAGGCCATATTGAGTGCCCTCCTGCATGGCAAACCAAACAGTGGTCCTGCGGCGATCACTACACCTGGAAAGGAGAGGCTATGGGAGATGCTTCACTTTCTTTACGTGAGCGGGATGTCCAGCCCGGTACTCACCCCCTCCCACCAATCTACACCCCTTATGATTTTACACACCTCTATAAGGTCACCACACTGCTTCCTACATTCCAAGGTAGAAAGTCCAAACCTGCCCAACCTCTCCCTAGACTCCAAGCTGGTGAGGGTGACATTGGTGATGGTTAAGTTACTGGACTGGATTCTGAGCAACAGAATCTACAGGCATTTGGATAGTCAGGATGGTTTTGTGAGTGGAGAGAGATCACATTTGACAAACTTGTTAGTTTTCTATAGAGTTAACCGAAAGGACAGATGAGAGCAGGCTGGTGGATACTATATGGATGTCAGCAAGACCTTTGATAAGGTTCTGCATGGGAATGTTAGATAGCATGGGATCCAGCTCCCAAACCAGATTTGTAATCATCTCAATAGTAATGAGCAGAGGGTGATGGTGGAAGGTTGATTTTCGGCCTAGAGGCCTGTGACTAGTGGTGCGCCATGTGGATCAGTGCTGGAATACTTTTTGTTCATTATTTGTCTGTAATTTGGATGAGAATGTATAAGGCATAGTAAGTTTGCAGAAAATACTAAACTAAGTGGTACTGTAGAAATTTATCAAAAATGTCAGTCTTTGTTTATATATAGTTTTGATAATTCTATTATTTTCTTTATTTTCCTGTAAATAACTGCAAGAAAATGAATCTCAAAGTAGTGTATGGTGACATATTTATTAATTTTACTTAGAGTTACAGAACAGGCCGTTTCGGTCCAATGATTCACATTGCCCAGCACCCTACCTTTTTAAAACTAGCCTAATCACAGGGTGATTTACAATGACCAATTAACTTATTAACTGGTGGTTCCAGGAATTAGGAGGAGGAAGGTTGATGCCATTGCTGCTGCTTGTATGTGGGAGGAGGAGGGGGCTTTGGGGTTCTACTGTTAGAGTCTTTTTCATGCTTCATGGGCGTCTGCGAAGAGTAGGAATTTCAGGTTGTATGTTATATACATTCTCTGATATTACTTTGAACCATTGAACTCTGAACCCCAGACCGCCCCAAGCTGTAATAGGGTCGTGCTCACCACTACGCTACCTTGGCATACTTTGATAATAAATTTTACTTTGACTTTGAAATCTTTCTCTCCTTTGGACTTTCTTCAATTCTTTTCTTCATTCACTGTTTTCTTCTCTCCCCACCTTTCCTAAGGTGCTATATTTGATGGGGTATTGAACATAAGAGACCATAGATATAGGAGCAGAAGTAGGCCATTCGGCCCATCGAGTCTGCTCTGCCATTCAATCATGGGCTGATCCAATTCTTCCAGTCATCCCCCCTCCCCGCCTTGATGCCCTGGCTTGAACACTGCCAGTACAAAGAAATGCCTGCACATGTGATATCACATCAGCATTCACTATGGATATAGTTCTATTGTGAGCTCATTAGATACTACCTTCTACCTCATAAAGGCAATACAAACCAATCCTCATAGAGGGATCAGAAGCAGAGAGAGTGAGCAATTTTAAGTTCCTGTGTTTCTATAGCTCTGAGGACCTAACCTGGGCCGCACATATTGATGCAGCTATAAGGAAGGCATGACAGTGGCTATATTTTTCATTAGGACTTTGAGGAGATTTGGTATGTCACCAAAAACACTCACAAATTGCTACAGATGTATTGAGGGTAGCATTCTAACTGGCTGCATTACTGTATGGTATGGTGGGGGGGGGGGGTGCTACAGCACAGGATCGAAGAAAGCTGCAGAGAATTGTAAAATTAGTCAGCTCCAACATGGCCACTAGTCTCAGTAGTCTCCAGGCCATCTTCAAGGAGTGATGCCTCAAAAAGGCGGCATCTATCATTAAGGACCTCCACCACCCAGGACATTCTCTTGTCTCATTGCTACCATCAGGAAGGAGGTACAGAAGCCAGAAGGTACACACTCAACAATTCAGGAACAGCTTTTTCCCATCTACCAGCTGATTTCTGAATGGACATTGAACCCATGAACACTACTGTAATTCACTTTTTTCTCTTTTTTTATCATCATATTGTACTGCTGCCACAAAGTTTACAAACTTCATGACATATGCTGGTGATAATCAACCTGACTCTAATTCTGAATCTTGTATTCCAAGGCAATCTGTGTCTTTTGTACTTTATTCAAATGAAATAATCATTCTTCATTGAGGTTCATACTAATACAGAAAGATCTACTGAATGGGTTAGTCTGATCAGCTCACCAAGAAGTTGGACAATTAGACTGAAAAATGGATTAGTTTTAAGTGAATTACTTACAAATGAACTGTAGCAATTCTAACAGTGTTCTGGCTGAGTCCAGCTTTCTGGCCTGTGTGTTTCAGTTCAGTGGATATACACATGTTTGTACTTTAGTGTTACTGACAGAGAAGGATCTTTATGATAGAAACAATCAGTTTTGGAAAGCAGAGATTAATTTCACCACTAATGAGAGGAATCTTGCATAAACAGAGCAGAAATAGACTGAATACATAACAATGTACTTAGATGAACAGATTTCTCACTGCTTATCCTTTTGATCCTGAAAATAATTGAATTGCATTGTTTTGACAGTTAAACACACTTCTGCTTAAATGCATTTATTTTATACTAATTCTGTAAATGATTAAACAGAATTGTGGAAATTATTCTGCAAAAGACATACTTCTTTTCTATGTAGGGTGCGACCTCCGTCTTCTTAAACCCGTCAAGGTTGTAGAGCTTGTAAGCTAACTTAATGGCAACTTCTCGATCCGGTTTATTCCCATTAGCTAGTAGAGCTTCAAAGTCTGTTGTTTCCTTTGTGATATTTGTTTCAGGCAGAGTTCCAGCTTGTTGCTTGTTCTGAACACCATCTCTACATTGAAACAAATAAAGTAACAGTTCTGTTAAGTCATAAAACCCTGTAATTATGTGAGTATTCTCACTGTCTCCCACCATAATTTCAGTGAAAACAGCACAAAATTCAGGGCCTGAAAGATAAGGGAATGAAAAAAGAATTCAACCCAACAGAGCCTTCGAAATATCAGCCCCACATCCCTCAATATCTTTTCTTCCAAGAATACTATTTACAGTATTCATTAAGAGATACAGCGCAGAACAGGCCCTTCCAGCAGAAAGTGCCGCACTGCGCAGCAACCCACCTGCTTAACTCTGGCCTAATCACAGAACAATTTACAATGAGCGATTAACCCACTAACCGGTACGTCTTTCGACCGTGGGAGGAAACCAGAGCACTTGGAAGAAATCCACATGGTCTTGAGGCGAATGCACAAACTCCCTACAGTTGGCGCCAGAATTAAACTCTGAACTCTTAACACCCTGAGATGTAGTGGCCCCACAAAATATCGATTGGAGTAACCCACTATCACTTGCCAGCTTGTAATCTTCCCCCTACCCCCACCACCTCTTATTCTGGCTTCTTCCCCTTCCCACCTTGGCCTGAAACATTGACTGTTTATTCCTCTCCATAGATGCTGCCTGACCTACTGAACTCCTCCAGTTTTTTGTGTTTGTTGTTAACATCGATTGGGTCGATTTAGGTCACTTCCTTCACTTACCATCTCTTCAGTATATTTATTTCTCACTTCTTTAGTCTATTTATTTATCATCTGCAGATTGGATCCTATGTATATGGAGCACAAATCTTTATCCTTCAGTTTCCCTTTCACCAAACATCCAGAATAAATATGATGGTAGCCTTGCGTTGGCCCAAATGTGGTAACACATAATACAGAGGTTGAAACTCTCTCATTATGAACAAGGTATCTGCATGACCCTCACTTCTTTGGTTCCAGATCACTACACCACACTGGCTAAACCTTGGATGAACAGTAAGCCTAAATCTGTTTGGCAATGAGTGCTGAAAGAGCATCACCCTGACCACAGCAGGGTGAGTAACTGTCTTTTTGCTCTTCTTGGAAGTAGCTGCTATATTATACTTGTTAAAATACAACTTAGGATAATCTGAGTATTTAATTGGCACAAAAATAAATCATTATAATTAAATTTCAACTTGTTTAAGAATAATGGACCCTTTAAAAATCAAGTCACTCAAAGCACGCCATATAGACCATAAGATATAGGAACAGAATTAGGCCATTCAGCCCATCGAGTCTGCTCCACCACAGTGGACCATGGGAGAAAGAGAAGAAAGCAGAGAACCAGAGGGAGGTGATGGGCAGGTTACAAGGGAAGAGGAGGGGGAGGAAAGGAGTGAGAGGGCCCCAGATTGATGAAAATCAAAGTGTGGGGGACAACAAGAGGAGTGGTTACCAGAAGATAGAGAAATTGATGTTCATGCCCTCAGGCTGGAAACTACTCAGACAAAATATGAAATGCTTTTCCTTCGACCTGTGTTTGACCACATCCTGGTAGTGTGGGCAGTCATGATAGAATGGGAATAGGAAGTGGAATTGAAGTGATTGGCTACTGGGAGATCCTGGCTGTTGTGGTGGACAGAGTGAAGGTACTTGACAAAGTGGTCCCCCAGTTTGAATTGGGTCTCACCAATGTAGTGGAGGCTGCACTGGGAGCACTGGATACAATAACTGACCACAAGCCTCTCACGGATGAAGCACTGCTTCACCTGGAAGAACTGTTTAGGGCCCCAAATGGTGATGAGATACAGAGCTTTCCTTTTGTGTGACATAAGAATTGGAGTGCCAACTTGCAAGTTTGCCTCGCAAAGTCCAAATCTATATCACTGTTGAGAGAGGTGGAAACAGGTAAGGCTGACCAACAGGGCTCTGATGAAGCTGTACAGGCCAATCCCCTGTACAATGGAGACAATGGATTACAGAAACATGGATGAACTCCAACCAGACTGTCGTCTTTGGACGATGGAGATGGGAGGTCATCAATGACCTATGCTCCACTGGGAGCTAAGGGTCCAGAAAGAAGAAGAACATGAATTCCTGTTCCCAATTATCCTTTATAAGATAACATTAAGCCATTTTCATTGTGCGGTACTATTGCTGTTAGGTTATGAATTCCAGATCTGGCCCAGATAATCCTGGAGGAATAGCATTATACTTCCAAGTCACATTGATGTGAGACTTGTGATAGGGTGCACTAATTTGTGGTTTAGGTGATAAACTCTGCAGACCTACTGGTGTACCTTCATACAAGCCTTGGTGAGTTGTTGCAACATATTTGGTAGAACATACACACTGCAGTCATTGTGGAGCATTGATGGATGAATTTGAATTTGAAACAGGTGCCAATCAATTGAACTTTTTTTCCTGGATGGTTAAAAAGGCTTTGGGAAGTCAGGAGATGAGTCATTTACTGCAGAACACCTGCTCCAACTTGCTCTTATAACTGCACGTGCCTGTGCCTCATCTTGTTGATGGATCAAGAAGATCAAGTGGCTAAGAAGGTGTACGACATATTGGCCTTCGTTAATCATGGAATTGAATTTAGGAGCCGAGAGGTAATGTTGCAGCTATATAGGACCCTGGTCAGACCCCACTTGGAGTACTGTGCTCAATTCTGGTTGCCTCACTATAGGAAGGATGTGGAAGCCATAGAAAAGGTGCAGAGGAAATTTACAAGGATGGTGCCTGGATTGGGGAGCATGCCTTATGAGAATAGGTTGAGTGAACTTGGCCTTTTCTCCTTGGAGCGATGGAGGATGAGAGGTGACCTGAAAGAAGTCTATAAGATGATGAGAGGCATTGATCATGTGGATAGTCAGAGGCTTTTTCCCAGGGATGAAATGGTTGCCACAAGAGTCACAGGTTTAAGGTGCTGGGGAGTAGGTACAGAGAAGATGTCAGGGGTAAGTTTTTTACTCAGAGTGGTGAGTGTGCGGAATGGGCTTCCAGCAACGGTGTTGGAGGCAGATACGATAGGGCCTTTTAAGAGGCTTTTAGATAGATTTATGGAGCTTAGTAAAATAGAGTGCAATAGGTAAGCCTAGTAATTTCTGAGGTAGGGACATGTTTGGTACAACTTTGTGGGCAGAAGGACCTGTATTGTGCTGTAGGTTTTCTATGTTTCTATCAAGGAATGTTAATAGAGGAGATGGTGACCATAACCAACAGTCAGGTGATGGAGGAGTTTGAGACACTGGCTGAAAGTTATGATTCTGAGTGTATTGTTGTGTCATTTGTCTGAGGAATAAGTACTTCTATTTTTAAATGAGACAGGCAAAAGAACCAGAACCACAAGAAGAAACTCTTCTGCAATAAGTGGTTGGGGTTTAGAATCCAGAACCAGCTTGGGTAATGGAAATAGATGCAGTTAAGCCTTTAGAGGAGAATTATTGGATAAATATTTGTTTAAGAAATACCATATGATAATAGACCCTTCTGGCCCAATGAGCCCAATTACACCCATGTGATCAAAAACTTGCTAACCCAGACACCTTTGGAATGTGGGAGGAAACTGGAGCACCCGGAGGAAACCCACGTAGTCATGTGGAGAATGTACAAACTCCTTAGAGTGGTGGGAATTGAACTCGGGTTGCTGGCACTCTAATTGTATTATCCTAACTACTACACTACTGTACCACCCCATAAATTCAAGTTATGTTGGGAAATTGATCTTGCAGAGAGTTGGGGCAAACCCAGTGGGCTAAATAGTTTCCTTCTAATTGGCACTCTTCTATGGTATGTTAAATGAATATGTCCTCACTTGGTGATTATAATGCATGTGATATAACCCATGCCTCCCAATACATATAGTTACCCAATCTGTAATTTACTCAGCTCATTGCATAATAGTAAACACAAGAGATTCTGTAGAAACTGGAAATCTTGAGCAATACACACAAAATGCTGGAGGAACTCAACAAGGAGCTGGACTTATTGTGTATCACTGTTCTGTTGTTGCCTGTATTATTGCATACAGTAGTGCTGAGATGGTGTACGATCTAACAAACAACCGAGTAATTACCTTGGATGTTTTCATTGGGATCACAAGACTCTGTGACATTAACATTGGTAATGTAGAATACTGCAACTCTTGATCACTGGTTTATTGGTGAGCCTGATGGCAGGGAAACTGCATTGTGACGGTTGTGGCGAGGACTAGGCCCCATCCGCAGGGTCGCCTTGGATACAACCACCGAGGGAAGAGAGCAAGAGCCTCCGCTGTGCGTGTTGGAATTATGCTAGGTTGGGGGCTGGCCTCTCCTGTCATTGCTGCTCTCCAGAGTTTGCTCAGTCCCTCACTCTGGCTTTTGCTCAGTGCTGCTCTCTAGTGTTCGCTCAGTTGAAGAACAAGCCGGACAGGACAATGCAGTCATGCCTCTCAGGGACTTGGGCTACATCATTTTTTTCTTTGTGACTGCATGCTTTTCTGAAATTGTAGCCATATGTGTTATTTACCGTGTGTTGTGTACTGCTGGTAATGTTTTTGCACTTTGGCCTCAGAGGAACACTGTTTCGTTCAGCTATATTAATGTTTAGTTGAATAATAATTAAATTTGAAGTCATGTGGCAACTATGGACAGGAATAAACAGTTGACGTTTTGGGCCAAGACCCTTCATCAAAACATATGTTCCCGATGAAAGGTCTTTGCCCAAAACGTTAACTGTTTATTTCCCTCCACAGATTATGCCTGACTTACTGAATCCCTCTAGCATTTTGGCTGTGTTGCATTGCTTAATGATAATAGGTAGCTATACAACTTTATGTTGATAAGTAATTATCCAGCAATGCCAGGTATCAACTTAGCCAGGATGTTAGACCAATAAGTAAATAAGATAGCTTGAGTTTTAGTTTCCTTACTTTCCAGTGATGACATCTGTGGTTTCTTCTTTCTCCTCTTCCTCCTTTTCTTGAGGCAAGTCACTCAGTTCCATTCTTTCAACGTTTTTATCAGCATTATTGTAGCTGCAATTTACTGGATCTTTTTTTACAAATACTGTGCATTCTTGTTGTTGGCCTATGTCCAAACCCATCTGACTATCCATAGTTGGGTTCCAAATCTCCCTGTCGGCTATTGGAGATGGCTGCTTTGCTTCCTGACAATCACAAAGTTTTGTTTTTTCTGAGTTCCACATCTGGCTGGTTTTTGGCATATCAGTAGACACATCTTCTTTGCAAACATCATCTACATAATCCCTGAAAGTTCCTCTCACTGAAGTATCCTGATTGTCAGGGAAATGTACTGATTGAGGTATTGAAGTGATGAACACAGTTTTGTTGGATTCTTTTACATGTAGAGAGAAAAGAGAAATAGTTAGCGGTAGCTGGGAAGAACAACAAAAATATTCACAATAAAAAAACTAAGAACTCATAAGATGCAAGTACGTACCAGAATATGCATCCTTAGAATTGAAAAAAACAGGCACGGATTCTTCACTGCTTGTTACTTTTAACTCTTTGCTGAATGTCTGATGTCCAAAAGAGAAGTGGCTGGTGTCCTATGGCAAGAGAAGTGGACCATTGGTTACATATTACCAACTTTTGTGACTTAACAAGAGCTCCAAAATCCAATATTGTATACTTTAGTCATAATTCCACGTTTGATTTCTTTAACTTCAAAGTTTATCATGATATGTATATGTCACCATATACTACCCTGAGATTCCTTTTCTCATGAGCATTCACAGTAGAACAAAGAGATACAGAAGAATTATTGACAAATGACCAATGCGTAAAAGACAAATAGTGCAAATATATAATAATAATAAATAATTTTGAGTTGTAGAGTCCTTGAAGTAAGTCCTTAGGTTGTGTTGAGCATTGAGGTGAGTGAAGTTATCCATGCTAGTTCAGGAGTCTGATGGTTGAAGGGTAATAACTGTTCCTGAACCTGATGATGTGGGACTAAAGTTTTTGTACCTTCTTTCCAATTACAGCAGTGAGAAGAGAGCATAGATAGATACTTTATTGATCCCAAAGGAAATTATAATGTCACAGTAGCATTACAAGTGCCTAGATATAAATATTAGAACAGAATTAAAAAGAATAAAAAATAAGTTACCACAAATGGGTCATCACTTCCCTAGCTATGGGTTGACTCATTATAGAGCCTAATGGCCAAGGGTAAAAATGACCTTGCATAGCGCTCTTTGGAGCAGTGCAGTTGTCCTAGTTTGTTATTAATAGTGTTCCTCTGTTCAGTCAAGGTGGCATGCAAAGGATGAGAAACATTGTCCAGAATTTCCAGGCTTTTCTGTAGGGTCCTTTGTTCTACCATAGTCTCCAGTGTGTCTGTTTGACTTTTATAACAGAGCCAGCCTTTCTAATCAGTTTATTGACCCTGTTGGCATCACCCATGTTGATGCCATTACCCCAGCACACCACCACACAGAAGATTGTACTGGCAACGACAGACTGCTAGAACATGTGAAGGAGAGGCCTGAATATTCCAAAGGACCTCAGTCTCCTCATAAAGTAGAGGCAACTCTGGCCTGTGTTGGTCATAGCCACTGTGTTGGTGCTCCACTCAAGTCTGTCATCCAGGTGCACCGCAGGTACTTGTAGGTCCTCACCACATCCACGTCCTCACCATCAATAGTAACAGGGAGTAGTGCAGGCTTAGTCTTCCTAAAGTCTGGAGGGTGGAGATCATTGATGATGGATGTTGGTTTCTTGTGGAAGGCCTCCTTCTAGATGTTCTCAATGATGGGGAGGGCTTTTCCCGGGACGGGCTGGGCTGTATCCACTACTTTTTGTAGGTTTTTCAAGCAGAAATTATCTGCTTATGGTAAAAAGGTGAATTGACAACTTATATTAAAAGTTAGTGAAGACTACCTCTGATAACAATGTTCTGAAGCAAAATGACCAGGAAGTATTTAGGTTGCTCCTCTCTCTGCTGTTAGAGTTATAGAGAAGTACAGCACAGAAACAGGCCCTTTGGCCCATCTAGTCCATGCCAAAACCATTTAAACTGCCTACTCCTATCGACCTGCACTGGGACCATAGTCCTCCATACCCTTACCATACATGTATCTATCTAACTTCTCTTTCAACCTTGTTTACATCTTTCCTGTAAATAGGTGACCAAAACTACACACAATACTCCAAATTAGGCCTCAGCAACATCTTATACAACTTCAAGATAACATTCTATCTCCTGTACTCAATACATTGACTTATGAAGGCCAATGAGCCAAAATCTTTCTTTATGACCCTGTCTACCTGTGATGCCACTTACAATGAATTATGGACCTGTATTCCAAGGTCCCATTGTTCTACCACACTCCCCAGTGCCCTACTGTTCACTATGTAAGACCTACAGTGGCTGGTCCTACTGAAACACAAAACCTCACACCTATCTGTATTAAATTCCAAATCCTGTTAGAAACATAGAAAACCTACAGCACAATACAGGCCCTTCAATCCACATTGCTGTGCTAAGCATGTACTTACTTTAGAAATTACCTAGGGTTACCCACAACCCTCTATTTTTCTAAGTTCCATGTACCTATCCAGGAGTCTTTTAAAAGACCCTATTGTATCCGCCTCCACTACCCTTGCAGGCAGCCCATTCCATGCACTCACTACTCTCTGTGTAAAAAACTTACCCCTGACATCTCCTCTATACCTACTTCCAAGCACCTTAAAACTGCCATTTCAGCCTTGGGAAAAAGTCTCTGACTATCCACACGATCAATGCCTCTCATCATCTCTATCAGGTCACCTCTCATTGCCTGGCACTCCAAAGAGAAAAGGCCGTGTTTACTCAACCTATCCTCATAAGGCACACTCCCCAATCCAGGCAACATTCTTGTAGATCTCCTCTGCCCCCTTTCTATAGTTTCCACATCCTTCCTGTAGTGAGGTGACCAGAACTGAGCACGGTACTCCAAGTGGAGCCTGACGGGGGTCCTATATAGCTGTAACGTTACCTCTGGGCTCTTGAACTCAATCCCACGGTTGATGAAGGCCAATGCACCATATGCCTGCTTAATCACACGGTCAACCTGTGCAGCAGTTTTGAATGTCTTACAGACTTGGACCCAAAGATCCCTCTGATCCTCCACACTGCCAAGAGTTTTACCATTGATACTATATTCTGCCATCACATTTGACCACCCAAAATGAACCATTGTAGCGGTGTGCTACAAGCAGCGCTAAAATTACGACACGGAGTCGGTAACTGCAGTCGAAGGAAAAACTTTATTCGAAAACTTCAGCCTCACTTTTAAGCCTCTGTCAACCGGCCCCCCATGGCGAAGAGGCTCCAAAGCTCTGTGCTCGCAAACCCCCGTAGGCTATCTAATTGTGAGTCGGTTCGGATACGCTAGGAAATGAGGCGCTACACCACCTCATATTTATCTGGGTTGTACTCCATCTGCCACTTCTCAGCCCAGTTTTGCATCCTCATTGATGTCCTGCTGTAACCTCTGAGAGACCCTCCACACTATCGACAACACCCCCAACCTTTGTGTCATCAGCAGATTTTCTAACCCATCCCTCCTCTTCCTCATCCAGGTCATTTATAAAAATCATGAAGAGTAAGGGTTCCAGAACAGATACCGGAGGCATTCCACTGGTGACCGACCTCCATGCAGAAAATGACCTGTCTACAACTACTCTTTGCCTTCTGTGGGCAAGCCAGTTCTGGACCCACAAAGCAATATCCTCTTGGATCCCATGTCTCCTTGCTTTCTCAATAAGCCTTGCATGGGGGACCTTATCAAATGCCTTACTGAAATCACTACACTACATCTATTGCTCTACCTTCATCAACGTGTTTAGTCACGTCCTCAATAAATTCAATCAGGCTTGTAAGGCACGACCTGCCTTTGAGAAAGCCATGCTAACTATTCCTAATCATATTATGCCTCTCCAAATGTTCATAAATCCTGCCTCTCAGGATCTTTTCCATCAACTTACCAACCACTGAAGTAAGACTCATTGGTCTATAATTTCCTGGGCTATCTCTACTCCCCTTCTTGAATAAGGGAACAACATCTGCAACCCTCCAATCCTCTGGAACCTCTCTTGTGCCTATTGATGATGCACAGATCATTGCCAGAGGCTCAGCAATCTCCTCCCTCACCTCCCACAGTAGCCTGGGGTACATCTTATCCGGTCCCAGAGACTTATCCAAATTGATGCTTTCCAAAAATTCCATCCCATCCTCTTCCTTAATGTCTATATGTTCAAGCTTTTCAATTCTCTGTAAGTCATCCCTACAATCACCAAGATCCTTTTTCGTAGTGAATACTGAAGCAAAGTATTCATTTAGTATCTCTGCTGTCTCCTCTGGTTCCATACACACTTTTCCACTGTCATACTTGATTGGTCCTATTCTCTCATATCTTATCCTCTTGCTCTTCACATACTTGTGGAATGCCTTGGGGTTTTTCTTAATCCTGCTCGCCAAGGCCTTCTCATTGCCCCTTCTGGCTCTCCTAATTTCAATCTTAAACTCCTTCCTGCTAGCCTTAGTTTTTTGAACCTTTCATAAGCTTTTCTTATCTTCTTGACTAGATTCTCAACAGCCTTTGTACACCACAGGTCCTGTACCCTACCATCCTTTCCCTGTCTCATTGGAATGTACCTATGCAGAATGCACAGAAATATCCCCTGAACATTTGCCACATTTCTGCCATATATTTCCCTGAGAACATCTGTTCCCAATTAATGCTTCCTAGTTCCTGCCTGATAGATTCATATTTCCCCTTACTCCAACTAAACACTCTCCTAACTTGTCTGTTCCTATCCCTCTCTAATACCATGGTAAAGTAGATAGAATTGTGGTCACTATCTCCTAAATGCTCTCCCACTGAGAGACCTGACACCTGACCAGGTTCATTTCCCACTACCAGATCAAGTACAGCCTCTCCTCTTGCAGGCTTATTGACATATTGTGTCAGGAAACCTTCCTGAACACACCTAACAAACTCCACCCCATCTAAACTCCTTGCTCTAGGGAGATGCCAATCAATATTGGAGAAATTAAAATCTCCTACTATGACAGCCCTGTTATTATTTCCGGAATCTGTTTCCCTATCTGCTCCTCGATGTTCCTGTTACTATTGGGTGGTATATAAACACCCCTTCCTATTCCTAACTGCCACCCACAGAGATTTTGCAGACAACTCCTCCATGACTTCCTCCTTTTCTGCAGCCGTGACACTATCTCTGATCAGCAGTGCCACACCCCACCTCTTTTGCCTCCCTCCCTGTCCTTTCTGAAACATCTAAAGCCTGGCACTCCAAGTAACCATTCCTGCCTCTGAGCCATCCAGGTCTCTGTAATGGCCACAACATCATAGCTCCAAGTACTGATCCACGCTCTAAGCTTATCCACTTTGTTCATGATGCTTCTTGCATTAAAATAGACACATCTCAAACCATCAGTCTGAGCGTGTCCCTTCTCTATCACCTCCCTCTCACACTGCCTACAAGCTTTCTCTATTTGTGAGCCAACAGCCCCTTCCTCCATCTCTTCTGTGCGGTTCCCACGCCCCAGTAATTTTTGTTTAAACTCTCTCTAATAGCCTTAGCAAACCTTCCTGCCAGGACATTGGTCCCCCTCGGTTTCAAATGCAACCCATCCTTTTTGTACAGCTCACGCCGGCCTCAAAAGAGTTCCTAAAGATCCAGAAAACTGAATCCCTGCCCCCTGCTCCAATCCCTCAGCCTCGCATTCATCCTCCACCGCACTCTACTCCTATACTCACTGTCGCGTGGCACAGGCAGTAATCCCGAGATTACTACCTTCGAGGTCCTGCTTCTCAACTTCCTTCCTAACCCCCTGTAGTCTGTTTTCAGGACTACTCTCTTTTCCTACCTATGTCGTTGGTACCAATATGTACCATGACCTCTGGCTGTTCACCTTCCCACTTCAGGATATCGTGGATACTATCAAAGACATCCCAGACCCTGGTACCTGGGAGGCAAACTAGCTTCTGTGTTTGTTTTCTTTGTTAACAGAATCGCCTGTCAGACCCCCTAACTATAGAGTCCTGTATTACAGCTGCCTTCTTCCCTTCCCTACCCTTTTGAGTCACAGGGCCAGTCTCTGTGCCAGAGGCGCAGCCACTGTTGCTTTCCCCAGGTAGGCCGTTCCGCCCCAGTACTAAAACAGGAGTACTTACTGTTAAGGGGTCAGCCACCAGGGTACTCTCTAGTATCTGACTCCTGCCCTACCCTCTCCTGACTGTCATCCACTTATCTGTCTCCTGAGACCCTGGTGTGACTACTTGCCTATAGCTCCTCACCATCATCTCCTCACTTCCCCTGACCAGACAAAGGTCATCGAGCTGCAGCTCCAGTTCCCTAACGCAGTCTCTAAGAATGTGTGGCCTTAAGAATGCCTCTAAGATGTGGCCTTCCGGGAGGCTGGGAGTCTTCTAGACTTCTCACATCTGACACCCAGTACAGAACACTGGCCTCACAGACATACTTTGTGTTTCTATTCCTCACAGGTAACTAACCTCGCCTCAACCCATTATACAATGATACTCCTGAGCACCTAGAGAATTGAGGATCAAGGGTCAGCTTTATTTGCCATATACATTTACATGCATTAGGAATTTGCTGCGGTGTATTGGCATGACATATAACAAAAAACAACATTAAACAATTATACAGAATAAAGAATTATATAAAAACTAAAGTCAGAGGTTAAAGTGAGGATGTGGAATAAAGTGTGAATAAATACTATACATAAATACTAGCATGTATTTACAATGTAAACAGCCGTATAAAGTTAAGATTCAAAGTAAATTTTATTATGAATATACCCCAATATCACCACATACAACCCCGAGATTCATTTTCTTGTGGGCATATTCAAATCTATAGAATCGCAACTACTGTATAACAGAATCAATTAATGACCACCAAACTAGGAGTTTGAACCAGAATGCAGAAGACAACAAACTGCGCAATTTCAAAAAAGAAGAAACAACAATGTAAACAAGCAATAAGTATCGAGAACATGAGAATAAGTGTCCTTGAAAGTGAGCCCATCAGTTGTGGGAACATTTCAGTGATGGTGCAAGTGAAGTTGAGTGAAGTTATCTCCTTTGGTTCAAGAGCCTAATGGCTGAGGGGTAGTAACTGTTTCTAAACTTGGTGGTGCGAGTCCCAAGCCTCTTGTAACTTCTTTCTGATAGCAGCAGCGAGAAGCGAAAGTGGTATAAAGGATGTAAAGTGTTTACAGCGCAGTACAGTGACTGAGGTACTAGATGGAGGAGTGTGGGGGGGGGCGTCTTATTAGAATGGTTGATCAGATAAACTGCTTGGGAAAAAAAACTTCTAAGATGGTATGTAGTTTTTATTTTAATAACTCTATAACGCTTTCCAGAAGGGAGATTTTGGAAAAGACAGTTTTCGGGGTAGATAGTGTCTGTCCTGCCAAAGGGTTTTGGCATGAAATGTTGACTATACTCTTTTCCTAGATGCTGCCTGGCCTGCTGAGCTCCCCCAGGACTTTGTGAGTGTCTGCAATGATTTCTTTCTGCCTGTTTCTTTGTCCTGGACACATGCAAGTCCTGCAGTGATGGAAGAAACAGCCAATGACCTATTCTGCTGACCTGACAGTTCGCTGTAGTTTCGGTATATTTTGAGAGGATGGCGCACCATACCAGACAGTAATGGCTGATGTGAGGATGCATTCTACGATGGCAGGCTAGAATTGTACCAGTATGTTGTGGTCTTATATACTGGTGAAACAGGAGGAAAAATTATTGTTTCCATTTCTACCTGGTGAAATGAATTTCTAATCCACCAGTGTCCTGCTAGATAAAATGTATTGAATTGTTTAGTTTTATGATCCATATTTAGCTGAGACACAAGGTGAGAACTGGTGTTAAGAAATGACAGGTTGGGGCTTTTGTGAGATAAGGTGCGTTTCAGTAGAAATATCATGGGTGAGTTGATTTCCTGTCTGAAGCAGTGGAAGTTGAGATCATTTTAATCACTGACTCTTGTGGAGATCATGAAGAAATAGTAGGAAAGTCCTTAGCTTTTGGATAAGTATCTTGGAAATGGGGGAGTTTATAACCACATCTCCTCAAAGGAGAGTTGTAATTTTGCCACTGCTACTCTGTTTTTAGCACAGCTTCACATTTGCTCTGGATGGTTGGAGAGCTGTGTTAGCTTCTCTGATGAGGTTCTGGCCAAAACTATATAGAGAACCCACAATAATTTGCATGAACAGGAAATTGTGCCTGCTTTAGAATGTACCGCAATTATCTGAAAAACCTTGCAGATAATATCAGAAATGTTCATCGTCTAGAAGAGTTTAATAGCCAGTTTCCTTTTAACTTTGCACCTGCTTGGCTTTAGATGATCCAGTGATTCAAATCCTAATATCTATTCTGTAGTTTCTTTTTTTTTGAATTGCTGAAGTGGATCAGAAGTAGCATATGACAAGTGTGTGTAGCAGATGTGATGTCTGGAGGTGTTAGTGGATGCACAGAAAGAGGTCAGGGTACATATATAGATTAGACAATGTGATAACTGTGACAGAGAATGATTTGCCAGCTGACAGGAATTGAAGAGCGAGGAATGGGGCCAATTGATTTGCCTGCAGGAAGCTGCTGATGAATTTGAAGGGGCTCTGTTTTACAGCCAGAGCGATGGTGCTGCTGCATCAAGCTCCAGGGTTCAGGTTTAATCCTGACCTGGGTGTCATCTGTGTGGAGTTTGCACCTTCTAGCTGTGGACTGTACGGGGTTTTCCTGGGTGCTCCCGTTCATTCCAACATCCCAAATACACACTGGAAAGTGTACTGGCTGCAGTTAATTACCGCTGAGTTAATGACATTAAAAAAAAATCAAAGGGGGGAGTTGAAGGCATGAGTGAGTTTGAGTAAGTTGAAAGAGTGTAGGGAAATATGGAGGGTGGGAATGGGGACTAATAGGATTTCTCCCTCAGGAGCCATCATAACCCTAAATAGGTTGAATGGCCTTCGTCAGAACATCCCAGTCCTGTGATTTGAAGTCCTCTGTAGAAGTTTGTACGCCCTTCCCAAGAGCACATGGGTTTCCTCCAGGTGCTCTGGTTTCTTCCCACAGCCCAAAGATGAGACAGTCAGTAGGTTAATTAGTCATTGTAAATTATTCTGTGATTAGTTTAAGGGTAAAGAGGCGGTTTGCTGGGCAGTGTGGCTCCTGTTCTGCACTGTATCTCGAAACAAATAATTTTCTCCATGGTTTTGGAATAGCTCAATCCTTTTATATATATATGAAATTATAGCTTAAAATTATTATTGAATCTGCCTTTACCTTACTTTCAAGCAGATGTTCCAGAAAGGGGGCTGATGCTTCTGCTGAGGCAGGTGGGGAAAAGGGGGGCGGGGAGGTGGAAGGTTGATGCTTTACTCCTGCTTGTGCATGGGAGGGAGGAATGGTGGGCTTTTGGGGTTCTAATGATTTCCTGCCATTCATTCTTTGGGGGGTTTCTTCTGTTTCATGGATGTCTGCGGAGAGTGAAAATTTCAGGTTGTATATTGTATACATTCTCTGATATTAAATGGAACCCTTGAACTAAAAAAAAAGACTTCTAGGACGGATGATCTATTGGTCTTCCCTGTAAAAGGACTTAAGTGCAAGAGCAAGGATGTTCTTCTGGAGTTTTGTCTCTTTATCAGAGGAACAATGTCCTTATCATGGATAAGTGTCACACATAGTGACCAGAATGATTCCTGGAATGGTAGAACTGACGTATGAAGAGAGACTGAAGTGATTAGGGCCATGTTCACTGGGCTACTAAAGAGTAAGCAAGGATCTCATCAAACAAAAAAAGATTCTAACAGGACTTTCTAACAGGAAGATGTTCCAGATGGCTGGAGAGCCCAGAACCAAGGATTCCAGACACAGAATATGGCAGAGGATAATTAGGATTGAGATGAGGAGAAATTTCTTTACCCTGAAAGTGATAAACCTGTGGAATTCTCAGAAAGCATTTAAGACTAAGTTATTAAGCATATTCAGGTAAGAGTTAGATGTCATATTAATGTCTGAAGAGATTGATGGGTGTTTTATTCTTATTTATTTAGAGATACACACCAAGGTAAGAGGCCCTTCCAGCCCTGTAACCCAAATGACCAAATAACCTACTAACTCATATGTATTTGGAATGTGCGAGGAAGCCAGAATGCCCAGAGAAAAGCTACGTAGTCATGGGGAGGACGTACAATCTCTTTACAAACAGCGGTGGGAACTGAACCCCGATCACTGCTGCTGTAAAGCCTCAAGGAAAACACTACGCTACCACGCCACCCAACGGTACGGACTTGAAGAGAAAGCAGGAACAGGATAATGAACTTGGGTGATCACGTCGTATAAGTCTACCTCGCCCTCACTATCACCTTTTCCTTCTTCCTGCAGAACTCATGACCTTGACCACCATGCAGCCACATCCCTGTAATAAGCTGAATTTGTCATTGCACTTCTTTCACTTCATTCCTTATACTCTCTGTGCTAAGCAATAAATGGACCGCACATTAACTGCCCTTTCTGTTCCATTTTCCTAACTAATTACTATTCCTCACACCTGATTTAATTTCTTTTGAACTTTTAGTCTTCCATCATCAGTTGTAATTAAGACTCTTCTTTTGCTATAGCATTCAAAATGTTTTGTCCTTTAGATCTCCCCTTTTTTTTACCAGTTTCCTCATAATTGACCCATTTATCCTTATTCTAGAACCCTGACTCAAACCTCTTCAGGTTGACCTTCCCCAGCTGTGTTGGCCCTTCATGTACAATGTTGGTGCTGTTGGTGGGTTTCCAGTGGTTTTATATTACCTGGTACTTTTCTTGTTGTGAATAGGCTGTCCAAAGCAGGATTGATACAGGACATCCCACAACTTCCCTGGTATTAATAAAAAAGGTCAAGTCTGGGGGCATGAAAGACATCATAGCCAGAATTTGAGGTTGCTATTGGTTTCCCACTGACATAAAAAAAACAAACAGAAACAGCTCAAATCAAAACTCCGCCATGGACGGTCCCAGGCCCGGCTGGAAAAGGAAGAGGGTTGGGCATGGGGCTAGCAACCCCATTTCATAAAAGCCCACAGCTACAGAAACACCAACAGAAGCTCCAGAGACCTCGTCCCTGGAAGATGAAGGATCTTCACCTGGAAGACGTATGTAGTCATGTGGTGAAACCAGAAGCCATAGGGCCAATCAGCTTTCATCGGCCCAGGTCAGAGGACTCGGGTCAGCGCTGTCCACTCTTTCTAAGCCTTTCAATATTCGATAGGTTTTGATTAGATTCCCCCCTCATTCTTCAAAGTTCCAGCAAGTACAGGCCCAGAGCTATTAAATGCTTTTCAAATGTTAACCCTTTCATTCCCAGGATCATTGTCATGAACCATCTCCGGACCCTCTCGAATGCTGACACAACCTTCTTAGAAATGGCCCAGAACTGCTCACGATACTCCAAATGTGGTCTGAACAGTGCTTCATAAAGCCTCGGCATTACATCCTTGTTTTTATATTCTCGTTTTTAGGAAATGAATGCTAACATCGCACGTGTCTTCCTAGCAACTCAACCTGCAAGCTAATCTTCAGGGAATCCTGTACTAGGACTCCCCAAGACCCTCTGCACCTCTGATTTCTGAATTTGCTCCTCCTCAGATCAAGAGGAACTGCGAGAGAGATGACAGGAAAATGAAATCTGTTTGAGTGGCAACAGGAAGTGGGCAAAAGTGGGTCAATATAGAATCGATGTTGCTGAAGCTGTGGTGATGCAGAGATACAGCATGTGCTTCCCTGTGACCCTGCTTTGATCCGGTCCTCTGGAACTGTGTGGTGTTTGTCTGTCTGTCCTGTGTCTGCATGGGGGTCCTCTGGTTTCATAGAGTCATTGAGTTATGGATAGATACAGCCCAGAAACATGTCCATAAGACATAACAGCAGAACTATACAATGGCTGACTTATTGTCTTTTACAATCCTATTCTCCTGCCCTCCCCCCACCCCCATAACCTATAAATGCCCATACTAATCAAGGACCTATCAACCTCTGCTTTAAATATACCCAGTGACTTGGCCTCCACAGCCATCTGTGGCAATGAGTTCCACAGATTCACTACTCTCCAGCTAAAGAAATTCCTCCTCATTTCTGTTCTAGAGGGATGTGCTTGTATTCTGAGGCTGCCCAATCTGGTCCTAGATTCCCCCACAATAGAAAACATACTCTCCGCATCCACCTTATCTGGACCTTCCAACATTCAGTAGGTTTTAATGAGATCTCCCACATCCCTCTAAATGTCAGCAAGTACGGAACCATCAAACACTCCTCATACGTTAACCTTCAGTCCACCAAGTCCACACAGATCAATCACCCAGTCACATTAACTCCGCTTCAATGTCTTTTATTTTATTCTCCCCAAATTTCAACAACTCCTGCCAGATTTCAACTACTCATTCATACACAAGAGTGGCCAGTTAAACTACCATTTACATGCCTTTGGAATGTAGGAGGAAATGAAGCACTCAAAAACCCTCACAGTCACAGGGAGAACGTGTAAACTCCACACAGACAGCATTCAAGGTCAGGATTGAGCCTGGGTCTTTGGTACTATGAGAACCAGAAAGAACCAAGGAATTTCTGGTTAATTAACTACTGACTGTAGGCAGGTAGGAGCTGTTGGATTCATTTGTTATGAGCCACGTTGTATGGCATGGGCGATCATGGTCTTTCTATTACCATGATTGGTCTTGGCAAATTTTTCTACGGAAGTGGTTTGCCTTTGCCTTCTTCCATTACAAGATGGGTGACTCCAGCCATTCTCAATACTTTTCAGAGATTGCCTGTCTGGCATCACTAGTCGCATAACTAGGACTTGCTCTTATGGCTTCATGTGACCCTGATCTGATCAGGGGGTTAAACAGGTGCTACACCTTGCCCAAGGGTAACCAGCAGGCTAGCAGAGGGAAGGAGTGCCTTACACCTCCTATGGTAGAGACATATCTCCACCTCACGACCCAGCTGTTGGATTAGGGTGCAGAATTGTTATTTTACTTGGAACTTAACTTTCCTACACTTGCTTGTAATTTATATAATTACCTATATACAGTACTTGTAATTATTCAGTGATTTTTCCAGTAATTGTAGTTTAGCTACTTCTGTATTTTTCTAGAAATTTGAAATAATTTGGACGATGTACAGCTTGGGTGAATGATGGTTGGATTGAGTTGTTCTCCCAATTTTGGCAATTTACTGAATGCTTGGCCTTTATAGACTTTTCAATCAGCTAAGGCCAAACATTTGGAGACCACTCCACAATTAACAGCACACTAATGATGTCTCTTCATACAGTGATGAAACATTTTCTAGAAGCTTTTTAGTTTTCCTGTTGTGGGTGTCTCGCCACCTGAATCTGGCTATTTTATAGGTGAATTGTTATCACTGGAATGTTATTATCCTCTAGTCTGAGCTAGTTTTCTTGTAGAAGACAACCATGGTTTCTTTCATCCTCGATTCTTCTTTGTTCATTCTTTGTTTTTGCAACACTTACTAAGACAGCCATAAGCAACAAGTTTTATGCCTCATTCTGACTTTTGAACCTCTGTATCGAAAGAACACCAGGATCCAACAGTGGAAAGTAAACGAGAACAGAATTACTGGGCATGCCTCCAAGAGGACCACAAACTTGTTGTGGTTTTGAGGTCTGTGTGCCTCAGTGACTCGGATAGCTATATTGGCTACCATCAGAGCATTATACTTTGGCTCTTGGTAGGGTCCCCCATGTTAAACAGGTCAACGGGTAGAGGCCAGACAAAGAGCGGTCCACTGCTCCTCCAGGTTCGAGGGTTCAGCTCAGGGCTAACAACCCTGACTGGTCAAATATAACTGTTATGGAAACGCCAATGAAGAATCCTTCTACATCTGAGTGATCAAGCTCAGGCAGAGATGGACGACCTTCATTGCTGTCCTAAATGCCAGCGGATTAACGGTCAGTAAGAAAATAACTGGGCATGGTAGAGATAGGTTACAAGAAACAATTAATTGGCAGGACAGAAAAACATTAATTGGCAGGGGAGGGGGAGGGGGTGATAGGTCTGCCTTCAGAAACAGTGATGTTGTAAGGAAAAATGATCCAGGGTCTGTGTTGTAAGCACTCAGGCCCTTACTTTTCACTCTACTAGCATTGCCATTCATTGGATCAGCATCTGAAATTTCCTGCAATTCTAATAAGATTCCATTACATGTTCCCTTCCCTTCCTTTCTTACAGCATCTTGATTAGAGCCTTCTCCCACTATACTGTGGTCTGCTCTTCCTAAAAATATCTTCAAGGCATTTATGGAAAGAGATAGTATGGTCCAAAAATTTTGGTCCTAAACTTGAGGAAAGCAGATTTCCATATCATCAGACAGGACCTGCTAAGATTAGACTGGGATTAATTAAATACACATACTGTAGCTGCATACAGTTCAATCTATATCTGACAAGTGGGAGACCCTCCAAATGAAATAGTTCAGGAGCAACACATTTCCTGCAAGGATGAAGGGCAAGTCTGGCAACTACAAGAGTAGCTAGGGCAGCATGGTATATAGCAGCTAGTGTAATGCCTTACAGCGCCAGCAACTTGTGTCCAATTCCTGCCACTGCCTAAAGGAGTTTATACGTTCTTCCCATGACCTCATGGGTTTCCACCCACATTCCAAAGACTTACGGTTAGGGTTAGGGTTAGGGTTAGTAAGTTATGTCTGTGCTGTGTTGGTACCAGCAGCATGGCAACAATTGCAGGCTGCACCCAGCACAATCCTCAGACCATGTTGGCCATCAATGCAAACGATGCAATTCACTGTAGGCTTCCACATACATGTGACAAATAAAGCTAACCTTCAATTTTTTTTCCCATCACTGCCTACCACTGCCCATTTCAAGGCACTTTTCCATCCAGCTGTTGGAGATGCAATACCTGGGCTTTCATCTCTTCCCTTCCCAACACCCAGAGACCATCCAGTATTTCCCATTGAAGCATCAATTCACCTTACACTTCCTCTGAACCAATGTAGTGCATTTATTATTGTGATAGATATTCACTCCTTTTTTTTGATAACCTTGCTATCTAAACACAGCATTTTGTAAGATGAAACAGTTCTAAGTAAACTTCCAATTAACAGAGTTTTTTTTAACTTCTGGTTGTAAATAGAAGTCAGTCTTCAATTCTTAAAATGTGAATGGAATGTACTCTTTATAGAACAGCTTTGCAAATAGGCTCCGTATTTTGTAGACAATCTGTCTGTAAAGAGTCACTGCACCTGCTTTATTATTGCTCAGGCGTAGAGTATAAGGCAATTGGTTGTTTAAATTGGGTTGTTTTAACCAGACAAGCAGACCCTTAAGTTGCTTAGTTCAGGGAAGCTTGAGGAACAAATGGATATCATTTAGCATATCAATAACTGATATGTTTATAGTTTTAAAGGTTTATGTACTTGAAGTTAGCTTTACAACATTAATGACACATAGCTAAGATTCATGTTTCCAAAAGATGCTTTTAGACCATTTGTGTTAAAATGATATCTGAGGAAATATCACATGCTTGAGAAGTCACTCAAAATGGCAGAAAAGGGTAAAAATTTAGAGAGCAGCTCAGGCTTATTAGGAATGGGATAAGGAACATCAAGAAACATGGAAGAACGAGAATCGATTCCTCCATCTTCGGTTTCTACAATGGACAATTCATCTGTCTGCATCTTTGATATATCTTTTAAGTTGATAGCAATTGTACCTGTGTTTTGGAAATCCTTTGTCTTTTATGTTTCGGGATTTGGAAACAGTTTGTGAAATTATCTGTAATTTGGAAATGCTTTATAATGTTTCAAGATTCAAGATAAGATAGGAATCCTCTTTGAGTTTTAAATGTGTTTTTAGAATGATGTTTGGATTTTAGCATGTATCACTGAAAATAAATTAACTGTGTCTTAAACTATTTTGTTAACATCTTCTCCTTGATAGCAAGAGGGTAGCAAGAGGGTAACCCACTGCTCAAATAGAGGAGTATTGGTAACTAAACTCACCGTGGAGAATAAACAGGGGAATGAACTAGTCTTTGAAGATTGGGTAGTTACAGTATAATCTCCCTTTACTGAGAGTATTTGAGGCTACAGTGGTGCTAGGAAGTTTGCAAACCCTGTAGAATTTTCTCTATTTCTTCATAAATATGACCTAAAATGTGATCAGATCATCACACAAGTCCTAAACCTAGATAAAGAGGACCCAATTAAATAACACAAAAACATTATATTTGTATATTTTATTTTTTGAGAAAAATAATCCAATATTATGTGTATTAGTTGGAAAAAGTATGTGAACTCTTGCTTTCAGTAACTGGTGTGACCCCCTTGTACAGCAATAACTTAAACCAAATGTTTCCAGCAACTGTTAGTTAGTCCTGCACATCAGCTTGGTGAAATTTTAAGCCATTCCTCCTTACAAGACTGCTTCAACTCTGGGATGTTGGTGGACTCCCTTACATGAACTGCTTGCTTCAGGTCCTTCCAAAATATTTCTAAAGGATTAAGGTCAGGACTTTGACTCAGCTATTTCAAAACACTATTTTTTAAACTACTCTGTTGTTGATTTATTATTATCTTTTGGATTATTATCTTGTTGCATTATCCAACTTTTATAAAGCTTCAGGTGACAGACCACTGTTCTGACAATTCTCCTGTAAAATGACTTCATACGATTTTGAATTCATTGTTCCCTCAACGATTGCAAGCTGTCCAGTCCCTGAGGCAGCAAAACAGCCCCAAACCGTGATGCCCTTCCATCATGCTTCACAGTTGGGATGAGGTTTTGGCGTGGGTGTGATGTGCCCTTTTCCCTCCAAATATAGCAATGTGCATTTCTGCCAAAAGGTTCAGCTTTTGACTCATCTGTCCACAGAATATTGTCCCAGATGTGTTGCAGAACATTCAGGTGGTATTTTGCAAACTTGAGACATGCAACAATGTTTTCTTTGGGAGAGCAGTGGTTTCCTCCGCGGTGTCCTTCCATGAACACCATTCTTGTTCAGTGCTTTTCTTATAGTGGACACATGAACAGAGACTTTAGCAAGTTCTAGAGATTTCTGCAGGTCTTTTGCTGTTACCCTTGGGTTCTTTTTCACCTCTTTCAGCATTGCGTGTTGTATTCTTGGTGTGATCTTTGCAAGATGCCCACTCTTAAGGAGAGTAGCAGCAGTACTGAGCATCCTCCATTTGTGAACAATTTCTCTTACTGTGGACTGATGAACACTCAAGTCTTTAGAAATGCTTTTGTAGCCTTTTCTAGCATCTTACATCTCTAGAATTCTTCTTCTCAGGTCCTCTGAAAGTTGTTATGATCAAGGCATGGTGCACATAAACAGATCTTTCTTGAGAAGAGCAGGCTCTGTCATTAACCTGACTTCGTGCATCATTTCTATAGGGCAAGGAACCTTTACAACCCACATTTCCAGTTCCATCTCATTGTTTGGAACACTTGACTCCAAATAGCTTCTGTAGAAGGCATTACCCCTGAGGTTCACATACCTTTTCTAACAAATACATGTAACATTGTCTCATGTATTTATTCTCAACAAATAAATGAACAAATATAATGTTTTTGTGTTATTTATTTAATTAAGTTCTCTTTATCTAGTTTTAGGACTTACGTGAAGATCTGATCACATTTTAGGTCATACTTATGCAGAAATAGAAACATTTCTACAGGGTTCACAAACTTTCTAGCACCACCATACTTGTATCCAATAGGGATGAAAGTCTTCATTTGAGTTTAGAACTTCACAGTTAGCAAATCCGATACTATAATTGTATTCACAGCATAGTCTCCTTTACATTGATAAAGCCAAATGCAGATTGGATGATTGATTTACAAAGAACCTGGTTTCAACCTGCAGTAGTGTCTGAGTGTCCTGCTGCTTGCTCCATTGATTACCAACCCATTATCTGTCTGTGCTTTGCTTCACTGTTACTGATTCTGATTTAATCAATCACATCTACATCGAAACTTCTCCACGGATTGTCACCTTGTCATGATGGAGAGGCTCGTGAGATCTCAAGAGCAATGTTGTCTGGAGTTTAACCATCTGGCACTTAGCTCTTGGTACGTTCATCCATAGCAATAAGGTCAAGATGGAGGTTCCAAGAGCAACCCAGCCAGGACCTCAACCAGGGAGCTAGTGGAAGATGATGGCAGTGAAGTTGGAAGAAGGCAGCAGCAGCAAAGGGCCTCCAGTCATCTTGCATTCCATGCCACTGGACTGTAACACCAATTGGTCAAACGCCGTATGGTGGCTGCCCGTGCATCACATTAAACAATTCCACGCACAGGCATTCTCCTTTAAGGGAATCTATCCTAATATCCCTGATTAAGTCTGAAGGGGATCAACAAGCAGCAAAAGGGGCAGGATTGTAAGGTCTGGAAACCTCAAGTCAGTAGAATGTATGGATCCCAGATTGGCTTCAATAGCCACCTGATGACCCACTAGAAGATAACAGATAACCCCTCAGGCGAACATCAAGTGATTGTACTAACATGAAACATGTAGTGAGAGGCATGGTTTGTGTTAATAACCAACACACTCAAGGATGTTGTGGGGGGCAGCCCACAAGCGTCGTCACGCATTCCACAACACGGTATGCCCACAAGGTTCAATCAGAACAACACAAGCAGCAACAACAAAACAAAACAAGATAACACAGCAGCAAAATAGGTGCTTTACCCACCCTCCCACACACACAGACAGGCCTCATCCAACCTCTAGTCCCTAGCCCAGACACACTGACTTGATCTTTTGGCCCCTACCTATGGATTTACCAATTTCAGTCTTTGACCTTTCAGACTTTCTACCTTATCAATCTATTCCTTTCCTTCTGAAGTGCATCAGGGCCCAACACCAACTGGATGAACACCACAGCATTTTCCATTTAGGGATGCTGCAGCCCTCTGTATTCAATACCGAAATCTCCAACTTTAGGTAATTGACTCTTTCAATCTATATCAAACCTGGCCATTATTTAGTCTCAAATTTTACTCTGTTGTATAAGTAGACTATTGGGCATGTCCAACAACCTTGCCATTAGTAAACGTTACACAGAGAAAGAAGCTTAATCTGTTACATAAAGAATTAAGTCGCCACAGAGATATTTTCTTTATTTTAAGCATCCTTCTTCCATCTTCTCAGTCACCCATAACTAACTTGTTTTCTCTCTTCCCAGTTCCAATAAAGGGCACTAAATGTTAATTCTTTCCGTTTCCACAGAGGGTGCCTGACCTACTGAAAGCTTCCAGTGGAAACTTGATACCAATCGTGACTGAATTTTTAATTTCCGATGCACATTGGCTCTTAAATGAGAATTGGAATTTCTTTTTGGTCACATAATGTGAAATATGTGCTTTGACAGATTACTTTGGGCAACAAATATAGAAGTGATCAACCATACTCCACCGCCATGTGGTCAGCCTGTTCCTGTGTCCTATTATTCATCTTAATTGGCTACATTCTCCGCAAATAGTAAACCAAGTTGCATTTTATCATTATGATCTTTAAGCAGAATGAGACATGATCAAATATTATGCTTTTTTTTCACACTTTCTTATAGAATAATAGATTAAAACAGCACAGAAATTGGCCCTTCAGCCTTAATTGGTCTTGCCAAACAACTCTCTCTCTCTCTCTCTACTGCCTGTTACAGTGCTGGCTTTTAGGGCAGCAATGAAGGTTCTCCTTCTCTGGCACTATTCAGGCTTCCTTCATCATGTCAATAGCTTCCTCTCAGTTTTCACTTCTGTCAGTCATACAAGTCACAGGTCAAGATTCAGGAATACCATCACTCTCAGATGTAGAAAATTCTTCATTGCTGTTTCCGTAACAATTTTGTTCTACCAGTCAGGGTTGTTACCTCCAAGTTGAACCCCCAAACCTGGAGGACCAGTGGACCACTCTTAGTCTGACCTCTACCCTTTAAACTGTTTGACATGGGTGACCCTACCAAGGAACAAAGTGTAAAGACCTGACTCCAGCCAGCACAGCTTTCCAGGTCATTGAGGCATGCAAGCCTTCAAACCCAATAACAAAGTTGTGGCCGTCTTGGAGGATGCCGACCACGATGCTTACCAAATTAGACCCATATCCCTCCAACCCATCCTATCCATGTACTCCTCCAGATGTCTTTTAAACATTGTTATTATACCACTTCCTCTGGCAGTTCATTCCACCAATGCACCACTCTCTGCGTGAAGACTATAAGACATAGGAGCAGAAGTAGGCCAGTCAGCCCATTGAATCTGCTCCTTCATAACTGATTTATTATCCCTCACAAATCCATTCTCCTGCCTTCTCCCCAGAACCTTTGACATACTCACTTATTAAGAACATATCAACCTCTGTTTTAATATACCCAATGACTTGGTCTCCACAACAAATTCCAAGGTTCACCACCATCTGGATAAAGAAATTCCTCCTCATCTCTATTCCATAGTGAAGTAAACTAAAGAACAAAATGACTAGCTACAGATTAGGACTTTTGATCTCTTGGAATACCAAGATGTCAAAAATGAAACAGCAATATTGAAAGTTCATTCCAACCTGTTTAACAAGAACATTGTGCAAGACTGTTCTAAATTGTTGTTTATTGTGCATACCGGCTTCTGAATCATAATGATGTAATCACTTAAATTCTTTCAAACCCACCTTTCACAATGACAACATTCTAAGCTTAGCACAGCTTTTTTCCCCCTAAATTGGTTTAAAAAAGTAGTTTTGGTTGAATTAGATCAGGATAATGGTTTTTCCAGGCGAGGTTTTGCCTATTCTTTCACCTCTACTTCCTTAGGAGTCTGGCACGACATCAAAAACTTTGACAGACTTCTATAGATGTGTAGTGGAGTGTGTATTGACTGGCTGCATCACGGCCTGGTATGGGAACACCAATGTGTTTGAATGGAAAATCCTATAAAAGATAGTAGATTGGGCTCAGTATGCCACGGTAAATGCCCTCCCAGCCATTGAGGGTATCTACATGAAACGTTGTCGTAGGAAAGCAGCACATCCATCATCAGAGGTCCCCACCAACCAGGTCATGCTCTTTTCTCAATGCTACCATCAGGTAGAAGGTACAAGAGCCTTAGGACTCACACCACCAGGTTCAAGAACAGTTACTATACTAATGTGATGAACTGGATCAGCAAATTTGCAGATAACACCATGATTGGGTGTGTGATGGACAGAGGGGATGGCTATCAAAGTCTGCAAAATGATCTGGACCAGCAAGAAAAATGAACTGAAAAATGGCAGATGGAATTGAATGCAGAAGTCTGAGGTTTTTCACTTAAGAGGACAAACCAGGGTAAAACTTATACAGTGAATGGTATTGTTCTGAGGTATGTGGTAGATCAAAAGGACCTGGGAATACAGATCCATAATTCCTTGAAAGTGATATCATGGTCATATAAAGAGCTTTTGGCACATTGACCTTCATAAATCAGGGCACTAAGTACAGGAGTTGGGATGTATGTTGAAATTGCATGAGACATTGGTGAGGCCAAATTTAGAGTATGGTGTGCGGTCCTGGTCACCTACCTACAGGAAAGATATCAAAAAGCTTTGAAGAGTGAAGAGAAAATATACACAGATGTCGGCAGGATCAATTGTATCTGAGTCATAGGCTGAATAGGTTAGGCTTTTTCACAGGAGCATAAGGGTAGATCTCATATTGAGGTATATGAAATTATGAGAAGTTTAGATAGGGTGAATGCATGCATATAGGCTTTACACCCTCAGGCTGGATGAGACTAGAGCTTGGACTTATAGATTTAGGGTGCAAAGTGAAATATTTAAGGGGAACACAGGGGGAGCTTCTTTAATCAAAGGGTGGCGAGAGTGTGGAATGAGCTGATGGGGAAGTGGTAGATGTGGGATCAATTGTAACATTTAAGAGAAGTTTGAATGAAAGAGGTATGCAAGGGTTTGGTCCGGGTGCGGGTACTTGAGGCTAATCAGAAACTCAGGCTATAACAGACTAGATGGGTTGAAGAGCCTGTTTCTCTGCTGTCGTACTCTATACCCTGGCAGCTTTCTGGTAAACATCTCCTGTATCTACACTAAGCCTCCACATCCTTCCTATAACAAGGTAACCAGAATTGAATGCAACGCTCCAGATGCAGCATAACTAGAATTTTAAAACTGCAACTTCCTGATTCTTGAGCTCAGTGCCTTGACTGATAAAGGCAAGCATACCATATGCCTTTTTAATCACACTCAGCCTGTATGGCCACTTTTAAAGAGCTATGAACCCAAGATTCCTCAGTAGATAAACATTGTTAAAGGTCCTGCCATTTTCAGAGTACTGTCCTTTGATATTTCATCTCCCATATTGCAACACCTCAAACTAGGCCGGGTTAAACTGCATCTGCCATTTATCTTCCCATATTTGCAACAGATCTACTTCCCACTGTATCCTTTGGCAATCTTAAACACTATCCACAAAGTCACCAATCTTCATCTCATCTATGAAATTACTATCCACGTTTTATCCAAATCATATATATATAAACCATAAGACAAGGGAGCAGAATTAAGCCATTCAGCCCATCGAGCCTATTCCACCATTTGATCATGGCTGATTTACTTTACTATCAGCTCCACTCTCCTGCCTTCTTCCCATAACTTTTGACACCATTACTAATCAAGAGCCCACCAACCTCCATTTCAAATATATCCAATGACCTGACCTCTACAGCTGTCTACAGGTGTGCAGATGATATGAAGATTGGTGGAGAGGCAGGTAGTGCTGAGGAAACAAGTCACCTGCAGAAGGACTTTGACAGATTAGAAGAATGGGCAAGAGAATGGCAAATGAAATACGATCTTGGAAAATGCGTGGTCATACATTTTGGTGGTAGAAGTAAATGTACAGACTATTTTCTAAATGGGGAGAAAATCCAAAAACTTGAGATGCAAACAGACTTGGGAGTCCTTGTACACAACACCCTAAAGGTTAACTTGCAGGTAAAGTCGGTGGTGAGGAAGGCAAATAGCATTCATTTCAAGAGGACTAGAATACAAGAGCAGGGATGTGATGCTGAGGCTTTATAAGGCCCTGGTTAGGCCTCACCTTAGTACTGTGAATGGTTTTGGGTTCATCTAAGAAAAGATGTACTGGCATTGGAAAGGATTCAGAGGAGGTTCACAAGGAATGAAAGGGTTATCATACGAGTAACATTTGATGACTCTGGGTCTGTACTCACTGGGATTTAGAAAGATGAGGGGGGATCTCATTGAAACCTTTCAAATGTTGAAAGGCCTAGACAGAGTAGATGTGGAAAAGATGTTTCCGTGGTGGGGGAGCCTAGGACAAGAGGGCACAGTCTCAGGATAGAGGGGCATCCATTTAAAACAGAGATGCGAAGAAATTTCTTTAGTCAGAGGGTGGTGAATTTGTGGAATTTATTACCAGAGGCAGAGGTGAGGCATGTCGTTGGGTGTTTTTAAGGCAGAGCTTGATTGGTTCTTGATTGGACATGACATCGAAGGTTAGGAGGAGAAGTCTGAAGAGTGGGGTTGAGGAGGGGATAAAAGGTTCAGCCATGATTGAATGGTAGAGCATACTCGATCGGCCCAATTGCCTAATTCTGCTCCTGTCTTATGGTCTTATTATATGCCTGCTACATCATAGTTCAATCCCGACTGTGTCCATACTTCAAGTCAGTATTTAGTAGATGCACCTTGAGTCTGTGTGGACATGTCTCTATCAGCTTAGCACATCTGGACACTGGAATTTTTCTCCATTCTTCTTTACAAAACTGCTCAAGCTCTATCAGACTACATGGAGATTGTGACTGAACAGCCCTTTTCAAGTCCAGCCACAAATTCCCAATTGGATTCAGGTCTGGGCTCTGACTTGGCCACTCCAGGATATTAACTTTGTTGTTTTTAAGCTATTTCTGTTTAGCTTTGGCTTTTTTATTGGGGTCATTGTATTGCTGGGAAACAAATCTTCTCCCAAGTCGCAGTTCTTTTGCAGACTTCACTGTATTTTGCTGCATTTATTTTACCCTCTACCTTCACAAGCCTTCCAAGGCCTGCTGTAGTGAAGCATTCCCACAGCATAAAACCAAACGACATAGGAGCAGAATCAGGCCGTCTGGCCCATCAAGTCTGCTCCGCCATTCATGAAGTAGCCACCACCATGCTTCATGGTAGGGATGGTGTGTTTTTGATAATGTGCAGTGTTTAGGCTGATGGGCAAAAAGCTCAATTTTAGTTTCATCAGACCATAGAATCTTCATCCAGCTGATTTCAGAGTCTCCCATAGGCCCTCTGGCAAACTCTAGCCAAGATTTCATGTGAGCTTTTTTCCAACAGTGGCTTTCTCTTTCCTACTCTCCCATAAAGCTGTGACTGGTGAAGCACCTGGGCAACAGTCGTTGTTTGTGCAGTCTCTCCCATCTCAGCCACTGAAGCTTGTAACTCCTCCAGAGTTGTCATACGTCTCAAAGTGGCCTCCCTCACTAGTCCTCTTCTTGCACGGTCATTCAGTTTTGCTGTGCCATATTCTCGATGACTGACTTTACTGTGCTCCAAAGGATATTCAGTAACTTGAAAATTTTCTTGCATCTATCTCCGTTTCAATCACAAACAAGAGAAAATCTGCAGATACTGGAAATCCAAGCAACACACACCACATTTTGGAGGAACTGAGCAGGCCAGGCAGCACCTATGGAAAAGAGTAAGCAGTCGACATTTCAGACCTAGACCCTTCAAAGGGACTATACTCTTTTTCATAGATGCTGCCTGGCCTGCTGAGTTCTTCCAGCATTTTGTGTGTGTTGCTTGTGCTTTTCAATCCCCTTTGAAAAGCAGACAATGTAAGATGTAAGAACTTAAATTAATATATCACATCTGTTAAGCAGGTTTGCAAGATTTAAAAAATATTATAAAAATGTAATTTGTAATTGTGACTATCATCCCGGGTACAAGGACCCTCAAGTTGGCCATGAGGTGGCTTTTGCAAATATCTTTCTCCACCCACCTTGCCCCCTCATCTGGTCTCACCTGTCCTCTACCAGCTTGTACTCCTTTCCCTCCCTCCACCTCTTCCTTCTGCCCTTTCAGTCCTGAGAAGGGGCCTCAGCCCAAAACATTGACTGTTTATTCCTCTCCATAGATGCTGCCTGTAATGCTGTGTTCCTCCAGCATTTTGTGTCCATTGCCTTTTCGCAAAATGTTTTAATGTATTCTCATGAAAGTTTATATGCAACATGGATTTCTCTGTAACATTTAATTATCATAAACAGGTCATTGTGTTACAAACTGATGACTTAATTCTGTCTCCCTTTATTCACCCTATCTCATCTACACACTACATCATTTTTTTTCCCCAAACAGTCTGGTCTACCCTTAAATATCTCTCATTCAACTACATTGCATTCATCACCTCTCAATCTTTTAAGATGCAATCTTAAATGTGATTTAAATGATGTTGACTGTGGAATGATTGTTGGTAACAGATGGACAGGTTTGCATTATCTCAGAAACTGCTGATCTCCTGAGATATTCATGCACAACAGTCTCTAGAGTTTACAGAGAATGGTGCAAGAAGCAAAAAAAAAAGTGGCAGTTCTGTGGGCAAAAACATCTTGTTAGTAACGAGAGGGGTCAGAGGAGAATTACCAGACTGGTTCAAGCTGACAGGAAGGTGAGAGTAACTTGAACAACCACATATTACAACAGTGATGTGCAGAAGAGCATCTCTGCATGCACAGCACGTCGAACCTCGAAGTGGATGAGCTACAGCAGCAGAAGACCATGAACAGGAGGTACCTAATAAAGTGGCCACTAAGCATTTATTTATTCTAGATAAGTAGCTCCCAACCTAGGGTACATGGACCCCTTGGTTGACGGTAGGATTTCGTGGCTGGGCATCCCAGCTCTATATCCCTTAATCTCACCAGCCAGTTTCTAACACCCACCACCTAATTTCAAAATACTTCCTCCTTAATGTTTCATAATTTAAAATGCCTTATATTCTCCGCAGAATGACGATCACCACCAGTGTTTCAAGTCTCCTTGCATTTACATTTTCATGGTATTAAATCTGCTCTGTGTTCTCGATAACATCTCAACATCCTTCCTATTATGCAGAGACTAGAACAGTAATCCATCTGTGGTTTTATATTGATGTAGATTCACCACGGCATCTCTTTTCTCAATCATTTCCTGCAACCCTTTCTTCATTATGCTTTTGACTGGTTTGATGAGAAATGAGAAAATAAGAACTGAAGACTTGAGGAAGTAAAGAATCGAACATTAGCAGTGTGGTTAGAATACTACAAAATGGAACCTGCTCTGAACATGAATTCAACTAGACCTGCTCGATTAATCGGTCAAATTTACTAAGAGATGAGCTGATTAGAATGTTTGTTTTAACTTAAAAAAAAGTTTTCTTTCTGAATTATTATTGATGAAGAAAACAACAGACAACTTTACTAACAAGAGCTCAGGTTGAGTGGCTTGGGTATTGGTCAGTAAATCTAAAATCTTTCCTGCAATTGGATGTCAGTAAAACATGCAGCAACGTCCAAAATTCAAGCATGTTATGATTTGTGTCCAAGCTGGGTACATTTGCTGTTTAAAATTTGATTCATTATTTACATGTTCAGTTGAATATACACTCAACTGAACAAGTGTACACTTGAATATACACTCAACTGAACAAGTGTACACTTCTTTTGGTACACCTGTACCCCTATAAATATCTAATCAGCCAATCAATAACTCAATGCATAAAAAATGCAGATATGGTCAAGAGGTCTAGTCATTGATTAGACCAGACATCAGAATGGGAAAGAGCAAACACGAGGAAATCTGCAGATGCTGGAAATTCAAACAACACACACAAAATGCTGGTGGAGCACAGCAGGCCAGGCAGCATCTATAAGGAGAAGTACCGTCGCCGTTTCGGGCCGAGACTCCTCGTCAGGAAAGGGGTCTCGGTCCGAAACGTCGACAGTGCTTCTCCTTTATAGATGCTGCCTGGCCTGCTGTGTTCCACCAGCAGAATGGGAAAGAAGTGTGATCTAAGCGACTCTGACCGTGGAATGATTGTTGGCGCTAAAAGGGGTGACTTGAGTATTTCAAAAGATCACTATGAGTATATTTGTAAAACCCAGTGCAATGAATATACCCACAGGGACTGGACAGCTTGGTATTTCCCTAAAGG
Organism: Hypanus sabinus; assembly: GCF_030144855.1. Lineage (NCBI taxonomy): Eukaryota > Metazoa > Chordata > Chondrichthyes > Myliobatiformes > Dasyatidae > Hypanus > Hypanus sabinus. The sequence continues at coordinate 10,838,488 of NC_082706.1, forward strand.
GAAGAATCTTACCCATGTGTTTATAACAGGTCTGTTTTATTTAAGGGGAATTTGTACTGCAGATAACAAAAAAGAAGCTGCTGATGTAAGAAAAATGCCCGTTTTCACAATATGATGGGCTCAATATGCTTCTGGCAGAAATTAATTGCTCGAGTTACTGGCTATAAACAGGATATTGGGAAGTTACTTTCTAAAATGACATTGTCAAATACTAGTAGAACAACTAAGGTGCGGTCAAAGTCCAGCAGATCAAGGCCCAGAGCCATCAAATGTTCTTCATCAAAGCCCAGCACTGATGGGTTGGTGCACCTGAACCCAGTAAAACCAGCACCAAACTACAGTGAAGTATGCTTACAGCACCAATCGTATGGCTGCCGGACGCCAACAGCAATTTTATATTACTGCAATATAACAGATGCATTGTGCATTAAACCCAGCAGTGGCCCCTGGCATAGCCAGCCCACCTCACCTGCCCCTGCTTCCGGCAGAGGATAATTTTCAGTCACATTATTTAATCCTAAATCCAACAGTGGAAATTCTGACCTACCACTTTAAAGGGAGATGTATTTAAACATCTGCAAGTCTCTGCTCCTTTTACCAAACATAATTTTCCTCCAACTATTATTCACCGACTTACTGTATTCAACACCAGAGGAGAGCTACTACATTGTAAATCAAAGTTTTAACACATTCTTGTCAGCTTAGACTCCAAAAATTTCTTAAGTTTGTTACAGTAGATGGGCTTTCATTATACCAGAAAACATAGAAGCAGAATCAGACCATTCAGCCCATCTAGTCTGCTTCACCATTCCATCATGGCTGATTTATTAACCATCTCAAACTCATTCTCTTTCCTTCTCCCTGTAACCTTTGATATCTTTACTAATCAATAACCTATCAATCTCCTCAATAAATATAACCAATGACTTGGCCTCCACAGCCATTTGTGGCAATGAATTCCACAGATTCACCACCCTTTGGCTAAAGAAATTCCTTCTCACCTCTGTTCTAAAGAGATGCCCTTTTATTCTGAGGCTGTGCCCTCTAGTCCTAGAGTCCCCGACTATCGGAAACATCCTCTCAATGTTCACTCTATCTAGGCCTTTCAATATTCGATGGATTTCAATGAGATCCCTTCTAATTCTTCTAAACTCGAGCGGATCAAGGCCCAGAGCCATCAAATGCTCTTCATCTGTTAACCCTTTTATCCCTGGGATTCTTCCCATAATCTTGCTCTGGACTCTGAATGTTTTTATCTTTTTCCTTGCCTGCAATCTGCAAACTTCAACAATACTTCAAAACTTGTGTATAATGACCAATATCACCTGATATCTGGGGCTATCAATACCATAAAACCACAAGGTACAGAAGCAGAATTAAGCTATTTGGCCCATCGAGTCGAGTCTGCTCCACCATAATGGCTGATTCATTGTTCCACTCAGCCTCAGTCTGCTGCCTTCTCTCCATATCCCTTCAGGTCTTGACCGATCAAGAATCTATCAAACCTCTGCTTTACATATTCATAAAGACTTGGACTCTACAGCTGCCTGTGGCAATGAATTCTAGAGATTTGTCACTTTCTGGCTAAAGAAATTCCTCCTCATCTCCATTCTAAAAGAACGCCCTTCTATTCTGAGACTGATCTTAAGATCCTCTGATCTTAAGACTCTCCCAGCATAGGAGACTTCCTCTCCACATCCACTCTATCAAGACCTTTCAGCATTTAATAGGTATCAATTATGCCACCCCTCATTCTTCTGACTGAAATATTAAATACAATAGTTGATACTTAATCATCTTCCATATTAAATAATATGGAACTGAGGGATAATACTCTCCAGAAGGGATGTAGATGGAAGTCAGTGGTCAATCTCCATCATTCCCCCTTTGATTAAAAAGAGATTCCATTACCTCACTCTCCATCTGTTGGTTATTCCATCCCACCAGCTCCTTGTGCACTGAAGGAATGTATGAGGGTAGAGTAGATACTGCATCCTGTGTGTTTATCACATAGCAATTTTCTGTGTTAACTTCTTCAGCTGCTTCAATTTCCATTTCACCGCTAATTGGCTCACAGTTCTTTGTGATTACCACTGGATCTGGGTCACACTTCTTATCCAATGCCTCCTCAGTTGTGGCAACATCTGTGGTTGAAATAGGAATAAACGCTTTGTTCTGATGCCACACATCCTCTTGTAAAAAAACAACATCTGATGGGTCAATAATAACTTCGTCAGGAGATGCGGCTGTATCAGAAACCTGGGGTAACTCCTCAGATTTATCCCTCAACAATTCCTCATCAGTTTCTTCATTGACAGAGGGTGTTAAGGGCTCTGATGAACCCGGGCTATCAGTAGTCATTGAATCTGAATGATTAAAAAGACTGTCAGTACTTTCCTCAGCACAGTTCCCTGCATCATTGGTGTTTTTGGTCAGTAATACAGCTTGTACCCATGGTGTAGATCCATTACTTTCAAATGAACTTGTGCTTTCAGATCGATTAGAAGTGTCTAATTTGTCTTCCAAATCCTTGAAAAGCTCATTGTCTGTTAGTTCACTGATACACTTTTCAACTGGTCCTATATCTGAATTCTCACTCTGGGCAAACGTACTTTTGGTTTCTAAATCAAAGCTTAAGAAAGGGTTTTCTGTAATAACATTACGATCACCAAGATCATCAGCAAGATCCTCCACAAAACTGTTGGCACCCGGATCCATTTCATTAACTGAATTGGCCGAGATCTGAAAAAGGTTTGTTTCAATGAGGGTCCCGCTGTCTTCTGTCCTTGACTCTGAAAACTGTATTAACTCAGAGCTGTCACAATTCAGAGGAGCTAGATTTTGTGCACTAGTGCCATTGTCTTCTTCAATGTTGTCATCACCTTCTGTACTGCCTAAATCTTTTGTGGATGATATTTGTTCCATGTTAGTCAGGAAGTCAAAATGATCCATCTTCAGTTATCAAAGGGAAGTTACAAAGGGTCTGCTGTTGATTTCAATGGAGTCCGTAAAGATACAGTCAGCTATTTGCCATGGTGACCTGTGAAAAAGTCATAATTTAAGTCATTGCAAAATCTTTGGTAGATGTTCCAACTTATCTTGAACTATGGTTGCATAAACATTACAAAGAAATCGTGTACTTTGAAGTTTTGGTCATTTTCTAGAATGAGGTCTATAGGAAGAGGGAAACAAAAAGGGGCAAATATCAGATTGGGTGTTACTATTTCAGAAGACCTGTCTTGAACCTAGTATGTAAGTGCAATTGTGAAGAAAGCACAGCAGCGCCTCTACTTCCTTAGGAATCTGCCGAGGTTCAGAATGACATCGAAGTAACTGACAAACTTTTATAGATGTGAAATGGAGAGATAATTGACTGGCTGCATCATGGTCTGCTATGGAAATACCAATGCCTTTGAATGGATTACACCACAAAAGGTAGAGGGCCAGTACATTACGGCTAAAGCCCTCCCAACCATTGAGCACATCTACATGAAATTTGTCAGAGGAAAACTGAATTCAGCATCAGAGATCCTCACTACCCAGGCCATACTCTTTTCTCGCTGCTGCCATCAGGGAGAAGGTACCACAGCCTCAGGACTCACCACCACCAAGTCCAAGAACAGTTACTACCCCTCAACCATCAGGTCCTTGAACAAAAGGGAATAACTACACTTACTTGCCCCTCCATTGAGATGTTCCCAGAACCAATGGTCTCACTTTAAGGTCTCTTTATCTTATTATTTCTTGTTCTCATTACTTATTGCTATTTATTTATATTTGCATTTGCACAGTTCATTGTCTTCTGCACTCCATTTGATCTTTCATTGATCCTGTTATAGTTACTATTCTATAGATTTGCTGAGTATGCCCACAGGAATATGAATCTCAAGATTGTATACAGTGAGATATTTACTTTGATAATAAAATTTACTTTCAACTGTGAATGAGTTCCTAGTGAATCTAATTGAATATACACTTAGTGGCTAAGTTATTTGGTATAGGAGTGGAACCTGGCGTGATCTTCTGTAACTGACACCTTCCTGTCAGCTTGAACCTGTCTGGCCATTCTCCTCTGACCTCTCTCACTATCAGCAGTAGAAGAAGTAAAAACGTTTTAATTTATGAATTAACGTATGATAACTGCAGAATAAACTTGGGCATGCTCCAGCTTGTACAGAGATGTGAGGATCAATACTGCCTTTAAAGAAATAACTAAAAAAAAATTTTACTTTTGAAAAGTAACTTGCATTTATATACCTTTTCATGGTCTGAACAGTCAACAGTCTATGAAGTACTTTGGAATTTCAATTGTAAAAGAGGCAGATCAACACCTCCACCTATTAACTAATCCCACCACCACTACATCCTATCATCTTTATGCACATACAATCAGTCCATACATATTTATTTATTGAGATACAGCGCAGAATACATCCTTCCAGTCCTTTGAGTTGCATCTCCCAGCAATCACCCGATTTAACCCTAGCCTAATCACGGTATGATTTACATCGACCAAATAACCTACCAACCATTCTGTTTTTGGAATGTGGGGGGCAACTGAAGCACCCAGAGGAAAGCCACATGGTTGCTGGGAGAGCGTACAAACTCCTTACGGGCAGTGGCGGGAATTGAACTTGGGTCAGTGGTACTGCACAGTACTGTGTTAACCATTATGTTAACATGCCGCCTCAGGTGTTACTCATATATTGTGTTTCATTGGATTGCTTTTATATCTACATTTATTGTATTCTTTACTCCTATTGTGGTTGTTTATCCTGCATCAGAACCAGAGTAACAACCACTTTGTTACACTCAAGTACTGAAGAATGAAAAGCAATCTTGAATCAATGGTAAATACTTCCATTTGCCTGATGGCATTTTTAATGAATCATTAATAGTAGGGGTGGAACATCGCTTTACAGTACAGGTAACCCGGGTTCAATTCCCACCGCTGTCTGAAAGAAGTTTCTGCATTCTCCCCGTGGCTGTGTGGGTTTCCTCTGGGTGTTCCAGTTTCCTCCCACAGTCCAAAGAAGTACTGGTCAGTAGGTTACTTAGTCATTGCAAGTTGTCCCATGATTAGGCTAGGATTAAATCGGGGGATTGCTGGGCTCTGCAGCTTGAAGGGCCAGAAGGGGCTACTCCACACTGTATCTCAATAAATAAAAAAAATTAAAATAAATGCTCAGCTAAGAAATTCAAATACAGACCACAGAGGGGCAAAGTTGGACCCTAATTATTAAATTTAAATCATAAATCATTTTGCTATTATTTGACCTTGTCTTGTGGACATTCTGTTGGGAAGCATTAATTTTAATAAGTACAGAGATTACAGTGTTAGGCAATGTAAACTTGTACATTTAAAAGTTAAAAGTTGTTAACTTTTAAATGTAACTTAAAAGTTATATTTTTAAGTTACAATGTAAAATTGTAAATTAAAAGTACAAATGTAGGAAGAATTTTTTAAAATTACAACATGGAATGCTCAAATGTCTAGAGAATCACAAATTTCCTATAGTAATTACTTAAAAGAATCTTTTTCATAGAAATTGAAGCACAAAATTGTTCTCATTGTTCCCCTGACCTTTCCCCTTGTCCTTCTGTATTCATTCTTTTCAAATATTTATCTAGTATTTGTTCAAGTGACATCAGTCTCTGCTTCAATCGTATTTTGCGATGAAACATTCTGTCCTCCTTGAACAAAGTCTCCTAAATTACCCCTTTATTTAGCGATAGCTATATCTCCTTGTTACTAATTCAATACATCCGTAGAACAGCCTTTCATTTTTTGTCACCTCCAAAGTTCTAATATGTTCAAGAACCTCTATTGAAAAATTCCCTTAACTTTTATTTCAAGAATTATTCTTTTTATTATTCCTACCCCTCAACCAACAGGTTCTTGATCAAAAGGGGATAACTATACTCACTTGCCCATCCACTGAGATGTTCCCACAACCAATGATCTCACTTTTAGGACCCTTTATCTCATTATCTCACTATCTCATTTTTACTGCTATTTACTTATATCTGCATTTGCACAGCTTGTTGTTTTCTGCACTTTGGTTGATATTTCATTGCTCTTGTTATAGTTTTATTCTATAGATTTGCTGAGTATGCCTGTAGGAAAAAGAATATCAGGGTTGTATGTGGTGACATATATACACTTTAACATTACAATTTACTTTGAACTTTTAGTTGTTTCTTTATATTTACAACTAATATTTATATTCTTAATACTGTCATTTATTGGAGTTATATTGCAATCTTCATAATAACAATTGTAAATTTGAAATAGAATGTTGTGAATCAAAGTATGTCAAGTTTCAGAATTTTTTTAAGACTCGATGAAAAAAAGGGTATTTACGGCCTTTGTTGATCTTGTAACTCGCTTTAGAAGTAAAATACGCAGCTTATTTGACTGATTATGTAGACCTACTCATTTTAGAATCCAGGGCTAATGAAAGTTGTCATAGCTGAGGTCCTGTTTGTTTTCAGTGAGTACTTCTAACAAGGGAGGAAATTGTATCACTACAACTATAATAAAGCCTTTTGCCCAAACATAAAATAGATCTGAAATCACACCCTTTTGTAAATGATACAGAATATGTTATAAAATTACTAGTGAAATGATTTGGGGTGATTCAGGAGATTGTAGGGTGACTGATTTTCAGCCTACACCATAATACATGCACTTGTTTGGTTTCAACAAGATGCAATTCTCTTCCTGCTGAGGGCAACCTCCATTTCTGTACACTGATTCAGCACCACCATTAACACCAAAACAAGTTGGTTTAGCACTTGGAAGTTCAGTTTCACCACATTTAGTTTAGTTCAATCCAGCAGGAAATACAAAGATGATGTCCATAACTGTAACAGTCATATTTGATCTGTCAGAGGAATAATTGAAGTGTAAAGTTACTTTACGATGGCCCCTTCTAATTATTGTGTCAAAACATTAATCAATGCCTGATCTAATGTGGTTTTCAGTTTGATAGTAAAACCAAAAAAATTTTCGTCATAGAAAAGTGCAGCTCAGAAACAGGCTCTTTGGTCTATCTAATCCACGCAGAAACCATTTGAACTGCCTATTCCCTTCGAGCTGCACCAGGACCATAGCCCTCCATACCCCTACCCTCCATATACCTATCCAAACTTCGCTTAAACATTGAAATCAAGCTCACATGCATCATTTGTGCTGGTAGCTCATTCCCCACTCTCATGACCCTCTGAGTGAAGAGTGAAGATACTAGAAATTTTAAGAAACACAGAAGACTTTTAATCAAGACATGCAGGCAGAAATTGAATTATTGTCATGTGACAATTATTAACTATTAATTCATAATAATGTTCATCAGGTCTTAAAAAGAACGCTCATCAGAAACTATTTGGATTAGCAATATTCTATCCCAAATTTAGTTATATTATTGTTAAGAGCAACTAAGATTACAATAGAGCTCCAATAAATTACAGTATTAAGAATATAACTTAAATGCGTTTGAGAAGTACTTGAGTGATAAATCCTTATTTCAGATCTTGAATCCCTGCGTTATACAGGGAAACATGGCAGCCCATAGAAGATACAGCACATTGCCTTCTGATATGACACCTGTGCATAGAGACCACCTGTCTCAAAAAATCAAATCCACATCCTTGGTGAGAAATGCTCTGGGGAACTCCTGTCTGTTTCCAATAAGTCAACTTTAATGGAACAAAAATTAACGCTGTTTTTACATCCAGCATCATCTGTGTTCAGTCCACGGGGAGTTGGGCGAGAGGTGCTTTGTTGTCCTTAACGAAGGCTCTACAAAATGTGTTTAAGACGAGTCTTTCTAAAACACCCACCACCTTTACCAAAAGCAGGCCTCGCTTTTGCTAAAACTGATTCGATTAGTTTTGAAGTAAAGTTTGTAAACTCACCCGTCGGACTTCCCTTGTGTCATAGCCCCTGAATGAAGCCAGTTCCTTAACGAGTTTGCCAGTGTTGCTGTCCGCAGGGGCTGCGTATGGGAGATGGGTGGCCTCAGTCAGTCAGTACAGACTTTTCTATTCTGCCCTAGTTTCTAACAAACTACTTTTTTTCTCTCTCTCTCTCTCAGTCTCTGCTCAAGTTGACACATGCTCACTTCCTTCCGCAAGTTCAACGTTTGACAGAAAATTAGTGGAGCGGGAGGAGCCACCGCGAGCAGAGGAGATTACGGAAAGTTAAACTGATTCCTTCGTGCTGCTGAACAACTAGCACCACAGAGGGATTTAGATAGAGATTTGAACAGCTGAAAGACTGTGCTGTGTGCCGTGTTGGCCCGTGGCCCCAGAGCGGAGCACGTTCTGCAAAACAGTTCTGCCGCTCCCCTGTGTAAAATGGTTCCTACCATCAGTGACAGTCGGAGGCTTCCGCTGGCTTGACATGATCAAATGGTCTCGCATGCAAGACATCGGAAAATAATGCAACCCTGCCAACACAACACCTGCTGTTGCGGAGAGCTACACCGCTTTAAGCAAGATGTATTTAAATGAATCAGCATCCCCTTCTGAGCTGAAATGGCAACTGATCATTTAACTCTTTCAAACCCGTTGCCAAACAGCGTGCAGAATAGTTCATCACATTACTGATTTGAAAATTTTAAAGTACATAAAAATAGTAAATTTTCCCTTTAGACTTATTACAAGAATTGCATCAGGACTCGAAATACAGAAAAGGCCTCCTCCCCCCATCCCCAAGAACAGAAATGGCAAATACCAGGGGCCATAATTTAATGGTTGGAGGAAAGTAGAGCGGGGGGGGGGGGGTGGATATCAGAGGCAGGTTGTTTATTTTTAACACGGAGAGTGCTGGGTGCGTGGAAGGTGCTGCCAAAGGTGATGTTAGAGGCAGATACATTAAGGACATTTGAGAAACACTTAGATGGGCATCAGGATGAAAGTAAAATGGAGTCTAAAAGTAGAAGGGAAAGGTTAGATTGACCTCAGAGTAGATTAAAAGTTTGGCACAACATTATGGGCCGAAAAGCCTGTAAGTCATTGGAATGTTTCCATATTAAAATCAAGATTTCATGGTTTGTTTAGAGAACATATGACATAGAACAATACAACCAGGCCCTTTGGCCCACAATGAACCAATTAAATTAGGAATCAAATAGCCAACTAATATAATCCCTTCTGCCTACGCAATATCCTATTTCCTGCACATCATACGCCTATCTAAAAGTCCCTAATGTATTTGCCTCTACCAGCACCCAGGCACCCACCCACTCCATGCACAAAACTTGCTCTACACATCTCCTTTGAACTCACCCCTCTAACCTTAAATGCATGCCTTCTGGTATCAGGCATTTCAACCCAGGGAAAAAAAAATATGTTGTCTGTCTATACTTCTTTGTTATAATTCAGTTTCCACTCACATAGATAATATTGATGACTTTAACTGTTGAAGTTGGAAAATCCTGAGATCTCCTGCCCAGATCTGTCACTCCTAATTCCCTAAAACTTTCCACTTATGCTTAGCATCTGACCAACTGTCCTCATCTCGGTCAATGGTGTTGTACCAATCTTTTGCTTTGTGAGATTATGCACTTCTGAGACTCATTGGGCTGTTCGAGGTCATTTCCATGTGGTAGCTCTTGCACTCACAATTACTCAGGAAGGTGGCTCCTCAAAGTTCAATTCAAAGTAAATTAAAGAACAAATATTTCACTGTAAATAAACATGAGATTCATTTTCTTGTGGGCTTACTCAGTAAATCCAATAACCACAATAGAATTGATGAAAGACCACGCCAACTGGGCAGAACAACCAGTGTGCAAAAGTCAACAAACTGTGCAAATACAAAAAGAAAAAAAAAGAAATAATAATAATAATGAATAAATAAGCAATAAATATTGTCAAGTCAAGTCAATTCAAGTCACTTTTTATTGTCATTTTGACCACAACTGCTGGTACAGTACATAGTAAAAACAGGACAACGTTTTTCAGGACCATGGTGCTACATGAAACAGTACAAAAACTACGCTGAACTATGTAAAACAACACAAAAACTACACTAGACTACAGACCTACACAGGACTGCATAAAGTGCATGAAACAGTGCAGGCATTACAGTAAATAGCAAACAAGACAATAGGCACAGAAGAGGGCAATAAGTTGTTATCAGTCCAGACTCTGGGTATTGAGGAGTCTGATAGCTTGGGGGAAGAAACTGTTAAACAGTCTGGTCGTGAAAGCCTGAATACTTCGATGCCTTTTCCCAGATGGCAGGAGGGAGAAGAGTTTGTATGAGGGGTGCGTGAGGTCCTTCAAAATGCTGCTTGCTTTGCCGTGCAGCGTGTAGTGTAAATGTCTGTAATGATGGGAAGAGAGACCCTGATGATCTTCTCAGCTGACCTCACTATCCGCTGAAGGGTCTTGCGATCCGAGACGGTGCAATTTCCGAACCAGGCAGTGATGCAGCTGCTCAGGATGCTCTCAATACAACCCCAGCAGAATGTGATGAGAATGGGGGGGGGGGGGTGTGTGGTGGGAGATGGACTTTCCTCAGCCTTCGCAGAAAGTAGAGACGCTGCTGGGCTTTCTTTGCTATGGAGCTGGTGTTGAGGGACCAGCTGAGATTGTCCACCAGGTGAACACCAAGAAATTTGGTGCTCTTAACGATCTCTACCAAGGAGCTGTCGATGTTCAGCGGGGAGTGGTCGCTCCGTGCCCTCCTGAGGTCAACAACCATCTCTTTTGTTTTGTTCACATTCAGCGACAGGTTGTTGGCTCTGCACCAGTCCGTTAGCCACTGCACCTCCTTTCTGTAAGCTGACTCATCGTTCTTGCTGATAAGACTCACCACAGTCGTGTCATCGGCGAACTTGATGATGTGGTTCGAGCTGTGTGTTGCAGCACAGTCGTGGGCCAGCAGAGTGAACAGCAGTAGACTGAGTGCACAGCCCTGTGGGGCCCCCATGCTCAAACTGATGGTGCTGGAGATGCTGCTCCAAATCCTGACTGACTGAGGTCTCCCAGTCAGGAAGTCCAGGATCCAGTTGCAGAGGGAGGTGTTCAGGCCCAGTAGGCTCAGCTTTCCAATCATGAGGGATGATTGTGTTGAATGCTGAACTGAAGTCTATGAACAGCATTCGAACATACATGTCTTTTTTGTCCAGGTGGGTTAGGGCCAGGTAGAGGGTGATGGCAATGGCATCATCTGTTGAATGGTTGGGACAGAACGCAAACTGCAGGGGGTCCAGTGAGGGGGACAGCAGGGTCTTGATGTGCCTCATGACAAGCCTCTCGAAACACTTCATGATGATGGATGTGAGTGCATTGGGATGGTAGTCATTGAGACAGGACACTGAAGCCTTTTTCGGCACAGGGACAATGGTGGTGGCCTTGAAGCACGTTGGAATGGTGGCACTACTCAGGGAGATGTTGAAGATGTCAGTGAGAGCATCAGGTGCTGAGCACTCTACCAGGAATATAGTCTGGTCCAGCAGCCTTCCGTGGGTTGACCCTGCACAGGGTTCTCCTCACATCGGCCATGGTGAGACACAGCACCTGGTCATTTGGACTTCCTCGCCGCCATGTCATTTTCCACCTCAAAATGAGCGTAGAAGTTGTTCAGCGCATCTGGGAGGGAGGCACAGTCAGGTGACGCTGTCCTGAAGTTGCTGATGTCCTGGAAGCCCTTCCACATGCGCCGCGTGTCGCCACTGTCCTGGAAGTGGCTGTGGATTCACTGGGCGTGTTCACGCTTTGCCTCTCTGACCGGGACAGTTTAGCAGTTTTATTTAGAACATAAAATGAAGTGTCCTTGAAAGTGAATCCATAGGCTATGGGAAAAGTTCAGTGATGGGGCAAGTGAAGTTCTCCCCTCTGGTTCAAGAGCCTGGTGGTTGAAGCATAATAACTTTTCCTGAAACAGGTGATGTGGGTTCTTAGACTCCTGTACCTTTGTCCTGATGGCAGCAATGACAAGAGAGGTTCCTGATGATGGATGCTGCTTTCCTTCGACAGCGTTTCATGTAGATGTGCTTAATGGCAGAGAGGGCTTTACCCGTGATGGACTGGGCCTTATTTGCTACTTTTTGTAGGATTTTCCATTCAAGGGCATTGATGTTTCTGTACCAGGCTGTGATGCAGCCAGTCGATATACTCTCCACCACTCATCTATAGGGGTTTGTTAAAGCTTCAGATGTCATGTCAAATCTTCGCAAACTCTTAAGGAAGTAGAAGTGCTGCCGTGCTTTCTTCATAATTTCACATATGTGCTGGGCCCAGGACTGATTCTCTGAAACAATAGTGCCGAGGAATTTAAAATTGAGGACCCTCTCTACAACTGATCCCCCAATGAGGACTGGCTTATTGAACTCCAGTTCCCCTTCCATTTGTTAAGTTTTCCAACTTAAGGATATTTTTGATGTTGAATATTCAGGTCTTTGCTCTGTGTCCTTTGTGCTTTTGCTTGTCGCCACAGATCATTTTGGTGAGCTGTGACAATATTGTGATGCTGATGTCACGTTCGCATATGCTGCCAGTCCAGTACACTGGGAATAGATAAAGCTGAACATTGGACCCTTTGGTTCACAATGTGCTGCTAATACTTTAACCTACTCTAAGATCAATCTAACTCTTCCCTCCCACATAGCCCTTCATTTTTCTTTCATCCATTTGCCTATCTAAGAGTTTCTTAAGTGTGTCTGATGCATCTGCCTCTACCACCACCCCTGGCGGGGCGTTCCACACACCTACTACTCTGTGTAAAAAACCTGCCTCTGACATTCCCCCCAAGAATTTCTTCCAGTCATCTGAAAATTATGTCCCTTTGTATTAGCCATTTCCACCCTGGGAAAAGGTCTCCACCTCTCCACTCTATCTATGCCTCATGTCATTTTGAATACCTATATAAAGCCACTTCTAATCCTTCCTCATTTCAAAGAGAAAAGCACTAGCTTGCTCAACTATCCTCATAAGACATACTGTCTAATCCAGACAGCATCCCGATAAATTTCCTTTGCACTCTTCCACACCCTTCCTATAATGAGGTGATCAGAACAGAATGCAACATTCCAGGACCGATCTAACCAGAAATTTATAAAGCTGAAACATTACCTCCAGCAACACACACAAAATGCTGGAGGAACTCAGCAGGTCAAGCAGCATCTATGAAAAAATGTAAACAGTCGGCGTTTCAGGCTGAGACCCTTCGTCAGGAACTCCCAGCTCTTGAACTCAATCTCCCAACTACTGACCTTTTTAACCATCCTGACAACTAAGAGAGATCTATGAACATGAACACTAAGATCCCTCTGTTCCTCCGCACTGTTAAGAATCTTGCAGTTAGCCCAGTATTCTGCCATCAACTTTGACCTTCCGAAGTGAATCATTTCACACTTTTTCGGATCGAAGTCCACCCCCCACTTCTCATCCCAACTTTTAATCCTATTAATGTCTCCTTCTCATCATTAGCATTAAGTGCCATGTTGTGTGGCATAGGCGATCATAGTCTTGCATCTGTCTTTAATCCGAGAAGTTCTAATAATGCTGCAAAGTGGCTAGCATGACGCTTTGGAGTACCAGTGACCTGGGTCAAGTTCCTGACCCTGACTGTAAGGAGTTTGTAAGTTCTCCCTGTGACTGTGTGATTTTCTTTGGATGCTTTAGTTTCCTCTCACAGTCCGAAAAGTGGTCGTTGTAAGTTATGCCGTGATTAGGCTAGGGTTAAATCGGGGTTTCCTGGGCAGTGCTCGAAGGGCCAGAAAGGCCTACTGTGCACTGTATCTCAATAAATAAATTTTAAAAGCTCTTCAAAACTTTTGCCTGTCCATCTCTTGATGTAATTCATGGATGTCATGCACTGTTGACCACAACTTTTTCTTCCAATAATTTTTCTTGTTACTGCAAGATTTTCAAGCTTCTCTTTCCTCAGCGTGTGTCCCATTCTAACCTACAACAACCTTCTATGTTACCCTACACCACCACCAACCTAGGAGTCATCTGCAAACTTACTAACCAACCCTCCACTTCCTCAGCCAAGTTATTTATAAAAATCACGAAGATCAGGGGTCACAGAATAGATCCTTGTGAAACACCACCGGTCACTGACCGCCAGGCAGAACATGTTCCATCTATTACCACCCTCTGCCTTCTTTGGGGAAGCCAATTCTGAACCCACATTGCCAAGTTTCCCTGGATACCAAACTCTCTAACTTTCTGAATGATCCTACCATGGCAAACCTTGTGAACTTAATGCAATACTGTGCAAAAGTCTTCAGCACTGTATCGGGCAATGTGGAGTGGAGAGAGAATTTGTAAATCTGGTGGGAGCCAAGGAAATAGGGGATGGTGAGGGTGCGGGGGAGAGGCTGTATTTGATCTGGTATTGGGAAATGAATCTGGTCAGGTGTCAGATCGCTCAGTGGGAGAGCATTTTGGAGGTAGTGACCACAACTTTGTCTCCTTCACCATAGACTTGGAGAGGGATAGGAGCAGACAATTTGGGAAAACATTTATTTGGGATAAGGAGAAATATGATACTATTAGGCAGGAACTTGGGAGCATAAATTGGGAGCAGATGTTCTCAGGGAAATGCACAGCAGAAATGTGGCAAATTTTCAGGGAACATTCAGGTATGTTCCATTGAGGTAGAGAAAGGATGGTGGGGTTAAAGAACCATGGTGTAAAAAGGATGTAGAAAATCTACTTAAGACAAAATGAAAAGCTTACAAAATGTTCAAGAAACTAGGTACTGCTAGAGCTCTAATAAATTACAAGGTTGCTAGGAAGGATCTTAAGAATGGAATTAGGAGAGCCTGAAGGGGCCATGAGAAGGCCTTGGTGAGCAGGATTAAGGAAAACCCCAAGGCCTTCTATAAGTACTTGAAGAGCAAGAGGATGAGCTGTGTGAGAATAGGACCAAACAGGTGCAGTAGTGGAAACTTGTGCATGGAGTCAGAGGAGGGAATAGAGGTATTTAATGAATACTGTGATTCAGTATTCACCAGCGAAAAAGAACTTGGCAATTGTGGGGATGACTTACAGCAGACTGAAACACTTGTGCATATAGATATTAAGAAAGAGGATGTGCTGGAGATTTTTAAAAGCATTGTTAGATAAGTCACTGGAACCAGATGAGATATACCCTAGGCTACTTAGGAAGTGAGGGAGGAGATTGCTGAGCCTCTTGCAAATAGGGATGGGAGAATTACCGGATGATTGGAGGGATGCAAATGTTGTTCCCTTGTTCAAGAAAGGGAGTAGGAGATAACCAAGAAAATTATAGAGCAGCGAGTCTGACTTCAGTGGTAGGCAAGATGTTGGAGAAGATCCTGAGAGGCAGGACTTGTGAGCATTTGGAGAGACATAATCTGATTAGGGGTAGTCAGCACGGCTTTGTCAAGGGCAGGTCATGCCTTAGGAACCTGATTGAATTCTCTGAGGAAGGAACAAACCACATTGATGAAGGTAGAGCAGTGGATGTAGTGTATATTCATTTAGTAAGTTATTTGATAAGGTTCCTCATGCAAGGCTCCTTCAGAAAGTAAGGAGGCATAGGATCCAAGGAGACCTTTCCTTGTGGATCCAGAATTGGCTTGCCCACAGAAGGCAAAGGGTGGTTGTAGACGGTTCGTATTCTGCATGGAGGTTGGTGACCAGTGTTATTCCACAGGGATCTGTTTTGGGACCCCTCCTCTTTGTGATTTTTATAAATGATCTGGATGAAGAAGTGGAGGGATGGGTTAGTAAGTTTCCTGATGACACAAAGGTTGGGGGTGTTGTGGATAGTCTGGAGGGTTGTCAAAGGTTACAGTGGGACATCAATAGGATGCAAAAGTGGCAGATGGATTTCAACCCAGACAAGTGTGAAGTGGTTCATTTTGGTAGGTTAAATTTGAAGACAAAATATAATATTAATGATAAGACTCTTGGCAGTGTGGAGGATCTGAGAGATTGTGGGGTCCATATCTATAGGACACCCAAAGCTGGTTGACAGTGTTGTTAAGAAGACATATGGTGTGTTGACATTCATCAATTCATAGGATTGAGTTCAAGAGCCTTGAGGTAATGCTACAGCTATGTAAGACCTTGGTCAGACCCCATTTGGAGTACTGTGTTCAGTTCTGGTCACCTCACTACAGGAAGGATGTGGATACTTTAAAGGGAGTGCAGAGGAGATTTACAAGGATGTTGCCTGGATTGGAAGGTGTACCTTATGAGAACAGGCTGCCTAAACTTGGCCTTTTCTCCTTGAAGCGATGGAGAATGAGAGGTGTATAAGATGATGAGGGGTATTGATCATGTGAACAGCCAGAGGCTTTTTCCCAGAGCTGAAATGGCTAACACAAGGGGAATAGTTTTAAGGTGCTTGGAAATAGGTACTGAGGGGATGTCAGGGGTAAGTTCTTCACACAGAGAGTGGTGGGTGCATGGAATGCACAGCTAGCAGCAGTGGTGGAAGTGGATACAATAGGGTCTTTTAAGAGCCTCTTAGCTAGGTACGTGGAGCTTAGAAAAATACAGGGCTATGTGCTAGAGAAATTCTAGGCAGTCTCTAGAGTAGGTTACATGTTCAGCATAGTATTGTGGGCCAAAGGGCCTGTAATGTGCTGTAGATTTCAATGTTCTATGTTCGAGGGGAAACCTTTCCTGATGCAAGGTGTGCTATGTAAAGCGTGCATAAGAAAACAACTACGTTCTGGACCCTGGCTGGGAGGATTGCAGGGTCATGAGTCAGAAGGTGGGGCAAGGATCAGCAAACTGGCAGGGCCTAGCGAGTTAGGCTGCAGTGGGCGGGTTGGCATCTTCTGAGTTGAGGTCGAGGGTGCAAGTTATGGATACAGAAAAAATTTACAGGAACTCTACCAGGAATGTGAGAATACACAAATACATACTTAGCTAACAGTTATTATCCTTCAAACATCAGGCTCTTGAACTAAAGGGGATAACTTCACTCAACTTCACTTGCCCCATCACTGAAACTTTCCCACAATGGACTCGCTTTCAAGGACTCGTGTTCTCAATATTTATGGTTTAATATTTATTTCTTTCTTTTTGCATAGCTTGTTGTCTTTTGCATACTGGTTGAACACCCAAGTTAGAGTGGTCTTTCATTGATTCTATTGTGGTTAATATTCTATTATGGATTTATTGAGTATGCTCAGAAGAAAATGAATCTCAGGGTTGTATGTGGTGACATTGATGTACTTTGAAACTATATTTACTTTGAACTTTGAACCTTTGGTTTTGCATATCGGTTGTTTATCAGTCCTTGTTTGTGTGTAGTTTCTTATTGATTCTATTGTGAATGCCTGCAAGAAATTGAATCTCAGGGTAGTATATGGTGCCATATACATACTTTGATACTAAACTTACTTTCGAAGTTTTTGAACTTTTGAAGGAGAGAGAGAGTTATGCTATAGTTTAGATGAAGTAAGATAGGAGGAGGCTTGAGTGGACCTCAAATGGTCGCACATAGTGGTAGAGACAAAGGGACTGTTCCAATGGGATATATCCTGAATATTTGACTTAGGAGCAGAATTAGGCCACTTAGCCCATTAAGTCTGCTCCACCATCCACCATGGCTGATTTATTATTCCTCTCAACTCTATTCTCTTGGCTTATCCCGGTAACCTTTGACACCTTATTAATCAAGAACTGATTGACCTCTGCTTTAAGTATACTTGATGACTTGACCTCCACAGCCATAGGTGGCAATAAATTCCATAAATTCACCATCCATCCTCTGGCTAAAAACACTTCTCCTTATTTCTGATCTAAAGAGACATCCTACTCTGAGACTGTACCCTCTGGTCCTAGACTCCCCCACTATTAGAAATCTCCTCACTACATCTCCTCTATCTAGGCCTTTCAATATTCGATAGGTTTCAATGAGATTTTCTCTGGAATCTTCATCAGGACTGATATTCTGTTATGTATATCCTGGTTAATTATATGATCAGTGGGTCCAAGTCTATGATTTCCTAAAAGCATATTCTGGCATTTTACCCCTCCTTTCTCAGTCTTAAGAAGGGACACAAACCAAAACATCAACTTTTATTCATTTCCATAGATGCTGCCCGGCCTGCTAAGTTCCTTCAGCATTTTCTATGCGTGGCTTTGGATTTCCAGCATCTGCAGAGTTTCTCATGTTCCCTGAAAGTGGTTGTGCAAGCTCATAGGATGGTAAAGAAGGTGTATGGCAGGCAGGCTTGCCTACATTAGTTGAGGAACTGAGTTCAAGAGTTGGAAGTTATGTTGCAGCTTTATAAAACTCTAATCAGGCCGCATCTGTAGTATCGGTCTGGTCACTCAATACAGGAAGGATGTGGAAGCTTTGGAGAGGAGCAGAAGTGATTTATCAGGAAGCTGCCTGGATTAGAGGGCATGGGATATGAGGAGATGTTATTCAATCTTGGGTTGTCTTCTCTAGAGCAGAGGCAGAGGCGAGACAGAAAACAAGTTTATAAAGTCATAGATAGAGTAGATAGTCAGTATTTTTCCCCAGGGTGAAATGTCTAATACTAGGTGGCAGGTATTTAAGATAAGAGGAGTTAAATTCAAAGAAGATATGCAGAGCAAGTTTTTTATATGTCTGGAATGTGCTGCCAGGAGGGGTGGAGGCAGATACAGTAGTGGATTTAAGATAGTAGCAATTGGAAGGATATGTAGGTGCACTGTGTAAGCAGTAGGGATTAGTATAGTTAGGCATTTAATTGCTAGTTTAATTAGTTTGCCACAACAAGGGACTGACAGATTTAGTTAATCAGTTTGGTACAACATGGGACTAACAGATTTTCCAAACTCTCGGTTGTTATTAATAACCCAACACAACCTTAATTCACATGTCAAGATGTTGTTCAATATGATAATAAATTTTCCAGTGACCCCAGTAAACTCAAATGAATCATGGGGACACGAACCCCACTGAGTTCAAAGGTTCAAAGGTACATTTATTATTAAAGTATGTATACATTATACAATTTTGAGATTCATCTCCTAACAGACAGCCACAAAACAAAGAAACTGAAAAAAATACCATAAAAAGACGATCAAATGCCCAATGTGCAGAGAAAAAAGAACAATCATGCCAACATAAACTCAAGCAAATAGTGTTCTGAACTGAAGTCCATAGAGAGTCCATCCATAGAACCTTAGTTCAGTGCAGAGCAGACCAGTGAGCAGAACTGGCCTGACTCTCTCCTCCACTTCCGACACCCTAAGCTTTTCAATCTGGCCCCATACCTAAATTGGAGTTGAGAGGAAATGTGGTAAATACCACCTAGTGAACCAGATGGTAGACATCGGGATTTCCATATAGACAGACAGAGAGCAGCTTATCAGAGTTTTAGTGTAAATTACTTGCAATACATCTGCTACATCATGCAAATTGGTTCTGGTTGAATCCTGAAAGACCTGCTGGATGGGTAGCTGGCAGAGGGTGTACATTCATTTAGTTACCCGTGGTTTCACTTCAAGTACATATGCAAAGAAGAACTGAAGCTGGCCAACACCAATGTGAACAACTGGGAAGACATAGCAGATGATCAGGTCTGGCAGTTCGAAAAGGCATGCAAAGATCAGAAAGTACCCGCATCGGTGAGATAGCTGCCAAGAGAGCTCGACAGGAGAGGGTCGTTCTAACCGGATGTCTGACTTCCTTCACCTGCAGCCTGTGTGGAAGGGACTGTCACTCCAGAGTGGGACCCCTTAGCCACTCTAGGAAGTGCACCAGCACGAGCTGACTTCCTCGTGTGCTACCCACTTCAAGACTGAAGGAAGCCAACAACACCTGACATGTCTCCAAAAACTTTGACAAGTTTCTTTAAATGCACAGTGGAGAGTATCCCACCTGGTTGCATCACAGCCTGTCATGGAGACATCATTATCCACAAAATGGAAAAGTCAACTGAAATTGGTGGATAGCGCCCAGTCCATCACAGGCAAAACCCTCCAACAATTGATCACATTTACACAGAGCACTGATACAAGAAAGCAGCATCCATCATCCATCTAGGCCATGCTCCCTTCTACTGAGCAGGAGGTACAAATCATTAGGTTCAGCAACAGTTATTTCCAACATTTTTATGCACTGGACAAATACCTTTAAGCAAGGGGTCCATGGACCCTAGGTTAGGAACCCCTGCTAACCATCAGGTTCCTGAACCAGCGCGCATAACTTCAATTATCATTACTGTGAATTGATTCTATGACCTACAGGCTCACTTTCAATGACTTTTTACAACTTACGTACTCAGTTTTTTTTTCATTTGCACAGTTTTTCTTTTTTTACACATTGATTGTCAGTCTTTTTCCATTTTTCTAAAATTTCTTTCATAAATTCTATTATATTTTTCCCCTGTAAGTGCCTGCAAGAAGGTGAATCTGGAGGTAAGATATGGCAAGATATACCTACATTGAAATTAAATTTACTTTGAACTGACTGACACTGAGAATATCCAACAATGTTCATGTCATGGAACTATGTGAACTAATTTTTCCCCATCATCGTTTTAAACAAACATTGCACAGGGACCTCCAATGAGGAAAACAGTTGATTTCCCCAAGGGGCATTTATGATCTAAAATGCTCAAACAAATTTCTATGGTGGCACAGTCAGACCTGGAAACCATGGTAATAGAGCCGCACTATGGAAAACATCCATAATGAGAGGCCCAACAACTGAAAGATAAAGCAGAGCCACAAATTTGACTTTGACTTTCAAGCCAGAATACTTAGACAAAATAAATTAAGCCAAGGATTGAGAAAACTGTATCCTCACATACTGTAATATTCAAATTGTCCTAAGGAACTCAAAGCTTTTCATGGCAAAATTACTTATAAAGTATATTAACTTCAGTTAGTCGAGGCTCAAAGTCAAACCCCACAAAGTCTTGAGCACAGTGAATCTGGAGGTAGAAGGCTGAAGGTCAAAGACTGAAGATAGATGCCCGAAAGAGAGACGAGGGCACAAAGGCATGTTGGCCTTCATAGCAAGGGGAGTTGAGTATAGGAGCAAAGAGGTCCTTCTACAGTTGTACAGGGCCTTGGTGAGACCACACCTGGAGTATTGTGTTCAGTTTCGGTCACCAAATTTGAGGAAGGACATTCTTGCTATTAAGGGAGTAGGTTCACGAGGTTGATTCCTGGGATGGCGGGACTGTCATATGTTGAAAGATTGGAGCGACTGGGCTTGTATTCACTGGAATTTAGAAGGATGAGAGGGGATTTGATTGAAACATATAAGGTTATTAAGGGATTGGACACGCTTGAGGCAGGAAACATGTTCCCAATGTTGGGGGAGTCCAGAACCAGAGGCCACAGTTTAAGAATAAGGGGTAGGCCATTTAGAACGGAGTTCAGGAAAAACTTTTTTACCCAGAGAGTTATGGACCTATGGAATGCTCTGCCTCAGAAGGCAGTGGAGGCCAATTCTCTGGATGCTTTCAAGAAGGAGTTAGATACAGCTCTTAAAGATAGCAGAGTCAAGGGATATGGGGAGAAGGCAGGAACAGGGTACTGATTGTGGATGATCAGCCATGATCACATTGAATGGCGGTGCCGTCTCGAAGGGGCAAATGGCCTACTTCTGCACCTATTGTCTATAAAGGGGTCGCAAGGTCCCAGGTCACCGGGTTCAGAGGGCCATGTGAGACCTAAAGGTCAAACCTGTGATTGATGGGTCCTGAAGATGGTATGAGAGTCTGAAAATCTGGAGACAGAAATTGCAGGCAGCCTATCCTGAGGTTGGAGGCCTGACTGTATG
Source organism: Hypanus sabinus (assembly GCF_030144855.1). Lineage (NCBI taxonomy): Eukaryota > Metazoa > Chordata > Chondrichthyes > Myliobatiformes > Dasyatidae > Hypanus > Hypanus sabinus. The sequence continues at coordinate 10,860,224 of NC_082706.1, forward strand.
TATGAGTGGGTGGATGGTGGGTGGGGGGGGGGGGTTGGTGAGAGTGATGGGAAAGGGGCTTATTTTGCTGTTGTCTTGTTTTGATGGTGTTGTTGTGGTGTGCATTGTTCTGTGGATCATTGTGGGCATGCGATGTTGGCACCAGAGAGTGTGGCAGCAATTGTGGCCTGCCCCCTGCATATACTTGGCCGTGCTGGTTGTCCACACAAACGATGCATTTCACCCTGTGTTTTGATGTACATGTGATAAATAAATCCGAGAATTTTAAAAACCAAGTCCTCATCAGCGAGTCCGGCATTCAAAGCTTGGGTCCTCATTCATCATCATCTGCCAGTCCTGAATTGATACTGAAGATTACTGATGTCAAGCTCACTGGCTTATGTTTAAAATCTTCCTTAAACAATGGAACAACATTAGCTATCCTCCAATCCTCTGGCACCTAACCTGTCGCTAAGAACTTTTTTAATATCTCTGCTAGGTCTCCTGAAAATTCTGGACTAGCCTCCCAAAAGGACTAGTCTCCTTGTCGTGTCCTGGGTACTTATCCATCCTGATTTACCTCAAGCCAGCAAACACCTCTCCTCTGTAATCTGTATACTGACCATGACCTCACTGCTGGTTTGCCTCACTTCTGTCTGTTCCCAAGTAAATACAGATGCAAAAAAAAAATCCATTTAAGATCTCCCCATCTCGTTCAGAAGGTAATGGGTCAAACCAGACTAGGGATGCCACATTGAACCCATACTGAAGCTAGAAGAACAACACTTCATATCCCACCTGGGTGGCTTACATCCAATAATATGAGCTTTGAATTTGCCACGCCAGATGATCTTCATCCCGTATGTTCCTTTCTCACCTGTCCACCCCGGATCTCTGTCCCTTTATTCCCCTTTTTCACCCCACCCTCCACACCCCATCACCAATCACCAAGACTGGATATCACCACTCGTTTGGTTACCTCTGCTCACTCCCCATATACCTACCCACTGGGCTCCTTCCTCCCTGGTTCATCTTTATTCCATTTGTTGATACAGTCTATATACAGGTGCTGCCTGACCCATTGAATTCTTCCAGCAGTTTATATTTTGCTCCAGATTCCACCAGCTACAGTCCCTTGTGTCTCCTGGTCCTGATTTTGGCTGGGTCGAAGGTAGGGATATAGGAGAGAGATGAAGAATCTGGTTGAATGGTGCCACAACAACATCATCAGCGAGACCAAAGAGCTGATTATTGACTACAGGAGGAAGAAACCAGAGGTCCGTGAGTCAGTTCTCATTATGGGATCGGGGGTGGAGAGGGCCAGTAACTTTAAATTCCTTGGCTTTATCACATCATTGGATCTGTCCTGGGGCCAGCATGTAAGTGCTATCAGAAAGAAGACACAACCTAGAAGTTTGTGCAGATATGGCAAGTCATCTAAAACTTTGACAAACTTCTATAGATGCACAGTGGTGAGTCTCCTGGTCTGGTATGGAAACCAACAGCAAAGAGTGGAAAAATCTACAAAAATTGGTGAACACAGCCCAGTCATCACAAGCAAAGCCCTGCCCACCACTGAGCACTCCCACTACAGGGAGTTCTGCCACAAGAAAGCAGTGTCCATCATCAAGGACCATTATTCAGGACATATTCTCATCTTGCGGCTGCCATTGGAAAGAAGGTTCAGGAGCACTTGGTCTTTAACTACAAGGTTCACGAACAGCTATTATCTTTTAGCCATCAGGCTCCTAAACCAGTGTGGATAACTTCACTCAGCTGAACGCGGAGAAGACTCACAACCTTTGGAATCACTTTCAGTGACTCATCTCAGTATTATTTAATGTTTTATATTTGCACAGCTTGTCTTCTTTTGCACATTGCTTGATTGTCAGTATTTGCATGTCGTTTTTAATTTATTCTATTATATTCCTCTGCTCTACTGTGAATGCCTACAAGAAAATTAATCTCAAGGTAGTATATGATAACATATATTGATAATAAATTGGGTGGCAGGGTGGAGATACATCTCTACCAAAGGAGGTGTAAGGTGCTCCTTTCCTCCGCTAGCCTGCTGGTCACCCTTGGGCAAGGTGTAGCACCTGCTTAGCCTTCCGATCAGAGTCATGCGAAGCTGTAGGAACAGGTGGGGGATGGATGTATGAGCAACTGGTGCATATCACAAGCCTTGGCTACGTGACCACTGAGGCCAAACAGAATTGATAAGGTTGGGAGTCACCTGTCTTGTAAAGACACTGCCCAGGAGGAGGCAATTAGCAAACCACTTCTGTAGAAAAATTTGCCAGGATCAATCAAGGTCAAAGACCATGATTGCCCACGTTATACAACACAGCACGTAATAACGATGATGATCACTTTGAACTTTGAATTGGCAAATTGGCATCTGCTATGCTATTACAAGTATAAGGTTAAGTGTAACCACAAGGTGGCATATGCCTGCAAGTCTGATTCCCATCATCTCTTTACATTTTGTAATGCAACTCAGCAAACACACAGAATGTACAGGGCAGAAGGCAGTAATTCAACTCTTCTGGGCTTTACTGGCTCCCTGCATGAGCAATCCAGTGAGTCCAACCCCTTGCCCTCTCCCCCTGCCCTGCAATTTATTACCTTATAAATATTTAACTCATTTCAAGGCTAAAATTGAATCTGCCTCTACTACTTCCACTGCTTCTCAGGCCTGTGAAAATGCTGTGAAAATAATTTAATTTTGTCTTTTTAACCCTTCACCTTCTGTCTGTGTCCCCTGAACCTTGACTTTTCCACTAATGGAAACAAGTTATTTCTTTCTACTCTGTCTATGCCCTTCATGCTTTTCAATATCTTTTATTATGTCTCCTTACAACTTCTTCAGCTGCAAGGAGAGTCACTCCAGTTTCTGTTGTAAAATTAATAAATCCTTCAAATCTGGAATCCCTTTTCTATTATCTCTTCTGCAACTTCCCTGAACTCTTTCCTTGGGGTGCCACAGCAGCGTAGTGGTGAGCACAACATTTTACAGTACAAGCGACCCAGGTCCAATCCTTGCTGCTGTTTCTACATTCTCTCTGTGACCATGTGGGTTTCTTTTGGCAGTTCCAGTTTTCCCCCATAGTCCAAAGACATACAGGTTGCTTGGTTAATTGGTTATTGTAAATTGTCCTGTGATTAGGCGTGGGTTAAACCGGGGTTTGTTGGGTGGTTTGTGTTCGTTGCTGAATGGAGCGCGTGCGAAGGGCAGGAAGGGTATAACCACGCTGCATCTCAATAAATAAAGTGATGGATGATGGATGGATGAAGTGTGCACCCAGAACTGGACACAATATTCCAGTGTGGCTTGGAAAATTTTTATAAAGGTTCATCACAACTTCCTTGCTAATGACTAATTTATTATCCCTCTCAACTGCATTTTCCTGATTTCACCCCATAACCTTTGACACCTTTACTAATCAATAACCTATCGACCTCCACTGTCTGTGGTAATGAATTCCACATATTCACTATGCTCTGGCTAATAAAATTTCTCATTTCTGTTCTAAAAAGATGTCCTTATTTTCTGGGCCATGCCCTCTTGTCCTGGACTCTCCAAACTATTGGAAATTCCATGTCCACTCTAACTGGACATTTCAAAATTTGATATTTTTCAATGACAGTAGGGGGCGCTGTAGACAGAGGAGCTGGGAATAATAGAAGGCAGTGAAATACACCCAGCAACTAAAGGACACATAGAATATAAGAAATAGGAGCAGGAGTAGGCCATCTGGTCCATCGATCCTACTCTGCCATTCAATAAGATCATGACTGATCTGGCCATGGACTCATCTCCAACTACTTGCCTTTTCCTCATAACCCTTAATTCCCCTACCATGCAAAAATCTATCCAACCTTATCTTAAAAATATTTACTATGGTAGCCTCCACTGCTTCACTGGGCAGAGAATTCCACAGATTCACCACTCTCTGGGAAAAGCATATCCTTATCATCTCCGTCCCAAATCTACTCCCCCAAAATGTCCGCTCGTTCTAGTCTCATCAGTGGAAACAACTTTTCTGCCTCTATCTTGTCTATCCCTTTCATAATTTTATTTGTTTCTATAAGATTTCCTCTCATTCTTCTGAATTTCAGAGAGTACAGTCCCAGGCGACTCAATCTCTCCTCGTAGTCTAACCCCCTCATCTCTGGTATCAACCTGGTGGGCCTCCTCTGCACTGCCTCCGAAGCCAGTGAGAAGACCAGAACTGCACGCAAGTCTCCAGGTACCCTGTGCAGTTGTAGCATAACCTCCCTTCTCTTAAATTCAATCCCTCTCACAATGAAGGTCAACAATCCATTCGCCTTCTTGATTGCCTGCGGCACCTGCAAACCAACCTTTTGCGATTCATGCACAAGCACTCCCAAGTCCCTCTGCACAGCAGCATGCTGCAATTTTTTTTTACCATTTAAATGATAATCTGCTCTTTTATTTTTCCTTCCAAAGTGGGTGACCTCACATTTACCAACATTGTACTCCATCTGCCAGACCCTTGCCCACTCACTTAACCTATCTAAATCTCTCTGCAGACTCTCTGCACCTTCTGCACAATTTTGCTTTTCCACACAATTTAGTACAGTATAATCAAACTTTATACACTACATTTGGTCCCCTCTTCCAGATCGTTAATGTATATCGTGAACAGTTGTGAGCCCAGCACCGGCCCCTGTGACACACTGCTTACCACTGACCGCCAATCAGAGTAATACCCATGTATCCCAACTCTCTGCTTTCTATTAGTTAACCAATCCTCTATCCATGTTAATACATCACCTCCAATTCTATGCCTGTTGATGTTCTCCTTGAAAAGAGAATTAAAACAGTGGAAACACTGTGTTTTCTTTTACAACCACTTTTGTCAGCCTATGCTGAAGGAGAGCTTTCTTTGTCCACTACAGTCAATCCACATGGACTTATTAGATGGAATCAAACAGCAAAGAGAATTACACTATCCACTGGGTTAATTTATCAGAGAGGCTCATTTCTTTCTAACATAATCTATTCTTCGTTTTAACACACACAATATGCTGGAGGAACTCAGCGGGTCAGGCAGCACAAATGGAGAGGAACAAGGTGCTGATGTTTCAGGCTGAGACTCATTTTAATTTTGAAGCAATACAGTAATTTCCATGGAATTTTGAAGGAAGAGGATTAATTCTGGTTTGGCCTTGATGAGATACTAATGGACATTCCAGGCGTCATACCAATGAGGATCAGTCACAAACTCAGCATGAGTACTAGCTTTTAGCTGCTTAACTGTGAAAGGCACAATATTAGTTTGTGTAATAAAAATAAGTTTGGCAATTCAAAGCAACACGCACACACACAAAAGCTGGAGGAACTCAGCAAGTCAGGCAGCATCTGTGGAAAAGAATAGACAGTCGCTGCTTCAGGACGACCAGGACTGAGAAGGAAGGGGAAAAATGCCAGAATAAAAAAAAGTGGGGGTGAGGGGAAAGAGGCGGGCTAAGGTGACGGATGAAGTCAGGTGGGTGGGAAAGGTGAAGGGCTGGAGCAGAAAGATTCTGATAAGCAAGGACAGTGGACAATAGAAGAAAGGGAAGGAGGAGGGGAGCCAGGGGGAAGTCATAGGCAAGTGAGAAGAGGTGAAAGGTCAGAGTGGGGAATGGGGGAGTGGGTTGTGGAATTTGTTCATTGGAAGGAGAAATCGATATTCATACCATCAGGTTGGAGGGCACCCAGATGGAATATAAAGTGTTGTTCCTCCAGCCTGAGGGTGGCCTCATCTTGGCACAATGGGAATGGGAAATGGATTTGCTATTCAAAGCGTGGGATTGATTAGCAATTTCCCATGAACTATTAATATAAAGAGCCAGCCATATCAGAAAGTGATATAAATAATTTTTTCCAATTACCCAGATTATATTCAAGATTCATTAAGTCTAAGTGTTGGGACAAGTTCTCTCGTAGCTTCTTTCAGTGATCTCAACTAAGCATTTTTTTTCCACTCATCTCTATTTCCGCATTGACTAGGCTTAAAAGCATAAGCTTAAGATAGGAAT